>NC_091126.1:68810757-69529090 GCF_040183065.1 Periplaneta americana | reverse complement strand
ACATAACATACATACCCACATTGACTTTTATATATAAAAATACCCAATACATACTTAATATTAATGAAATATTTGTGATTAGTGCTATTAAGTTTATCGAGCAAGTAATTCATATTTATTTTATGTTCAGGAGTCAGCCTAATGCATATTATATTATTTACTACAGAAATTACATGCCCATTATTTATACTGGGTATAAAATAATTATGAATGTAAGTTGCGGTATGTATGTTTTCCCGTGACTGATAAAATAGCTACGAGTTTAAAGGTTTGGAGTACACACCTGTGGAGTAACGGTTAGCGAGTCTGGCCGCGAAACCAGGTGGCCCGGGTTCGATTCCCGGTCGGAACAAGTTACCTGGGTGAGGTTTTTTCCGGGGTTTTCCCTCAACCCAATATGAGCAAATGCTGAGTAAATTTCGGTGCTGAACCCCGGACTCATTTAACCTGCATTATCACCTTCATTTCATTCAGTCGCTAAATAACCTAAGATGTTGATAAAGCGTCGTAAAATAACCTACTAAAATAAAAAAATTAAAGGTTTGGACAACCGTTACACTGAAAAGTAACTGTGAATGGAGGTCGTGGGTTTGTTTCGCTTGGGTGGAGGTATTGCTGCTACTGCGTAGGTGCGCTATCGGTTAAGAAAACGAATGGACTATACTTACCAGTACATGTCTCAATCTGCCGACTATTTCTGATCATTCTGAACCCATTTCAAAAGTTTGTTGGAACGTTCGTCAGGATAAAGTTTCCGGTTTATAACTGGTTCGGAGTGTGTTGGAACGCATTTTCTGTACTGAGGATGCTCACTATAGTTACTAGAGATGAACAACGATCGAGAAAGCGAGACTAACAGCGCCCGCAAAGCCGAAAACCCGCACGACAATGTTGTATTACGTCGCGTCCTTGACGTAAAGACTGGTTGTGAGTGTTCCGAGACTCGATATTGATCATCTCCCGAAGTCAAGCAGCCTTGAATCGCCACAGTTGTTTACACCTGACTGGAATTTTATCTACTTTGGCAACTGTTATATATGTATAAACAATTAAGTAGCCTATTTGAAACATTACTTTTCCTTTCAGTGTGTAATAATCTGTTCCCCAGTCTTTATTTAATTACTAGGCCCTTATTAAAAGGATAAGAATTTTCTTTTCACATGTTTAAGATCAAGTGTGCAATCTCAAGTAACAAGAAATTAATATTAAAATTAATGTTAGGTTTTACGATTCTTAGAAATGCAAATTTATTTCAGAGCCGTTTTTTTATTTATATAACCATAGGTAATATAATATAATAGATTTTTTTTTATTTTATTGGGTTATTTTACGACGCTGTATCAACATCTAGGTTATTTAGCGCCTGAATGAAATGAAGGTGATAATGCCGGTGAAATGATTCCGGGGTCCAGCACCGAAAGTTACCCAGCATTTGCTCATATTGGGTTGAGGGGAAAACCCCGGAAAAAACCTCAACCAGGTACCTTGCCATGACCGAGATTCGAACCCAGGCCACCTGGTTTCGCTAATATAATAGAACCAAAACATTTTGATAACTAAGATACTGTTCTGTTTTGGCTTTTTGTCTCATTTAATCATGTATAATCTTATTTAATTCAATGATGTATGTTATTCAAAGTTACGAAATCTTTCCACGCCGACCAAATGCTATTTCGAGAATGATGAGCGAGACTCGAAGCGCACGAGAATGACGAGTCGAGACTCGAAAGACAAATGCAACGAACACAGCGAGCGAGAGCGGCAGTTAGTATAGTTACGGACGGTTACTGACTGTTGTGTTATTTCTGACGAAGAAACCGTTACAAGCAGGATTTTCTGCAAAGTATAATTTCCTTATATTAATAACCTTATTCTAAAATGCTTACTGAAGCTGAATAATTTGGCAGTATAATCGCCTGTCATTAAATAAAATATTCATCCAAAAAAAATACATCTTTTTCTAAACAAAGTAACTGATGTCATAAAGCAGCGTAGCAGGACGAGAATGTATACAGAAGACGGGCTGTTTTAATATATTCACACAACCTTATCATAGGATCAGTGGGAAATATTAACAGCAATACTGACCACCGTGTGATGCCCGCTCAAGACACATTTCACGCTTGAGAGGGATGAAACCATTTAAAGTCAACGCATAAATACACGGACCGGCCGGTATCGCATTTAATTCGCGTCAGTGACTCCGTCTTCTACATTAAAAATGCAAAGAGACAGAAGCTTAGACTCGAAAAACTTTGCAAATGAGTTTATGATTTCATAGCATTTTGATGCCCATTCAGTAATCCATCTTAGTGAAGCTCGGTTGGTTCTGTTTAGCTAACGTGTGTCAACAGAGATGAAAGTAAACATTTCAGTTCACGTCACATCCAATAAAAAAATTAACAACGAAATTCCCAACGCCAGAGTCGATTAAAAACGGGGAAATAAACGTTTTGTTATTGTTATATCGTTATAATTTTCCAAATGAGCATCACTATTACACAGATTATAATCAACACCACTATTTCTACCATAACGTATTAATAATAATAATAATAATAATAATAATAACAATAATAATAATAAATAAATAATAATATAATAATAGTAATATAATAATAATAATAATCATCATCATCATCATCATAGCCTAGGTTCTATCCTATTCTAGGTCATGATGAAATTTCTGGTCCCGATTCCCTTTATAATCCCACCAACAGAATCCAACAGGAATTGAGTTAGATTCTTGTACATCCATAGCAGTATAAATACGCGCTTGTAATTCTGCAGTGTTTGGGAAAAGTGACACAAGTCAGTTTCCACAAACCTTTTTTTGATAATTATCAAAAAAAGGTTTGTGGAAACTGACTTATGTCACTTTTCCCAAGCACTGCAGAATTTTTGTCTAGAATTCGATAGATCACAATCAGAAAAGTTTGATTAATCATCGAACAATAAGACTTTATTTTTAAAAATGTTCGCGTCTGTTACAACCAGGGACGACACTTTGTCCCTTCATGGACGGATTTCAGTTTCGTTGTTGCTTGCCTATACTGACGTCACGGAGGCCATGGGTACGAAGGTACTGCACTGTGGCAGGAAAGGGCAAACTGAGTTTGCTTTCCCGGATAGCGAACGGACGTTTGATTTGTTTAGGATTCGAACCTTTGCTGCTCTCTGCCTCTGCTTTCTTGTTTTTCATTATAGTGGCTTTCCTACAGTCCCTACGGTACTACTGGTGCTGCTGTCATTTAATGGCAAGGTGGTTGTGATCGTGACTCTGTGTGCAGTAGTACAGGCATGTCAATTGATGCCCACAGGAGCAAGCGCGCTTTAGAGCCCAGGAGAGCCTGATGCTCTTTACAGAGGAAAGGAAAGAGACAGACGAAATAGGTGGTATATGCCGCTTGGTCGAGCTATATTCAGGGATGGCCAGCACTGATTCAATAGATAAAGGGAAGAGAACTTATTAAAACTGTATCCTTGTTAATTTTTAGATTTGCCTGAGAAGTATAAGTGCATTATAAGAATGAAAGTTTTAATTTTAATGCTCATTTTTCACAAGTTTGATTTTTTATTCAAATGAAATATTTTCTTAACTTATCGTATAGAAAAGTGAAATTTTCAGGTATAGGCCTATTTATTTAGTAGCCTTACAGAATGTTTTCGTAAATCTAATATACCGTATATACGTATTACTGAAGATAGTGTATTGAAAATTTTGAAAATATTCGCATGGAAATTGTTTGTAAGGAAATGAATTAACAAAGCAACTACTGTTACATCATAAGCAAAAGATACGTGCCCAAGTGTTGTAAAAATGTCAGCTCTATAGTTTCAGCAGATTTCGACAAAATAATTTAATATTCTGATGATAGGAAGTTGCTCACAAATATCACCTTAAAAGCATAATGCGATAAGAGTTTTGTTATGTAATATTAGTTACACTTAAAACAGATACAGTACCTAGGTAACTTTCCTTTGTTTTGATTAATTTATTGATTACTTTTGTGAGGCTAAAAATACCATCAATATAAATTCCAACTTATCATGTCATACTCAATCTCTTTCTTTGGAATATCACTTTCTTTATGAATGATGTGTTTCATCTACTTAATACAGTATAATATTATACTACTATGGAATTTAAGTGAATATTCCTTCTTAACTCTTTATTATGTCATTAAGATTTAAAACACAAGTGTAATATTAAGAAATCAGTGTCAGTACTTTTGTTTTACGGACAATATAGATGATATTAAACAGAAAGAAGCCATATAAAAATAACGGCATAAAATTTCACGTTCCGTTTGAAATTTGTGCACCACTGTTTTCTTAATCCAACAGATTGCTTATTCATATGCACAACCCTTCCTCTTTCCATACTTAGCGCTTGCTGTCCACGCACGACGTCAAGTTCAGAAAAATGCGTTTGCTTTGACATCACTGCAGTAGTGTCAACATAATACAATGCAGTCAGACAAGATTCTAAACTGAATGCGATTGCAACTGCGTTTGGAAGTGAGTATTTTAGTGTGGAGGGCGACAACATACGCTGTAAAGTGTGCAACACAGAACTAAACGTAAATTTTCGTGAAGATTTGCAAAAGTACTGTGAAACGAAAACCAGCACTGCCAACTATCTACCAAGAAGCAAATTGTGACACAGTTCTATCTGACGGTGAATTCATCAATTCATTCAAGACACTTAAAGGAATCTGAATAATTTTAAAGCTAAAATAATCTAATTTCATTGTCTTTCCCATAGCCGACATACATTTGAACTTAATGACAATTTTCAAGAAAACACGAGGATTTTTAAGATCACATGCAGCAGAAAAGAACTTCATATCAGCTATGGAATTAAAATCTATGAAAATCCTTCAGAAATGGCTACAATAAAAAGTCGATACAGTAATTATAATTGTTATTGTTTTATATTAATGAAAATGTAAAATTGGTACTTCTAAATAAAATGTATTTAATTTCTTAAACTTAATATTTTCCATGAAAAAACTTCTACAAAACTGCTAATAACTAACAATAATTTTTTTTGTCCTCCCTTGTAGTACCGACTTAGAGACCACTGCGGTGTAGGTGAGGGAGGGTATTGTTCCTTAACCCTACAACATTATCCATGAGTAAATTTTACTCACTCTGCACGATTTTACTTCACTCGAGAGCCCTGATTGCTTTGAATGTCCATTATAATAATCTTCTTTCTGAATTTAATGTTCAAATTGACAGAGATAATGTGCTTCAGCAATACAATAAATACTGCATAGACCAGTAGTGTCAGAGTTATAAGCTCCAGAACCGGTTGTGGAGCTAGAGAGTGCAGTCGGAGCGTGAACTTGCTTATGTCTGTGGAAACACCGGAGCACGCAACGAGTCATAGTGGAGCGCTCCGCTACGTTTAGTCTCGTTCTGACAACGCTGGCATAGACTGATGTTTGAATCTTAATTCACACAATATATCATGCTCAAATTTCTTATCCACATAAAAGAAATATGAAGGTAATCACAAAATACTCTCTTAAGATTTTAGTGGTGATTGAAAAATATATGAGTAAATTTTACTCATGATTAGTATGCACGAGTGTAGAATATCGTTATTATTCTAGAGTTAATCAATACTTGACAAATACACACTGCGGGCCTCCCGGGATGTGGGAGTGACAACGGAGGGCCGCCGCAGAGACATCTCAGGATAATCACAGGGCAACAGAAGTCATCCAGTCCCGTAGACTGAATTTTTCTGTAGTAGGTCTTTCATGATAGAAATTATGTTTTGATGACTATCGTTATGAATTTCAGGTTTCTCACTAACTACTACGCAATTGTCGTTACTACAATTACCGTTTTTACCCGTTTTATTTTTCATTATTTCAAATTATATCAGTGCGCTCCCAACAATGAAAAACACGTCTGCTCTCAACCAAGACTGGACTAAGACTGATTATAAATTTCTTCCATTGTCTACGACGGGAATCGAATCACAGACTGTTTGTTTGGGTAACGCGTACGGTAATTCAGAGCCACCGCGTCGGACAAAGATGTAACTTAACACAACTAAATTTATAAGTATCGGTGACAAAAACGTTAATTTTGGGCGTGAACATAATACAACAATTACTTCTTACGACTGGATACGGTTACTTCGATTCAATTAAATGTTATCAGTTTTTCGTCTACAGTTACTGCGACTATGGAGTTATTTCAGAATTTTTAGATGGAATTACTCTGAAACTGTACTTTTCATGGGAAAATTCCTACCGAATGCGTTGTAGATTCAGTTACTTCTACCTGCAACATTCAACATTGTAAAATATTTTATTCTGAATTCCGACAGAATAATTTAACATTTATTTTTAAAGGAAAAACCATATAAATTATTTTGGTCCTATTACTTAAAATTCGTATCTAAAAGGAATATTTTCTATACAGATAACAGTAGAACTCCTCTGCCCAGAAAAGTATCTAGGTTAACATTTTTTCATCTCGTATACCATAGCTGAAGACTGATACTTGAATTACGAATTAAAACCTTAGGGTGCTATTCATAGACATTTCGCTAGCCAGCGCTAAGTGCATGCTTAACTAGCCCCGGCTATCGACTGATTACTTGTACAGGATCCATATCATACATCATATCATATCATATCTCATATCATATCATATCTCATATCATATATCATATATCATATCTCATATCATATCATATCATATCATATCATATCATATCATATCATATCATATCATATCATATCATATCATATATCATATATATCATATCATATCGCTAACACTGGTTCATGAATACGAAAAACGTTAATTCGCTGATCATTTACCGGAAGCCCGCGCTAAGAATGTCTATTAATACGGCTCTTAATATTTATTTTCAACCTAGTGGAAAGAAGTTACTTGAATTCTGAACAGTCGGCGAAAGCCGTAATAGACGTAGCCTAATACACATCGAGGAGAAAGACAAATGCTATTGTCTTACAAGGCTTTCGGTTCAAATCCAGTGAATAACACTATAAAGGTATTGAAAGCAACTTCAATTTGAGTCACTATCAGAAAGCGTCATTTCGGTTAAGGATGTGGAAACGCGTTTTGCATGGTCTGTGGGTGAGGGTTTTGGAAATAATGGGACTTTTTGAGACCCCCTGAGCGATATTTAACCTGCCAGCGTTGACGCGTGATTGTTCATGGTCAGGACCGTATATCACACGACTAGAGAACCAGTAACAATCGATTTTCACTTATTTCCCTCCTCCATACCTCTTTCCTCTCTGTTGGCAGGAACGTGGTGCAGACAAGTGGTTTTATGTACAAGATACACAGCCCAGCGTGTCACTATCTCTGGATCAGCGTTTCATAATGTCACCGTTTTGTGGAGAAATTTTTCATATCACAACCCAGAACGACATACAGTTAGTATAGCACAAACTTTATATCTATTCAAGTCTTAAGTGTGTGAATGTTCGAATACCGTGTTGGCCACTGGGAGTTCAGCCATAACTTACATTGCCATCATTAAAATTGTGACTGGGATATGACTCCATATAAGTTTAATTCTGAATGATTAAAGCATCTGATATTAGGATGAACTTTAGTTTCGAATTTTACAATTTCTGTCTCGGAAAAATCGACTAGTCAACTGATACAGTCATTCTGGAAGATCTCGACATTGGGGAGATCTCGACACTTTTAATATATGTAGCCATTGTGAGCAGTGTTCCTAGTGAAAACAGTTCGAACTATATGCGATCTGTGTTGACTGCGTTTATAATCTCTGTGTAAGTGAATCTCGTGGCTCCAACTTATGTTTTACGCTCACAGAAAGCAATAAACACAATACAGTAAAATCTCTCGTAACCGGGACCCAAATAACCGGCAATACCAAAACAACGGCACTTTTGGCTGGGCAAAAAAAAGTTTAAATCTAGCAGGCTGTCACAGTCTCAGCCGTCAGTTTTGTCACATTAGAAAGTTCGCACGAATTTTCATTTTCAGTGAATATCCGAACCTAAAATTTGTGTATTATTTGTGTTGTGTGATGCGTTTTAATAAAGAAAATTCACACAGTTTTTACGTTTATATAGTTATGTTCGAATCGTCAGTGTTGCCACATTAGGAAGCTCGCAAGAACTTTCGTTTTCAGTGAATATTCAAACCTAAAAATTATATTAGTGTACTGTTGTGTTGTGTAATGTGCTTTAATAAAGAATATCCACACAGTTTTTATGTTTAATTAGTTATGTTCGGGCCATAAATGTTGCCTCATTAGGAAATTCTCACAAACTTTAATTTTCAGTGAATATTCGAACCTAGAATTAGTGTGTTATTTGTGTTGTGTGATGTGTTTTAATAAGGAAAATCCACACAGTTTTTATGTTTATTCAGTTATGAGCAAGTGATAGGGAAATAAGCTTCATATGGCTGCAGTTTCAACATTTGGCAATATGAACTACGCGCATTTTTTTGTATATGCCGGTATTTATTCAATTATCCGGCAAAATCTCGTATCCTGAACTAGCCAGGTCCCTTTGGTGCCGGTTAAATTTAAATTGTAAGTTTTTCTCAATCTTAGGATAAACTCAATTTCAATATATGTTTTCTCACTACGAAAAACTTTTCTTTTTAATATTTTTTTTTTAATCGTATGCCTAAAGTAATGCGAAGCTCAAGATAAACCGTAACAATTTATTTCGCGACACCACATAGGCGCGGCCGTATCCGATACAGTCTAACCCACTTGTTTTTTTTTTAGAATATTTCACTTTTCACAAAAAAATTTGCGCATCATTAGGAAAAATCAAATATAATTTGTCGTTACTGTGGTAAGCATAAGAAAACACTGCTTATCGGAAACCAAAGTCCCGCACTCTACTGAAATTCATCAACGTAAAAGGAAAAGCCTACAAGTCAGGTCAAAATGTCTCTCTTTATATAATTTGCTAGATAAGGGGTAAGAGACTTTCTCTGACTCTATTAGAGCCATTCTGAAATCAACACTGCTCCAATGAAATGTTGGCGTAGAACGAGAGATAGTGAAATGTATCATGCAGTGGTTTGCATTCGGGTCTTTGCTTGGTTGGACGCAGTACAGTCTCTGTGCACGATATTTTAACCGCGACATAGCACAGTCGTTTTGTTGTGCCAAAGTAGGTCTGTAAAATTGAATCTGAATTGTTTCGATAATAATTAATTTAGTTCATTAGTTTTAGTTCCCGGACGTTTAGCGGTCAAACCGCTCTCCATGAAAGTCGAGGTTTAGAGTTCAAAACCGGCGAAATACTCCAGGCGAAACTTAGCGCCAATTCTAGCTCATGTTCAAATTAATCTCCGGTAGTATCCACCTTGCCTATCGCGTTATCATCAAGAGTATCACTGCAGAAATTGAATTATTCACACTGTGAAACAAGTGGAATTGTGAGCATCTTAATTGCTGCGTCTGTGGCTCAAGCGTTAGACCGCTGCTCTTTCATCCAGGTGTCCCGGGTTCGATCACCGACCAGATCGTGATAGAATTTATCATTGACATAACAGTGCTTATGATTATGGTGGATCGTGTTGATAATTATAATATTAACGTCCGTCATCAAGTTGGTGACTGTTAGACTGTTGTGTTGGCGAAAAATGGTGGTAACTGCTGGTGTCGGAGGTGATGTTGGTGGCGACCGGTAGTGTTAGTGGTTAAAAAATAGTTGGTGACTGGTGGTGTTTGTCGATATGATGACAGTGGTGATTGGTGGCTTCGGTTAAGGCGATAGTGGTGAATGTTGGTGTCGGTGGTTATGTTGATAGCGGTGACTGGTTGTATGAAGGTGATGACTGGTGGTGTCACTGTGGTTATGTAATTAAGGTGGTGACTGCTGTTTAAGGTGGTTCAAGGATTGCTGAATTCTTTGTAAGTTCATGCATATGTGTATATATATTTTGTTGATTGAGTGGAAGAGAAGGCCTTACGACCGTAACTCTGCCACCTAAAATAAAACATTATTATTATTATTATTATTATTATTATTATTATTATTATTATTATTATGACGGCAGTGACTAGTGCTGTTTATAGTTATGACAGTAGTGACTGGTTGTGGTGACAGTAGTGACTAGTGCTGTTTGTAGTTACGATGATGGTGACTGGTTATGATGATGACAAGTGCTGTTTGAAGTTATGATGACAGTAGTGACTGATTGTGGTGACAGTAGTGATTATTGTTGTTTGTAGTTATGATGACAGTGGTGACTGGTTGTGATGACGGTAGTAACTAGTGCTGTTTGTGGTTAGGATGACAGTGGTAACTGGTTGTGATGACGGTAGTAACTAGTGCAGTTTGTAGTTATGATTAAAGTAATGACTGGTTGTGATGACGGTAGTAACTAGTACTGTTTGTAGTTATGATTACAGTAGTGACTGGTTGTCATGACGGTAGTAAATAGTGCTGTTTGTAGTTATGATTACAGTGATGACTGGTTGTGATGATGGTAGTAAATAGTGCTGTTTGTAGTTATGATTACAGTGATGACTGGTTGTGATGACGTTAGTAAATAGTGCTGTTTGTAGTTATGATTACAGTGATGACTGGTTGTGATGATGGTAGTGACTAGTGCTGTTTGTAATTATGACAGTGATGACTGGTTGTGATGACGGTAGTAACTAATGCCGTTTGTAGTTAAGATTACAGTAGTGATTGGTTGTGATGACTGTAGTGACTAGTGCTGTACATAGTTATGAAGACAGTAGTGACTGGTTGTCATGACGGTAGTGACTAGAGATGTTTGTAATTATGATTACAGTAGTGACTGGTTGTCATGACGGTAGTAACTAGTGCTGCTTGTAATTATGATTACAGTAGGGACTAGTTGTGATGCCTGTAGTGACTAGTGCTGTTTGTAGTTATGATGACAGTGGTGACTGGTTGTGATGACGGTTGTGACTAGTGCTGTTTCTAATTATTACAGTGGTGACTGGTTGTGATGACGGTAGTAAATAGTGCTGTTTGTAGTTATGATTACAGTGATGACTGGTTGTGATGATGGTAGTGACTAGTGCTGTTTGTAATTATGACAGAGGTGACTGCTTGTGATGACGGTAGTAACCAGTGCCGTTTGTAGTTATGATTACAGTAGTGATTGGTTGTGATGACTGTAGTGACTAGTGCTGTATATAGTTATGATGACATTAGTGACTGGTTGTCATGACGGTAGTGACTAGTGCTATTTCTAATTATTACAGTGGTGACTGGTTGTGATGACGGTAGTAAATAGTGCTGTTTGTAGTTATGATTACAGTGATGACTGGTTGTGATGACGGTAGTGACTAGTGCTGTTTGTAATTATGACAGTGGTGACTGGTTGTGATGACGGTAGTAACCAGTGGCGTTTGTAGTTATGATTACAGTAGTGATTGGTTGTGATGACTGTAGTGACTAGTGCTGTATATAGTTATAACAGTAGTGACTGGTTGTCATGACGGTAGTGACTAGAGATGTTTGTAATTATGATTACAGTAGTGACTGGTTGTCATGACGGTAGTAACTAGTGCTGCATGTAATTATGATTTGAGTAGGGACTAGTTGTGATGCCTGTAGTGACTAGTGCTGTTTGTAGTTATGATGACAGTGGTGACTGCTTGTGATGACGGTAGTGACTAGTGCTGTTTGTAATTATGACAGTGGTGACTGGTGATGACGGTAGTAAATAGTGCCGTTTGTAGTTATGATTACAGTGATGACTGGTTGTGATAATGGTAGTGACTAGTGCTGTTTGTAATTATGACAGTGGAGACTGGTTGTGATGACGGTAGTAACTAGTGCCGTTTGTAGTTATGATTACAGTAGTGATTGGTTGTGATGACTGTAGTGACTAGTGCTGTATATAGTTATGATGACAGTAGTGACTGGTTGTCATGACGGTAGTGACTAGAGATGTTTGTAATTATGATTACAGTAGTGACTGGTTGTCATGACGGTAGTAACTAGTGCTGCTTGTAATTATGATTACAGTAGGGACTAGTTGTGATGCCTGTAGTGACTAGTGCTGTTTGTAGTTATGGTGACAGTGGTGACTGGTTGTGATGACGGTAGTGACTAGTGCTGTTTATAATTATGACAGTGGTGACTGGTGATGACGGTAGTAAACAGTGCTGTTTGTAGTTATGATTACAGTAGTGACTGGTTGTGATGACTGTAGCGACTAGTGGTATTTGCAGCTATGATGACAGTAGTGACTGGTTGTGATGACGTTAGTTACTAGTGCTGTTTGTAATTATGATTACAGTAGTGACTGGTTGTGATGACGGTAGTAATTAATGCTGTTTGCAGTTATGATGACAGTGGTGACTGGTTGTGATGATGGTAGTAACTAGTACTGTTTGTAGTTATGATGACAGTGGTGACTGGTTGTGATGACTGTAGTAACAAGTGCTGTTTGTAGTTATGATTACATTAGTGACCAGTTGTGATGAGGGTAGTGACTAGTGCTGGTTATAGTTATGATTACAGTGGTGACTGGTTATGATGACGGTAGTGACTAGTGCTGATTGTAGTTATGATGACAGTGGTGACTGTTGTGATGACGGTAGTAAATAGTGCTGTTTGTAGTTATGATTACAGTGGTGACTGGTTGTGATGACGGTAGTAACTAGTGCTGTTTGTAGTTATGATTACAGTGGTGACTGGTTGTGGTGACGGTAGTGACTAGTGCTGTTTGTAATTATGACTGTGGTGACTGGTTGTGATGATGGTAGTGACTAGTGCTGTTTCTAGTTATGTTGACAGTAGTGAATAGTGCTGTTTGTAATTATGATTACAGTAGTGACTAGTTGTGATGACTGTAGTGACTAGTGCTGTTTGTAATTATGATGACAGTGGTGACTGGTTGTGATGACAGTAGTAACTTGTGCTGTTTGTATTTATGATTACAGTAGTGACTGTTTGTGATGACGGTCGTGACTAGTGTTGTTTGTAGTTATGATTATAGTAGTGACTGGTTGTGGTGACAGTAGTGAATAGTGTTTTTTCTAGTTATGATGACATTAGTGACTGGTTGTGATGACGGTATTAACTAGTGCTATTTGTAGTTATGATGACAGTGGTGACTGGTTGTGATGACGGTAATGACCATTGCTGTTTGTAATTTTGATTACAGTGGTGACTGGTTGTGATGACGGGTGATTTCACAATGTTTATGTAATAAATATGATTACTTGTGGTGAAGGTGGTTATGACGACGGTAGTAACTACTGCTCTTTGTAATTATGAGAGGGGTGACTGGTGTTGGTTATCATTACTATGGTGGTGAATGAAAGCGTCGATTGTTATGCCGATGTGGTGACTGGTTGTGATGACGGTGCTGACTGACTGTATCAGTGGTTATATAATAAAGGCGGTGACTGGTGGTGGAGGTGCTCATGACGACGGTGGTGACTGGTAGTGTTTGTGGTTATGACGACGGTGGTGACTGGCGGTGTTGTAGTTATGATGACGATCGTGACTGGTGATTGTTGTAGTTTTAACGACGGTGGTGACTGGTAGTGTTTGCAGTTATGATGATGGCGGTGACTGGTGCTGTTTGTGATCATGACGACGGTGGTAACTAGTAGTGTTTGTATTTATGATGATGGCGGGGACTGGTGCTGTTTGTGAACATGACGACGGTGGTGACTGATAGTGTTTGTATTTATGATGATGGCGGGGACTGGTGCTGTTTGTGATCATGACGACGGTGATGACTGGTAGTGTTTGTAGTTATGAGGGCGGGGACTGGTGCTGTTTGCGATCATGATGACGGTGGTGACTGGTAGTGTTTGTAGTTATGATGATGGCGGAGACTGGTGCTGTTTGTGATCACGACGACGGTGGTGACTGATAGTGTTTGTAGTTATGATGATGGCGGGGACTGGTGCTGTTTGTGATCATGACGACGGTGGCGACTGGTAGTGTTTGTAGTTATGATGATGGCGGAGACTGGTGCTGTTTGTGATCACGACGACGGTGGTGACTGACAGTGTTTGTAGTTATGATGATGGCGGGGACTGGTGCTGTTTGTGATCATGACGACGGTGGTGACTGGTAGTGTTTGTAGTTATGATGGCGGGACTGGTGCTGTTTGTGATCATGACGACGGTGGTGACTGGTAGTGTTTGTAGTTATGATGATGGCGGGGACTGTTGCTGTTTGTGATCACGACGACGGTGGTGACTGATAGTGTTTGTAGTTATGATGATGGCGGGGACTGGTGCTGTTTGTGATCATGACGACTGTGGTGACTGGTAGTGTTTGTAGTTATGATGATGGCGGAGACTGGTGCTGTTTGTGATCACGACGACGGTGGTGACTGATAGTGTTTGTAGTTATGATGATGGCGGGGACTGGTGCTGTTTGTGATCATGACGACGGTGGTGACTGGTAGTGTTTGTAGTTATGATGGCGGGACTGGTGCTGTTTGTGATCATGACGACGGTGGTGACTGGTAGTGTTTGTAGTTATGATGATGGCGGGGACTGTTGCTGTTTGTGATCACGACGACGGTGGTGACTGATAGTGTTTGTAGTTATGATGATGGCGGGGACTGGTGCTGTTTGTGATCATGACGACTGTGGTGACTGGTAGTGTTTGTAGTTATGATGATGGCGGGGACGTGGTGTTTGTTATCATGATGACGGTGATGACTGGTAGTGTTTGTGCTTAAGATGACGGCGGTGACTGGTGGTGTTGGTGGATATGACTGCAATGACTGTCTGTATCTGTGGTTGTGGTGACTGGTGATGTTATAACGATAGTAGTAACTGCTGATGTCGATGGTTATTTCTATTGTGGTGAGCGGTTATGACTGTGGTGACTTGGGTCGTCTTTTGTTATGATGACGCTGGTGACTGGTAGTGTCGGTGGTTATGATGACACTGATGACTCCTTGTGTCGGTGATTATGATTATGACGACAGGGATTTTTGTATGATGATAATTATGACGATGATGGTAATTGGTAGTGTCTGTGAATGACGATGATGATGATGATATGTGATGTCTGATTATATGACACTGATGATATGTAGCGCCGAAGATTGTAACAGTGATGATGTGTGGTGTTGTCGGAGGTAATGATAGTTACGACTGTTTGTGGTTACAATGACAATGGTGATTGGTACTGTTGTTGACTAATGTGACTGGTGATTAGTAGTACTGGAGATTGTGAAGACGCCGACGATTGATTGTTTTGGGTATTATTAGTGTAGCAATGATTGGTGTAGTCATTATAATGGTGGATTGGATTGGTGAAAGGAATTATTGCGGTGATTTTGATCGATGGTAGTAATTATAATAATTACAATTATAATCATACAGACTTGAACAAATTATTAGGCTAAAACTTTTTCTTGGAAACATAATATAATTCGTCATATCAACTATCAGTATAATGCACAGAGTCTCTATTTTTGTAAATATGATTGTTTATATCTTCTGGTGTATTTTTCCAATGGTTAAGTATCTTTTTTCTGGCTATGTTGTACTACTGGTGTTTTAATTATATACTGCAGAAGATATTCTCCCATGGCCTGCAAGGAGACCGGATATGAACAAAATTGAAAATCTGTGATCTATACTGAAGAAGGAAGTGAATAAAAAGAGGCTTTCAACAAAACATGGAGTCATTTAAGCACTGTCTGATATCTGGCTAAATGATGCTGATATTCAAAGAAAGTGTTGAACTTTGGTTTCCAGTATCCCTGACAAAATCCGTGTTAATAAAGAATAAGGGACTGTTCACAAAATATTAGTAACCTCAAGACTCAATTTTCAGTTGATTATTTCTTTGAAAAATATATTTTTGTTCATTATTTCTGCCGATAAATACAGCTTTGTTGCACATATAATTAATTTAGTCTAATAATTTGTCCACGTCTGTAATTATTATTATAGCTGTTGATGGTATTAGAGATTATAATATCGATGTTGACAGCAGGTGTACATAGGTGATGATGATGGTGGTGATTGGTGGTTTTCGAAACTATGGTGATTGATGGCTATGATAACGATGTTGATTGGTTACTGTGATGGCAGTAGTGATTGATGGTAATAACTATAACTGTGGTTATAACAGTGGTGATTAGTGGTTGTATCGAAATTACTTTCAGAGCGACTTCCATTTTGTCATTTTACTATCACTTGAGGCTTAGGGACTGTTCATGGAGCGACATGTTGACCGATATCCTCACAATTTCATATATACTGACACAGGAATGTATATCTTCCTGCACACGAATCTTTAATTTTGTACAGCTGTCAAAAAAAAAGTGGCCGCACTCGTGAACAGCGAATATTTTCAAAGTCCACTTCGGGTCGCGGCGATGTTACACGATGCATGTGCTTGTACAAACAGTTCCCGAACTATGAAAGTGTTCCATGTCTGCGCATCGTAGGCCAGCGGTAGAGTGCTTGTTTAATGATTCAAAGGTTGTGGGTTCGGGCCTTCTTCAAGTATTCATTTTATTTTTTAATCGTTCTTTAGCGATGTAAATGCTATTCAAATTATCATTTATATTCAGTTATCGTTCTTTATGGATATCACGTTATTTATATTTTGTTATCGTTCTTTAGAGATATGAATAAAATTCAAGTCATCATTTGTATTCTGTTATCGTTTTATAACGATATGAATAACAATTATTATTATTGTATCTCCAGTGGTGGTTAGCCTTATTTTACATATGTATGTTAGTGCTATAGTTTCATACACAAAAAAGATGAGCATAAAGAGAAATAGAAAAGAGAATTAAATTAGCTTACGCGATGTAAACAAAACATAAACAAACCGTAAATTAGGCATTGCGATTGCAAAATAAATATCAGGTATCAATTTGAAACATACAAAAACTTTGACAACACACATACGTAACACTTCTATAACACAAATACGCAGCTTTCCGTACCATACATCATAAATTAAAACATAATAGTCACACAAACACAATCAAACTATAATTACAAAATTGCGACGACATCAAGCATCACATAACTGACTCTCATACATAACAAATCAAGCATCCGTTACAACACATTCACTTCAACATAGTAACCACACTTTTAAAAGTTACAAATTTGGCTCTAAGAAGATTAATAAATTAATACATAATAGTCACACAAACACAATCAAACTATAATTACAAAATTGCGACGACATCAAGCATCACATAACTGACTCTCATACATAACAAATCAAGCATCCGTTACAACACATTCACTTCAACATAGTAACCACACTTTTAAAAGTTACAAATTTGGCTCTAAGAAGAATAAATAGGACATTGTTACCAATTACTATTCTTCTGCAATTTCTTAAATACATCTGTAATAAATCTGTGAAATTCCGATATGAATAATATTCACGTTTTTTATATTGTTATCGTTCTTTAGCGATATAGATAATATTCAAGTTATCATTTATATTCTGTTTTCCTTCATTAGCATTATAAAATAATATTCAAGTTATTTATATTGTTATTTTTCTTTCGCAATATAAATAATCTGTATTTTATGTAAGTAATTATTATAAAAAAATAAACATCTTTCTTTGTAAAATAGGTTATTTTATTTAGATAATTAAATAAGTATTATATAATATCTTATATTAATTAAACAAACCGATATTTATCATTTATATTCTGTTATCGTTCTTTAGTGATACTGTATAAATAATATTCAAGTTATTTATATTGTAATCGTTCTTTAGCGATATAAATAACATAAATTTAATATTAGGTTTGGAAAAATCCAGTTGCATAATACTGGTATTAGTTTTTCTTTTTGTATTATTACATTATACTATCTTGAACCACAATAAAATGAAAAGGAGTAACGAGGAATTGAACCTGAGACGTTGACATCTAAATTTCGACGTTCGTCCGCTGAGCTACGAGGGCAAAAGTGTGGAAACATTTTCGGAAAAATTGGCCCAATCACACTCTAAGATTTTCTGATGATTCGTAGAAGCTAGTCCAGGATGCGGGGTGCAAAGGTTAATTGAGATTTCCCGGTCTCTGATCGGGTCAAACATCCTGATAGAATTAATATTTAACCCTTGCCGTGACTTTCGGTGAAGTCCGGAGGGCCCAATTAGTCAAATCCACTCTCCTCATCTCCACGCTTGGGTCCCCTGGAATTTAATAAGATGCGAAAGAGATAGTGGTGTGCGGAAAGCAACGGGATATTACCGCATTTAGGCCTATCCTTCCCAAGAAAAACTGCAAACATGAACAAAGTAAGCTTTTAATAGAAGAAGGATCTTCTGCGGACCTCTGGAAAAAGAACTAAGGAGGAGACTAGTGAAGTGCTTTGTGTGGAGTGTGGCATTGTATGGCGAAGGAACATGGACATTACAACGAAATGAAGAGAAACGAATTGAAGCATTTGAAATGTGGATGTGGTGAAGAACGGTGCGTGTGAAGTGGACAGACAGAATAAGAAATAAAATTGTGCTTGAAAAAGTGAGTGAAGAAAGAATGATGCTGAAACTGATTAGAAAGAGAAAAAGGAATTTGGTGGGTCTCTGGTTGAAAAGAATAATAGACGACATTAGGATATGTGGATCATATGCAGAGACTAAGAGGAAGGCAGAAAATAGGAAAGGTTGGAGATTGCTGGGTTTGCAATGAAAGACCTGCCCATGGACAGAACACTTATGTATGTGGGTATGTTCAGAATGCCTGGAATATCGTGTCTAAGAACAGTCGCTATTTGCAAAGTCTAGTCGATTCCATGCCCACTCGACTGCAAGATGATCGAGATAAGAGGAAGATAGACTAAATATTGAATTGTGGCTTTTTGTTTTGTTTTTTGAACGCTTAATTGTTCGAATGTTTTAAGGCCGACGCCAGTAAATTTGTTTTGTTTATGCCACGAAATATATTTTTATTGAGAATAAAATCTTTTTTCTTTCCATTTGCAGCCACAATATCATAATGATAAAGTCATGGCATAATATATTAATGAACCTGATGTTAATTACTAAAATAATCGTAAAAGAGAAAGGAGCCATTATGTACAGTTTGTCTCTCTCAAAAAACATAACAAAAAAGAACATAAAAAGCACGAGGTTGTAGTCGAACGCAGGACCTCATGAATAAGAGGCCTGAACGCTACCATTACGCTATCGAATCACAGAGAGAATACTTCAATTATAACTGTAGATATCAGGCAACGTGGTCCAACAACATGTAACATCGCCTGTCTCCGAATTATAGCGAAGATACCCGAAGGGAACTTTGTTTCAGGTGAGCGGCCACTTTTTCTTTTGACAGCTGTACATATCATATACAGGGACATCATTTTATTTTTACTAACATTTCTGATATTAACCTGGCTATACCTTTGGATCAACGGTTGCTACTCCCTTCCACGACTGGAGTTCGATGGCGTAAAATACAAACAAATCACTTTACTAGGTATAGGAAGGAAGAAAAGTAGTTCATCCATTTACGTAAACTATGAAATATCACGCTTTTGAGTTTGATAATTTTCATTAGGTTTTTGTTTAATCAGAATAGAGTACAGTATTAACAATGAATATTTTTACTCACGAACTGAGCTGTCCATACGGACGTGTTCATTATGCAGTGTATATTATACTGTCTACAGCACATTAGGGTACACTATAGAGAATGAAGTTAAATTGAAAAGTAATCATGATATGGATATTTAAACACATTTTTCCAAATGGCGGCGGTTCATTTCGATACAGGCTTCAGTTCTAATGTGTGTAATTCCAATTACCAATTTCGTCCTTCGTACTAGTAACTCATGTTGAAATAATTCTGTACCTACTCTGTAAAAGAGTACCTTACGTACTGTAAATTCAATCTTCACTTCCGCTCGATCCGAAAAGATAAAATTACTCAGACATGCTATCTACTGTCCGTCCAAGTGGTTATGTTGCAGGATCGTAGAAAGGAGGGAAATCACGTGACAGTTAATTACTTAACGAGGCCCTTTTATTTAAGTTATTTTAAACAGTTTTATGGGTATAATATTACGTAGATATCCAATTCCTAACAGAAATTAATGTTCTCAGAAAAGAGCTGAGACAGCCCAGCCACTAGCCTTTAGACAGTGGCGAATAGAAGCTGGTGGGGAAAACCGGAATGCGACGTAGGCAAATGGACGACAGTACCTGTGCGAAATTTTTGCAATATTGAAAGCTCTTTCGTCATTGGAAAACGCGAACATATTTTTGGAACGTACTGTGACGGTATGGCTACTATGACTGTATATGCGGTCTTGGATTAGTGTGGAGAACGGTTGAACATCATTAGTAGAAGGGGTGGGAGGGAAGTACATTCAAAAACTCAGGTAGAATAAAAATTGAAGTAAAAATAAAATGATGTCCCTGTACAAATAAACAAATACACAGGAAAGCCACCCATGATGTTTGGAGTCTCATAGACGAGAAAACAATTTCGAGATGCGAAGCCAACATATTTCTTTAATTGGTTTATTGTTCGAAGCTTTGTCAATTGCAATGGTTTTCTAGCGTCTGAGTGAAAGAAACGTGATAATACCAGCGAAATGAGTGCAGAGTTAAGCGCCGAAAATTACCAAGGGAAATGGATTGAGGGAAAACCTCAGTAAAAAGCCTCAACCAAATAACATATCCCAACCAGGATTTGAACCCGGGCCCACTCGTTCACGGTCAGACATGCTAGCCGTTACTTGGCAGCGGTGAACGCCAACATATTTTTTTTTCAACGCTTAAAGGAATGAAATCCATTCGTTAGAAAACAATTATATTAAGGTAGACATGTCAATTTATTTTGGTTAAAATATATTGCATTTTAACTTCTATGTTGAATTATTCAGTGTATGTACTGTTTTTACTCTATCAATTTACAGTCTGCGCACATATTCCCCATTTCATATATTGCCTCAGTTCATTTAGTTGCAAGAAATGCAACGTCAACTGGAGTAAACAAACATTAATATTTTTGGTTTTCAAATATTATTAATTTCAATTGTGTGTGTTTTTAAATTTGTCAGAACAATACAATTCATTCTCCACAAATATACAATTTATTACATAAACAAAGTTAGATATTTTTCACAATAAATAATTTCATAAGAAGAAGTTTAAAGGTAAATTATTAATTCACATTCTTCTGTTCAGCTCGTACAGTGGCTGAAAAATAGAAATGAATATTTTCCATCCTTTTCGTATCACTGGAACTTCAGCGCCATCTATAACCTTCCCGTAACCCAGACAGGTAAACTCATTTCTAGAGGAGTAAAGTTCGATTATCGACAGGTCTTACGGTAGTTACAATGGAAGGAGAGGCTCTGTGCCAGATTTTGTTCTTAATTTTCTTCTCTTTTCATTGTAATTTTACCAGTGTTGCATTACTGTCCGAAAATAACTTCAACCACAATCTCCTATTCAAAATTTAAAGATTTTTTGTAATATAGTAAACTAAACTGAGATGAAATCTCAGTAACTCTATTTCAACTAATTCTCTGCGGCCTTACGAACCGACCCGTCGGGAAATGTGCAGTGAATTGAGATTTCGACCAGCAAGACTTATTTGATCGTAAATAAGGAAATTTTGTGAGGCGAGAAATAACTAGACAGTAATTTTTTTCATAATCTGTGCTTATTCTACGTACGATAAAACTGCGTATGACTTAACTTTATTTCCAGGAAACCCATAGCATTTATCTTATCTTAAAATCTATAACACTTGACTGGCATTGAATCCTCCACTATCAGAACACCGAGTGCACGAGTTACTATATAGATCACAAAATGAAGTTGTCTTGTATTTGTGAGATAAATAACACAGAATTTTAAGAAATGACGGAGTTGTGACTTTAGATTTCCTCAATCATAATGTTTTGGGACTCCTATTATTTTTAATTCTGATAAATAATCTTCCTAAAAATATTTACAGCAACTCGATTGTATTTGCTGATGATATTACTTTGTATCATATTTATGATAATATAATTGATATAACAGAAGGCAAATGACCAAAATTGAAGATCAATTTAGCGAATACAAATATATTGATATAGGTGTACCGCAAGGAACAATTTTGGGACCTATTTTATTTCTAATATATGTTAATGATCTGCTAAATATAAATTTAGAAACATTTAATGGATCTATATATTCATATGCGGATGATACAGTAGTTATTTTCAGTGGTTTTTCTTGGCAGGAAGCATATAGAAATGCTAATATAGGTGCTAACATTGTTAAAAAATGGCTTAATTCCAACTTCCTTTCTTTAAATATATCTAAATCAACTTTAGTTCCTTTTTCGTTAACAGCTGCCAGTGTTCAAAATTTAAAATTTAGCGATAAATATAGACTAATAATACACAGTGAAAATTGTTTAGATCCCAAAATTTGTAAATGTCCACCTTTGAAAGAAGCCACGTATGTCAAATATCTGGGTATCATTATTGATCAGAATTTAAAATGGCCTCATCACATTACTTATCTTTGTAAGAGGCTTCGTAAAACAATTTATAAATTCGTTAATCTTCGCTGCTACTTACCTATTAGAGTTTTACGAAATGTTTATTTGGCCATTATTCAGTCTATCATTCAATATGGTATAATTGTTTGGGGTGGAAGTACAAAAATTAATCTAGGTCCGTTAAATTTACTACAAAAACGAATAATTAAAATTTGTTTGAAGAAACGTTTCGATTATCCAACTAAATTAATTTATTCTGAATTTAATGTATTTAATATTGAACAAATTTATAAGTATACGCTGTTAAAATTTTATCATAAAAATCGTAATAAGTTTGTATTACAGACACACAATTATGACACAAGACGAAATATTAATTCAACATTAGTAGAACCTAAATGTCTCACATCTGCTGGTCTAAAGCATAGCATAAATTTTGGCCCTCGGTTGTACAATGCTTTAACTAAATTACACCCAGAACTTCTAACATGTAACCCACTAACATATAACAAGAAAATTAGAAACGTGTTAATATCTTCAATTTGATTAAATAAATTTATAGCCTATGTGTATGAATTAATCAACCTATATTATATTTGTATTCTATAATTTTGAAATATATTAATCCTACTTTTCACGTGCGATATTATTCTTCTCTAGTGTTAATATTATATTATATACTTAATTCCATTGCCGCTGTAATTATATTTTAGTTTCTATTTTATTTTACTTATTTATTTATATTATTATTATTATTTTTTATTTTAATATTATATCTGAACTGCGACCGAGCACGAGCGCTGCTCATTCGGTCTCAAATTTTGTTAATACTACTGTATCTTCTTTTTATATTGCTTGTATTATTTTATTTGTATTTCTCTTTGTTTGTTTTTGTAATTATATTTCTTTATTCTGTATATTTGAATTTAAATAAAATAAAATAAATAAAATAAAATAAATTTAAATAAATATAAAGTTTCTTATGGACAAAATCCTTTAACGAAGCTGCTGCCTGATTTGAGGCTAATGAATTTTGAAGGATGAGTGGAACGGAGAAAAATTCTCTCCGGCACCGGGACTCGAACCCAGATTTTCAGCTCTACATGCTGACCCTTTATTCACTAAGCCACACCGGATTCTAGTTCCGATGCCGGATTGAATCCTCTCAGTTTAAGTTCCACCTCTTAGTTCCCCTTTATTCGCCAACCCATGCACTGTGTCACAGATGTGTGACAGTGGCACAATGTCCAACACACTATGTGCAGAGTTGCACTCATTACGAGTGACTAAGTGGCCGGGATCCGACGGAATGAGCACCGTCTTAAATCACTAAGGGATTCTTTACGCATATCATATTATTGCACGGAAATATCATACGTACTTCGATACATCGCAATAATAAACAAATGAATTCTGTTTAAATCAGACAAAGACACAACATGTGTTACTTACGTTAAATGTTTTCACAATTTATAACTTTCAGATATGTGCTAAATTTTTTGGAATTGTACTAGATCTCAATTTATCTTGGGCCCCTCATATTATGTTTGTACCAAACTCTCAATCCATTTTGAATCTTGCGTACACCACTTTTAACACTTGAATATAATTAATTGATAAACTAGTGGACTTACTCGTGTTAAATATGTATTATTTGTCCGGCTTACAGCTGTTTCAGTGCTTTACGCACCATCATCACAGCCTACTAGATCGCGGCGTCATCTCGAACTTCTCTGCCAGTTAGGAGGGTGTGCTTTATTGTTGGAAGGTGTTGAAGTGTGGAGTCGAATAGTGTGTGTGTACTGAAATTGATCTGTGTGTTGAGGATTTGATCGAGGTGTGTTTTAGTGTGTTTGTATATTTCGTATTGTTCTAGTGTGTTGAGTTTTTGGTTCTTGGGTTGTGTGTGTAGGATTTCCATGTCCGTATTTATGTTATTGTATGTATGGTTAGTATTGGTTATGTGATCGGCGTATGTAGATGTATTGTGTCCTCTGGTTATAGCTTTAATGTGTTCTTTGTAGCGTGTTTGGAATGATCTGCCTGTCTGTCCAATGTACAACTTGTCGCAACTATTACATGTGAGTTTGTATACACCTGTGTGGTCGTATTTATTTGTTTGTGTTTTTTGTGTGTTGAGATGTCTTTGTAGTGTGTTTTCTGTTCTGTATGTTATGTTGTATTTCTGTTTCCTGAATGAAGATGCGATCTTATGTGTGCTTTTGTTTTCATATGTTAGTGTGATGTACTTCTTGTGTTCTTGTGTTTGTGTTGTGTTTTGTGTATTTTTGTGTTTGTTAAGTTTTTGTTTTGTCTTCCTTATGATGTTGTCTATTATGTTTGGATTGTATCCGTTTTCTTGTGCTATGTATTTGATTGTGTTCACTTCTTCATTGTAGTGTTGTTGGTTCATGGGTATGTTCATTAATCTGTGTACCATTGTCCTGAATGCAGCATGTTTGTGTTGTATGGGGTGGTTAGATGTGTTGTGTATGTGTGTGGTGGTGGTGGTTGGTTTTCTGTATATTTTGAAGGTGTGTTTGTTGTCGATTTTTGTTATGGTGATATCTAGGAAATTTATGGAGTTGTTGTTTTCAAGTTCTAGTGTGTATTGAAGTTTTGGGTGTAATTTGTTTATGTATTGGTGTAGTTTGTGTATTTGTCTTTTGTTTCCTTTGTATAGTATGAGTATATCGTCTACATATCTGTGCCAGTATATTATGTTGTCTGCATACTTGTTGTGTTCATTGTTGAGTATGTATGTTTGTTCTATGTTGTGTAAAAATATCTCTGCCAGTATGCTGGATATGGGTGATCCCATTGGCAATCCTTCTGTTTGGGTGTAGTATATGTTGCTGTGTGTGAAATAGTTTTGCTTTGTTATGATGTCTGTGATTTCGATCATTTCTTCGATGTATTCTTGTGGTGTGTTGTTATCTGTGAGCATTTGTTTTAGTATCTGTAATGTGTCCTGTATTGGTATATTAGTGTACAAGTTGGTGATATCGAATGATGCTAGTGTTGCACTGTGTAGTATGTGTTGTTGTTTTGTTTTGTTGACGAGGTCCATAGTGTTCTTTATTGTTGCCTGTTCTCTGAATTTTATGTTGTTTCTGATGATTTTGTCCATGTGTGTGGCTAGTTCGTGTGCTGGTGCCCGTCTGTAGTTGTTTAGGGGTCTGATGGGTATGTTTTCTTTGTGTATTTTGGGTAGTGCATTGAGTTTAGGTGCTGCTGGTTTGATTGGTTTGAGTTGGTGTTTTATGCTGTTTGGTATTACGTGTTTGCTGTTGTTGATTGTGTTTTTTATTGTGTTGTGGTATTGTGTGGTGGGATCTTTTTCGAGTTCTGTGATGTTGTTTTGTTTAAAGTATGTTTCTACACAACAAGTATGCAGACAACATAATATACTGGCACAGATATGTAGACGATATACTCATACTATACAAAGGAAACAAAAGACAAATACACAAACTACACCAATACATAAACAAATTACACCCCAAACTTCAATACACACTAGAACTTGAAAACAACAACTCCATAAATTTCCTAGATATCACCATAACAAAAATCGACAACAAACACACCTTCAAAATATACAGAAAACCAACCACCACCACCACACACATACACAACACATCTAACCACCCCATACAACACAAACATGCTGCATTCAGGACAATGGTACACAGATTAATGAACATACCCATGAACCAACAACACTACAATGAAGAAGTGAACACAATCAAATACATAGCACAAGAAAACGGATACAATCCAAACATAATAGACAACATCATAAGGAAGACAAAACAAAAACTTAACAAACACAAAAATACACAAAACACAACACAAACACAAGAACACAAGAAGTACATCACACTAACATATGAAAACAAAAGCACACATAAGATCGCATCTTCATTCAGGAAACAGAAATACAACATAACATACAGAACAGAAAACACACTGCAAAGACATCTCAACACACAAAAAACACAAACAAATAAATACGACCACAGAGGTGTATACAAACTCACATGTAATAGTTGCGACAATTTGTACATTGGACAGACAGGCAGAGCATTCCAAACACGCTACAAAGAACACATTAAAGCAATAACCAGAGGACACAATACATCTACATACGCCGATCACATAACCAATGCTAACCGTACATACAATAACATAAATGCGGACATGGAAATCCTACACACACAACCCAAGAACCAAAAACTCAACACACTAGAACAATACGAAATATACAAACACACTAAAACACACCCCGATCAAATCCTCAACACACAGATCAATTTCAGTACACACACACACTATTCGACTCCACATTTCAACACCTTCCAACAATAAAACACACCCTCTTAACAGGCAGAGAAGTTCGAAATGACGCCGCGATCTAGTAGGCTCTGATGATGGTGCGTAAAGCACTGAAACAGCTGTAAGCCGGACAAATAATACATATTTAACACGAGTAATCCACTAGTTCATCAATTAATCAAACTCTCAAGATTCAGTCTATCATTCATTTAATTTATTCATTTGTTTGTTCGTTTATTTATTTATTTAATTATATATTTATTAAGCTAACTGAAAACACTGGTGCTTAAAACAAAATATGTAAAAGTGCTTATTTTTCCTTCTTCAATAGTATAATAACCTATGGTATTACTGTATGGGAAATATTTGTAGCATATCTAATGTTGTTCTTTTACACACAAAAAAACCTTACTTATTTTAACTGGTACTGCTTATGATGCGCATTGTATGCCACTATTCATAAATGAGGCTATTCTTATTATTTATTTTTTCTTTACTTGGTTATTTAACGAAACTGTATCAACTTCGAGGCTATTTAGCGTCGATAGGGTTGGTGATAGAGAGCGGTATTTGGGGAGATGAGGCAGAGGATTCGCCATAGATTACCTGACATTTTCCTTACGATTGGGGAAAACCTCGGAAAAACCCAACCAGGTAATCAGCCCAAGCGGGAGTAGAACCCGCGCCCCAACGCAACTCCGAATCGGCAGGCAAGCGCCTTAGCCGACAGAGCTACGCCGGTGGCCCTTCTTACTGTCATTAATCTTTACATCTTCACTTCTTTGCTGAAGGCGAAGAATAATTTAGCAAATTATTATCACAGACTTGATAATCATAATTACAATACAAGATACAATTTTCACTTGACTGAATCTAATGTTAGACTGGAAACAACTAAAAAAGGATTTATGTTCATGGCAGTATCCATATTTAATAGAATACACAAGTCTGCACACACACTCTTAACTACAATACATTTAAGAATGTTTTAAAACGCTGGATGATTAACCATCCCTTTTATAGTATTAGAGAATACTTTGAGTCCTCTGTTAAAAACTTGTTTTTAATATAAACTTGTTCACTCGTTTGGTTTTATTACGACTATGTTCAAAGTATTTGTATAATACTCATGACTTTAATGAAACCTAATCTAATTTAATTTAATCTAACCTAACCTAATCTAATCGCGAATTACACTGTGTAACAATGATTTTGTTTAAGTTAATTTTTTTCCTCTTTCTAATTCAGTATGTTGCAAAACACAAGTAAACATCAATTTCCCATGTGTGAAATTGTTTTTAGAGATATGGCATCGATTTTCTTAATTTCAAAATAATATCTTCCTTTTGTACAATGTAAGTGAGTTTACAATAATAGTTTTTTTCTATATTAAGGCAGAAAACTTATACAGGGGCTGAGCAAATGTGCAGAAGTTATGAAAGTACATTAAAACACTTACACGTCATAAAAGCGCATACAGAGTGTCTTAAGATGTATTTTTTCCTACTCTCCGTTTTGTAGGTTAAAACACTTACACATCATGGAAAGATATTCACAGTGTCTAAAAATGTATTTTTTTCCTACTTTTTCTCTTGTAGCTTACATCAGATTCTGATCAATCCCCAGATGTAGTCGCCAAGCATCCGCTCACTATACTGTACTTGGTAGTCTTATCTCTTTTCTAACAGTTGTAGGTCTTTATGGAATCTTTCGCCTTATTCCTCTGAGTATGCATCTATGTGTGACTTGAAAACATCTAGATCCGACTGGAGGACATGTAACTTGAGTGACTTTCTGCAACCCATTGCATTGTAATTCTTCAGAAGACCCTGCACCACCTCCCTGTAATTGTCCACCCACGATTACCCACGAAAGTTTCACTATATCACGGAAGCTTTTCCAGGTTCCCCTTTGTATAGGTAGAAGTTTCACAATTAAGTCATCATCGTGAAGTAATTTCTTCACCAGGGTACCCACAAAAATTCCTCCCTTGACCTTCACCTCTGAGAGTTTGGGGAAGACAGTTTGCAGATACTTGAAGACATCTGAATTTGTATCTAGGGCTTCTACAAATTGCTTGATGAGGCCAACCTTAATGTGGAATGGTGGCATCAGAATCTTGTTTTCCTTCACAGAGAGTGCCCACCTGTTTTTCTCACCAACCACAAACTCCGTCTTCAATGGCCATTAACTGGTTTGAAAATGCCTGGCTATATCCCTTCTAGCCTACAGGCAGAGAAAACAGGGATATTTTATGCATCCACCTTGTTGTCCCATCAAAGAAGCAATCATTTTAAGTCACTAATTACTGTACATTCCACTGTTGTTCTGCATAGTTAACCATCTGCAGAAGCTGCTGGACATTAGAGTAATCTTTTTTAAGATGGGCTGAATGAGCAATTGGAATTGAGGGACACTTGTTGAATTTGTGGAAGAGGACAGCTTTCAGACTCTTGCACGAACTGTGAATGAAGAGCTGCCAGTCCTTTGGATCATAGGAAAACCCTATTTCTTTAACAGGTCCCCCACATTATGGCAATAACACAGTTTGTCAGCGAGAGTGAAGTATTGCGAGAACGTTTGATGACACTTCCTCTTGTCCGGATACCTTGCAGCTCTAGTCCAAAACGTTCCACTACTTTTAATCTTGATGTTAAAAGTTCTGCACAGGATTTTATTAATCCTAAGTCCCTGATTAAATCGTTTAACTCCTTTTGAGTGGGAAAGTGAGGTGTAGCCTCTACATCCTCTGATAAGTCCTCTTCCTCGCTGACATGATTCACCTTTGGAAAAGTCAGACTACTGCCGTCCTGGAGGAGGAGAAACCAGAAGTTTGTGTTGTGTGCAATAGGCCTGAGTGATGATGGTAGGTCCGGATATTCGAACACATTGTTTTCGTACCTCTTCTGTGATGGGATAAGTCAACAACACAGAAATAGCAAGTATGCAGGTGATCTGCTGGTTCATACCAGATTAGAGGTATACCAAACTTCATTCTTCTGCTCTCTCCTCTGTACCAGGCCTCTAGAATGAATCTACAGCTCCTACACACAACATGTGGTGCCCATTTTTTGTCTTGACCACCCATAGGTACGCCGCAATATGACTTGTAGGCTGAGCAGAAGTTATTGGCATACTTGATTCTGTTCTTCACCACTCTGGAGGTCAGGAAGACCCCCACACATAACAAAACCAGTCTGGATCATGGTTACAATCACTGGGAGACACCATCATTAATCAACCTTGTCTGTGAAGCAGTAAATTAGATTAACTCTATAAATATAAGTTTAATATTACAAAAAAATACAGAAGACGTGCTAAGCAAATATTACATAAACTATTAAATTACATAATTGACCACTAGGAACAGATAAACGATTACAAGAGGATAGGAGTACCCAATTTATCTTATTTGTGATCTAATCTATCGAATAAATGCATAAAATTTACTTAAACAAACCAAAAGGTTTTTTTTGTTACACAGTGTTATTTAATGACTGTGGCGTGTTACGGTTTCGCGCCGTGGTGTCGTGGTCTAAGGCCTGATGCAGACTAGCGTTAAAAGGACACTGTGACTCAGCGTCCCATTGATGCGCGGTTTAGAAGTACATTGTTTTAAGTGACCAATACACACGTGGTTCCCAGGACGCAGTGTCAGATAAAGACAGACGGCGGTGACGCAGCGTTAATTATCTATAGTCCCGTCACTCTTATTTCCGGCAGCCAATCACGTTGCAGATCGGCTACATTTAAACGCGTGCGTCTTGAGATTCGCTAATGATTACGTTATGCATTTCCTAAGGTTCGATAAATACTTAATGTAATCGCCCACCATTTTGGCTCTTTCGTTGACGTTCGCAGAAAGCACACGAGGACGTTATTTGCCGCTCAATTATTTGCTGAATTGCAGTGCGTTTCATTTATTATCATAGGAACTACGACATGAAAATGTTTAACGGTGTGACAAATAGATTCCTCGTCTGCTAGCTCGGCAACGAGAGAACAAAAATGGCGTATGATACTACCTACCTAGACTTTATAGAGCCTTCACTTCCTAAAACGTAAGCAAAGAGGAGTCACGCCGGGAATAACAGCGTCGCGACTACTGGGTGTTCATTTCAAAGTGTATCATGACGTCACTGTTTTGAGTCAGCGATTTGAAGAGAGTTTCAGCTTTTATGTCAGAGAAGTTGCCTGTTAATCAAGGCGTTCAATCTGAACTTGATAACGTGTACGGTATAACTTGAAAGTCATAGAAACAGATGGCGGTCTGTACGGTCTGTGTGCTACCATAACCTCTTTCGATCTGTGTTTTGCGTAGACAAGTCGTACGCAGGGTATTTGTTATCATCGGTTGCGTACGGCAACATTCCATAATACAAATCGAATGCTCCATGTCCATGTTGACCGTCGAAGTTAATGTCAACAAATACGTAGGCTAAGTAATCGTCTTAACCCTCTCCCCATATCCCGAGAGTAACAAAAAAAACTCACCTCAGTTCGTGTTTCCAAACAGTTCACATTCCTGCCACTCCGGCGTTACCGTACGTATCGGTAAGTAATCTTCAGAATGAACGCCGTACTTGCCAGGCAACTTCTTTGGCACACAGGTAATACACCTCTGCGGAAGTGTAGGAAATTTGAATTTTCTAGGCTCATCGGCTAGCCACATGACGGCATACAGCGAGCCATGACACACTTTGAACTGAACACCCAGTATACTTGCGTGTTCTGTCAGAACGCAGCGTCACCGCTGGCTGCTGCGTTCTGGCACTTCATTGTTGACTGTTGTTCAGTACACATTGGACGCGCGTCTTTATGACGCTAGTCTGCATCGGGCCATATTGACAGCGAAATCGACGTAGAATAATGCTTCATTATGACGCTACGTGTGGACGGGTGGACACAGGGACGCAGCGTTAACCAAATAATAAAAATTGGACGCGCGTCTTTATGATGCTAGTCTGCACATCCTGCCTAGGTCTCGCGTTACGGAATGCGCGTTGCTTCGAGTCCTCACGGGGGGAGAAATTTTCTTATGTAATTTCGATTAGTGTATAGGACCGGTGCCCATCCAGCATCGCAATGCATTTGAGGAGCTATGATAGGTAGCAAAATTCGTTACGAAAGCCAGCTACAACGGCTGAGGGATCATCGTGCTAACCACACGATACCTCCATTCCGATTAGATAGTCGTCCACCTCTGCATCGGCATGTGGACGTGAGGCCAACAGTCGGCTTGTCGGTCATTGTTCTTTTTTCAGTAGGTTATTTTACGACGCTTTATCAACAGCTTAGGTTATTTAGCGTCTGAATGAGATGAAGGTGATAATGCCGGTGAAATGAGTCCGAGGTCCAGCAGCGAAAGTTATCCAGTATTTGCTCATATTGGGTTGAGGGAAAACCCCGGAAAAACCTCAATCACGTAACTTTCCGCAACCGGGAATCGAACCCGGTCCGCCTGGTTTCGCGGCCAGATTCGCTAACCATTATTCCACATCTGTGGACTCATTGTTCTTCATGGGTGTCGTACCTCGGATTATTATTATTATTATTATTATTATTATTATTATTATTGTTGTTGTTGTTGTAGAGTGTTACGAATGGAAGAAGTGTAAATACAAAGTAATCTGCTGCATAGTGAATAAAAAGAGAGTTCAAGGAAAGAAAGAATAAATAAGTGATGATAGCGGGAAGAGGCACAGAATTTTAGAATAATGTAAGGAAGATCATGGTCTGCCTCGCGTTATTTAGCTAAGAAGGGAACTCAATAGTTATCTCCTATAAAAACCTCATATTTGAAATGAAACTGGCATGGTTTCCATGAAAAATACAGCATTTACAGGCTAGAAGTAGTATCACAGTGTAGTAGGCTATGTACAGTGACGAAGGTCAATACGTAGGGAATATACATCCATAGATAGTTGCTAACAACTAGGATCGCTACTATCGCCTCATTACAGACAATGCGAAACTGTACCGGCACAGTCTATATTTCCTAGTACCCTCAATAACTCAACCTTCGTGACTGTATATAGTAGACTGTGGTAGTATTATAACTGTGTACATTTTAACAGCTTATTCCTTGGATAGAGATAAACAAAAGTTTATAATTCCATATTAGCCCCAAATAAATAATTTACTCAGAAAAAGAAGAAATGTCGCTCTTAATTTTAACACTGTTTTACTCAGTAAGCACTATCCGTAAGATTCTGATTTTTACTCTTATCAATAAAAAACTTAAATCAATTAATTATTCCATTGCAGTTTTTCAATAATATTGACTGTTTTCTTGCACATTAAATAAAAAATTAAAAAGTATCATTATTACCTGCTATTAGTAAATATGGCAACCCTACTGGAGTGGCTACTGGACGGAACTCTGCTGTTCAGATCGAGATCTGCGGTTCGCGACAGGGTCATCTTGGCTGTTAGATGATAACTGCGTATGCGCGGAATGCTAGAACTTGGTTAATAAAAGCCTAAACTAACCAAACCTAACCTTCGTATATGCAAGATGTGTAACGTTCCGGAGCACAAAGGAACTTCCTGACTTGATGTGTAATGTGCACGCGAAAATAAATACAGGTAACTATCACGCTGGCACTGCATGGCATGCGCCACAGTCAAACTGTTCCTGTCGTGAGCCCCACCTACATCGAGTGCATGTTTGCTTTAGTAAGTCAGCCGGCGACAAAATGTTGCCGAACTACCCGAACTTTAAGCCTAATTTTCTAATTAACCATGCACTTAATTACAAAACACATAATAGGTCTGTCATTTATTTTAATGTATTCTATTGCCCCCTTTAACCTGCACAGTTATACCCCTTCCACTCTGTATTATTTTCTTTATACTTTTTATCGAAGTAGTAACATACAAGTTAATGTGTTGCATTTACGTAATGTAAAGCGATTCTATTTCTGAAAACAATAATAGAATAGTCTGGTACTAATCGATTTCCTGCACTTCAGTATGCACACATTACTTTGCCATTTACACAGGTTATCACATAAAATATACAAACAACAATTTAAAGTTTTGAATTAGGGTCGTGAATATGAATAAACAAAACCATGTCGTGAGATCTGCCAGTCTGTGTAATGAAACTTTTCATCCTCACAATATAATTTAATGAATTTTTTTTACTAATACGGAAATCGTTTATGAACACAGGTTGGTTTGGGGCCAGTAATTTATATTTCTTGTTTTATTAAAAGTGAATTCATTCAATAACTTCCTATTCAAAATGAGAGCTATTATGAAGAATGGTGCATATATTATGACATTAATGACATGCACTGATTATCGAAAGCTCTTTTTTATTATGAATCAAATGTAATCAATTAAAATTGGCCGAATTACTCCAAATGCATGTTATAAAAATTTGCTGAACGTCGAATGAGCAATACACTCTAACCTTCTTCACAGTCTTACATAGTAAATTTAATTTAAAGTTTCATAGGACCGTTTTCGGAAAGTCAAAATCAATTTCAAACGTAGTAGGCCTATAGTATAACTCCTTTAAGGGGAGTCTGTACTGTCTATCCCAGCAATATAAATTTCATCTAATTTAGGTGCACTTTTCTCAGGACTTATGGTAAACATTGGTAATTTCGTGGCAGTGGTTACTTCGTGATACTTTTTCTTTGCTCTTTCGTGAACTAACTAATGGTGTTGAGAGATTCAAATTTCCACCAAAGGATTGCATATGTTGTCCGGTTTCCAGAAACATACAGCTACGCTTTGTGTGACTATTGTAGGTGCTTCATTGAGCTTTTATGTTTGGAGAGAGCAAGTTAGCGTCGATTTCTCAGGCGTACAAATTTTGTGGATATTTGTAATTACATTACAGGATTACTAATCAAGGTAGGCATATGATATTTGGTACAATGATTTATTATATCTTAATGAAATTTTAGGAAATGTTTTTGGAATTTTAGATACAGCTGTAGTCGCCATATACGCTTAGCTTCACTGATAGAAATCTTAGCTGTTTCAGGCGAAATTTAAGCGTTATATTTTATACTATTTTAAAAATTGTATTACAATACGAATTTTAGACATCTGAAGATAAGATGTGATAACAAAAAAGAAAAGAGGGAAGCAATTGGTTCAATGTAGCTTCTGTTTGATTTGTTATTATGCTAAGTGCCAATGGTAAGTGCTAGATGACTTACCTGCAAGAATTGTGACAGAAGATGAAACATGGCTCCACCATTTTGGATTGGAGACAGAGGAAGACAATGGAGTGGCATCATGCAAATTCACGAAAGAAATAGAAATTCAAAAGTGCACCTTCGGCAGGGAAAGTTATGGCTACTGTGTTTTTCGATTCAGAAGGACTCTTGCTTGTGGACATCATGCCACACGGAACCACCATTAATTCTGACGCGTATGTGGCAACTCTCAAGAAATTTCAAGCTCGACTGAGTTGTGTTCGACGACATCGGAAGAAGGAGGATGTTCTGCTATTGCACGACAACGCACAGCCATAGCCTATGTCAGTCTCAAGACCACAGACCAGATCAGAAAATTCGGATAGAAAACACTGAAACATCCGCCTTACAGTCCTGAACCGGCACCGTGCGATTACCATATATTTGGTAAACTGAAGGATCCCTTCGCGGGACGAGGTTAGAAGATGACTCCCTTGTGCACGCTGCTAAAGAGTGACTCAGACGTGTTGGTCCAGACTTCTACTGTGGTGGTCTACAGGCCCTCGTTCCTAGGTTACGTAAGGCAGTTGAAAGGGACGGGGATTATGTGGAAAAGTGACATTTTGTTCCTAAAGGATGTATCTACATTCTGTGAAAATAGCAAAGCTGTAGGATAAAAATATAATTTTTAAACAAATGTTATGCATTTCTTTTGGAGTTAGCCTAGTACTGTAATATAGGTTATAGTAAAGTCCGTAATAAAAGTGTTCAACCTTTCAGGGCAAAGAAGTTCTCTTTTCAATTTCAATTTTTACTTAGATTTCATTCTTATTATGTGTTGATATGTATGTCTATGTTTTCTTGCTATGAATATTAGACGGAATTACTATGTTTGAAGTCTTGTAACAATAAATGAGAATTTAATTTGACTTTAATGAATTTTTCCACAATTTTTCTACCTCTCACGAAATTATCAATGTAATATCTCGAAATTACCAAGGTTATCACGAAATAACCAACCTTTTAGCTTAAGTTGTAGAAGTGGTTTTTGGCACCTGTTCAAGAAAGTGTCCAATCTTTTATGTCTCCGGATTTGTACAGCAAATTATCGTCTTTCAGATGAAAAAATCAGAATAAGGATATATTTATACATTTGCATTTTAAATTAATTTTCATGAAATTATCACGAAATTACATATGTTTACCCTATATAAGATACTCATTTGAAATTTTTAGGGTTTATTCTTCAAGTATTATTGTATGTAAGATGCTAAAATTACGGTCTTTATCTTTTATTACTCTGCTTTACATTGATAGGATGGCAGTACAGACTCCCCTTAAGGGATTATGTACAGTTTACAGCAGTAAAATATTATGAAATGTTAAACGTTTTTTTCCTCCATTACTTTATCTCGTACAATAGTGAAAATTGGTATGTGTAAAACACTATCATTCAGCTATATGAAAAAGATATTTTTAAGATTTAAAAAAATTATTTATATATATTTTTTTTACAAATTCAAAATGGTGGCAGTTCACTGTGCAGTGATGAAGCTTTTCCCTCATAATTCATAACCTTGTTGAATTTTTCACGGTCTCTCTCTTTTATTTTATTACTGAAAGTCGTGTTTACAATAACATGCTCCTTCAACTACATTCCTTAATAATTAATTTCCTTTTTATTTTGTGTTAGAAGAAAGTACAGATACTTGACCATTTTTTAAATGAATTTATTTTGTGTCAGACAAAGTATCAAAGGTAGAGAAGTGATCTTGCATCATACTGTATATATATCATGCATAAATACAAACAAAAAATTTCATCACAGAAACTTACTGTAGATAGTTTTTGTGTTATATGGGAAATGTTTCATCACTGCATAGTGAAATGAATTTTGAGAAAAAAAAATGTAAATAATTTTTTTAAATCGTAGAAATATTTTTTTCATATAGCAGAAGGACAGTGTTTTACACATGCCAATTTTCATTAATGTACAAGATAAAGTAATGGTACCCAATATGAGCAAATACCGGGTAACCTTCGGTGCTGGACCCCGGACTCATTTCACCGGCATTATCACCATCTCATTCAGACACTAAATAACCTAAGACGTTGATAAAGCGTCGTAAAATAACCTATGAAAAAAGATACAGTAATGGAGGATAAAAATGTTGAATATTTCCACAATTTTACTGCTATAAACTGTACCTAACCCCTTAAGTGACGAAAATAGAATGAGGCACTGGATATTTTGCGTTGCTACAGAATAAAATTCCTGAGCCACAACCCCTGACCTACGTCGTTATGCCTTGGAGTAGCAATAAGCAATGAGGGCTGTTTCGATTCCTCGAGAAAGAGAAATATTTTCGTAAAACTTTGTTTATTGTATGGGACTACTGCCCACACAGCATCGTCAGGGAACTATAATTGCTGGGGAATTATAGTGTTGGCCACACGTTACCCCCTTATTTGTTGATGACAGTTCAAACCTGTTGTGACATGTGGATCTGAGGACACCTAGTTTATTGCGCATGTGTTACAATTGAAATATTTTAGGGTATAATAATTTTCTTGATTTGTTCCTTTTTTAATAATTGTTTCAAGTCAAGGCGCAGTTTATGATTTCATGAAGATGGATTAAATTTATATTTGTGATGGAAAATTATTAGTTGAAATTTTCTTCGCCCCCCAAGAGTTGACGCACCACGCATTTAATTTCAATTAAAATACAAACAATAAAACATTTCGCTAAATTACATACTTCTACCCAACTTTTATAACCCTATACCAAAATGAAGCATATATTGTAATTTTCAGGTCAAAGGAAATAATTCAAATTTTAAACAGTTACTAGATTTGATAAATTGGATGGATTTGTGGATGGGTGAATGAGTGGATTGATGGATGGATAGATGGATATAAACGTTGGCAGCTTCAGATTTAGATTTCGTTATAGTAAAATTATGCTAACAGATGTTCCAAGATATCGTATAGAAAGTTAAATTTGAGAATTAATATACAGAGTGTTTCTTTAATAAGGTACACAAACCAAATAACGCCACCTTAACACTTAAGTCACTGTTGCTGTAGAAATACGTTATGTACAATCACAAACATTATGACAAAGAAACTTTAATCTTATCTGTAGAAAACAGCACACTGCAAAATGGTAATATTATATAGCCTACTCGAGAAGAAATACAACTCAAATACAAAAACTGTATATACCGGATTTATTAGGAACAGCTTGTCCAATTAACGCCACCTATTTTCTAGTAACGTATACACTTATAATTATTAATCAAATATTTTTTCCTAAGTAACACAAATTGAACTAAGCAACTACATTTAAGTTTTTGTTAATAAAAGATACAAAATGACTGATGAAATATTCTTGATCTGGAGCTGAAATACCAGATGGATTAGAAAAATATGTTTTCCGGTAACTCCTTACTTTCAAAAAAAGAGACGAGACGCAGTGGACAGTTATAAACACAGAAGCATTAACCTTAATTAAATATGAATGATCTCCACAAGTAAAACAAAACAAAATAAGAGTTTGACAAGCAATTGAACCAATATCATCACTGTGCACATTCTGAATATTTGTAAATTGAAAGGTTAGCGTTTTTCCTTATGTTTCCACATTTACTATGCAAATACCTCATAAAATATGAATATAATAGTACATTATGCAACGAGCCTATAATGATAGTAATTAAGAATCGAGTATGGATATTTATGAAACGAGCGCAAGCGAGTTTCATAATTTTCATACGAGCTTCTTAATTACCATTATAGGCGAGTTTCATACGACTTTTTATGCTCGACCATATTTCTAACTTGAAATTACCGGTATTCAGATGTATACATTTTATTTGTAACTGACAAAATCGGAAGTGACCTTGTTCTAGGTCGTGAATTGTGAGATGTGCGCAGACGCGAAAGTATTGATTTTTTCCGAGGAACAATAATGTCATTGACCTTGACGTAGTCCCGTTAAACTTGATAATATTATAATATTATAACCTTGATTATTGAATTGGACATTGAAAAACGAGATGACAAATTGAATTTATTTGAATATTATTTACAATTAACGCTAATTATTATAGTAACAGAACATAACCTTCTGCGACAGTATTGGATTTCCAGCCTCCCTGACTCTCTTTCGATTGCATATCCGAGAATAATCGATACTTGCGGTTTTATAACGGTAGAAAGCTGACCTATCTTTGGCTGAACAGTTCTAACCTGAGTCGTCATTGGCTGAAAGACCTGACCTTTAATGAGTAGGTGTACTTTAATGACATGCATTAAAGGTCTGCTACCAGGTGTATAAATACTACATTTCGGCATGGTCGAGCATAAAAGCAATTAAAGTACTATTAAAAACTGAGACTATCGTTAAACAAATGAGTACCGTACTAACATAACTTAAAAATTTATCTGTAGACCTTTAACGCCATGTGGTGTTAAAGTGCTACTGAGTACTTGATAAATTACACGCCTATTTCTCTAACATTTTCAAATTTCATAGATAGAAAGTATTTTCTCTGCATAGAAGAACGTTTAAGGATCACGAAAATATCTAGTTTAGTATAGTTATATGCTCAACACACAATCTAAATTATTGCCTCTTATCTTGATATAAGAATAGCCTTTTATTATCAACACACAACAGGAAAATGGTGGAATATGATGCCATTCATAAATGTCAGCTGACAGTAATTCATTTCATCACTACATGGCAAGGGAACGCAAGCTGCATTAGTGCACTACCGAAATCAGGTGGTGTTAACAAGAATTAATAGGGTGGCGTTAAAGATATACATGGCGTGATTTGTCTCAGGGACCTTATATGTAAATATTTTGAAGGTGTAACGTAGAACTAAAAATAAAACTAAAATTGTCTCTGTAACTTTTATTTTAAATGTTTAATTTCCGAGTTATGATGCAATACATAATCTAACAACTTGCTAGGTTAAATAGCACGAGGGTTTTAGGACGTGTCATGTCCTCAAACACAACATATATGTGTTATTCCTAAACCTCACTGCAGTTGATTCAGAGCTCAAACAGCTTTGTTTATGCTTAGGTTGTGTTCGTGCCGTAGGTTAACTAACATGGATGACTGATGGAGTACTTGCCATCAGCACGCCTCTTAAAAATTTAATCCTGTACTGTAGTTGTCTTGCTTTTTCTGAACCGACGCATGCGACATGCGAGGTTCGAGGCCCACCTCGCACACATCCGGACAACACAAGAGATAATGAGTGGTTTCTATGGCTGCGAGGTGTGCAGACCTCGCATTTCGCAGTTATACAGGGACATCATTTTATTTTTACTAACATTTGGATCAACGATTAAGAATCGGAAACACCGTTTGCTACTCCCTTCCACGACTGGAGTTCGATCATACTGGCGTAAAATACAAACAAATCACTTTACTAAGTATAGGAGGGAAGAAAAGTAGTTCATCCATTTACGTAAACTAGGAAATATCGCGATTTTGAGTTTGATAATTTTCATTAGGTTTTTGTTTAATCAAAATACAATACTGTATTAACAATAAGTATTTCTACTCACGAACTGAGTTATCCATGTGGACGTATTCATTATGCAGTGTATATTATACTGTCTACAGCACATTAGCGTACAATATAGAGAACGAAGTTAAATTGAAAGATAATCAAAATATGGATATTTAAACACATTTTTGAAAATGGTGGCCGTTCGTTTCGATACAGGCTTTAGTGTCAATGTGCATATTATCGGACTATAGACTATTGCACGTAATTCCAATTACCAGGTTCGTACTTCGTATCAGTAACTCATGTTGAAATAATTCTGTATTTACTCTATAAAAGAGATCTCACGCACTGTAAATTCAATCTCCACTTCTGCCCGATCCGAAAAGATAAGATTACTTAGATCTGCTATCTACTGTCCGTCCAAGTGGTTATGTCGCAGCATCGTAGAAAGGGAGGAAATCACGTGACAGTTAATTACTTAACGAGGCCCTTTCATTTAAGTTATTTTAAACAACTGTATGGGTATAATATTACGTAGAAGTTCAATTCCTAACAGAAATTAATGTTCTCAGAAAAGAGCTAAGACAGCCCAGCCACTAGCATTTACAGAGAGGCGAATAGAAGCAGGTGGGGGAAACCGGGATGCGAAGTAGGCAAATGGAAAATGATGCAATGTTGAAAGCTTTTTCGCCACTGGAAAACGCGAACATACTTTTGGAACGTACTGTTTACTATGACCGTAAGACTACTATGACTGTATATGCGGTCTTGGACCTGTGTGGAGGACGGTTGAACTTCATTAGTAGAAGGGTTGGGAGTGAAGTACATACACAACTCAGTTACAATAAAAATTGAAGTAAAAATAAAATTGTGTCCCTGTAGAAACCACTCACTATCCCTCGTATAGTCCGGTTGTGCGAGGCGGGTCTCGCATCTCGCACGTCGCATGCATCGGTTCAGAAAAACCAAGGCTTTACTCTGTAGGTTGAAAACGTCTCTTAAAATTTTAATCCTATCTTGTACCCCCGTGGTGGCTGAGCGGTCAGATGTTGAGTCTGTTAAGCAGGGGATCCGGTCTGAAGTCCCAGTTAACACAAGGATTATTTATTGAAAAATTTGTGGCGGACAATGTCACAGTTGGGGCTTTCTCGGGGTTCTCCAGTTTCCACATTTTAGCATTACATTATTCCATAAAAAATTTCTCCATTCCGTCATTATTTAACATTCCCTGAACGCCGGCTGGCGATGCACAGAAGAGGCTAACCAGGAGACGAGTGAGATTTGCGTGCTTGAAATCTGAGTATGCAGTGAACATTACTAGTCAGCCGGTTTGAGTTTGGGAATGCGCCTAGTTTGAGTGTTAACGCAATAGAAAGTGAAAGGTCGCAATAATGGGTCGTAGTGTCCCCTCCAGAAATACCATCCAATTCTAACATCGATTCGCTATGAAAATTTGGTATGGTGGCTGACTGGTCAAGTATAAAAAATTTTTTAGAACATGAATTATTTGACCTGCTGTAATCGCGCATTGGGGTTGTTTCAATGCTGCATATCTAAATAAATGGATTGGTCTTGCAGGATCAGTTGCTTGGCTAGCCAGATCACCGTACATGAACCCCTCAACTTATACCGGGTCATCATTTTGTTTTTACTAACATTTCTAATATTAACCTGGCTATACCTTTGGATTAACGGTTGAGGACCAAAAACACTATGTTACCCCCTTCCACGACCGGAGTTTGATGATACTAGTGTAAAATACAAACAAATCACTTCATTAGGTATAGCGGGGAAGTAAAGTAGCGCATACATTTACGTAAACTAGGAACTATTACTACTTAGAGTTTGATAATTTTAGTTAGGTTTTTATTTACCCAAAATACAGTACAGTATTAACAGTGAGTGTTTTTACTCACTAACTGAGCCATTCAGACGAACATCATTCATTATGCAATATATGAAGAGTCCACTGCAAGAATGATGATGTCACTTCCTTGTCGAAAATGAATCAAGACTGTCAATACACAGCTTAAGACATATAGAATGTACATAGAGAGTTATATGGCATTAACAATGATAGTCATTGTCCAGTAATGATTGGAAAATCACAGTTAAGCTTTGAGCGCTAAGCATTTCAAACTTTCAATTGCTTCTCCTGAAAAATGTATTCCAAATGACATCCATCATTCTTGCAGTGGACTCTTCATATAATATACTGTCTACATCGCATTAGCATATAGTATGGAGAGTGCATTTAAATAGAAAAATTATCAAAATCTCGATATCTAAGCCAAATGTTGAAAATGATGGTCCTTCATTTCTATATGGGCTTCAGTTCTTTTGTGTGCATATTATCGAAAACGTTTTTAAGCATAACTTCTAAAATTGAATGATTGTTTCTGGAATGCAATTCTTTAATTCTTCTATTGTTGTAGGATGTTTAACAAACACAACTGTTTTACAGTAACCTCCCAAAAATAATGCAAAACATCAGTGGACCTGGTGGGCCATAATCCTGTGCCTCTTGAAATAATAATTCTGTAGCTACTCTGTAACAGAGTACCTTACTTACGTATTCTAAACACTTCACTTCTGCCCGATTGGCACAGATAAATTTACTCAGATTGCTGTTTAATGTCCGTCCAAGTAGTTATGTCGTAGGGTAGTAGAAAGAGGGGAAATCATGTGACAGTTACTTAACGAGGCCCTTTTATTTGAATTATTTTAAACAGTTGTATAATATTACGTAGACGTCCAATTCCTGACAGCAAACGTTTTCAGAAAAGAGCTGACAGCCCAGCCACTAGCATTTACAGAGGGACCAGCAGAAACGTGTGAAACACGGAAGCGACGTAACCAAACGAAGACAATACGCGAAAATATTATTCAATAATGAATGGACTTTATTCACAAGAAAATAGGTATATATTTTTGGAACGTACTATATTCACTCAATACTGTACACTGTAATCGTAAGACGACTTTGACTACATATGCGGCCTTGGGTGGAAGTTCACTAATAGAAAGGATGAGAGTGAAGTACATTCAAAAACTCAGGTAAAATAAAAATTGAAGTAAAAATAAAATGAAGTCCATATATCTTCGGGGCCGTCTGAAGTTCTAGTGTACACCACTGACATTCCAAACATAGTACTACATCAGCAAATTGAATATTGCTAGGGAACTTTAAGGAATGAATCGATTGGAGTCTGTAATATTCAGATATCACTAAAAAGACGAGCACGTCTCTATCTTAGGGTGGAGGGACATCACTTTGAACAAGCGCAATGATTAGTGTACAAAAATTGGTGAACTTTGGGAGAAATTACTTTTAGTTTGTGCTGTATTTTTTATCCCTACTGTAGTGCATACCTCTAAAAAGTAGCAACTCTTGGAGAAATGACTTTTAGTTTGTGTTGCATTCATTATCCGTACTTTGTTGCATAGCTCTGGAAAAAAGAAAAAAAAAATCTGCGAAATATGACTTTTAGTTTGTGTTGTATTTATTATCCCTATGTTGCAGCATATCTATGAAAAAAAATAAAGACCTCCGGGGAGATGACTTTTAGATTCAGTTGCGCTTTCTATCCCTACTTTGCTGCGTAACTCGGAAATAAAGCAGTATCAGAAAAAGTTTCAAGTGACGTTTGATCTCATTTCTATGTACCTCTAAATTACACCCGGAAAGTATTTACATGTACTCTTGTTATTTAGCATAGCAATGTATTACATTATGTACTGCATCACAATTAGGAAATTAAGGATTTCCATAGAAAGCTCTATAGACTGTTTTAGTATTAATTTTTACCTCTATATTACTCACACATACACACAATATATTTACATGTACTTATGAAACACTTTATATTCACGACTTTTAGACATCAAAATGTACAATTACTGGATTTGTTTATGATATATATACTGGATGTTTCAGAATGGTTTTTCATAAATTTAATGAATAATAAATGATGCTATTGGGAATATTTCTTTTGGGGGGGGGGGGACCCATGGTGAGAAATGAAAAACGACAGATGTGCAGCCCTAGAAGTATACGTTCATGTTGCTAATCACTAATGTAATGACGTCACTTCAAACATTTTTGTAAAAGTGTCTCATACCTGAATTTAGTCTCACTTTAACATTTCTAGTGATATGCAATAATACGACCTGATACTTCTAGGGCTGCACAGCCGCCATTTTTCACTTACTAGCATGGGATCCCCAACAAAATATTCCCAATAGCATTATTTATTATTCATTACATTTATGAAGAGCCATTCTGAAACATCCAGTATGTATGTATATATATATATATATCATAAACAAATCTAGTAATTGTACATTTTGATGTCTAAAACTCGTGAATATTACTCCTGAAACTTATGAAAATCCTTTCAGAGACACCATACACAATCATAAAGCTATTTTTAATTTAATACTATCAAGTTTGATAAAAAAAACTTTCAGTTTGCTTAGTCTTCCCAGAGCTACGTACAGTTCCTGCCTGAACTATAGACAGCAGTGGCAAAAAAAAACAGACCGACCCTTGTAGCTGATTTCAGAGCCTTGTTCACTCCAGAGCACGATAGACTGGTAACTAAGTCTTTCGTTGTTCGAATCCTGCCTAGGAAGGAAACTTTTTTTTTTTTGTTTCTTATTCAAATTTATTCCCAATACTTTTCGATTGCTGGTAAAATTCATGTTATGGGAATAATAAGTCAATTACATAGTGAAATATCGCTGCAATCGAAAATTATTGGGAATAAATTTGAATAAGGAACAAAAAAAAATTCCTTCCCAGGCAGGATTCAAACCACGAATGTCTTAGTTACCAGTCTATCGTGCTCTGGAGTGAACAGGGCTCTGAAATCAGCTACAAAGGTCGATCCGGTTTTTTGCCACTACTGTACATCACAAAATAATTTTGACAGTTGAATAGCCGAATTTCTGAAAATTATCCGCTTTATCCCCCATTTGTTTTTTTAATTAGTTATTTTACGACGCTGTATCAACTGCTATGTTTATTTAGTGTCTGAGTGAGATGAAAGTGATACTGCCGGCGAAATGAATCCAGGGTATAGCGCCGAAGGTTATCTAGCATTTGCTCTTAATATGTTAAAGGAAAACCCCGGAATAAACCTCAAAAAGGTAACTCGTCCCAAACCGGAATTTGAACCCCGGACCGCGCGTTTCACGGTCATGTATGTTAACCGTTACAACACAGCCTGATCTCCCAAAGAGAAGATTGAAATAACAAGGTGAAACCACAGTATAGTACAGGCCTGGGCATCGGGAGCGGAACTAGACTCTAAACGGGGATGCTTAATATTCATCAGTCACTGAATCAAAGCTGCGCGGTGTTCGGCGGGGAAGAAAGGGGATGAAGAGAAATCTTATGGCTCCCCGTGAGAGAGTAGAATCTGCTCTTACTGCCCGGGCCTGGTATAGTATACAGTAAAACCCCGATTATCCGTCACCCTGTTAACCGATTGGTGAATTATCCGACTGTCTCTCTCGCAGAAAAAAATATGAAGTACTGTACATTATATTCGTACGAATTATTTCTACAGAGTGTTTCTACAAACCTTTAACCTTACGCATTATGGCCTACTCTTCGAGTGACCGTATGTTTGACTTCATGCAAAATGTCTTCTAGAAGTGTCAAAAGAAAACATGTTGTACTACGGAAAAAAGTGCAAGTAATTGAGTGGTTTGGGAAAAGAGAAAATGTGGTTCATTTCACATCACAATACGAGATAGGAATTACAACTTTGCGCGATTTAGGCAAAGAAAAACAAAATATAAACTGTGTAAAATTTGTAAATCTACAACATGAGTCCTCTACTATTCCTGTCTTTCCACAGAAAGTCGTCGTAAGGCGTTTCTTTAGCAATTAAAAACCCGTCGTTGAAAACCAGACTTAAGTACAATAATTAATATTTCAATAACTGACTTGTCGAAAAATCAAACGTGAATCGTAAAAAAAAAAACAGACTTAAATTATTGAACTTCTGATCCACTACCTAATGTATTAAAAAAAGACCATGCAGGAAATTACGAAAATATTATGTACTTTGTTTATGAAAACTTTTTATGGTACGGATTATCCGATTTCTTCGATTAACCGTTCACTTCACCCCTTTCATTACCACGGATAATGGAGGCTCTACTGTATACAGTCACGAAGCTTGAGTTGTGAGGGTGCTAGGAACAATAGACTGTGCAGGTACTATTTCGCATTGTATGTAATGAGGCGATAGTAGCGATCCCAGTGGTTAGCAACTATCTATTGATGCATATTTACTACGTATTTAGCTTAGTAACTGTATATATTACACTGCGGTGAAACCCGTGGCCTGAAAGGGTTTGATTCCCGGTCCTTCTTTTTGTACTCTTTAATTTCGAACTATGATTCCAGGTGATTCTAAAACGTTCTAGTTAAAACTGCTCTAAAACGGAAATATGTAATTGATCGATACATCACATGAACCAGAATGTTCCACAGAAATAAGTTACCTATAAAAGCTCGAATCCTGACTTCGGTAGTAATCATTCACATTTCGAATGTCTGAAATTCGTCACAGCAAAGTGAAAGATAGTGAGAGAAGAATTAATATACCATATAAGTAAATGTGGTTCAATTACATGCGGTTTGTTGTCGATTTGGTATGTCGTAGAGGAGTGGTAAATTATTCAATATTTTTCTGCAATTTATCCTTAAAATATTTTTTTTACCTTCGTACCCCATACTGCGTTGCTATTGTATAAGAAATAAAAGGCTATGACTGGTGTTTTATGCAACAATTACTACTGCTGCTGCTGCTACTACTGCTATTATTATTATTATTATTATTATTATTATTATTATTATTATTATTATTATTTGGTAGAGCAGCTGGCTACGGACTGGAAGGTCTGGGGTTCGATCCCAGGTGGTGACAGGTTTTTTCTCGTTGCCAAACTTTCAGAACGGCCCCGAGGTTCACTTAGCCTCCTATAAAATTGAGTACCGGGTCCTTCCCGGGGGTAAAATGCGGTCAGAGCGTGGTGCCGACCACACCACCTCATTCTAGTGCCGAGGTCATGGAAAGCATGGGGCTCTACCTCCATGCCCCCCCCCAAGTGCCTTCATGGCATGTTACGGGGATACCTTTACCTTTTACCTTTATTATTATTATTATTATTATTATTATTATTATTATTATTAGTATTATTATTATTATTATTATTGTAAATACAGTAGTTATTGACGTAATAATAGTAGTATTGACCTAATGAATTATAATTGAAGCAAGGAAAAACAAGTTAATATTGTGAAAGAAAATATATAAACTGCAACAATTATCAATCGGTTATTTATTTTGTGATCGGTTATTTAACGACGTTGTATCAACTGTTAAGGCTGGTTCACAATAAACCGGAAAAGGAAACTACAACGAAAACGAGAACGGAAATAATGTTAAAATAAATGTATTCAAGTGTGAGCGTTCACAATTAACTATTGTGAATGCCCACATTTAAATACATTTATTTTAACAATATTTCCGTTCTCGATCTCGTTGTCGTTTCCGTTTCCGGTTTATTGTGAATCAGCCTTTATGTTTATCTAGCGTCTGAATAAAATGAAAGCAATAATACCAGCGAAATGAGTCCAGGGTCCATCGCCGAAAGTTACCCAGCATTTGCCCTTAATGGATTGAGGGCAAACCCCGGAAAAGAAGTATAGTAAGATATGCAGGGTGAAAGTGAAAATCAGTAATTTTCTCTCATTCAGTGCGCATGTGGTAGCAAAATGCCACTTCAGTTTTCCAATATGGAGCACGCAGATATGATTTATATGTATGGCTTTTGTGACGGTAATGCTAGAAAAGCTGTAGATGAATATCGAAGGAGATGTCCAGATATTAGAACGCCGTCACGTGGTGTATTCGTATGTTTCAGTCACTGAGGGATACTGGTTCAGTCCCCAGTGTTGCGATGGCATTAGACTATTGCTTGTAGGATGGTTTAAAGACATTTTGTACAGCGTGGGAGTGAACACGCGAGAAGAGTTGGTACAAAGTATCTAGCATCCGTGGAGATTTGTGGCGAACAACGAAAGTTAGAGAATGCGGAGCGCGTAGTTCACACTCGGGCGACTTCATGTATTGTTGCAGAAGGTCGAGTCTTTGATAACTGACTTTAATACATATTTTTCAGGTGAGTAATAATGTGAATATCCTTTAATGAATTTATGATACACCCAGTACCATTCTCGTAAACAATTTAAGGGCGGGTATATAGGTTTGAACACAAAAAATAAGGGAAATTCAATATTTTTCTCAGCACTAAGGACTCTTTCATCTTCTAATTTTACATGCTCAGTATTCACTGCTTCTGCGATTATATGCTACACTATTTTCAGATTTACTAAATGTTTCACCATTACGAGTAATTATGATAATGATAACTAGGAAGTTTTTGTGCACTGATGTGCCGTTTTTATGATAATGTCCACAAATATGAATATTTCTGAGCCATTCTTTTTTCTATTTATTCCTGAATATCAAATGAAGAATATGAACTACAAACTTTGAAACGTCTAGAATAGAAGTATTTTTTTTTTAATTTCTTATTACAAGTTAAATGTTTTATGTTTTTAGGAAAAAATTTGATAAACTCTAAATATTACAGCAATAATTGTAGTTCATCTTGTTCACAAGTATGAAAGACAGTTGCACCTAAAATTTTACCGCAGTATTTTAAAAACTTACAGAGTTCTCGCAAAAACGGTTTTGAGAAGTACAAGTTACGAGAAATGAGCGTTAAATTTACTGTACCTTATGTGTGGACAACTAAATTAGCGCACGCCCGCACGTTTATGGTCATATCTACCACAATATTGTATATATCGTAAAAATTCCTCCACTCAAATAAAGATAAATGTCCAATCTTTGTAAAAAAAATTAAATTGAATTTTCCTTTTTACCCTCAAACCTGTATGTATGTTATGTAGTCAACTGTCCGAAGACAGTTCTGATCCTCACAAGTGATACCAACAAGGCAGCACTTATGAGGCAACTAGGCCAGGAGATAATGAGGTAGGGTGGCTAGTTCCTTTCCCCCTCCATTACATACATCTCCGACTAGCTACTTATGACACTAGTCAGACTTCAGATGTATACAAGCAATTGTTCTTCCTCTGACACATATCGTCAAGTAACATATACTGGCCTGATAAACCTATATACCCCCTTAAATGCTTCAACCTCCGTAATTTCAATGTTTATATTAACAATCGGGATGATGTAACTTACTGAATTTTGAAGACATAGCATATGTTCATGTGAACGTTTCTCATCACAAAGATGTCAGAAGTAAGATCGTAGTGTATGGTATGACCTTCGTTAATCACTCTGTATATATTTTTACACAGGTCTATCATTTTATTTTTACTTCAATTATTGTTGCACCTGAGTTTTTTTAAAGTACTTACCTCTCACCCCTTCTACTAATGAAGTTCAACCGTCGTCCGCACAGAACCAAGGCCGCATATGCAGTTAAAGTCAGTGAGTTAGTGAGTATAGTACGTTCCAGGAATATGGTTGCGTTTTCCAGTGAAGAAAGAACATTCATTATTGAATCATATTTTAGCACATATACTGTGCTTCCGTTTGCCTACGTCGCATCTCGGTTTCCCCCGCCCGCTTCTGCTCGCCCCTCTGTAAAGGCTAGTGGGTGGAAAGTCTTAGTTCTTTTCTGAAAACATTTTCTGTGAAGGACTGGAAATCTACGTATTATTATACAACTGTTTAAAATAATTTAAATAATAGGGCCTCATTAAGTGATTTGCCCCCTTTCTACAACCCTGCGACATAACCATTTGGACGGACAGTCGATAGCATGTCTGAATAATTTTATCTTTTCATATCGGGCAGAAGTGAAGATTGAATTGACAGTACGTAAAGTACTCTTTTGTCCCGCGCCGTGACGTCGTGATCTAAGGCATCCTGCCTGGGACTCGCGTTACGCAATGCGCGCTGGTTCGAGCCCTCATAGGGGAAGAAATTTTCTCATGAAATTTCGGCCAGTGTATGGGACCGGTGCCCAACCAGCATCGTGATGCACTTGGGGATCGAAATCCGGTTACGCAAACCAGCTATAACGGTTGGGGCCTCATCGTGCTAATAACACGATACCTCCATTCTGGTTGGATGATCGTCCACCTCTGCTTCGGAATGTGGTCGTGAGGCCAGCAACCGGCTGGTCGGTTTTGGCATTTCTTGGGCTGTAGAGCCACGGATTATTATTAAGTTACTCTTTTATTGAGTAGGTACAGAATTATTTGAACATGAATTACTGGTACGAAGGACGAAACTGGAAAATGGAATTAGGTAGAATAGTCTACAGTGAGATAATAAACACAAAAGAACTGGAGCCTCTATCGAAAAGAACGGCCACCATTTTCACAAATGTGTTTAAATAATCCATATTATGATTTCATATTTCAATTTAAACTCACTCTCTATATTGTACGCTAATATGCTGTAGACAGTATAATATACACTGCATAATAAATACGTCCTCATGGATAGCTCAGATCGTGAGTAAAAACACTTATTGTTAATACTGTACTGTATCTTGATTAAAGAAAAACCTAATGAAAATTATCAAACTTAAAATCATATTTCCTAGTTTAGGTAAATGTTGAACTACTTTTCTTCCCTCTTACCTAGTAAAGTGATATGCTAGTATCATCAAACTCCGGTCGTGGAAGGGGGTAGCAAACTGTTTCCGTTCTCAACCGTTAATCTGAAAGTATAGCCAGGTTATTATTAGAAATGATACTAAAATAAAATGATGTCCCGGTATATTCATGGGGTTTCACCTTATTTATATACATGAATGGTTTTGTTGTACTGTACAGCTGGTGGTCTGAGAGAGATGGTCTGATAACTTTAACTACACCACAATAAATAAATAATACGAAAAATTGTTTCACAATTAGAATATATACACTGCCTACGGTTCTGTTTGATCTCGTTAACCTCGCATCAAGTTACAAGCATGCTAACATTAGACTACCGAGAAATACAGAATGAAATAGGGAACATGAACTACTAGGTGGAATATCGCAACAGCTGCATCTAATACGTTACAGTTACCTCAAGAGCACCATTGATAATATTTCTCCACTTCTCAGAATTCGTCTAAGTAGTCCTGCCTCCAGGATTTACAACGAATTCCTTTCTCTTCTACGCCAGGCATACAACATGTCCCATTCCACTTCATAGTCTAGGATCTCTGACCTAATGCTTAAATTTCAGTTACCAGTACAGACCCCAGCCAGAGGGTTTCTTCACTTCGTATGGTTAATTTGAAACTGCAAAGTCTAATACGCAACAAGCAAAACAGACGCAAGGAACTCAACTTAGAGTAAAGTACTGTAACAAACAAGGAACGTAGAAATGAGTCTGAAAGCAACGTCATACAACGGCTATTATTACAAAAAGTTGGAATTCCGCCTGGATGAATGTATGCCTACTCACGAGCATTGTGTAGATATTTATTTCTTGATTTATATACTAAATTATTCAGCACAGTCCACCGCTGTGGAGTAATGGTTAGCACGTCTGGCCATGAAACGAGCGGGCACGGTTTCAAATCTTGCTTGGGAAAAGTAATCTGGTTGAATTTTTCCGGGGTTTCTCCTCAACTAATTAAAGCAGAATTTCTGGGTAACATTCGACAATGGACTTTTGTCTCATTTCGCCATGATTAATTCACATATCATCATCCTTACAACAGCCTGAGTTAAGTTCACGTTGCGGCGTGCTGTACTTGTACAGTTGTCAAAAAAAAAAAGAAAAAAAAAGAGGCCGCACTCGTGAACAGCGAAAATTTTCTAAGTCCACTTCGGGTCACGGCGATGTTACACGATGCATGTCCTTGTAGAAGCAGTTCCGGAACTATGGAATTATTTCATGTCTGCGTCTCGTAGACCAGCGGTAGAGTGCTCACTTAATGATTGAAAAGTTGGAAGTTCGGGCCTCGTTCAAGTTTTCATTTTATTTTTTAATCGTTCTTTAGCAATATAAATAATATTCAAATTATAATTTGTATTCTGCTACCGTTCTTTCGCGTTATAAATAATATTCAAGTTACCATTAATATTCTGTTATCGTTCTTTCACGATATAAATACTCTGAATTTATATAAGAAATTATTGTAATATAAATAACCATTTTTCTTTGTAAAATAGGTAATTTTATTTAAATAATGAATTATATATAATATCTTATATTAATTAAACAAACCAATATTTATCATTTATATTATGTTATCGTTCTTTAGTGATCCTGTATAAATAATATTCAAGTTATTTATGTTCTGTTATCATTGTTAGCGATATAAATAATATTCAATTTATCATTTATATTCTGTTATCGTTCTTTAGCGACATAAATAACATAAATTTAATATTAAGTTTGGAACAATACAGTTGCATAATACTGGTGTTAGTTTTTTTCTTTTTACATTATTACATTATATTATCTTCAAATACGATAAAATGAAAAGGAGTGAGGAGGAATTGAACCTCAGACGTTTACATCAAAATTCCGACGTTCTTCCGACTGAACTACGAGGGCACAAGTAAAGGAACATTTGCGGAAAAATTGGCCCAATTCCCCTCCAAGATTTTCTGATGATTTGTAGAAGTTCGTCCACGATGCGGGGGACAAAGGGTAATTGGGATTTCCCGGTATTTGATCGGGTCAAAAATCTTGATAGAACTAATATTTAACCCTTGCGGTGAATTTCGGTGAAGTCCGGAGGGCCCAATTAGTCAAATCCACTCCCTTCACCGCCATGCTTGGGCCCCCTAAAATCTATTAAGATTCGAAAGGGACAGTGGTGTGCGGAAAGCAACGGGAAGTTAGCGCATTTATCCTTCCCAAGAAAAACTGCAAACATTAGCAAAGGAAGCTTTTAACAGAAAAAGAAGCATCTTCTGCGACCTCTGGAAAAAGAACTAAAGAACAGACTAGTGGAGTGTTTTGTGTGGCACTGTATGGGGAAAAAACATGGACATTAGGATGAAATGAAGAGAAACATATAGAAGCATTTGAAATGTGGATGTGGAGAAAAATGGAACGTGTGAAGTGAACAGACAAAATACGAAATGAAGTTGTGTTGGAAAAAATGGATTAAGAAAGTATGATGGTGAAACTGATTAGAAAGAGAAAAAGGAATTGGTTGGGTCACTGGTTGATAAGAAACTGCCTACTGAGGGTTGGACTGGAAGGAATTGTGAACGGGAGAAGAGTTCGAGGCAGAAGAATATATCAAATAATAGACGACATTAAGATATGTGGATCATGTGCGGAGACTAAGAGGAAGGCAGAAAATAGGATAGGAGAATTCTGGGTTTGCAGTGAAAGACCTGCCCATGGGCAGAACGCTTATGTATGTCCAGGATGCTTGGATTGTCGTGGCTGAGAATAGTAGTTATTTGAAGACTCTAGTCGATTCCATGCCCACTCGACTGCAAGAATGCTGGGTAACTTTCGGTGCTGGACCCCGGACTCATTTCACCGGCATTATTACCTTCATCACATTCAGACGCTAAATAACCAAAATGTTGATAAAGCGTCGTAAAAAATCGAATGCAAGATGTGCTCTAGATGTGGGAAAGATAGATTTTTGTTATGTTTTTTGAACGATTAATTGTTTGAATGTTCTAAGGCAGACGCCAGTAAGTTTCTTTTGTTTATGCCACGAAAGATAATTTTGTTGAGAATTAAATATTTTTTTCTTTCCATTTACAGCCATAATGTCATAATAAGTAATGATAAAGGCATGGCATAATACATTCATGAACCTGATGTTAATTACTGACAATTATAAAAGGGAAAGGAGCAATTATGTATATTTTGTATCTTTCCCTTAAAAACAAAAGAAAAAAATAAATAAAGAGCACGAGGTTGTATTCGAACGCAGGACCTCACGAATAAGAGGCCAGAACGCTACCATTACGCTATAAAGTAACACAAATAATACTTTAATTATAACTGTAGATATCAGGCAACGTGATATAACAACATGTAACATCATACGATGAAAGAGTAATGGAACGGAGAAAATTCTCTCCGGCGCCGGGATTTGAACCCGGGTTTTCAGCTCTACGTGCTGATGCTTTATCCACTAAGCCACACCAATAATATGAACATGCAACATCGCCTGGGTTCGAACTGTAGCGAAGATACCCGAAGGGAACTTTGCTTCTGGAGAGCGGCCCCTTTTTCTTTTGACAACTGTACAAGAGCGCGGCCGTTCGACTACCTCATCGTTCACAGAATAGGAGTGCTAAGTACATTAAGCCTGAAGCTGCAGTTAAAGCCTTCGGGTCCCTCCTCCGTACAAGAGGAACAAAGTCTGACCGTAAATTGAGTGGACCCGGATTCAAATTTTGATGGGGAAAATTACCTGGTTGAGGTTTATTTCCCCCAGCCCATTACGAGTAAATGCTGAGACACTTTCTCTCTTCTTAATTATAAAGTGGTGCCTCTTTCTCTCCTAACTTATTTATTAAGTGGGCTTACATCCTAATTGTTCCGTTACAAAACTGTCCTCTTATACAATCCTTCTTAATACCTCAATATTTTTATCTTACCTTATTCTATTTTTTTTTTCATTTTTTTACTTCTTTACACAAAGTTCTACAGTACTCTAATACCAGCATTCGTTTTTTCCTCTGCAATTTATACTTACATGCACAAAATTCTACAATGAAACTAAATCGTTTTAGATTCATTATTAAGCTTGACCACTTCAAGTTGTATGTATGTATCTAATTCCTATCCACTCCAATTTACGTGATTTGGGTTCCGCATAATGCGGATAGATGGCAGAACTGTGACCTATTTTCTAGTTGCATACCACTTCGGCAGACCACACTGTACAGTAGTGGCAAAAAAACCGGACCGACCCTTGTAGCTGATTTCAGAGCCTTGTTCACTGCAGAGCACGATAGACTGGTAACTAAGACTTTAGTGGTTCGAATCCTGCCTAGGAAGGAAACTTTTTTTTTGAATAATTTCAAGAAAAAATTGTTCCGGAGCCGGGCATCGATCCCGGGACACTTCGCTTAGCGCGCGAACGACCTACCGACTGAGCTACCCCAGGAACGATACACAACACCGTCACAATTTTTCCTTTATATCCACACAACTCACAAGACGCCAGAACTCAACTATGAGTGCACACATATGCTGTGTGACTTAAATTGTGTCTTTCTGTTAACGTACCTCCAGTAACGAATGTATTACGCAAATCTAGCTTTCGGGTAGTAGCTCCCTGTAAAGCAGGTTTGAATAATTTCAAGGAAAAATTGTTCCGGTGCCGGGCATCGATCCCGGGACCCTTCGCTTAGCGCGCGAACGCTCTACCGACTGAGCTACCCCAGGAACGATACACGACGTCGCAATTTTTCCTTTATATCCACACAACTCACATGCGCTGACAAGACGCCAGAACTCAACTATGAGTGCACACAAATGCAGTGTAACTTAAATTGTGGCTTTCTGTTAACGTACCTCCAGTAACGAATGTATTACGCCACAATTTAAGTCACACATCATTTGTGTGCACTCATAGTTGAGTTCTGGCGTCTTGTCAGCTCATGTGAGTTGTGTGGATATAAAGGAAAAATTGTGACGATGTAGTGTATCGTTCCTGGAGTAGCTCAGTCGGTAGAGCGTTCGCGCGCTAAGCGAAGGGTCCCGGGATCGATGCCTGGCCCCGGAACAATTTTTCCTTGAAATTATTCAAACCTGCTTTACAGGGAGCTACTACCTGAAAGTTAGATTTGCGTAAACTTTTTTTGTTCCTTATTGAAATTTATTCCCAATACTTTTCGATTGCTGGTAAATTTTCATATTATTGGAATAATAATTTAATTAAATAGCAACATATCACTGCAATCGAAAAGTATTGAGAATAAATTTGAATAAAGGCCAAAGAAAGTTTCCTTCCCAGGCATGATTCGAACCACGAAAGTCTTAGTTACCACTCTATCGTGCTCTGGAGTGAACAAGGCTCTAAAATCAGCTACAAGGGTCGATCCGGTTTTTTTTGCCACTACTGTACATGATGTGTATCTGTGTAGAGTTAAGTCGTGTACTAGAATGAGAGTATGCATAAGTTTTCGTATTAGTGTATGGAATAAGTGATGAAGATGAGGAAGAGAGAAGGGGAAACCCGGTGCCAGCACGTAGCCTATTCCTGTCGAATAACAAAGGGGCCGCCCGGCTTAACGTCTTCGTCCAACGGACGAATCACTATCAACAGTGACGCCTTCTCTTCATATCCACTAACTCGGGGGACCCAATTCAAGATCTTTCTTAAACTAGATCCAATGCACGAATGACTGAACTTCCCTACTCGTATACTGAACTCTCGTCAATGATTCACGTCTGTAACAAACACTTATTTTCACTATTAACTATGTGACATTGTCGTGTATAGTTCTTGGGGTAGCTCAGTCGGTAGAGCATTCGTGCGCTAAGCAAAGGGTCTCGGGATCGATGCCCGGCCCCGGAACAATTTTTCCCTTGTAATTATTCAAACCTGCTTCACAGGGAGCTTCTACCTGAAAGGCAGATTTGCATAATACATTCATTACTGTAGGCACGTTGACAGAAAACCACAATTTAAGTCACACCTAGCATCTGGTTTTGTTTACCTTTCACTACCTCGAACCCGGAACATGTACCTTCTCTCTATTCCTCTGTACAGAACATCCTTTTACTCATCTTTCAGCATATGGATGCCACGCCTCTGGAATTCTCCCCCTGACCATGTCAGAGACTGTCGGACAATATAAAAATTCAAATTTAAATTAAAAAATCACACTCTGGTTCATGGAATTGCTTGTTGAACACCTGTCAGGTTGCGCAACTTCGGCTTTACCCATAACATATAGTAAATATTGTAACTATGCTGTTGTAAAATTGATAATTAATATATAATGCATTTAGTATTATTATTATTATTATCATCATTATCATCATCAGATATCACTATCATCATTGCTATCTCTGCTTTTCTTTCTTTTTTTTCCTTGTACTAGCTCGATGAGAGCTCTATAATGTTCTTTTGACCCTGTTGACCCTATATAGGGCTTTAATACTTTAATTTGTACTATTTTCATCAGCGTCTGCATTTCTTTTTTGTATTTATATGTGCTATCTGGTAGGATGGAAGAGAAGGCCTTATGGCCTCAATCCTGTCACATTAAATAAATAAATAAATAATAATAATTGTGTGCACTCAAAGTTGGTTTCTGGTGTCTTGTGAGCCATTTTGATTTGTGTGGATATAAAGAGAAGAATTTTGACGGTGTCGTGTATAGTTCATGGGGTAGCTCAGTCGGTAGAGCATTCGTGCGCTAAGCGAAGGGTCCCGGGATCGATACCCGGTCTCGGAACAATTTTTCCCTTGAAATTATTCGAACCTGTCTCACAGGAAGCTTCTACATCAGCCATCGTCAACTGGCCTGCATACTAGTTCGGAGCGCCGAGACGCTGGCTGAGGAGGTAGTAGTGTGCAGTGTGTCGAGCCAAGCCAACGCATCCCATCACAGAAGCCAACTTTCTGACCATAATTTACAATGTCTTCTTCGATTGTGTTCTACGCGAGGATTGACACCTAACATCGACCAGTTAGTGACGGAAAAACGAATTCAAAAATCCAGGAAAACTAATGCTAATGATCAGCGAAAATAATTTTTATCATTTGTTATTTACATTGTAATAAAATAATTTAGGCGTACTTCAGTCTTGTAACAGAACCGACAATAAGTTTCATATGTTATACAAAATAATAAATAATTGGTTTTGTGATATAAGTGTCAGATAAAAATGGATAATTTATTTTATTTTATTGACGACACTTAAACAAAGGAATTGGATGACAGGATTTAAATATTAGTAATGGATTCGATTTGTTTAATATTTTGTAATAGTAAAATTGCGTTATAGGTCTGTAAGTTCTCAATTACTTTAATATGAAAAAAACTATTTCCTTTCAAAACCGCTGCAATACATAACGAAAAAGTACAACTTGCTTGTTGTCTTAAACTAAAAAGTGATTTAAAAATCCAGGAAAAGCAATGCTAACGAACAGTGAAAATACATTTAATAATTTGTTATTTACATTATAATAAAATAATTTAAGCCTACTTTAGCCTTGTAACAGAAAAGATAATATGTTTCATATGTTATAAATAATAACAAATAATTGGTTTTAGTGTCAGATAAAAAACTGATAAATTATTTTATTTTATTGACGACTCTTGAACAAAGGAATAGGATGACATGATTTAAATATTACTAATGGATTCGATTTGTTTAATATTTCGTAATAGTGAAAATGCATTAGGCCTATATGTCTGAAAGTTCTCAATTACTTTAATATAAAAAAGAACTATTTACTTTCAAAACCGATAAAATACATAACGGAAAAATACATATTGTTTCTTGTCTTAAACTGAAAAGTGGTTCACTTATTACACAGTTCCTCTTAAAATAAATTAAGTACGTTTCTTTCGTGTTTATTATAATTATTAGAGACTGATTCAAAAGGTTGAACAAGTGAAAGGACGCCACTGCCATCACCTGATTCCTTCCCCCCACCTCCTGCTGCACAGTTGACGTCTAAAGGTACGGTTTGTTTACGGCGATCATCGCCAGCGATTGTCGCCGGAGTTGCTAGCAGTTGAAATGAATGGGCACGGTTTCTTTACAGCGAAGATCGCCAGCGCAGTTCGTTGGACGATACGCAGATCGCTGGAGGTTGCTTCTGAAGCAAATTCAGGACGCACATCGCCGCATTCGTGTTCAATAATCGATATTTAGACAAGGTCATGTTGTAATATCGAATATCTAATCTGTACACGTTAACCACGTCTGTACGTTTTGGCTGCAAAACAAATCAAGACGTTTTGTAATTTTTCGCGGTCTGAAGACGAAATTATTATTGAATATGTATCACAACATAATGCTCTTTTTAATATGAGCTCGTGAATTAATAAACAAATTAAACAATAAATCCTTACATTACATATTACATTTTTATCACGCCCGAGCCCCAGAGAATTTCATTTAGTGTTGGGTAAGGGGGAAATTCTCTCTTCTGTAAGTTTTCTGTGACTAGGCTTACCTAAGTACTTACGCGGTATTCTAAAATAAAGCGTTTTTTTAGAGATGTAGTTGATCGTATATACAAGGCATAATAAAAGCCGAAACGAACCAAACCTAACCTATCACATGTTCGTACATGTAAAGTGTATAAGCGGATTACGAAGGGAACTAACTCAGCGCTAGTTTAGCCAATTTTTTTTAATTATTATTTGGAATACACTATGTAATGTAATACAGTATCATAATAATAATAATAATAATAATAATAATAATAATAATAATAATAATAATAATCAGTTCATAACTTGAGTTACTGCCAATCTTTCAACTGGAGTTACGGGGTCTTGACAAAATTTGTAGGTAATTTAACATTGTCGTTTTCAATTAAACTCAAAACATAATCAAACTGTTCAGGTGAGAGTCTGAAATATTCCTTAAATTTTGTAGAGTTTTTATAAAGATGTCTCATTATCAATGTGTTGAAACAGAATTCTGTAAACCTATTCCTGAATATTTCATTAATCCGTAGCTTGTTCCTTTTATAATACGCATGCGAGATTTTGATATCGTCATCTCCCTCTTCTAGAATAAATAGCAACTTCATTATCTTTGATTTATTCATTATAATTTTTAGGTTATGTCCGTGGCCTACGTTAATTTACTTGACCATATGTAGTAGATGAAGGAATAAACAAATGAGAATCTACAGCGATTTGCGTCAATAAAGAAACCACTTTTCGGCGATCATCGCCAGCGTTTATAATCGCCGGCGATGTGCGTCCGACGATGATCGCCATAAACAAACCGTACCTTAAGGGATAGAACTGAGCTAGCGAGCAAACTGTCCCTGCACCATAATGCACTGAGATGACGACTTCTTTTCTACGTGAAAGCCAGATTTGCAACTACACTCACTGTTCGATAATATAAATATAGCTATTCTCCACAAGTAAATAAAAGTGTGTAAATAATTATAATAGTTATTTTCCGTCCTTATTGGTGTCGTGCCTGATCATGTACTTGAACTGAAACAGATTAGTACCTGGAGAGAAGTATTTCTCCTACGCAGTACATGCTAATGTGTGTTGAGGTGATACGGGAAGTTATGCATCGATAACGTCAACGTCCTGTGTTCTGGGTATTTCCCGTTTTCACCTCTAGTAGGACATGGGGACTCGCGTGCCGAGATAGGGCGACACCGAGCCCCACGTAACCCCTATCACAGCTCTAACGAGAGTGGCGAATGTGTTACGTGGGACTTTGCGGCGCGCCATCTTTGCGCCCGGGTTCCAGAGTAACCCTCACCCCGCACGCGAACAGTTGTTTATCTCTTGCGCAAGCAACAATAGAATGTGTCCATCAGATCTACACAATCTCTTTCTGTATTTAACCCTCCAAATGCGGTTATTATCATGCTCTAAATTTAATTAAAATTGTAGGAGTACTCTATCTGTCCTTTTGGTCCACAGAAAGTTTAATTATTTTTGTAATGTATCTGTCCTTAAAAATTCTTTAGAAATGAAAGAAATTCCTGTCAAACTGCAGTCTAAAAGACTAGTGTCACATATGAATGCATATCGCTTCTGAATTAATCAGCCCCCTTCTACACTGTAGAGACATGAAAACTCATACTAAATCCGATATTTCTATTTATGCTAACCTTTGTTCAGCTCGAGTTGTAGCAAAATTCAATTCTGTAACACCTAACGGAAGTAAGGAAAGCCGCTTCCATATGAGGCTGTATTAGGAAGATAGAGGAAGGTAAACAGAGGTGCGGGGAAAAGAGTGAAAAGAAGAGCGACAAGGAGACATGAAAATAGAAAGAGGAACATAACGGGTGAAAGAATGAGAAAAAAAGAAGATTGGAGAAAGGCATAATAATAGAAAACAGTGAAAGACTCATGTCACATCAGGAGTATTATGAAGGAAAATAGGAGTAAAAATGGAGAGAATGATAAGGCGAAAAAGAGGCATAGAAAGAGGAAGGGGACAATAACAGGTTAGAGAATTTTTTATTTAGTTAAGTAGGTTATTTTACGACGCTTTATCAACATCTTAGATTATTTAGCTTCTGAATGAAATGAAGGTGATAATGACGGTAAAATGAGTCCGGGGTCCAGCACCGAAAGTTACTCAGCATTTGCTCATATTGGGTTGAGAGAAAACCCCGAGAAAAACCTCAACCAGGTAAAGGCTGGTTCACAATAAACCGGGAACGGAAACGATAACGAGAACGAGAACGGAAATATTGTTAAAATAAATGTATTTAAATGCATTATTTTAACATTTTTCGTTCTCGTTCTCGTTCTCGTTGTCGTTGTCGTTTCCGTTCCCGGTTTATTATTGTCCCGACCAGAAATCGAACCCAGGCCGCCTGGTTTCGCGTCCAGACTCGCTAACCGTTACTCCGCAGGTGTGAGGCAGGTTAAAGGATAAAGGGAAGAAAGAAAGATGGGAGAAAAGAATAATAATAATAATAATAATAAAACAGTAAACGAATCGTGTGACAACAGAAGTATTATGAAGGAGAAGAGTAAAAATGGAGGTAAATATAAGAAAAAGAGCTCAGTATAAAACAAAAAGTAATAACGAAGTAACATAACAAGACAGTGAAAGAAGCCATATTGGTACCAGTTTATTCAACGACGATTTCTACATTAGGATTTATTCAACGCCAAATACAATGTGCACGACAAGTGAGCAAGAAATTTTACGAGTCCATAAATCCACAATACGAGACACACAGCTATATTTTCCTCCCGAAAGAATCCGTACTAAGGATTTTTTCCAAATTGAAATCACTTGTCCTTGATAAGTTTTGAACCCAGGACTAACAGGCCACCGAGAACGACTGGAATATTTGCCAAAAATGGATAGCAGTGAACAAGGACACATCGTGAAGAGAAGAAAAATGTGTAAATTCATTCATTCAACGTTTCTTCCTGCATTTTTGTTAATTTATTCATTATTAATTCATTCATTACTTCTTCGTTATTTACTTAATATTTATTTTTACTTGTTCCTTTACTTGTTTAATTGTGTGCCTGTCTATTTATTCAGTTACGTACTTACTTATTGTACTTACTTTCCTACTTTATTACTTACATATTCATTCACTCATTCATTCAGTCGCCCTGGGTAACGCAATCGGTATAGCGCTGGCCTTCTGTGCTCGAGGTTGCGGGTTCGATCTCGGCCCAGGTCGATGGCATTTAAGTGTGGTTAAATGCGATCGGCTCATGTCATTAGATTTACTAACATGTAAAAGAACTCCTGCGGGACAAAATTCCGGCATATCGACGACGCTGATATAACCTCGAAAGTTGCGAGCCTTGTTAAATAAACCATAATTTTTAATATTTTTTCATTCATTCATTCATTTTTATTTATTGTTTATTTTGTTATTTTCTATTTATATTCATTAATTTAAATTTATCTATTTGTTCATTCTGCTGAAGTTTCCAAAAGCAGACATATTTGGTAATGTAAACTTTAATCGAAATAATATGAATCATTTAATAAATGGTAATTACATATTATTAACACTGTAAGTAATAACAGTGGAGTTGGCATGTGTCGCGCAGTAGGTACAGTGTTGGCCTTCTGTGCACGAGTTTGCGGGTTCGATTCCGGACAGGTGGATGGCATTTAAGTATACTTAAATGCGACAGGCTCATAACAGTAGATTTACTGGCATGTAAAACAAGCCCTGTGGAATAAAATTCCGGCACACCGGTGACGCTGATATAACCTCATCAGTTACGAGCGTCGTTAAATGAAACATAATTTAACAGTGGAAATGTGGTAAAATTTAAAATTACTTCCACGCTAATAAGTTACCATTTAAAGAACTCATTATAACCGTAAAGGATGTACTTTTAACAATTAAACCTGAAATCTATTCTTTCTGTTGCGCTTTGCGTGAACTGGTTACGAACTTTATCTTTGCTATGATATGTGATTTAACTTAGTCTACTCTTTAACGTAAGTTTGTGTTTTATTTTACTTTATTATACTTTATGCTCGACCATGCCGAAATGTAGTAATTATACATCTGGTAGTAGCCCTTTAATGCACCTCATTAAAGTACACCTATTCATTATAGTTCAGTTGTTCAGCCAATGAGAAATCACCATTGTACCATTATAAAACCGCAAGTATCGATTATTCTCGGATATGCAATCGAAAGACAATTAGCAAAACTTCACGGGGGCTGGAAATCCAATACTGTCGCAGAAGGTTATGTTCTGTTACTATAATAATTAGCGTTAATTGTAAATAATATTCAAATAAATTCAATTGGTCATCACGTTTTTCAATTCCAAATCAATTTCGAGGTTATATCAATATTAATGTTCATGTTATTCTCTAGATTATATGAAGGTCAATGACATTTGTCCCTCGGAAAAAATCAATACTTTCGCGTCTGCGCACATATCACAATTTAGAAGGTCAGTTCCGCTCTTCACTTAGATAACCATAACATGAATACCGTACTTATGAATAATTTCAAGTTAGAAATATGGTCGAGCATAAAAAGTCATATGAAACTTGCCTATAATGGTAATTAAGACACTCGTATGAAAATTATGAAACTAGCTTCCGCTCGTTTCATAAACAAACATACTCGCGTCTTCATTACTACCATTTTAGGCTCGTTGCATAATGTGCTATTATACAACTACAGTATCTTTAACCCTGCTGTTCTGTTACATTTTACTATACGAATGTGCAGTTCGGGTCAATATGACCCGACCTATTATAATTGAATATAAAATTACTTTTATTTTATTGGGTTATTTTACGACGCTGTATCAACATCTAGGTTATTTAGCGTCTGAATGATATGAAGGTGATAATGCCGGTGAAATGAGTCCGGGGTCCAGCACCGAAAGTTACCCAGCATTTGCTCGTATTGGGTTGAGGGAAAACCTCGGAAAAAACCTCAACCAGGTAACTTGCCCCGACCGGGATTCGAACCCGGGCCACCTGGTTTCGCGGCCAGACGCGCTGACCGTTACTCCACAGGTGTGGACCATATAAAATTACAAAATTGTTTGTGAACATTTGCATGACTACAATAACATAGTTTAACCTTATTGTTATTGTTAACATTACTGTTATTATTTATTTTCTTATTTTATAATAATCTTACATTATTTTACTTTTTATTATTATTCATTTTTGTTATTTTATTTTGCTATTTAATTCATTTATTATTTTATTTTTGTACATTCTTACTAAAAATTAATAACAACAAATTGAAGAAACATTTAACTCAAATGTTTAACTTATAATACAACACTAGGCCACGAAAAATTATAGATTGAACTAAATGCTTGTGCTATGTTACAATGATTAACTTCTGTCTTATGTTTTGCGTAACATAAGGAACTAGAACACATGATATAAATTTATAACACAATTCTTTCTCATTGCTTACAATTTGGACACAGGTATGTGACTTCACATGATTGTATAGTATACATTTATAACATAATTCTCTCTCATTGCTTACAATTTGTACACAAGTATGTGACATGACCTTTACAAATATGTTTGCTGTAGCTTCGTTTTATTGTCATTGCTTGATGGACAGAACTTACAGCATGCACGTTTTACAGTTTTTCCTGTTGTAGACTCTCATACCGGTACTGTAGTCACATTTTCAGGTTTTTGAATGTTCTTGACAATTCTGAATGCTTCCCCTGTAGTCGAAAAGTACTTTCTTGATGAAATATGTTCTTTTGTCAGTGATTTTTCAAGTTCCTCTAAGAATAATCTCCTTCTGGTTAATTTGTTTGCATTCCTATTTAGGTCTGTCGAAGTTCACCAGACATACGCATTGTAAGCAGATACATCAAGAATGTTGTAGAAAAGTATCACTGGCCATCTGTTTGTTTTTCGTTTTCTAGTATAATATGTATATGTTACTTGGTCATATGTATCTACAGCCCCATTGGATGTATTATAATCTAAAATCATTTTAGGCTTCTTGTCATTCCTGTTGCTGACTTCATTGACATGATGTAGTGTACTCATTAGCACAACTTTTTTTGTTTGGAATACAATTGACCACAGTAATATAATTTGTGAAGTATATAATGAAGAGCTATGTATTTCCTTGTTGTTCATTTGCTGTGGAAGTTCTGACTTATTTTTCCGTATAGTCTCCAACATCGTCAATTTTTTCAAAAGTATTTGTTCCAAATTGTAAGAAGTGACAAAGCTGTCACAAGTTATATTTTGACCCCTTAGATCACTGGTAAGATCACACACTACCCTCATACCCTGATTTTTTCTAGTGCTCCATATTCTTTCCCTGTATAAACTTGTGTTACCAATGCATATGAAGTTTTGCTGTCACAAAGCATGCATATTTTTATTCCATATTTCGATGGTTTGCTGGGAATATACACTTTGAAGGGACAGCGACTTCAAAATCCTACTAACTATTCGACTGTCATACTTTCGCCAGGATTGAAGAATTTAGGAAGGACCTGCACCCATTTCTCCCAAATGCAACCAATAGACGCAAGTTTATCAGTGCGTTTTCGTTATTCTCTAATATAATTCTTATCAAATCGCAAGACACGTGATATCTTGCAAAAGCTTTCGAGTGACATAGTGGCCCGAAAAATGTTTCTGCCCGTTTTCTGATACCACAAACTTTTTGTTGACTCCTCATAAGATCGAATAACACTAGCAAGAAGCAAGAGTCCTACATAAACCTGGAAAACAATACTATCGATATTTGTCATTGCTGCCGTAAACTTGCCGTCCTTCTATGTTTGCCATCCATATTATACCATTTTCAATTCTTGTAGAGAATATTGCTTCAAACCAACTTTTTAAATCAGTTATTCTAGTGGTGGCATACCTAGTAACTCTCAGTGTAGTCTTGATGACGTTCGAGGGAGAAAGATGGCCCTGTGGCGGAGGTGGATTCAACTGCCATTCTATAGGTTGAGTTTTGAAAGAATTGACTGAAAAATATTGACTGTCAGAATCGTCATCACTTTCATTTTCAGATTCACAACTTCCATTATCTTCAAATTCTGAAACAACTCTTCACTATCGGATGAATTCATAATTGATACTAACTGAGCATTACTCAATGGTCTTTCCGTCATGGTGTCTGAACTCAAACTGAGAAACAATATTGAAATATTTATTCAGGTAAAATGTCACAACTTAGAAGGAATTCATTCAGAAAAATAACAGGAAACCAGTCCATTGTTGTAAATGAATGTATCTGATTGTTGGCAATAATTGAATTTCTACACATTATAATAAAAGTTTGGTACAATTTCTAGAAAAGTATTAAAACCACATTAGACAGCAATAAAATCTTATGTTGGGTCATATTGACCCGAATATTACATAAGTAACAATTACAAATTACAACAAATCTATTTGAAAAATCTAAATTACTTTTGAATCACAAACGTATATTGCATTATTAGACAAAGTCACTGAATCTCATAAGCATATCTTATTATTTCAAGAAAATATTAAGGAAACAATATTCACTTCGGGTCATATAGACCCGAACAGATCAGCAGGGTTAAACTGAAATATTCTCAAAATATTTATTATTTTTTACTGGAACTGTGAATTTTATTTTTTTTTTTTCATATATCTGATTTTAGCTACACATTAGGCTTAAATTATTTTACTCTTATACTTAAATAAATTAACGTATTTCGCATCATGATTCCAATGCACTAGTGAGACGAATTAAGGCACATTTTTAAATCCACTTTCGGAACTAACTTCGATATTTTTATTTGAGACTTGCTTCTAAACTGCCTACCCGATCAGTTTACTTCTTTTCACCTCTTCCTCCCTGTTATAATAATTTCACTCCATTGATATTATTAGAGCATAACTATGACTATTTTCACGCTGCACTGCTATCCAAACAAATGTGTTAAATTTGTCTCTGAAAATGTCACTGGTAATTCCTCTGCGAAACAGAAACTGTAGTAGTAACAACATTACTAAAAAAAGTACATTATGAGTGAGAAGTCATAATACATCTTACAAAGCCAGCAATATAGATACAGTATTGAAAACAATTTTTGTCTCAGATGTGTTCAGTAAATTAACATTTTGTTTTCGCAAGATGTATTAATCATATCTCTCCTAACACCTCACCTTAGTAAAGTAGTAATATAATGTTTAAACTAGCTATGCGTTAGTTCCTCGCAATCCGCTTATACATCTTCAAGTACTTAGAGCTCTCTCCTAAGGCATGCCAACATGACATAACTTTGGTCACATTACGAAATTCTCAAGCTAGTGTATCCTCACGCTATGCCTTGCATACTGTATACCAGGGCTGGGCATCGAGAGCGGATCCAGACTCTAAACGGGCACGCTTAATATTCATCCGTTACTGAATCAAAGCTGCGCGGTGTTCGGCGGGAAAGAAAGGGGATGAAGAGAAATCATATGGCTGCCCGTGAGAGAGTAGAATCCGCTCTTTCTGCCCAGCCCTGCTGTATACGAATCTGTGGCTTAGGATTTTGTTGTGCTTTGTATATACGAACCTGTAACAGGTTAATTAGGTTAGGTTAGTTTAGGCTTTTCTTATGCCTTGTATATACGAATCTGTGCAGCATTTTCAAGCCCTGGACAAACGATGGTAATTTTTGTGTTGTAATGTCAGTACTGGTTTTTATAGGTTCGCAAGCAGGGAATACCGACGGAAGAAATGCGAATGAAACACTGTGATCAGGAAGAGTGGGCGACAGGAGAGGTCACGAGATATTTTGAATAATATTCAAGAATACAGTCAAAAGAGAAATTACATCGATAAAATCAGTCTTGCGTTGTTATAGTTACATTACGACTTTAAGTTTGCTCCATTGCATGTGAATACGTGTCTTGTATCGCACGGTATTATTATTTCATTCGTAAACATATATTGCACGTTTAATTAGCTTCCAATTTTTCTCTTGCTACGTTCTTCATTTCCACAGCGATGTTCTCATTAGTTCATCTTCTTGGAAGAGACAGTACTTCCATCAGCCCGTACCTCTCGCTCCCTATGCATGCCTTCATACACACGTCAAAACAGACAGCAACGCCACCATTGCTTTTCGGTAATCGTAACTTGCGCGAGCTATAATAAGGTATTTTAATGACGCATTGTCACTTCCGAAAACACCAGAACTAACAGTGCGCTAGTGTCACCATAATAATATTAACAAGCATGATTATAATTACAATAACAACAATAATTTACAATCTTTTACAATAGACATTATCCGCTGTTGGAATTCATTACCTACAGATGTCAGGGGCTGCCCGATCTTTCAAATCAAAGTGAAACATCTTATTTTAGAACGCACAGTGTCCCAGGATATAATTCACAATTGTAACTAGTTTATAATGTAATCATATAATTTAATTTTCATCTGGTTTAAGTAGGTATTTAAATTCGGTAATCCTCTGGCTTATGCATATTTTTTTTCTGCTTAGATCTTGTCTTAGGTATACCTTTAACCTTCTCTTGTACTAACATTATATTATCATGTATTTCCTTTTTATTCTCTGGTTGAGTGGAACAGAAGGCCTCACGGCCTTAACTCTGCCAGAAAAGAATAAGGCATTATTATTATTGTTATTATTATTTCAATTAAGTTAAGAAGTTGCAGTAAAATTTGGCATTTTATTGAAAAAAAAGAATTAAAGTGTTTAGATAAAAATTTTCGTTCTTTAATTTTCAATACATTTAATTAATTTAGGTTTTTATTTCACGACGCTCGCAACTGCCAAGGTTATATCAGCGTCGCCGAAGTGCCGGAATTTTATCTCGCAGTAATTCTTTTACATGCCAGTAAATCTACTGACATAAGCCTGTCGCATTTAAGCACACTTAGCCTATATGCTATCGACCCGGGCCGGGATCGAACCCGCAACCTCGGGAAAAGGCCAGCATTCTACCGTCTGCATCGCCCAGGGCGAAAATTTATCAACCTTTCCTATCATCAAAGTTCACGAAAGTGTCACTAAATAACTTGTTTGGGCAAACTTCGTTTAAAAAAAAAATAAAGATTGTAAAATTATTTCACTGAAATCCCTTACACGTTTCATAGAATTCGAAATACTGAAATGAAAATCAACGTGAAGAATCATTGAAAAAGAACGTGTAAATGTTTGAGCAGAATTGTCAGCGGGATTGAGCGGCGACATAATTGGATTATTTGAGAATCACTACTTAAAAGTCGTCCGCTAAACTCGGCACATAACGATGGCATTAGCTGTAATTTTACTGTTTAATTAAACTTCAAGAGAAATGTTGGATTAGGCACACAGCTACAACTGTTGGTTAAACAAACCGCGAGGCGGCCTTGTGTGTTTATCCCTCCCAGCTGAGCTCACATGCATTAAGCGGCAGCAAATCTAAAAAGCAAGACACACGTTAAACATTGTTTAGTATGTGCAGCAAACAAGGATTTAACAGGAACGCAGTTCCATTCGATGCACACACTTCTTTGATTAAAGCGATCGACTTCCACCCCCTTGGGATCGCAGTAACCTCATAGTTCGTGTCAAGGTCTTAATTCGATGTTTAAAGGAAAACATGCATAACCAACATTATCTTCATTCCCATTAATATCGCCATCGCAAACGTGCCACCTCCAGCGTCGAAGTCGAGTATTTGGGGAATGTTTACCTACCTTGCACACTATCGTAGTCGTGGCATGAAGTAGTAAGAATAAAGCTTAAGTACTTTCTCAAGGTTTATACTTATGAGTATGAGCACTTCTTGTGATTATATACTCGTTACCACTAGAACATACTCATTTTCGTAAGAATAAAGACATTCTACCTAACGCGAATATATACTCATCTCTACAGCCTTCTTTATCGTTTAAAAGTTAGTATATACTCATGTAACCTATCCTCTTTGACCACATTGCACCGTGATGCTCAGTTTTTTATAGACTTTCACATGCTGTCTGCATGTTGTAGTGGTCTATGTTTGCTTTTTGTAAATTTTAATAATAGATAAATAAATAAAAATAAATAAATAAGTAAATAATTAAAATAAATAATAAAATTAATTAATTAAATAAATAGATACATAAATAAATAAAATAAATAAATAAAATAAATGTATTCAATAAAATAAATTAATTAAATTAATAAAATATATAAAATAATTTAATTAAGTAAATAAATAAATACCGGTAAGTAAATAAATTAAACAAATGAGTAAATTAAATAAATATGAAAGAGAGAGTGAATCAGATAAGTGATGTTATTAAAGCAGGAAACAAGAAAATACTACTGGGAAATCGTCATTACGGGATGTTGGATAGAGATTACAATCCATTTCTAGAATTCCAGTTATCATAACTTTAGTTTTTATTATGAAGCAGATATATATAATTTTAAAGTTACAACTAATTCCATTCTGCAATTCAAATTTTACAAAATAAACTGTAATTGTTAATTATATTTAACAATACAATCTAGCCTTATAATTTGATAGCCGTTCATATTCTTATAGGTTATGTTTTTTTATGAAGAACAAACACGTGTTTAACCAATTTCACATTCACTTTTGTGAAGCGTTAAAGGCTTCTGAAGCTCACGTCTTTTTCTATATTTTTCCATGAGCAACTACATCGTTCATAAATTATGCCATTTCTTTTTCATTTAACTTTAAACTCAACACAAATCAACAAATACTCAGAATTGAGACTGCTACAAACCATACTCAGAATAATATGAGAACGATCTTATAAATATGAGAATATACTAGCTTTATTCTTATCAAGCATGAGTAAGGTAATTCGGGGGAAGACGCCACAACTAAGGTATTTCTTGGCTATACAACTCAAACCTGAAGCGATAAGGCATTACAACAAAAAATTTTATCGTATTTTTCAATTATAATTGGCTCTGTATAATGATTGGTTCGAAGTGCGCAAATTGTTTACAATTTTTCATTTTAAAGAACTAGTGTCAGGGTGGTATCTTCCCCCATATATACGGGGAAAATGCCACTTGGTATGGGGTAAAATGCAACAACACAGTAAATGGCATACATAAAATAAACATTGGAATATTTTATGTGTATTTTATTACAACTGCAGAGAAACATCTATGAAATTAATTATAAATATGTTTCATGGTTATGTTACAAAATTGATTAATTAGGGCACAATTCTGAATGTTAGTACGAGCCTGCACCACATGTCATACACTGCAAATTATCACCACTGCAATCTTCGTGCAACCATTTCTTGCATACGATGCACTAAATCCAGTCACATTTGGAACCTTTCTTAGCGTAAAAGTTTCCAGAACAAACAAAAAAATCATCTTCCTCATCAAAACTATTACCACTGTCATCGTGACTACTTTTGTCACCAGAAGAAGAAGAAGAAGAACTTACAAATTTCTTTTTCTTTCTTGGTTGGGAAGGTTTCTTTTCTTTCTGGCCTTTTCCCGCATAATTTCTCTTCTCTGTGGTGTAGTTGAGATCTCCGCTGTTTGCTTTTACGCCCAAAGAGTTTAGATTTCCTTACTTGAGGAACAGGGCTGATTGTTTCCAGAGTTGAAACCCCGTTATCCGTCCTGATGGAAGCAACTATTGGTGTAGGTCTACTGCCACATGCTCCGCTAATGGAAGGACCTGGTGAACATTTAGTAAGGTTTGAAGATTCCATTCGTCATTTCAGAGTTCTGTATGGAATGCCACACATCCTCGCTGCAGTCCATGACGATTATTGTCCATACTTTAAATCTTCAGCAGCTCGAATTACATTTTATTTTGACTAAGATGTACGATCTGTTTTTATTTTGCAGTCTCAAGTCATCGTCTGCATAAAAATGAAATGTGAATTACATTTTTAATCATACATTTTGTAAAGTATCAGAGAATATGTAAAATAATATAATGTAAAATGTTATCAAATAATAACCTTCCCACGACATAATTGTGGGTTAAAAATGTATTTCTTAACCATGTTGCGTCTTCCCCCAGTTACAGGGGGAAGACACCACTCACACTTACTTGCCTACTGCCACAAGGTTGTTGCCGTAGCTGCATGCCTAGTGTGCGTAATAAAATGCACAACACACGTATATAGCAGATATTCCATTTAAAATAAAACATCACTCTAGGAACTTTAAATATAAGTAACGAAATATTATAAAGTGTGTACACACCAGACTATATGCTCACAAGATCCAAAATAACGGCGATGAAAGACGATAAATTAAGACAAATGCACACGCTACGTGTCCACCCAGTCTACACTCTTCAAACTAGAGGATCCGCGCTGTCAATTGCTGACACATAAAAGAACTGCAAACAAAGTTGCGTCTTCCCCCAACTGACATCTTCCCCCGAATTACCTTACATATATTCTGTACAAGATGGACGCTTGAGTATATTCTACTATGCTTCCATGTTATGAGTATGTAATCAAAAATGAGTAGGTACTCAAATGTTATTCTTACTAACAAGAGTATTTACTAAAAAAAAGTCCAGTATACACTATATACTCATGTTTATTCTTACCACCGATGTTATCGTAGCAGTACCAATCGCCATAATATTATCACATCCACTGTTGCAGTTAAGCCATCATGACAGTATTACCACCATTACTATCCCGGAAAAAAACCAACCAAGTAACTTATCAATCATAATTTTTACCTGGGCCCACTAATTATACATTCAGACGTCCTAATCGTTACTCCACAGCATTGGACTAGAACCACTACTTACTTAGCTTTAAGAAATTGCCATATTTTAAATTGTCTATCTTTTGAACATTTTTTCTACAACTAATCAACGTTTCTCTCGCAGCTCCCACTATTTTAAAAATGTTTTAATCTATTTTGTCCGGCATATTCCAAAAATTAGTGGCAACAACGTGAATCAATGTTGTTAATTTATTTGCAGTGACAGTAGTAATTTTGAATATATTTTAGTTTTCCTGAGTTTTCACTCAAAAATATTTTTATATATTTCCTATTAGTAATAAGAAAAATATATTAATTCATATTGTAGATCACGACATACAAGAATCACGCAAAATTGCTTACAATTATCTTTAATAGTTTTCAGTTATGAAGGAATTAGTTTGAATTATTTCTTTTTTTTTGGATGGCGAGCGACAAACTTCACAACAGTGGCGCTGCTTAGAGCTCTCCTGGTGCATATTTTTGGCCATAACTCGGAATCTAATCCAGATATTTAGACAAGTTTTTCGCGGACAAAAAGGGGAAATTCTGTAGTTCAGATTGCTAACAAAATAAAATAAATCGAATTTTTGAACCAGTTAAGCTGGATGTTTCCCCTTAATAGTCTGGGAACAATCCCTATAATATCTTGAAATTCAAACCTATATAAATACAAAATAGTTTTACAGACTTATGATTGTTGTCCTCGCGATTTTATTTTTAAGATCTGAGGTTTGCCGGTTTAAGTTCGGCAGATAGTGATAAAATCCTAGAGCACTGGCTTCCTCCGGGAGGTAAGTGAAACTGGGAGGCCTTTTCCGTAAACATACAAAGTGTAAAAAGAACCCTTCCCATGCTAGAAGGCTCCAGACAAAAATTGTCGGCCATTTCCTACCCACGTAGGAATTAGAAGGTTCAACGGGCCCATTCCATGGCTAAATGAGCGTGAACTTGTCCCACCCATCATTGCAAGGTTTGTGTCCTACATCAATAACAGGTCATTAAGCGTTGATATGTTTCGGCTCTTTCCCAATATACAGTAAATGTAAGCCTATATTATCTCAAATAAAATTACGTTTCTTTATTGTATAAAAACACTACACTTCTGTGCTCTATTTTCCAGAATATGTTTACAGTTTTCTTCCCTGAGTATGCATAAACTTAAAAATTGAAAATAGTTGACGATACAAGTGTTAAATATTACACTTTATTTTTAGAGTAGAAATGTTTGCTAAACGAGACTGCTGGTGTAGTGTTGCAATCAAACCAGCAAAATGTAATCATTTTAAAAATGTTTATCGTACAGTATTTTTAGACAGCCCTGCGTCTGTTGTAGACACACATCCCCACCGACTTTCTATTGTTGTATTCCCCTCATTGTAATATGAAACTTTATCGCATTATAAGCAGTAGTAGAACATTGGACTGTAAATCGATGTCACCGGTTCAAACTCTGGTGCTCTTTATTTTTTATAATTACATTTAAATCTCATTTATTTCATATTATTATCTGGAAAACATATTTTTAAGCAATTTATTCAATTTTTGTAAGTTCCTTAACCAAAAACATTCATTTCTTATAGTAAGCCTGGCTCTGAGACACTTTATAGGTAAGTTGCTATTGTTGTCACGTGATATATGTTGCAAACGATTCACAATCTGCGCAAACAGTTGACAGTGTTAGAAATAATTTTCGCACTAGTGCTCAAATTATTTTTCGTATGCTACCGTATAATGATCAATTTTTAACACGCTGTCCTAGAGTTAAAATGTCTACTTTTAGCAATGGCTCTCTAAAGAAATGTTCTATAATATAGACCATCGAGGCCCACAGGATGTCCGGGGGGTTAAGGCACCCATGTTCATAGACAATAGGCATTAGTAGCAATGAGGTTGCCAATCCTATTTCTTTGACGTCATTTTCGTTAGAGACCGGTCGTCCCCAGGACACAGTGTTGCAGGAAAAATGAGGTTAATTGGAAAAAAAATTATGATTACGTCTGGGATCTAACAAGCGAACTTCGGCTTTGCAGCTTAGTGCCTTAAGCACTATCATACCGTGAACACTCCTGTACATAAAATAAACACTTATTCAAATGAAGAAAAGAAATGGCACTTAAAATGTATATCAAAACCTTTGTCAACTAATATCTAGGCATACAAATTGTCCCAATGAGAATGCGATGAAAATATCTCTAATGTCTTAGATTTGAGCGTCATTGGATTACTATCTTCTACACTGGCGTTCAAAGATACCTGACCTCTACTAATCGATATTGATCGATAATTTGTTCGTGTAAGCACAGTCTAATGTATACAGTCACGAAGCTGGGTATGATTTTTTGCAATTCTCGCAGTAGTTGCTAGCCGCTTGGATCGCTGTGAGTACTAGAAACAATAGAGTGTGCCACAGTCATCGTGATCTAATACAGGCCGTAAGGCAGACCATATAACTCGCTTAACCCGATCACGAAGGGCGGCGTTTCAACCATATAAATTAGTTGGAATGAATAAACAGTAACATATGTTTCTTTAAAATGTAGTGTAATTCCATTAATAAAATTTGAAACAATGATTACGAGACACTTCAGAAAATTCACTTTCGAGTTAAGGTGTAATATTATTTATGGTGTGAAAATTACATTGTTCGTATGTGTAATACCTGCCTTTATTTCGATTAAATATTGCGAAATTCTTGTACATTCATTTATGCACGATTCAATAATTTTCAGTTGCACCGCACGGATATCTAGGCATGTTGAGAATTATAGGTTATGTTTACTGTACAAGTTGCTCCTTTCTGTCTAAACTTAGTGATCTCCAATACCTTGTCATTCATATGGAAATTATAGGTTATATTTACTATAATTAACTTATATTCCTAAATTCGCAATTATATATTATAATTAAGCATAATGTCATTGTATGATACCCCGCGCATTCAGTTTGTATTTTAATAATACAATTGAGTACTGAATTATTGTATTTATCTGGTACTTAAGAGACGAAATAACACAATTGTACGTACACTAATTTCATAGGAGTGGTATGGTAAATCTGTCTAAAATTAAGGACGGTAGATGTGCTAAATTGAAATCACAATATAAAATATTTTTTATTAAACCTCAAAATAGCTTCCATTATAAACTTAAAATGTTGACGCGAACAGATTATGTTAACATGTAAAATTCTTTTCACATTAAAATAACACAGTTTTGTAATTATTTCTGCAACAAATTATGCAACAAGGAGTAAACGGAGCTTATGGACACATTACACTAAATAAATCTTAGCAGTGATACGCAATAAAGTTATAATATTTCACTGAGTTCCATACAGTGAAATAGAAAACTCGAACATATGGTACATTACGGATTGGATCGAAAAGGCATTAACTGCACCGTATTGTGACAGCTGCAACGGGGTTCGAACACGCGTCCAACAGGGCGCGCGGCAGACGAAACGCTGGTACGGGGAGCATCTGCATGCTGAAGGGCAGAGGGTGTGTATTACGTCAACGCGACGAGGGGAGGTTGCGCGCGCAACTGCTACGTGCGGAGTGAAGGGGGGACGGACCCTCCAGACTCTTCCAGAAGTCCGTCCGAATTGGAGATATCCAGATAATTCGAGAGGACACCCGTAGAAGTTTCTCGTAACTATGGTTTAGCTATAAAAGAAGAAACGCGAGCGAACTTGAGCAGTTTTCAGTTTATTCAACCATTCAGTGAGTAAGCCAGAGCAAGCAAGCCAGTCTTGTGTACCGGAGTTCGACTCGAGTGTGCGTCCGCAACTGTGTCAGCATCCGAAGGCCTGAGTTCGAGTGCAGTGGACCGCAGTTGGAGGGACCTGAGTTCGAGTACAGTGGACTGTCTCTGAAGGTCTGTGGTTCGAGATACTGTGAACTCGGGTGACTGAGCTAGAAGAACTGTGAACTGAGAACTGGCAGTTCTGATTTGTAAATAGTGCTTTGTAAATATTAGTTAAGATTAACAGTTCATTGTTGTTCGTAATAGTCCAAGTAAATTGTCATTGTCGTCTGTGGAGTGCAATAACGAACGCTGTGTTGCTGTGCGGAGAGCAAATCCCATTGTTGACGGGAATGAAATTTAATTGTAGAGAGTGAAGAGTAATTGTTGAAATAATAAAAGTTACATTGTTGTTAATAATAAAAATTTACAGTATTTTGCATTGTTGTGAAAAGTTGTGTAAACTGTTAAATGTTCATTATAGGTTGTAATAACTGTAAATAGCTAAAATACAATAATTTCAATAATACTATGCGAAAAGGAGACTTTTGTAGCACTATAAATTGTAAGAAAAAGAGGTCAGAGTTATCGTTCTTCCGAAAGATCCAGGAAGGTGAGTTTATAGAATATAATATATATTTTATGAAAATAATATATAAACCTTATGTATTTCATATTTCAATAGTGCAAGGAAGGTGTTATTTTTTTCAAAAGAACACGATATCGAAAGTACAATGCATTTTATCGTCTGCTAGGGAAAGAGTCTGTGATGAGGCGATAGTAGCGAACTGGTGGTGAGCAACTATCTATATTTGCATATTTAGCAAGTATTGAGCTTCGTGACTGTATATATTAGACTGTGGTGTAAGTGTCACTTCTTTACTTATTACTTCTATGAATAGATGGTGAAGATAAGTCAGTGTTGCCAAACGTACATAAATATACCCGCATTACAAAATTCAATTTTTCATACCACTCAACTGATTGTAAAACAACACTGGGTTTAGCTGCAAACCGCTGATATCGTCAATTATGAGAATAATTTATGCTTAATCTACATAATCACTTTCTCTGACACTTTTAAACGCCCAATAATGGTGGCACCTATTGAGAACTAGCGACACTATTTCAAAGTTTGTCAATTTGTTATATCTTTGCTTCTGACATCCCTTGCTTGGAAAGTTCGCTTGCACGATCATAAAATCGTATGTCAGATATCTTTCAACGTCAATCTACACTGGCGTTCAAAAGATACCTGACCCCCTACTAATCGATAGTGATCTATAATTTGTTCGTATAAGCACAGTCTAGTATATACAGTCACGAAGCTTGAGTTGTTGAAGGTACTAGGAACAATAGACTATGCCGGTACTATTTCGCATTGTCTGTGATGAGGCGATTGTAGCGGTCCTAGTGGTTAGCAACTATCTATGGATGCGTATTCCCTACATATTGGTATTCGTGACTGTATATACTAGACTGTGATATAAGTGTGGCTTCTTCAGTTATGACTTCTATGAATAGATAGTGAAGGTAACCGTCGGTGTCGCTAATAGTACATAAATATACACGCATTATAAAATTGAAAAATTCATCCCTCCCTAATGTTTATAAAAAAACAATATATGTAGCGGAGAATTATGAGAACAATTTATACTTAATTTACATCACAATTTTCCCAAATATCTTTCACCGGTCCAAATAATAGGATCAGCAACTGATAACACCGTTCTGCATGGATTTTGTTGTTTTGAAATAAATTAGCGTTTCTGATTCACAATTTCACACTGATTGCGAAAATGAAATCCGTTTTCGCGTACCACATCAGAATTTTCTACAATTCAAAATTTTATGTTTTCAATCTTTTTCGTAATATAGTAATATTACAGTGTGCTTGTCGTTTGTTAAAAAGGCATGACAGCTTATAAATTTAACTTTATCACTTAAAATGTATCATAATACATTTTATTATGTTTGTATTTGATATTTATTAAAATCTACTGACTGTGTCCACCCTTAGGGGATGTACAAAATTGTATCCTTCCCCTTAAAATGAACCGAGGTTAAGACATCCGTTGTTTATTCTTGGAGATTTTTATCTGTCTCCACCCAACGTTATCTATAAACAGGAAGTTGAAATGGTTAGTGTCTGAGGTCATAAAAATTATGAAGGAAATATTTACTCTTAGAGATTGCTATTAAAACTAACAATGAATTAGAGAAATTACATAGGGTCCCTGGATATATATTCATTTATGGAAGTGCAATCCAGCTTATGAGGCTATAGATTTCCTTACTGAGATAATAAACCTATCCCCTTTTAAAAGTTGTTTTAAAATTAGAGGTTCAGTTTTGTGTTGTTGGTTGTCGTGTAAAAGTGAAGTCTGTAAGGTCTCATTTTTCTGCGAGAGTACAACATAATAGTGTTGTTTCATAGAAATGTCGAAACGTGGTTGTCTAAATGATCCAAATTTGTTTTGCTATATATGTGGGTCATATACGTTAGTGGAACAGAGACTGAATATAACAACTTTTGTAAAGAACACTAACTTTCAATATTTTGGCATTAAGTTAGGAGACCAGGGCAAATCCTGGTGCCCCCATAAAGTATGTCGTAGTTGTGTTGAAGAGTTGAGGAGCTGGAAAAATGGAAAAAGGAAGTCATTGCCCTTTGGTATCCCTATGATTTGGAGGGAACCTACAAATCATGGAGACGATTGTTATTTTTGTACAGTTAAGGTAGCTGGATATACTGCTAAAAACAAGAAAGATATTCTATATCCTAACATTCCCTCTGCCATTCGGCCCATACCTCATGGTCTTGATATTCCCGTTCTGCTACCCCCTGAATCAGATACACTACCATCTGGATCCAGAAGCACTGAAACTGAATCTCCAGTAGATCATACTTGTGAACCAGGCAATACTGGTGATGAGAGATATTTTAATCAAAGTGAGCTTAATGATTTAGTGAGAGATTTAAATTTGCCTAAAGAATCAGCAGAACTATTAGGTTCTAGGTTAAAAGAAAAGAAAGTATTGGCTGAAGGTACATATTTTTCATGGTGCTGGCATCGTCAGAAGGAACTTGTCTCTCTCTCTCTCTCTCTTTTTTTTTTTTTTTTTTTTTTGCTGAAGAAGAAAATTTAGTGTATTTCCAAGACATCCTTGCCGTCTTAAAATTTTATAACATAAACTATAATTCCAAAGAGTGGAGGTTCTTCGTAGATTCTTCTCAGAAAAGTCTTAAACGTGTTTTGCTTCATAATGGAAACATTGCGGACTATTACTGATTGTTAAAAAGGGACTGCTCTGCACAACATCAACATGCAAGGAGGTCAAGGAGGACAAAATTTGAAGTGCAATATTGAGGTAAGGTTATGAAAGTGCTTATAATTATTAATTAATGATTAATTATTGACAAATAGCAAATTGTGCCCTAGTTTTTCTCACAAAATTCTTGTTGAAAATAATTTTTATGACGTTTCACAAAGCTATAATTTCATTTCTAGTTATTCATGAATTGTCTGAAAACCTGACGTGATGGGGAAAAATGGAGATTATTTTCGAATTCAGCACAAAAAATCCGTTTAGAGTCGCCTATCAGATTGAAAACAACAGAAAATAAGTTCTGAAATGCAGAACGGTGTAATTAACCGAACAATTTCATAGTGTGTCAATTTGTTGTATCTTTAGTTCTGAATATTCCAATAGTTAGGAAGTTCGCTTACACGATCAGAAAATTGGAGGTCAAATATCTTTGAAAGACAGTTTACAGTCCACATATTTTTTCTATATAACATTTGTTACACAATAGTTCCCCAAGTATTAATGATTAAGTTAAATAAGAAAGTTATAGGCCTATAATAGATTTAAAAGATTAAATAAAAAGAAAAATTGATTTTAAAAATTGTATATGGTAGAAAAGTGTTGAAAGGAAAAGATAAATAAGTTTTGAAGTTTTAATGGTTAACACGATTGATTTAAAAATGCACTAAAACCGACGTAATTGCAAGTTTGAAACAATAAATTAATGAGATTTGGGATAGATTCAGTAGTTTAGGGAATTTGTATTTTACAAATCTGGCTCTCAGGTAGTAGCTCCCTGTAAAGCAGGTTTGAATAATTTCAAGGACAAATTGTTCTGGAGTCGGGTATCGATCCCGGGACCTTTCGCTTAGCGGGCAAACGCTTTACAGACTGAGCTACCCCAGGAACTATACGCGACACCGTCACAATTTTTCCTTTTATATCCACACAACTCAAATGAGCTGACAAGACGCCAGAACTCAACTATGAGTGCACACATTCATTACTGGAGGTACGTTAAGAGAAAGCCACAAATTAAGTCACACAGTATTGTGTGCACTCATAGTTGAGTTCTGGCGTCTTGTCAGCTCATTTGAGTTGTGTGGATATAAAAGGAAAAATTTTGACGGTGTCGCGTATAGTTCCTGGGGTAGCTCAGTCGATAGAGCGTTCGCGCGCTAAGCGAAAGGTCCCGGGATCGATACCCGGCTCTGGAACAATTTTTCCTTGAAATTATTCAAATTTGTATTTTATTATGTATTTAGGTCATTTTTGAAATTATTAAGTTTGTACTTTTGTGAACTAATATCAATAAATCTAATCTAATCTAATTAATCTAATCTAATCTAATTTAATCTAATCATTAAGCTCTAAAATTTACCATCAGAAATTACGAGTAACGTAAGTTGTGACATTTGTAGAGATAGACCCTACTTGTTGCCTGACTCAGGATTCAGTCTCAAATTACCATCAAACAATCCTCGTATCGTTCTCCACTCGACCCAAGTTAGTTGCTGTAGTTGATCTTAGGCTATTTAATAACAACATTGTAGTAGGCACGGCGTTTAATGTGAGACAATGTGCAAAGGGACGCCTTCGCTTTGAAGATTCAGCCTCGAGGACCCAGCTACTTGCTACATCAGCTTAAGGCTGATTTACGCGACAGGTACGCTCATTCTACGCATCACGTTTCCAGTAACAGAAGAGCGTAACCGTTTTTAAAATAATGTCCATTTAACCATGGGGTTTAATTTCGAGTCCAGGTACATTATACGGAATTTATAAGGGAATAAGTAAGGCATTTTTCTTCTATTAATTTCAACGCTAGGTAATAAATGTTAAATACACCAAGCAAGGTGGTGTCGTGGTTAACACGCCTGCCTTATACAAGGTGATTCAAAAGTCCGGCGACATAAACTAAGTTATTAGTGGAGATAGCGAAAAATAGAAAGAGGGGTAAGTTGTTGCAAATATGTACTTTAAAATCTAATGTGAATTAATTTTCAACGTAGAATACACCGTTGATTTTTGTATTTTAGTGGGTTATTTTACGACGCTTTATCAACATCTTAGGTCCACACCTGTGGAGTAACGGTTAGCACGTCTAGCCGCGAAACCAGGTGGCCCGGGTTCGATTCCCGGTCGGGGCAAGTTACCTGGTTGAGGTTTTTTCCGGGGTTTTCCCCTCAACCCAATACGAGCAAATGCTGGGTAACTTTCGGTGTTGGACCCCGGACTCATTTCATCGGCATTATCACCTTCATCTCATTCAGACGCTAAATAACCTAAGTTGTTGATAAAGCGTCGTAAAATAACCTACTAAAAAAATTAACATCTTAGGTTAATTAGCGTCTGAATGAGATGGTGATAATGCCGGTGAAATGAGTCCGGGGTCCAGCACCGAAAGTTACCCAGCATTTGCTCATATTGGGTTGAGGGAAAACCCCGGAAAAATCCTCAACAAGATAACTTGCCTCAACCGGAAATCGAACCCGGGCCACCTGGTTTCGCGACGAAACGCGCTAACCGTTACTGCACAGGTGTGGAGTACACCGTTGAGGCTGTACACTAGTACGACACACCGCCAATCCAATGCCGCCAAAATAGTGGTTTTTCCGCTAGTTGTATTGGATTTTAGATAAGTTATTTAACGGAGAAAAATTATCATGCAGAGTTAACACCTAAATAAAACACACCCAAAGCTACACTACACATTAGAAATATAAAACAAATCGATAAACTTACTAGACATCGCAATAAGAAAAGTAGATAAACTCACCTTCAAATCTATAGAAAGTCCACAACAACCACACTCATACACAACACATCGAATCACCCAATGCAACACAAATATCCCGCATTTCGAACTATGGTACACGGACTACTCAATATGCCAATGAACCAGCAAGATTACAAAGATGAAATAAATACAATGAAATACGTAACACAAGAAAATGGATACAACCCCAACATAATAAACAATATAATAACAAAACAAAGAATAATTTCATTACAAGAAACACAGGAACAAAACACAAACACAAGAACACAAAAATAAATCACACTAACATAAAAATTAAATCCGTGGCGCTACAGCCCTTTGAAGGGCCAAGACCGACCAGCCGGCTGCTAGCCTCACGTCCACATGCCGAAGCAGAGATGGACGATCATGCAACCAGAATGGAGGTATTGTGTGGTTAGCACGATGATCCTCCCAGCCGTTATATCCGGTTTGCGAAGCCGGATTTTCGCTACCTATCGCAGCTCCCCAAGTGCATCACGATGCTGGGTGGGCACCGGCCCCATACAATGGCCGAAATTTAATGAGAAAATTTCTTCCCTCACGAGGATTCGAACAAGCTCGCATTCCGTAACGCGAGTCCTAGGCAGCATCCTTACACCACGATGCCACGGCGCGGGACACACAATAAAAAAGACAAAGCATAATTACAAGTAACAGGAACAAAACACAAACACAAGAACACAAAAATACATCACACTAACATATAAAAACAAAAACACACACAAGATCGCATCTTCATTCAAGAAATTAAACTACAACATCGCACACAGAACACAAAACACTCTACAAAAACAACACAAATACAATCTTACAGGTGTGTACAAACTTACATGCAATAGTTGCAACAACTTCAACAACGGACAGACAGGCAGATCGGTTCAAACACATTATAAAGAACACATCACAGTCATAACCAAATCACACAATACTTCCACATACGCACAACACATCTCAGACGCCAACCACATCTACAGCAACATAGACACAGACATGGATATTCTACAACCGAAAAACAAGAAACTAAACATACTAGAACAATATTACATACTCCCACAATAAATCCTCAACACACAACTGTATTTCAGAACACACACACACTATTTGACTCCACACTACACAACACAAACACACCCCCACAGGGGTCGAAGTCACTGGAAGACGCAAGGGCCGCGTAGTTCTGAAGATGGCTCCCAAGTCGGAACTAGCCAACTAAGGTATTTTTAAACTTAGTTTAAATTAACATGTGAAAGGCATATAATACAATTTTATTCCTCGGTTATTTAACTTCTCAAAGTGCAAAGAAATATTTATTTACATTGATACCATAAGAGTTAAGGTAATTTACTCGACACACTTATTTATTTACTTACTTACAAATGGCTTTTAAAGAACCTAGAGGTTCATTTCCGCCTGGACTGGATCCTGTAAGAATTTCAATTTTGCTTGTTTCCTTGTTTCTACTACCATGCAACAATATTAATCAAACCACGGTTTCCTTTTTTTTTAGTTTCACAATAGCCTATAATCGGTCCAGTTGCAATTTTGATATTATCTTTGATATTTTCACACATGCTATCAATACCTAATTCCTCCTCAACTTCGTCGCAACTTCCTAAAGTTGCAAACTTATTTCAAATTCAACTTGATAATGTTGCTTAATTTCCTCATCTTAGAATTTCGGAATACTAAATCTCCTAATAACTTGTTGCTCTACTCGCTTGGCTACTAATAATATTTGTCTGAATTCTCCAATTATCAACTTTCCCCTTTTTACTTGTATCGCTACCTGCAGTAGTAACGGAATTTGTCTATGTCGCTGAACTTCAGAATCACCTGTATACAAGAGGTTCGGGAATTGATCACAAGTGGCAGCTATCCTGAACTGGATTTCTTGTGTTTCCCTATGTCTCTCCAGACGATTTCAAGAGTAGTACCACTTATAAATGGCAATGATCTGCTTCCTACTTAATCCTAAACCCTTTATCACACTACATGTATCACTAGCCATATTCCACTGTAAAGCAGACATGTAACCAATAAGCGGCGCTCTAAAATGGTCCAGGCTACTGCCCTCTGTCGGAAGAAAAAATATTGGTTATGTAAACAGCGAAATATTTACATTAGAATCGCTAAGGAAAAAGATATTAAGTACACTACTTGACAAAAAATGCAACAGTGAAACAAATATCAACACAAGAATTGCAACTCCTCAAGTGTTTTAAATACACTTCCCTCAAATGTTTCTATTGAAAGGAGAAAGGAACACAAAAACTGTGATGAACAAAGCAGATATTACAAAGGATGTTTCTAGAAAAACTTCCTTTTCCATCTCATTTCATCAACAGACTAACATTTCCCCATCATTTCATCGCACATTTGCAATAGTAAAAAATAACCTGGGATGAATTCTTGTGAGTAGGATTGAAGGGCATGGTGCTGTGAACAGTGAAGTTTATCATGTCTGTCTGGGGATCTGAATTTCTGTCAAGACTGTGACATGATGACTCGCCTGTCAGAGTCGAATTCACGAATGAGCTCTGTCCGCCAGTCGGACTAGAGTATTATTCCCATAGAGGGCACATAATGGGGCACTGTACAACTAAATGCCCGGGTCCAGCCCTCGAAAATTCAACCAGACACACTATTTATCAACTTATCACCATTTTGTAGTTGAGGTTATTAAATGCTGTATATCATCAATAGGGACCGGATTTTTATATAATATGAAGGTGTGAAATATGTACATATTTATGTAAGAAAAATGAGCTGAATATGTACCAAAATATGTAAAATCATGAAAATATTAAATATCAATATCTGGCAGATAAGACTCTCCAGTTGTGATTTCATAGAGCACCCGAATTTTTTTATCGCACACTTGACATATTACTATTTTTCCATCTGTAGTGAAAGCTTCGTCCATTGCAATTCATGATTTTATTTTTGTCGTTAGGGTTGAAGATACAGGGGCCATTTTAGTTAGTTAAAAGCAGTAGATAAACTCGCTTGCACTTTAAAAGTACTGTAAGTACTGTTTCGCTTTACTGGATTAGGAGAACATGAGAAGAGATGTGGGACACATGCATTTTAGCTGCTCCCTGTAAGAAACAAGTACCTACTAAAACATCAAACTATAGACATTTACAAACTAATTGCTCGGAAAATGCCATTTCCGTATATGTCTACTAAATTTCAAGTAAGGAGGTCAAGCAATGACCTGAAAGTCTCGTGTCAGACTTGACATGGGTTTTCCCTGGAAGAATTAGGAAGAGGGTGGGTAAGGTTGCAAATTGCATGGGAACGACTTGTTAAGACGTATGGAGAACAATTATAGTTTGAGACAAATCATGTTGTCCTCGTCCCATCAACCGCATGAAGGCAACGCTACTTTCTGAGTGATTTTTACAATACAAGGTAGTTGTATGAGAAAGGTTGCCTTTTGTTCACTCATATTTACAGTGGGTGGTATGGGGTCAGTGCCTCTATTACTTCCTAGAACTAAGGACGTTATGTTGTTTCGTCCTGAAATATATCCTTTCTTGGGTATGTAAAAAGGCTTTTTAAATCTGTGTATTTCAAATTGTAAACTTCCCCAGCAGAAGTTTTTTTTTTCCCTTTCAGAGAAGTAAAAATGAATAAAACCCATAAATATGTAGATTTATGTAATACCAAGCCATAATATGTAATGTGGGGTAAATATGTAAAAATATGTAGTATCAAATTTTAATATGTTAATGGTAATTACAAGATTCGCAAAGGTTTGTTATTTATATATGGTTAGTTTGAAAGGAATATAATATGTACAGTAAGTACATAAAAATCCGGTCCCTAATCATCAAACATCTCTCTGCTCTGCTTCCTTCACAATACGAGTACACACAACCCGTTCATGGAATTCCTTGTCACAGGAAATCAGGAGCAGTAGGAGTCTAAAATCTTTTAAATACACTCTACTTAGAAACGTTTTTCATTGAACAGAACTAGACTCTTGCGGAAGTACCTAAATAGTCTTAAATGACCAAGTCATTATTTTCTCCCCCTCTCTCTCTTCTTTTTTCCCCTTTTTCATTAACTTGATATATTACTTTATCGTTTGTATCTGTATGCTATATAGTACGATTTTTCTATTCAACTTTTTACGTCTTATAACCCACATGTATTCTCCTATTAGTATATTAACTGTATATATTATATCTAAAGTGAATTAATCGTCGAATTTATCTCGAGCAGTTTGTCTTATGAATTGTATATATTCCCCTTATGTTATGTAACTGATTTTGATTATATGTAATTTTCTACTTTATTTTATATTTTCGTTATATTATGTAATTAATCTTGACTATTTGTAATTTTCTACTATATTTTATGTAATGTTTAAGGTACCTTCTTTTGTGTTGTTTTGTAATCTATCACATAATTTTGTATTTCATGTATATTATTAGAACCTGGTTAATTGGAAGAGAAGTCCTTATGGCCTTAACTCTGCCAGGCAAACTACTACTGCTACTGCTACTATATAATATCACCGATTTCGAGAACGTAACATCGACACTTCAATTTCAAGAATTAATGTGTTAATTTGAAGTTGCAAATTGGGTCCTTGCAATAATTCCTTCTCACGCCAATAAATCCACTTCTTCTCTGTTACAAATGTTATGAGAGCACAAAATAAAGACCAATTCGCCAGTCACCATGAATACAAACATTTCGTCTGAGGAAAGCTACAAGAAAATGCATACGTTTTAGAGAACAGCTTTCTAGGAAGGAAAATAATTTGGAATTTGCTATACCTTGTCCATCTGTGTTTTCATCAGCCACTGTAAATTAATACAGACGAGACCACCACAGAGCAGCTGACAGAACGTAACGAGTTTGAAGAAACAAGCTGAGCAGCTATGGAGAAGCCAAGCAAAGCTTTCATTAATTAAATGTGCTGGAATAGAAAACAGTATATTTCACTGTATCAGAACAAGGAATCAGGAAATTGAGGTGAAAGCGAAAACCGCAAGGAGCAGAACCCTAGAGCCATATCAAATACATTGTGAGCTAAAGGTAAATGGAATATTTTCTGCGAGAGGAACCTATTTCGTTACTGGGCGAACGTCAGTTCGAATCTTTAGAAAAAAAGATACACTGGTGCGTGTACAACGTTTTATGATTTTTAGCTTCCTGAATGCAAGACATGAATACTGGAAACCTAGTGTTTCAACGAAAGACAATTATTATAATTATTAAATAGCCTGTTCTTTCTGTAATAATTATTGCAAATTACAGTACTGAGTTGTACAAAATAATATTTTCTGGGTTTACATCAACTTTTTCATCACATGTGAGGTACAAATGGTAATATACAGGGTGTAAACGATATAAACTGTCAAAAATACTGGCAGAAGAGCATAAATAACCGGAGTTATTTATTTATTTACTTACTTATTTAATCTGACAGGATTAAGGCCACAATCCCTTCTCTTCCATCCTAACAGATAGCACATATAAATACAAAAAAGAAATACAAACACTGATGAAACTGAAACTGTAACTGTCAAGAATATTCCTGAAAAAGGCATTTTATGAGTCTAACTTTTTTGAAAATAAAAATTTACAGTCATTTACTTTTCCCACTACGTATCATAAAATAGTCACCTTATTCTGTTGTGTATTGGTGTGTGTTGGGTGCAAGGCCAGTGGCAATAGCATTTACGTTCATTCAAAATGTAAACAAATAATAGAATACTGACATTCTTAAAACATAGCATTTTACGAATTAAAAATAGACTTCTAGGAAATAATTAAATTTTCACTAGATATTTTGCTCAGCAGACATATGTATTGTCCATATACGAGTACATTTGGCAGTTTATATCGTTTACAGCCTTTACTTTGTCCGTTTTCACCATAAGTGTTTCTTTTTCTAAGCTTTCTTACTTATAGCTTTTAAGGAATCCGGAGGCACATTGCCGCCCTCATATAAGCCCGTCATTGGTCCCTATCCTAAGCAAGATTAATCCAGTCTCTCCCACCATATCCCACCTCCCTCAAATACATTTTAATATTATCCTCCCATCTACGTCTCGGCCTCCCCAAATGTCTTTTCCCTCTGGTCTCCCAACTAACACTCTATATGCATTTCTGGATTCGCCCATACGTGCTATATGCCCTGCCCATTTCAAACGTTTGGATTTAATGTTCCTAATTATGTCAGGTGAAGAATACAATGCGTGCAGTTTTGCGTTTTGTAACTTTCTTCATTCTCCTGTAATTTCATCCCTCTTAGCCCAACATATTTTCCTAAGGACCTTATTCTCAAACACTCTTAAACTCTATTATGCAAATCTGGCTTTCAGGTAGAAGGTCCCTGTGAAGAAGGCTTGAATAATTTCAAGGGAAAAATTGTTCCGGGACCGGGTATCTCACCTAAGCATAACCGTTTGTCCATTGTGAATGTTATCTCCTGCAGTATCATTTGCTTATTTTCCTGCTCCCAAAGCACAACAGCTTAAAAGCTTACTGTGATTATCAGTGAAGACAATGAAATGTTTTTGGCGAGACGAGTCCCGAGGATTCAAGGTGTCATTACTTCATGTTCACATTACAGATATGATATGATATGATATGATATGATATGATATGGATATGATATGATATGATATGATATGATATGATATATGATATGATATGATATGATATATGATATGATATGATATGATATGATATGATATATGATATGATATGATATGATATGATATGATATGATATGATATGATATATATATGATATACGATATGATATGATATATGATATATATCTTTCGTCACAGCACTTCTTTACATGTAATGCTGTACCTCACATTTCTCGTATCCGGTGCCACCCACATTATTAGCAGTACACGTCTACACAAATGCTCCAATTTATACTATGCACCTTTTTATTACTCGTCCGCCGAGTTAGCTCTGTGGCGTGTCTGCCTCCAGACTAACCGGCCCGCGTTCGATTCCCGGCGGGGTCAGAAATTTTCATGTAAAATTTCTACCTCGGGACTAGGAGAGATGGCAGTGCACAACTTCTAATCACTAGATTATGCACCAATATACCTGGGTTAAATCCAAAATCTCTCCGCAGTGCATATGAAGAGAAGGCACATGTCACTGTTGATAGTGATTCGTCCTTCGGATAGGGACGTTAAGCCTGGCGGCCCTCTTGGTGCTATTAGACAGGAGTAGGCTACGTGTCGGCACCGGGTTTCCCCTTCTCCCTTCCTCATCTTCATCATCATTACTTATTCCAAACACTACATATTTTCGTGGATTATAATTTCTATATTGTTGATTATCATTTCTATATTAATAATTATTAATAATGTAAGTACGATTGCAATTGTAATTATTATTGTTTTATTGATATAGAGAATATTTCATTTGCTTACACGAACACTCACCCTAGTACACGACATAACTCTCCACAGATACACATCATGTACAGCGTGGCCCGCCGAAGTGGCGTACTAGAAAAATGGGTCACAGTTGTGCCATCTATCCGCAATATGCGGAACCCGAATCACGCAAGTGAAGTGGGTAGGCATTAGATACACACACACCTTTTTATTACTCGGTCTAATCTCCCCTTCAATATTTCACCTACATTTCATTTGCTAGTCTCTATTTGTTCATTAATCCGAATATATCTAATATATACTACTTTCTCCCCCTCTTTTTTCTCTCTAACTAATATTCACTAAAATCTCAATTTCCATTTTTTTTCTATAAATTATCATATTGTATTATTTATCCTACTTGCTCTTTGACCTTTCCTCCTATCTTTCTCTTATTTTCATTTACTGTTACAATGTTCAAATGTTAGTAGGCTACTAATTTTATGCTTTCATTGTTCACTTCTCTTAACACTTTTTCACTATTATTATTCACTCTTTCCTATTTGCGTCCACTTTCACTTTCTCTCTACTTCACTTACACCTAATTCTTTCTCACTATTCTCGCTTCCTATAAATACTTACATTTTATCGCTACACATTTGATTATACACTTCCTCTCACCCCTATACTTCTCGATCTTTTTACAGTTCCATTTTACTTGCACTTTTTGATCACATCCCCACATTTTTTAATCGCATCTAATACCTCTGAAATTTTACCGTCTAAATCTCTAGCTTTCGCAGGTTCTGACCTTTCTTTACTGTTCCTCTCAGCCTTACTTCTATCCCTGTCTTTCTATTTATTTCTTCTTTCCTTTCAATTTCATTATCCCTAACACTCACCAACTATATAAATGGGTTAACTATGCTGGTACTAATTTGAATGGTTTCTTCCATTTCTCTTCTATTTTTCCCTCCACGCTTTCACTTCCATATACTAGATATCCACTTATACTCGTACCCTTATTCTTATCACTACACTCTTCCCTATCACTTCCCGACTCCTGGTTTCTCTTTTTATCCTCACTCTCCTCCTTTTCTAGCGCCCCCGTATCTCTTATTCCATTATTATCCGCATTTCTTCTGGAATGCGCTAACCTTACCGCCATTGTATGTATGGTTAGACTAGGATTTCGCTTACGCTACATGATCACGTTACTGTTTTCTTCTCCCTTATAGTTACGACAAAATGTAAAATAAGCTAAAGATAGCCCCTACACATGCCATGAAGGCAGTTGGGACATGGAGGCAGTGTTCTATGCTTTCTTGATCTCGGCACTATAGTCCGGATCAGCTTACTTAATATCCCAATGGCGAAATCTAACCATTTTTCTCCTATTACTACATATGCTAGTGAATTATAGTGATTTTGTAGATGTCAGGTTGAATTTTCTATTACCAACTTTGTTTCGAATTTCGAGTACTGACAAATACGACAACATATGTGATCACTGCTGGCAGTTATTTTCTAACTATTATGTTGGCAGCAATGATGAACATCTGATGAAATGGAAGTAACTAGGCTTGTGAAATTAGAACGCAATTAATAATTAATTAGTAATACCAGTAAAGGTAAAGGTAAAGGTAACCCCTTCACACACCATGAAGACACTTGGGGGGCATGGACGTAGAGCCCCATGCTTTCCATGACCTCGGCACTAGAATGAGGTGGTGTGGTCGGCACCACGCTTTGACCGCCTTTTACCCCCGGGAAAGACCCGGTACTCAATTTTATAGGAGGCTGAGTGAACCTCGGGGCCGTTTTGGAGTAATACCAGTATTAATATTAATATCAATACATAATTCAGTTGTGTTGCGTTGTGATTCCAATTCAACACTATACTCAGGTTAGTGTAAATAAATAAGATGTAACTTACAGACCAAGGCCTACTTGGGGTGAAACATAGCCTGCCCGTGTCTAATGGGCAGAAATATATTTTTTAGTGTTCAGACTTTTATTAAAATATCCAAGAGAGAAAATAGCATAATAGAGACTTAGAAGTATATTTTAAGTAGGGTATATATTTCGAAGTGGTATTCTGTTTTCGGAATTCGTATTAATAATTATTTAACGTGCTAAAACAGAATAGACATTTAGGTTAGGTCTCGTGAATTGTAAACTGTTTAGTCATAGCAATTAATGTCATGTTTATACCTCTATTTTTCAACAATAATGCTGTATATTCATAGATAATCTGTATTTTATATAATTTAATTATTACATAATAAATAACCCTATTTTTAGTAAGTTAGGTTATTTTATTTAAATAATTAATATATATATATATATAATATCTTATATTAATAAAAAATCGATTTACCAGCAAATTACATTTAATATTACATCATACCAACAAAATGTATTAGAGGTCCAGAAGGAAAACATAGGCTACTCTTTCACAAATTTATTGAACCATTTAGAAAGCATCTCCCAACATAAATATGAGATGTGGTAAATAAGTAAATAAATAAGCAAGGCATTGTTATTATTAACCGAGGCCAGTGAAGTCCTGCTGCCCTGAGCGCCACTTGTACAGTACTGCTCTTGCGTTTGTATAGCGTCATCGTTATAGTTCAGATTACGCCCGCGGCTCCACTCGCCTCGGTCGAGTAATATTTTTATTTTTATTTTTATTATTATTATTATTATTATTATTATTATTATTTCAGTACATACATGGCAGTGTGACTTTCCTTCTTTGGTGGTATCTGATATTAGTTGGTAACACTGAAGACACGGCCAAATTAGCCTTCCAGGAACTACTCTTACGTGATCCTCACTATGGAATGAAGTAGTGAGGTTGGCTCCAAGCTTCGACCGTCTGTTACCCCAGGGAAAGAACAGTTAGGGAAAACCTCAGAAAAATTCCAACCAATAAATCCAAGCGGATTTCAAATCTACTTCTCAGACATCCAATCCCACTCACTAATGTCCTTTTCTAATAGTCCAATGTTACGGGATTTCCACCGTGTTTTTCTAGTGTGATGTTGAGAAATGAAGCGCAAATATAAATTTGGGTCAAAGTCATTCGAAGACAGTAGTGCCACGGGGTATTAGTCACGGTCCATGGGCAGCAGATTGTTTTAAAAGGAAAATGTCGTAATTTTAGATGCAACTTGTCAGTCGTCTGGTGAAGAAATGTTGCTATATTAAATATTATATAGCTTTTAACGTGTGTGCTAGAGTTCTATGCAGACGGGATGAATATCTTATGTCCTGCAGTCTTATGCTCAGTGATGTGAAACGCAGAGAAGGCATTCTAGTTCCCAGAACTTCCATAACGCAGAAAGTGAAATATTTTCAACAGATGCACATATTCCTCTCAGAGCGCGGGAAGAGAGGGACATTCAAGAGATCCTTGTGGCCTAGAGGTAAGCTCATACTGGGATAAAAAGAATTGTACAAAATAGCGGCCGCAAAGAGACCCCCCCAGGGTTCGAGCGCGTAATTACAGCGGCGCACAAAGCTCTAAACTCAAATGTCACCTACAGACGTCAGTACACTGCTTTGTTGCAAGGCGTCTCAGCAAAATTATAGATATAGAAACGAATTATTCCTGCGAGCCACTGTTTCCTCACTCTGGGAGACTGTACATAAAGTCCGAACACTGAAAACCATGTTAGCAGTTATATACTGTTACGTCATAGATAATTCCTTAGACTTAGAAACCAAAGAGCGTTACTTGGATGTTGAATTATCTATAAATACTTCTTTTGTTAGCATTTTTCTTTCATAGAAAAGAAAAAAAAACTAATAAAATCACCATATTATTTGTACGTACAAATTTTAATAGATCTTCATTCATTCATAGTGTTCTACACAAGGACAGTTCTTTTACTGCAAACCCAGTATTCTCCAGTCTTTCCTATTTTTCGCCATCTTCTTTGTTTCCTCATATTTTATGCTCCATATATCTTAATGACGTCATGAAACCTTGTAAATTAAAATTAAGGCGACATTTAACATTTAATTTTTTAAGGTGACATGTATTTATTTAGTCTGACGAGTTACTACCTCGGTTTGAATGGTAAATTATTTAAAAATAGCGTGTAAGAGGGTCTTAGACTAGAAATGTTTAGTTTAAATGTAGTTCTTGTTTGTAAGTATGCATAAGGGTGTAATTATTTGTCTTATTTGAGCTGTTGTATCAGTGAAGCGTGGTGAGTCAGTGAAGTTATGGTTTTACAGTGCAGTGAATAGTTCCGATCAGTGATAATTTATAGTTTCAGTGAAATCCGTCATAGTACCACTACAGTGAGTGAGATGAGAGTAAAATTAAAGACTGTTATCAGTACCAATGTGAAAATTGAAAATTGAAAATTGAATAGTAATCTGTATAGCTCTATTGATGAATTTCTTAAATTCGAGTGTATGCACCAATTTATATCAAAGGATTCATGGTCGCATGCGGAGAAATATGAGTTTGGTAGTGTAAATCGTCCAAGTGGGAAAATCGTCGTATCTCGTGCTAAAAATGCGATTTTGTATAAACGTTAATAAAAATCTATAAATTCCAACTGATTGTGCTAATTGTTTGTGTCTGTAATTTGAAGTAATTTGCATGATATGTATTATCAATTTCTGTATATTACAACTGATTGAATTTTTTATGACTTAAATTGAATTATCTTACTGGTTTTGTATTATATGTTATAGATCAACTGATGAATAATCGTTTTCGTTTGTAAATTTAATTAATCTCACTGGCTATGTCTATATTTTTAGTAGAGCCATCGATGTAGCTCAGTCGGCAGACTCGCTGGCCTGCTGATCCTGAGCTGCGCTCGAGCTTGAGTTGGATCCCCCATTTGGTCTCATTGAATGGTTTCTTCCGAGGTCTTCCCCAGCCGTGGGACTGAAGCCGGATGGTCCATGGCGACTCCTCAGCCTCACTTCATTTCACCCCCTTTGATCTGATTACCTGGTTGGGTTTTTACCGAGGCTTTCCCCAACCATAAGGCAAATGACGGGTAATCTTTTGGCGAATCCTCGGGTCTCACATCATCTCACTACAGCTCGCCAAAATATTGTTAAAAATTGTAAAAAAAATCAGAAAATTACAAATTGTAAAACTATAAAACTTGTAAAATATTGTAAAAATTGTAAAAATTTGTAAAAATAGTAATTGTAATATTGTAAAATTTTTTACTTGTTCCACATCTTAAAGCTTTATTGCTCATGTAAGATCTATGGAATATAATAAATGAAATGAAAAAAAAGTGAAATCCTTTGAGGGTCCAAAGATTCTTCTTAAAGTCCTCCTTTAAAAAATTAACAATTTTTGTTTGATTGGTTCTTCCAACATCCAGTTTCACAGGCGTAGGTGACAACTGGCCTTATTATGGTCCAATATAATCTCAATTTGGCTTTTTTGTTATAGTTTCCTTTTAAATAAGCTATGGTTGGCGAAAGTCAGTTTTACATTTCAGAATTCTTATGGCACGAGTAGGAAATTTCATCCTTCAATCTTTATTGCTTATAAAATCTTGCTTCTTACTGCTTATGCCGTGATACTGATCTTCCCAAATTATTTTTTTTCTCTTGTACAGATGAGGGACTCTAAGGCTTACACTGCAGCCTGAGGCTTATTGTGCTTACCACTCCTGTTCTTGTGAATGATTTTTGTAGCCAAACGGCTGCGCTCTTGTACAAGTATGCCTACAGTAAGCCGCAACGTGAACTGAACCCGGGCTATTTTATGGATGATGATGATGATGATGATGATGATGATGATGATGATGATGTGAATTAATGATGGCGAAAATGAATCCGAGGTCCAACGCCGAAAATTACCCAGCAATTCTGCTTCAAATGGTTGAGGGAAAACCCCGGATAAAAACCCCAACCAGGTAATTTGTCCCAACCAGGATTTGAACGCGAGCCCGCTTGTTTCATAGCCAGACGTACTGACCATTACTCCACAGAGGTGATCTCCCCAAATTATTACTGATGTAGGCCTAAATGAGGTCGAGAGCAATGTTGGCAATTGAATTAAATTATTCTAAATAGAGTAATGAACTGGAGATGAAGACACTGCAGTGAGACAATGTCTCACGCAAGTCTAGTGCACAACACAGAAGGAAGCCATGGTTAGGTTAAAAAAGTAAAGTCTCTTTCCCTTTGTCTTCTTTGGAGACACTTGTCCTAATATTAGCATTTCGTATTTTTTCATGCACAAAATTTACTGCCCCGAAAATTTTTTCCACTATATCCGGACCTAGTTTGCCTAAGGGTACAGTCGTCCCAGAAGGTGAAATGGAGGAAAGTAGACCTGTGGCGTCTATGGAATTCCTTTGAAGATACGCGCTTTACAACAAATTCTTAGATGGAGAACAGATCGTTATATACAATGCACAAAGAGAAAAGTATACTAAGTGAGGGAGATATTGAAGGTTTATAGTTCAATTGGAAAATAACTCTATATCAATCTATTAAAACAAGATCAATTATGGCGATATAATGCTAGAATAATAAGAACTGTATATGCTTTTAAAATGAAAAATAGTATGTATAGCTCTTCTGATGACTTGTATATGCTGTAAATTGTATAGTAGTCTGTATAGCTCAAATGATAAATTGTTTATGATCATAAACTGAATTAATCTACTTGATACGAATTGTACAAATTTGTATAGCTTAACGAAAGTAGGCTTGTAAATTGAATTAATATGTTTACTTTGTATTGTATGCAGAGTGTTAAAAAAAGTATCCAATAATTTAAGAGGTGCTAGTATGTATAAAAACAAGAAAATAATGTCTAATAAACATGGGTCCTATAACACACACTTTCAGAGATCTTATCACTTGTTCATAGGAGGTGCTCAATGTGACATTCATTCATGGCAATGCATTTCTTTGCCCTACAATACAGCAGGCTACCAGATAATCATACCGTGGAATAATGATACGTCGCAAGGAATACTGGAAACAAAAGTTTGTTTGCCGATATGAGCGGGGGTTAAGCAGAGATGGTGTTGTGAGTTTTCGTAATCAGCATGTGTGGGCTGATGAAAATTGCCATTCAGCTGAATAAACAATGCATCAGCACCGATTCTCAATAAGGTATGGGCAGGCGTTCTTAGTGATTGATTAATAAGGCCATACGTGCTACGCAGAGATTAAGTGGAGCTCGTTATCAGGATATTCTTATTAACGTATTAACAACAAATTTCAAAGGTGCGCGATTCCTTACGCCAAAGGGAAGAGGAATGCATTGCCATGAATGGACGTGACATTGAGCAACTCTTATGAACAAGTGTACAGATCTCAGAAAATACTGTATGTGTTGTAGGACCCATGATGATTAGACATTATTTTCTTGTTTAGATGCATACTAGCATCTTTTAAAACATTGGATACTTTTTTCTTAACACCTTGTATGTTTGTATAGTTTGGCTGATGAATTGTGTGTGCTTTAATTAGTAATCTGTATAGCTCTATTGATGAACTGTTCATGTTTGTAATTTGAAGTAATTTGCGTCATATGTATTATCAATTTCTGTGTATCTCAACTGGTTGAATTGTTTATGCCTTAAATTGAATGAACTTGCTCGTTATGTATTATATTTTATGCTCGATCATGCCGAAATGTAGTAATTATACACCTGGTAGCAGTCCTTTAATGCATGTCATTAAAGTACCGTTATAAAACCTCAGCCAATGACAAGTCAGCTTTGTACCGTTATAAAACAGCAAGTATCGATTATTCTCGGATATGCAATCGAAAGAGAATTATCGAAAAATCACGGAGGCTGGAAATCCAATACTATCGCAGAAGGTTATGTTCTGCTACTATAATAATTAGCGTTAATTGTAAATAATATTCAAATAAATTCAATTTGTCATCTCGTTTCTCAATGTCTAATTTAATTTCAATGTTATATCAAAGTTAATATTTAGTTTACTCTGTAGGTTCTTATAGGCTATCAAGGTCAATGTGGACATCTGTTCCTCGGAAAAAATCAATACTTTCGCGTCTGCGCACATCTCACAATTTACGAGGTATTGCTCAAGGTCAGTTAGATACAAATAAAATGAATAATTTCAAGTTAGAAATATGGTCGAGCATAAAAAGTCGTATGAAACTCGCCTATAATCGTAATTAAGAGCTCGTATGAAAATTATGAAACTCGCTTGCGCTCGTTTCACAAACATCCATACTCGCTTCTTAATTACTATCATTATAGGCTCGTTGCATAATGTACTATATAGCTTTACTTCGTTTGTAAATTTAATAATCTGATTAGCTATGTACTGTATATTTTTAGTAGAGCCATCAATGTAGCTCAGTCGGCAGACTCGCTGGCCTGCTGATCCGGAGCTGCGGTCGGGCTTGGGTTGGTCTCATTGATTGGTTTCTTCCGAGGTTTTCCCCAGCCGTGGGACTGATGCCGGATGGTCTATGGCGAGTCCTTGGCCTCACTTAATTTCACCCCCTTTGATCTGATTACCTGGTTGGGTTTATTCCGAGGTTTTCCCCAACCATAAGGCAAATGCCAGGTAATCTTTTGGCGAATCCTCGGGCCTCACCTCATCTCACTACATCTCTCCAAAATATTGTAAAAAATTGCAGAAAATTGCAAAATTGTAAAATTCCAAAAATTATAAAATATTGTAAAAATTGTAAAAAAAATTGTAATTGTAATTGTAATCTTGTAAAAGGTTGACTTGTCCCACATCTTAAAGCTTCATTACCATGCAAGATCTATAGAATGTAATAAAGGAAATGAAATGAAATGAAATTAAATTAAATTAAATTAAAAAAATACAAAACCCGAAATATGAATACTCCACGCCCTGCTGATTTCACAACAAACACACCATTTCACATTGGTATATCTAATAAGGGCGCGGTAGATATGATATGCCTGGGGTAGTGATGGTGACATTCAATGATGTGATTATAATGTCCGACAATATCACATGCTTATAATGTTGGTTATGGCAACATGATTATATGCGGGCAGTACTAATTCTGTGATCACAGCGAGGAGGAAGACGACGAAGGCGTGGTTGTTATGAAGTTATGACTATGGTACTGTTTAGGCTATCATGGACGTAGTTGTGAACCGTCAGTGGCGCCAACTGACAAGCAAACATTCTCTTGGAGGCAGACAAAAAAGTTAATTGTTTTTCTTCCACAATGTTTACAATGTCAAAACAAGTGCTTATACGAATTTTGGCCACTAGAACGAAGGCCCCCTAGAAAGTGAGTTTTCCTGCGGCCGTTTACAGAAAGAAAATACAATTTCATGGAAATATTTATTGGAAAAGATACAGCAACTGTTGAGCTATTTCTCAAATATTCCCCACCCGAATAATTCAGAAATTTCACATACTGTAGGATCAACAAAGAGGTGCAGACAGTTGTCACACACTGGTTTCGATCCCAGGCGGCAGACTTCTACGACATAGGGATACGAAAGTTTCATTTCCGATGGAGAATATCGCCGTTGTTCCTAGAATAACTCCTATATGACATATTTATCGATTTTAAGATTTTTGCTCTATTAAATAACTTAATTAGTGATACAACAAATAATAAAATCTCCTATATGTAATTATATTTCTTTGTTTCGAAAATGTAAGAATTCACAGTCTCCTACGTACGGCTACTATAGGACGAATAAATGTGTTTTTTCTTCCTACTGAAAATTTTTATATTTTGCACATAGGAGTCATTGCAGGAACAACGACGATATGTTGAAAAATAGTTCAACAATATCTATATCTGTTCATACGTTCATCGCTCTGGATTGACTTGGCTTCAAATTGACAGCGATGATCGCCGTTCATTTAGAACAGACGAATGACGATATCACAATATGGCTGCAAAACATCGTGTATTTAGCAATATCTCAAAAATAAATTATGAAACTTTAATTAAAATGTTTCCAACCGTCCTGCCCTGTACGATATGAGTTAAAAAATAGGCAGATATCCATAAAAAGAAAATGATGGGGAAGGAAGTTGGTGAAATTGTAGGCAAGATTGGTAAAGTATACTGTATTTTAACACAGGTTAATTCTATGTATAGTAATCCAATACATTAGAGAAGGAATAATTTACTTATTATCTATTTTTAAAGACAGTGTACATAGAAAGAACTGAATTCAGTGTTGTTAGAGCAGGAACGTATAGGCCTATATTATAGTGTGTCAAAGAAATATTTTCTCCGAAATTCCAACCCTCAATAACGCCGAGTAATGTAACCAATTTTATTACTTGAGATCATTTTGAAATCCTAATGAATTAGTTTGAAGTTCAATAGCTTGGACAAGAACTTGAATATTGTAACCATTATAATTTAGAACGAACGATATAATTAATTTAGACACACATAACTCCCTCGGAAAATAATTTCAATATTCGGTACGCCTCTGTTTAAAGTGTCATAAATAGAACAATATATCTCACTGATACAATTTACCTTTTCCTTGTTTACTAGAAAAATAAGCCCTAAACTATTGTTCAACTTCCAATGCTAAATGATTCAAGAGACTTGTTGTCGCCAAACTTAGTGCTATCTAATTTTCCAATGGCATAATACTTTCGATAGGGAAGACGACAATAGACATGAGAAAACAAGGCTCTTGGCTCGGCTCCCAGCTCTCCTCCCTGCCTAAGCAAAAGCTCGAGCTGAGCCGAGCCGAGTCGTTTACGTGCTACGTAAAACTGGAAGTTACGGAGAGTTCCTAGCCTGATTTTACGTGTATCTTTGTTCTCTATTTTGGCTTGGTTTGGCTTTGCTTTTCGAGAGCATGACAAGGAACGGATCATTGTACTTAGCCTTGTTTAGCCCATCGTTTGCAGTAAATATGCTATGATTGCCGAAATCCAACAGGCGACCTGGGTGGCATTCGTGAATCAGATGCCGACAGGTTGCTCATCCTGCCTCAGCCCTTGAGAGATCCAGGTCTCATCCTCATAAGCCCTAGGTTCCGAAGCTCCAGACACTTCATGTATGAGCATCGGAAACACGTATAACGCCACCAAGACTTTACCCCGCTTATTTTCACTACTACAGATGATGGATGAAATGAGGGGAAATGTAGTGTATTTTTGGTATGATATAGAGGAACGGAAGTACTCAGAGAAAAATCGCAACTTCTCGTCCTCCATAATTTCCCTCACGACCTGGCAGTATCGAACCTCGGACGCCTATATTGAAAACCTGCACGTTAGCAATTGAGCTACAGGCATGGCGGGTTTTTTCTAATATCCTGCATACTGTTGTGGGAGTTACGACTGTCAAGGCGAAGGTGGCAAAAATGACATGTGACGAGATTATTATTATTATTATTATTATTATTATTATTATAGCCATATCACAGTATGGTGGTAATTATGAATGATAACAATAATTTTTAAGATGTTACTGTGACATCAGTTATATTCTTGTTACGCCGTGAATATGATAGGAGGTGTTTTATGTAATTGTAGTGATTGTATTATGTGAGTTTGCTGTCAGCTATGATACAATAATATTATGGTCATACTTACGATACGAATGAGGAATTTCTATAGTTATGGTGAAGGTATAAGATTGTGTTAGAAGATACACGATGTGGTATTTTGCTGTTGGTACAATTTCTTTTGCAATAATTATAATACAATGCATATGTTAGTGGGACAACGCGTGCGCTTCCCCGAGATTCGATTAACGGCGTGAGAAATGGAAGAAATTGATCTTCCGTTCACGGGACTGGATGTTTGTACATTGTATTGTGATTGTCCTGTGTTGTCTCTGCGGTGGCCCTGTGTCATCCTAATCATATGACAATGGAGACCCGCGTTTTGTGAGATGTCTAGTGTGTGATTTAGTGATTCTCCCTCACCTACTCGCAGTGGCCTGTAAAACGAAAAGGGTAGGTTAAACCACGAAAGAAAGTATATGGTAGTGACGATGAGATAGTTGCGGTTTGCATAAAGGAAATAGATATTCTGACTATTTGTAATTACCACTAATTACAGTAATATTAATAATAAAATATATGTATATAAAACTATTTTTATTTTATATATTTATTTAATAATAACATACATAAATAAAAAAACCCTACATGAAAGACCCCGAAAAAGCAAAGCTCATGTTCGGGGAGAGTTCCGTTTCGATGAAAAACCGAAAAATGATATAACATTTTACATGATTCACAAACATATTTTTTTTCTGAAATAAAATTTAAGATTCTGATACCATAGTATTACAAAGATTATTCATAATTCACAAAAATAGAAGTCTCTAGTTTCTAAAATAAAATTTCAAATTCTTTACTAGAATCACTTTCTTGAGGAGAGTAGATGGACAGAAACACACATAAATCACAAATATACATATTTTGTAGACTAACATCTGAATAAGATACTTAAGAAATAGGCTACATAAAGATGAAAATAATTAAGTTAGTAACAATTTTATACTAGTAATAACTGAGATAATCTAAACACAATTTCAAAGTGAAAAAAGATGATGTTGAAATTGGTGATGGTTTAATAATATTATTACTATTACTATTATTATTACTATTATTATTATTATTATTATTATTATTATTACTATTATTATTAGTGACAAATCATGTTGATATAGTAACAAAGATAAGATTGAGGGAAATAATATATTTAGGGAAGAAGAAAACTTGCTTTGTAATACACGGTACATTATAAACTAGAGAACTCTGTCATACGAGTCGTTTAATTCTCATTTTTTAAATTACATTGCTTAAAGTAGCCAATTCTGAATGAAATTTTATTATCGAATTAAAGAGACGCGGACCATAATTTGTATTTTGTAGTAAAGCAGGAGATGTGAAACATTTAGGTTCAACTAAAATAGGAATTTCATCTCGTCTTGTGGTCATGTAGCTGAGCTACAAATTTCATTCGATTTTTATTATAGAATTTCATTAAAAAGTGTTTATAAATTTGGTCAATTCTAAAAACATTAAATTCGAAATGGATCAAGTTCGTTGGACAATCAAGTCGCCTTTTCAAACAAATTTTGATTATACGTTTTTGCACAGAATGAGAGGAAGACGAGCAGTTTTTGTAATCCCCACCAGTTATACCATGTGCAGGGTGATTCACGAGGATTTACCGTCCCTTACGGAGCTTATTTATGAAGACATTCTGAGCAAAAAATATCATATAAACATTTGTCCTAATCTCAATATCTTCAGTATTACAATAATTTGAAGTTATTTGTAAAATACCATTATTCTTGAGTTTTAAGGGTAAAGGAATATTACAGATAAAGAATGAAATATTCAGGAGTATCATTTCTTTTATTAGCTAATATTCTGAAGCTAGAAATGTGTTGTGAAGTTCATAGTTGGTTCGTACAGAATTTCTTTTTTTTTAATTTTTAACTACAAAATTACATTTTCTTACGCATTTATCACAATTGTTGCAAATCACGCCACTCTTGTAAATTCTTTAAGACTGTACATAAGATGAATAATTAAACTGTAAAGAATCAATTCCTAAAGTCGTATGAATTGCAACAATTTTTGTGATAAGTGCATAAGAATGATGTAAATTTTAGTTAAAAATTAAAAACAAAATATGTATAAAGCAATTAACAACACATTTTTAGCTTCAGAACACTAGCCAATTAAAGAAATAACACTGCTAAATAGTTCAGTCTCTATTTGTAATATTTTTTACCCTTAAAACTAAAGAAAAAAGGTATTTTACTAACAATTTCAAATTAGTGTAACTCTGAAAATATTGAGATTAGGACACCTGTTTATATGACATTTTTTGCTCAGAAAGACTTCGGAAATAAGCTCCGTAAGGGACGGTAAATCCCCGTGAATCACTCTGTAGAATAACAGTTTATATTTCATAGTTTATTACTTACATATTCGGTTCTGCAGTGGAAATTACATTATCCAGAAGGATTAAGTTATACAGGGACATAATTTTATTTTTATTGACATTTCTAATATTAATCTGGCTATACCTTTGGATTAACAGTTTAGAAACGGAAACACCGTTTGCTACCCCCTTCCACGACTGGAGTTCGATGATACTGGCGTAAAATACAAACAAATCACTTTATTCGGTACAGGAAGGAAGAAAAGTAGTTCATCCATTACGTAAACTAGGAAATATAGTGATTTTGAGTTTGATAATTTTTCATTAAATTTTTGTTTATTCAAAATACAGTACTGTATTAACAATAAGTGTAATTACTCACGAACTGAGCTATGCAATCGGATGTATTCATTATGCAGTGTATATATTGTCTACAGCACATCAGCGTACAATATAGAGAATGAAGGTGAATTGAAAAATAATTATAATATGGGTATTTAAACATATTTCTGAAAATGGTGTTAGAACATTTCGATACAGACTTCTGTTCTTTTTTGCATATTATCGCACTATAGACTATTGTGCCTAATTTCAATTACAGTTTCGCCCTTCGTACTAGTAACTCATGTTGAAATAATTATGTACCTACTCTATAAAAGAGTACCTTACGTATTGTAAATTCAATCTTCACTTCTGCCCGACAAAATTACTCAGACACGCTATCTACTGTCCGTCCAAGTTGTTTTGTCGCAGGATCGTACGAAGGGGGCAAATCACGTGACAATTACTTAACTAGGCCCTTGTATTTGTTATTTTAAACACTTGTATAATATTACGTATACGTCCAGTTCCTAACAGAAATTAATGTTTTCAGGAAAGAGCTAAGACAGCCCAGCCAGTAGCCTTTACAGAGGGGCGAGCAGAAGGAGGTGGGGGAAGACGGGATGCTACGTAGGCAAACGGACGACAGTACCTGTGCTAAAATATAATTAAATACTGAAAGCTCTTCGTCACTGGAAAATGCGAACATATTTCTGGAACGTACTATACTCACTAACTCAGTACTATTTATTATATGCGCCCTTGGTTTTGTATGGAGGCCAGTTGGAACTTCATTAGTAGAAGGGGTGGGAGTGAAGTACATTAAAAAGCTCAGGTACAATAAAAATTGAAGTAAAAATAAAATGTCCTTGTACTTTAATCATTTCCGTGTTTCTAAGACATTCCATTTCACTGAGGCTACATTATAATTCAGTAGAGTTATCTAAGTCAACATACCTAATATTTCACAATAAATAGCATGTAATTAAAGCAAAAATACTAATCAAGTTTCATTTCGCAATTATACAAACTTTGAATGAAACATGATTTACTGTTACAGCTAAAAATTGAAGTGTAACTCTTTATATGAGGTGGCTGGTATGATTGAGTGGCCAAGTTCATTGTGAGACGTGGATTCATGGCCTCGATATGTATCTAAATTACACTGTATGATGAGGGTATTAATATTTTCCGAAAGATTCTCTACGTCTAGCTCCACGATTGATCCCATTCGTTTCATCACAAAAAGAGGAAGGGGAGTGGATGAAGTAACTGTTATAGATAGACCGACATACAGACACGCTTGCACAAAAACTACTGTAACTAATTGAGATCAGGAAAGGACTTTATTAAGAGAACTAGTCTCAGAAAAGTAATAGCTTAAATAACGACTTCCTTATAGTTTCCTTTCTATATTAAATATTAAAGCCTGCATACATGACACAACTTATCAGTAATAATATATTACAGCGCTACTGAAAAAAAAATTACCAATTTGGAATAAATTTATGAAGATCCTACACAATAAACAATATGATAAAACAGTACAGGGACATAATTTTATTTTTACTAACATTTTTAATATTAACCTGTCTATACCTTTAGAGAAACGGAAACACCGCTTGCTCCCCCCTCTAAGACTGGAGTTCGTTGAAACTGGCGTAAAACACAAATCACTCTACTATGTATAGGATGGAAGAAAAGTAGTTCATCCATTTACGTAAACTAGGAAATATCGCGATTTTGAGTTTGATAATTTTCATTAGGTTTTTCTTTAATCAAAGTACAGTACTGTATTAAGAATAAGTGTTTTTACTCACGAAGTGAGTTATCCATGCGAACGTATTCATTATGCAGTGTATATTATATTGTCTACAGCACATTAGCGTACAATATAGAGAAAGAAGTTAAATTGAAAAATAATCATAATATGAATATTTAAACACAATTTTGAAAATGGTGGCCGTTCATTTCGATACAGGCTTCAGTTCTTTTGTGCATATTATCGCACTATAGACTATTGCATCTAATTCCAATTGCCAGTTTCGTCCTTCGTACTAGTAACTCATGTTGAAATAATTCTGTACCTACTCTACGTACTGTGAATTCAATCTTCACTTCTGCCCGACCCGAAAATATAAAATTACTCAGACATGCAATCTACTGTCCGTCCAAGTGGTTATGCCGCAGGATTGTAGAAAGGGAGGAAATCATGTGACAGTTAATTACTTAACGAGGCTCTTTTATTTAAGTTAAATTAAACAGCTGTATAATATTACGTAAACGTCCAATTCCTAAGAGAAATTAATGTTTTCAGAAAAGAGCTAAGACAGCCCAGCTTTTACAGAGGGGCGAGCAGAAGCAGGTGGGGGAAATCGGGATGCGACGTAGGCAAACGGACAGTACCTGTGCGAAAATATGATTCAATATTGAAAGCTCTTTCGTCACTGGAAAACGCGAACATATTTCTGGAACGTACTATACTCAGTAGCTCAGTACTGCTTACTATCTGCGGTCTTGTTTCTGTGTGGAGTTGGAACTTTCTTAGTAGAAGGGGTGGGAGTGAAGTACATTAAAAAACTCAGGTACAATAAAAATTGAAGTAAAAATAAAATGATGTCCCTGTATATGACAAGTGAGAATGGAACCACCGGCATAGCTCATTCAGCTAAGGTGCTTGCCTGCCGATTCGGAGTTCCGATTGAGCGTGGGTTTGATTTCGGCTTGAGCTGATTACCTGGTTGTTTTTTTTTTTTCGAAGTTTCCCCAACCGTAAGGCGAATGTCAGGATCTGTGGCGAATCCTCGGCCTCGTCTTACCAAATTACATTCCGCTATCACCAATCCCATCGACGCTAAATAACCTAGCAGTTCATACAGCGTCGTTAAAGTAACGAAGTAAAAAAGTATGACAAGTGAGAATAACATTTTTTCACAACCACCACAGTTTAGTGATTTCCGATAGAAGCGCTAAGAATTGAGGACAGTTTTTTTGCAAATCTTGCTTACTGAAAAAAAAAAAAAACTAAATTTTACAGGAGAGACAAAACACTACAGTATGCAAGTTTTGCTTCATCTCTCACTTATAGCAGAAAGCAAGTTTTGAAAAAACGATCACACTTTGACACACTACAATGAAGAGAAATAACCCAATTTTACCAAGACGCTTTGAACATCATGTAAAGGCCTGCCTTATGTTAACGAATCCATCAAAATCTCAATTTTGCAAATTTGCAATTAGCAAGTTTTGCAAAAACGGTCCTCAATTTAAAACATATTGCAGCAATGTATGTCGTATAAAATCATTTCATATTTCCCCAGAAATACTTATGATTACAACAACAAAATTCACTAAATTTGCACGTCTGTGACTTCTTGAATGACAGTACGAATTCCGAAAATAGAATATCACTTCACGTGATCAAACAAAATACATTTTTAGGTTAGGTCTCGAGAATCGTAAACTGTACAGTCAATGCAATGAATTTCATGTTGTCAGACAAAATATATTTTAATATTAGATCATATTAATCTACTAATTACCAACATAATGTGCGATCTAGAGGTCCAGGAGGAAAATACACTTTTTCACAAATTATTGAACCATTCACAAAATACATTTCAACATAAAGATGAGTTGCGGTAAATAAGTGAGTAAACAAGACGTTGTTATTTTTAATACTAGCCTATATTATTCTTAATACCATATTATTATTTTATTATTATTATTATTATTATTATTATTATTATCATCATTATTATTATTACAATATTTTAGTGCATAGCATTGTGATTTTACTCTTTTTGAAGATATCTGGTATTAATTGGCAACACTGAAGAGACAGCCAAATTAGCCTTTTAGAAACTACTCTTACGGTACGTGATCCTCACTAGTGAAAGAACATTAACATCTACAACATCTATATTAGTGTGTGGGAAAATTGATTTTGATTTATGAAGTAGGACAATAGAGAATTGTTTAATTTGTTACAAGGTACTCCAAGTTAAGGCTGTTTCACAATAAACCGGGAATGGAAACGACAAAGAAAACGAGAACGGAAATAATGTTAAAATAAATGTATTTAAATGTGAGCATTAACTATTGTGAATGCTCACATTTAAATACATTAATTTTAAATTATTTCCGTTCCCGGTTTATTGTGAACCAGCCTTTATATAGTGCCAATGAATATGAGAGATATCAGAGAGATGATCGGCAGGTGTTGACACAATTGAAAGGCAAGCTGTTATGAGTTCGGTTCCGTTGCAATTGGTAATTTCATTTTGTGCCAACAGAAATTCTACTGTCAATATGCAGTCTCATTTCGAAGAATTAAAATATATATCAGTGTTTTATTGTTAATTTACAATGTTATCAATAATAACATAGATGTATAAGATACATGAAATCAGATTTACAGGCCATTACTATGAAATTTAATTGAATCTCAGAAGGCCTAATGCGACACTTCCATCTATGGATGCCGAATTTCTTATAATAGAGCTTGATTGTACTGAGGGATGAAGCTACAGAATATGAATAATGTCGACAACTGTAATAAAACGCGCACTCTATTGTTACAGTAGCGTGCAAATTAATCCGAACAACGTAATTACTTGTGCAAAAACACTCAAAAGGGATAAAAAAGGATCTAAGACATACCTCAGTAATCTATGTGGCCTCCCTTGTTTCTAATAACAGCTCTGAGACGATTTGGCATGGATTCCACTAATTTCCCACAAATAATCTTCATTTCTTCATCGCGAAACCATACACCAATGAGGGCAGAAATAATCTTCTCCTTTGTAGAACAATCCATTTTTTGCATTCTTCTTTTGCAAATTGACCACAAATTCTCAATGGGGTTGATGTCGGGTGAGTTGCTTGGCCAGGGGAGTACCTGAATATTCTTCTTGTTGAAGAATTCTGTAGTTTTTCGAGACGTATGGCATGGTGCCAGGTCTTGTTGGAACACACCTCTGCCATCCGGAAATGATTTTTGCAGCTGGGGTACGATTCTGGTTTCCAATAAGTGAATATATTTGTCAGAATTCATCATTCCCTTGATAGGTATTAATGCCCCAGGCCCTTCATGTGTAAAACAACCCCAAAACATTACTTTAGGGGCGTGTTTGGGTGCTTGTTGGAGATGAGCTGCTGTGACTTTTTCGGATCCTTTCCGTACGTAAGAAACACTGTGGCCGTGGACCTCGAAATGAGACTCATCGGAAAAAAGTACATTCTTCCAGTCATTCACTGTCCAGTGTTGATGTAATTTTGCCCACATTAAGCGTTTTTTGCACATAACAGGGGTTAACAGTTGCTTCTTAATAGGCTTACGAGCCCTTCGTCCAGCTTCCAAAAGCCTACGCCGCACTGTTGTGACGTGAATATTCGCCCCAGTGGTAGCCATTAACTCGCGGGTTAAGTCGACAGCAGTTAGTCTATGATTTAATTTACTTTTCCTCACAATTAAACGATCATCTGCAGGTGAAGTCTTCCTTTTCTGGTCACAGTTTCCTTTTTTCTGGGGTGTGATGGATCCAGTCTCCCTGTATCGTTTTATGATCGAATTAACAGTAGCCAAACCGATGTGACATTCTGCAGCAATTTTTCCTCTGTGTCATAGAAGAATGCTCTGCTAATGTTATAATTTTAGATCGTTTTCGTGGAGTTGTATCCATTTGTGAAGACGACAGCATGTATACAAGATTGCAGTATTAAGTCTTCAACACAACTGAAATGCTTATAAGTACAAAACGACAGGCAAAATGTCACATATTATAAAAAAAATAACGACAGACCTTCAACAATGAAATTACATGTACTACAGATGCCAATTAAAGCGGTATGAGCAGCTGTGAGGCCAACAATGACAGAAAATGTAAAAATATGTCGTGTTCGGATTAATTTGCACCCTACTGTAGATGTATATGAACAACAAAACTAATGTACCTTCTTTCTCACTATCACTTGAAATTCTACAAAAATTGAAAAATGTCGATTACTGAAGCTGTTATGTGAATCGTTTATTTCTAAAACCCCACAATTGACAAAAACAAAACTTTTGGGAAACCAATAAAAAACTGTTTAGTTTCATTACTTTTATTTTAATTATCAAAATGTATTTAAGAATTGATATTAGTTGCTAAATATGAAGTTTATTCACCATTAGTTTTGTTGTATAATATATATAAATTCCCCCCTCCCAAAATAAATTAGTTACGATGTTACGGGGTTTTTCAAACAAACAAAGTAAAGCATTGCCTTTTTCCAAGTATCAGAGTGAATGAAAGTAAGTATGAATAAACTTTATAATCTATGTAAAATCTACAGTGTAAAATCTACAGTATAAAATCATAAGAAATTAAAGTTTTTTTTCTGTTGCAACAGACTTTTTTTTATCAGGACATTATTTTTTTAGTCTTCGCTTCCACTGTCATTACTATATTTGTTGGTGGTAGCTCATGTGTACAGTTTTGTGTAGAATAATTTCACTTCATCCGGTATGTACTGCAAAATCTTCTTAAGGTCCTCCATTTTTTAACATTGATTGGTAGCCTCGAGCTGTTATAAGCTAGGTCTGTTGGCAGTTCAAACGGCAAATTTTCAGCACAAACACTTTTCTCAGAAATTCGAATGGTGAATACTTCTGCCGGTATAATGCTGTCAATGAACTCTTTACAAACAACTTTACATTTTTTTGTTCATTGCAGTGAAAAAACTCATTCACCTTCGAAATTTTAAAATGTACCTTTCTATCCTTTGGCACACCACGGCCATAAGATGAATCAGACATGGTAGATAGCTTATAAAATGTTCGCCACCAAGCTTTGAAGTTAACCACATCATTAGCTGTGACTCGTTTACCTTGAACTTAGACGAGTTCTCAATAATCCTCATTAGCAACATTTTCATCACTTGAACTAACCATCTTGTATCAAAACTGATAATAATAGTAAGGGCAACACATAATCAGGAAAAGACGGAACAAAGCACTAAAGCGGCTGTGACTGAAATCAGCTGTTAGGTGCGACAATGCTGCTGTCAGCCAATGTGGCAGACTAGTTCAATGGAAAAACACCATAATATGATGTTAGTTGTGGGGTTTTTACAATAACTATATATTTCTTGTCCAATTTCTTTCATGTTACAATCATGCTAGATACAGAGTTTTTTATATCCACAGATGCACATTCATGCTGGCAATCAAAACCCACAAAAAGCATTTTATAAAAATATGTCGGTTGTGGTGTTTTTACAATAAACGATTCATATATGACACCTCGCTGAAGAGATGAGTAAATTGATACATAACGTGACCATATTTGTTGTCGCTCAAATTTCATAGATTGTATAAGAAAATTAAGTGTCTCAATTTAATACTTTTATGTCAGGAACATTTTCTTCCTTCCTGAACAGTAAATTATTGAAATATTTTCACAGTTCTTAACAACATTGTATTTATTTGCCAGTCAGACGTAACGCCTTTTCATTTCTCCCCAGTAACTCGTAAGAAAAGCCAATACACAACTTCCTTTACATTCATTTATATTCTCCAACTCGTTAGTGACTTTATAATTTAAAAGACATCAAAAAGAACGTTTTATTTTTTTCCACAAAACAAATACTTGCAAAATGATTATACATATATCATCCCTTATTGCCTTAATATTGTAAGTTCACCGCTGTGGAGTAACGGTTAGCATATCTTACAGTGTCCACAACTGCGGAGTAACGGCTAGCGCGTCTGGCCGCGAAACCAGGTGGCCCGGGTTCGATTTCTGGTCGGGGCAAGTTACCTGGTTGAGTTTTTTCCGGGGTTTTTCCTCAACCCATTATGAGCATATGCTGGGTAACTTTCGGTGCTGGATCCCGGACTCATTTCATCGACATTATCATCTCATTCAGACGTTATATAACCTGAGATGCTGATACAGCGTCGTAAAATAACCCACTAAAAATATCTTACAGTGAAGCGAGCTGGTCCGGTTTCAAATCCTGGGTAGGACAAGTTACCTGTTTGATGTTTTTTGGGATTTCCATGAACTCATGAAGAGCAAATGATGGGTAAATTTCGGCGCTGGACGTTATACTCATTTCGCTGACATTGTCACCCCCATTTCAATCAAGACTTTAGATTACCATCGCAATTGATAAAGCGTTGTGAAATAAACCAATTAAAATATATTATTTTAAAGTATCAGTATATGTGCGGAAACGTAACCTTATTAATAAAATCTTATGGAATTTCCATGCCACGCGTTAATTTTCAAACTAAATAACACATTCTTAATAAGAAGAATTTAGGAAATAATGAAACTTAATTCATTTTTCTGCGACTGTGTATTTTAATATAATTTGAAAGTAACTGGACATATTTCACTACCAGAAAGAAATAGTTGCAAAAGTGATAATTTCACAATATCGTCGCTTTGAAGGAAGGAGGAAGCGTTCTGGATTCTTCAAGGGAAATTTAAGGTCAAGTGGGATAAAAGTCATAGTGAGGTTAGTGACACAGTAATATCACAGTCTAGTATATACAGTCACGAAAGTTGAATTGTGAGGGTGCTAGGAACAATAGACTGTGCCGGTACTATTTCGCATTGTCTGTAATGAGACGAAAATGTTATGTTTTATTTAACGACGCTCGCAACTGCAGAGGTTACATCAGCGTCGCTGGATCAATGAGACGATATTAGCGATCCTAATGGTTAGCAACTATCTATGGATGCATATTTACTACATATTGAGCTTCGTGACTGTATATACTAGACTGTGGGTAATATGTAAAATGTTGGTAGATTGATGTAAGTACAGTAAATAATGCTGGAAACTATCCTCATAATGGACTCTATGTGAAAATCTGTCTAACGTTGTCTTCGCTTAGTTTTGTTGAGTTTCATTTGTGAAAAACTGTTCGCACCTATGATATCACTTTTTCTGCAAACTTACGAACAAGAGGGAATTTAAACAAATCGTCGTTGTTCCTGCAATAACTCCTATATGCAAAGTATGAAATTTTTCAGTAGGAAGAAAAAACACTTTTATTCTTCAATGGCAGTAGTACATAGGACAATGTGAATTCTTTCACTTTCGAAAGAAAGAAATATAATTACATATAGGAGATTTTATTATTTTTTGTACCACTATTTAAGTTATTTAATAGAGGAAAAATCTGAAAATCGATAAATATGTCATATAGGAGTTATTGCCGGAACAACGACGAAATGAATAATAACCACAATAAAACTTTTGAAATTGTTAACAGTCAATGTAGAGTATCCGCCGCCCACTGAACGAATATCGGTGAAACGAGCGTTGAGTGACTTCCGCCGCTTTTGGAACAGACACCGACGCGGTTAGGTTAGGTTAGGTTAGGTTAGGTTAGGTTAGGTTAGTTTAGGCTTTTATTATCCCGTCAAGATGAAGGTGAAGGTGAAAGCGATTGAGTGTGCTTTTTTGTTTTCTATGTGGGCAGTTCAAGTGCGTCGGTGTCTATTCCAAAATCGGCGGAAGTCGCTCAACCCTCGTTTCACCCGAATATTTCACACTTTTATTACTGCCAATGTTGCGTTATAAACCAATTTTCACAAATATAATGTAAAAGACTGCCTACACAAGCAACAAGTTATACTAAATGTTTAGGATTAGTGTAAAACAGGCCTATGTCTCCTATAGTGGGCGGGACATAAGTAACATCCACCATTAATTCTTCCCATCATCTCAACAAAATAAATTTTACATTTTAAAATAAAATAATCAAACAAACATAATAAATATAAAACTCTATAGGCTCGCATTAACACGTGTCATCGTGTTTTTAGTAGGTACTGTAAAGCAAGCAATCATATGTTCAATATTACCAGTATACTTATTCACTCCTGCCATTCCTCTAGCGTCGAAAGGGGGGAAGAATAGAGAACCCTCGAAACTGTTGCTAATAAAAGAATATAAAACAGAATGTTTAATACGTCGCTTTATCCTAATTCCTCCAACTTATATACCATAAAATATGTTTTGGACACGAGACGGAGCATGAGAATCAACATATTTGCTATCATTCGTAACAAACATTATTATGAATAATTATGCGTGGGATAATACGTGCAGAAAATTTAGTCTGTAATGACTCCCACAGAATGACGTTACCCTCAAACGTGGAGTAATAAATCGTTAGAGAAAGAAAAGGTCGATCTATTAGACAGCTAGTCATATATTAATGGAGGTTGGTGTTGTGTGATGAAGTGGAGCCTTTTCCTTCGTAAGATGTGATGTAATGTGTGACGTAGCATGTGACGTGATGTTTGTATTTCCGCCGAAGTTTGAATTTCCACCGATGTTTTACGTTCGTATTAGTTTCAAGGAATATTTTCGTAACGCTCGTCATAGTCAAGGGGTTAAAACTATAAAATATAGGAATGAAGGTCTGTGGTTCGAGTCACGACATCGCCAAAGTAAGGAAAATTGTGCATTAATATTAGAGTATAATGTAAAGATTGTGAAAGAAGTAGAGAGGTGGGATAAGAGAAAAATGAAAGGAGGATGTAAAGAAAGGTATGTTTATTAAAATAATATTTTCGATGCAAACAATTTTGCTACCGTATTATTTTTTTCTTCATTTGCACAAAACGTTTGCACCCGAAACTCTGTTTTTAACTGGCAGGTTCGTTAGGGTGGTGGTTAAAATATTATTCTTTAAAACGTAAATGACTTCAGGTTTCGTGGTAACTCCACAATAATCCACAAGAGCTTAGCACTGATCCAATCTCGATCTTAAAGATGTTATGTTGTATTTATGTAATACTTATAAATTTTGGGAAATTATCTAGAAAATACTTCATCATTATATTGTAAAGTGTAATAGGGTTCAAAATATCTAGGCTATACTGTTAAATAAATGATAATATTTTTCTTTACTCACAGACATCCACAGAATGAAGCATGATGGCTGAAAGGTACGCCAGAAGCAGCAAAATGGTAGCTTCTATCGAAGTTCCTAGAGAAATCCCATTATTATTGGAAATGTCTCTTCCTCGCAACCAATACTCCGTTTACAGTCAATAAAATAACGTATTTTCTCAATAATAACAGTCAACTTATCACATGAAAGTCACATAAAGGAATACCTTGAAAGTATTTCATCACTATTCACAATAAAACCACAATCAAAATCACCAAATTCAAAATTAATTTTAATTGTATATTCTATGAACAAACTGTTCCTGTAGAAGTGCGTTTCGAAAAGTGCGTGGGAAATATTAAATTATTAGTGCACTGATTCACAGAATATTAGTATGTCGCACGAGTCATTCTTTCCTTGAACATAAGCTATGCCTACATTTAATTAACTTACAGTTCGTAATCACAAGTAAGGCTTCGTTTATAGTTAAGACGAACTTTCAAAGCAACGTGAACTTTCTAACAAAAGAAAGTGGAACGAAACTGATCAAAATTAACTTGGAATTCTATAGAAACAATTTCATGTCTTCAAATCCAAGCGCAGTTGTTCTCAGGGACGCGAACTAGCAAAAAAAAGAAACACCTTAACGCAACTACCCCCTCCATGAGAACCAACAGGTATACCAACAACCAAAAATTGTAATTGTGTTGTTCAGTGATTCCTTACGACAAATTAATATAGACGAAGCTGTTACGAAACTATTTTCCTCGAAAGTAGAAACGTATAGTCAACAGTCAATTCGAATTTATTTTAACATGTAGTATTGCTGTTGCAATACAGTATTACATTCTATATAAATTTTTCTTGTCATGTGTAACACGAAGCTTGTGACAGTGCATCTTCCTGTCTTGAACTGCTTATCAAGGTCAAACTTCGGCACAGATACAAGTCCAAGGAACTACATACAAGAATATACTAAGGGTGGCCAGATATAAAGCCACAGAGACCCGTTGCCTCCCTAAATATTTTATTTTTATAATAATAACAAGAAGAAATTATAGGGAGAGCATGTGCCTTTGAATTCCTTAACAACGGATAATAGCCAATTATAATTGTTCACTTTTCATTTTTATGTGGAAGATGGACTCGAAGGCTAGCATCGTAGCCCTAAGCTTACTGCACTTCGCCACTCCTTTTATATGGGGATGGTTGATGAAATGCAAATGGCCGTTTTCCTGTGGGTATTATGAGTCAACTATCTTGTGATATCTATCGATTCAGACATGCAGGGTGCTATTCATAGACATTTCGCTAGCCCGCGCTACGAGCGTGCTAAACTAGCCCCGGCTAATGACTGGTTACTTGTACAGGATTCATATCATATCACATCGCTAACACTGGTTTATGAATACGAAAAACGTTAGTTCGCTGATCATCCAGCGGAAGCCCGCGCTAAGAATGTCTATGAATACGGCCCGTAGTTTCAAGGTCCGTTTAATCCACTTGAGTGACCTTTCAGTTTCCCGAATGTGTATTGCGTCTCTTCTGAATGATGCCAATTACAATACTACATCCAGCTGCAACATTTTGGGTAGATACTATTGAAATTATTATGAATATGGGAATGAAGAATGACGATGAGATGATGGAGGGAAACGGGAGAGCCACTGGCCTAGCTCAGTCGGCTAAAGGCCCGCTTCCACTTTGCGGAATCAAATGGAATAGAATTTCTCTTCACTATCAGAATCTCTAAAGTACTGCCGACACCATCTCTATGCAGACGAAATAAATGATGCAATAACTAAAATTAATGACAATCTGGACATGGACACGGAAATTCCGACTTAAACTAAACCCAGAAAAATCACAGTCAATTATTGTAGGTCATTCACGTTTGTTAAGGACTATTACCATACCAAATTTGTCCCCGATTAAAATACACGGCACCGAAATTCCGTTCAGTGAATCAGTAAAGAATCTAGGTATTTATATGGATAAAAGTTTAAATTGGAACATTCAAGTTGCAGAAACCTGCAAAAAAAGTATTCTCATTAATCCACTCGTTTAGGCGATTGAAGAATTTTCTACCCTTTTCCATTAAAAAAAAATATTAGTGCAAACACTCGTGATGCCCCACTTCGATTACTGTGATATTCTGTTTACTGACCTAAGCGTTACTTCGGCGCAGAGACTACAACGTGTTCATAATATGTGCGTCCGTTTCGTCTGCAATATTCGCCGGCTGATCACGTAACACCATCCCTCGAAATGTTGTCCTGGCTCCGTCTAGAAGATCGTAGGAAAATCCACTGTCTTTCCCTTCTCTTTCACATATTGCATTTCTCCATTCCTGTCTATCTTGCGTCTCGTTTTCAAAATTTATCCACCCATCATAACCTAGACACACGATCACAACACTCTTCAATATTATCCATTCCCTCCCACCGAACATCCTCACATTCATCTTCTTTCACTGTGGCTGTTCCTCGACTTTGGAATTCCCTACCGAGTATTGTCAGGGACTGTCAGACATCAAACCAATTTAAGAATAGGCTAACTAGATATTTTTCTAACAATTCTTGTTAACAATAATAGCTGTTTCAGGTTTCTCAATGTTTAATTGTTATATATATCACAGATAAATATCTAAATTATCTCATTATTATTATTATTATTATTATTATTACCATTATTATTACTATTATTATTATTATTATTATTATTATTATTATTATTATTATTATAACTATTTCTCACCAATGTTTATTATTGTCACACTAACATTAGTTATCCAATTTTCATTATTTACTTTCATGTTGTTTTATGATCTAGATATTAATGTAATAACTATGTAAACAAATGCATTTAATTAGAATTAGAGTCTGGCTGGGCGGAAGAGAAGGCCTACTGGCCTTAGCTCTGCCAGATTAAATAAATAAATTATTATTATCACTATTACTATTATTATTATTATTATTATTATTATTATTACTATTAAATGCAAGATAGCAGAAAGCGGCGCGTCGAATCGAATAGAATTCATACGCTAGAAAATTTATTTCCACTGCCGGAACAGAACTTCTTGTTTTGGGTATGATCGTAGGCCTACATTTATGTTCTTGGGAAGCTTTCGTGAGAGAGAAAAAAAACAAATGAACCATATCAATTTCTGGCGTCTTATTTTATTGAAAGTTATTGCTGAAATAGTACTATACAGAAAATTACAATTTAAAACATGAACGAAGAAAAGATAATAAATCTTGTTCCGAATTATCTGCTATTGCATGACAAAACATAAAAGTAATACTGTAATAGTAATGCCCGTGATGATGGTTTTAGGGCAGCGGTGACCAAAACTCGAACTGCAGTGATTACATGCGACAGACAGCCTATGAAGTAAAGAGACGGGGGAAAGGTTCTTGGCATGAAAACTACAACCAGTGGTGGTTCCTGTACTAACATCTTGATCAATCCCCCGGATAAAAATCTCAAGCTTTGCTGTATCAGTAATCTCACTGCTGTCATCAAAGCAAGTGAATAGTATACGATTTTTCTAGTTTCCTTTTTAAACGTTCCTCTTGAATATAATCAGGAATTTTCAAAATTCTTCTCTCGATACTTGGTCGAGAAATTCGTAGTTTTTCAAAATTAAAAGCTTCTTATGGACAAGTTATTTAAGCTATTTTAATTATTACTGTTTTGAGAAATTCTGTTCTATTAAAAGGCTTTAAAGCACGATATATTTCAAATCCTATTAGGTAGCTGACTTCCTTAAATTTGTCATCTTTCTCTTATTGGCTATGATTTAAAACATACGTCTCCAAAAGCGTACTCGCGAGTAAGCCCCTGAACGCAACCGAAGCCAGTACGTAATGAGCGCGCTCCGCCTCACCCATCTCCACCTGTACTGTACTCAATTTTTATGCGTAAACGAAGAGCAGTGGCGGACTGCCATTATCATTGTGTTGGTCGCCGTGTTCCACCTTTTCACAATGTCTTCTAATCATGGACGTAGAACATTCAAGGATGAATAGGAAGAGACTTTTTTTTAGTTAGCGGGGAGAATGTGAAATGCTTAATTTGTTCGAAAATTCTTAAGAGTGTGTTAAAATTCAACATGGGATGACAATACTCGACTCTTCACAAAGAATATCATATAATTACAGGCATGTTGGACATGTGAAAATAATTCATTTTGAGGCTGTCTGTATAACTGTTGGTTATAGATAATAATCAGTACATTACAAAACGTTTACACTCAGTTCCGCATGACAAACATATAGTTTTTCGTTTAATTTTAGGTGAGATGCATAGGCCTAAAAATATTTTGATAAAAATAAAATAAGAAAATACAAACACATATCCTTAGTCTAAAAAAAAAAAAAAAAGCTTTTTGCTAACTATGTTTTACCTTGGAATATTGGAAAATCAATTAAGCCCTTTACAGAAGAATCATTTGTAAAATCGTGCATACAGAACGTTACTAAAATACTGTGTCCAGAACAAAGTCAAAGTTTAAGAAAATTAAAATGTTTCCAATTACAGTTCAGAGAAGGAATTTCAAGATTGCAAATGTAATTGAATCTGAAGTCGAAACCACAATTAACCAGTTTGTAGCTTACTCACTTGCATTGGACGAAAGCACAGATAGAAATGACAAAGCTCACCTAGCCATTTTCATCCGAGAAGTTACTGAACATTTTACTGTGTCTGCATGTCGTCTAGATATAATTATAAAATACAACTGGAGAAGATCTTTTCCAGGCACTGAAAGGCACCAGAGAACAGAAGAGGTTGAATTTGCAATGGCTTGTGTCAATAGCAACAGACGGGGCTCCAGCTTCATAGTACGTCAAAATAATATACAAACGTATGATATTTCTTATTCTTTTGATGTTATTATTTGTAAACTTAAGCAGACCGTTGCCGCGATCCCCCACTGATCGCTCCTATCTGTTGAGGTACGAGTCTCTTCCTCTTCTCTAGCCTTACTGCACACTGTGTTCGGCGGGCAGCATCGAGAGCACGAATGACGATACGCTTTTTGGAGACCTCTGATTTAAAGCATGTCAATTTCTGCCGTTGTACAGTTCGTTGGCACATGATATTGAATCAGTTTTTTACAATATTATTATTAAATGAATAACTAATAAATAGTTACCCTCATCTAAAAATTAAGAAGATTAACATTGACATAAAACCTAATAATTTTATCCTTCTAGGGAGATCTAAAAATATCAATATTCATGCACGTAGAGAAGAATTATGGAAACTCATACTTAGTGGTCAATAATAATTATCATAATGATGGTGATAATAATAATAATAATAATAATAATACATCATTCAGCATGGCAATTAATGTTTCTAGATATACTCCTAATTGAACCGCTGAGCAAAGTATACATACTATATTTTGTGCGACAGAACAACAAATAAAGTTCTCCTTCTCATTCTTTACGATACCAGCTCTTACTACTTGTAGAGACAGAGTTTGTAGAGTGACATGATACCCCCACTGCTTGCCTTCAGTACGTGAATGAAATACACAGCAATGTACAGGAAACTCCTCTTACCCGTTTGAATGTCTGTGATTACACGATGTAATCAGAACAACGCTTTGGTCTCCGCTGTTTTAGAGAAGTAAGTAAATTGACGGAAACATAAGGTAAAAATTAAAATCCAAAGAAGCACAAAAGAAATCAATTTTGTTTCATCTCAGAAGATAGTCAAATAAAGTGGAAAATTCTTCATGTGCATCTCTAGTTAAAATATCAGGTGTTCGATTCCCGCTTGGTCTGATTATCTGGTTGGGGTTTTTACCGAGGTTTTCCCCAAACTTAATGCGAATGTCAGGTGATCTGTGACGAATCCTCGGACTCATCTACTAAAATACCATTCCGCTGTCACCAATCCCATCGACGCTAAATAACCTAGTAGCTCATATACCGTCCGTAAATAATCAAGTAAAAAAAAAAGAAAAAGAAACGGGAGAACTCAGGGAAAAGCCCTAAGGAAACTTTGGTTTCTTCGCCACAAATACAACCCCTGCTGTAGATGAGTTGCCAGATCTTCAGCCTGTCATGCAGGCGGTCCGAGATTTTTCATTGAAAGATCCATAGTGACACATATGGCGGACAAGATCGCAGTTGAGGTTCTTCTCGGGATTCTCCCGTTTTCCAAAATTAGGCATCTACATCATTCTGTCAACATTTCTCCTTTCCGTCATCATTTTAGAGCTTCATTCCCCGAATGCCTATTAGCTCAATACATCTTGAAAGGTCGCAGTGCTGAGTCGTAGTGGCTCCCTCCCGAAATTAAATTCAAATCCATTCGCCACAAATACGACTCTGTCATCACCGGAATGTTTTGCCGGATCAGCAATCATCATAAACTAGTCTTCTGCCAACTGAGCTTCCAAGAAAACAGTAATTGTTTACTTGATGTAGCCTACGTGTTAAACGACAGCGCTGTTCAAATATATAAAATAACAAAGTAGTGTGGAACTGGATCAATGGTGGAATAACATGTTAGGGAAACAGGAATAATAGGAGAAAACTTACTTCACAGCATAGGTAAGAAATTCGTATCAAAACAGTAGATCAGGGGTGGGAAACTCGTATTCTAAATAGAGCAGTCTGCATAATAGCAACTCTAAGGTAAAAGGAAGAGGTCCACACCTGTGGAGTAACGGTTAGCGAGTCTAGCCGCGAAATCAGGTTCGATTCCCGGTCGGGGCAAGTTATCTGGCTGAGTTTTTTCCGGGGTTTTCCCTCAACCCAATATGAGCAAATGCTGGGTAACTTTCGGTGTTGCACCCCGGACTCATTTCACCGGCATTATCACCTTCATCTCATTCAGACACGAAAAAACCTAAGCTGTTGATAAAGCGTCGTAAAATAACCTACTAAAAAGGGGGGGGAGAGGCTAAGCTCTCTGAGAGCGGCTGTTGAGTAGAGCGAAGAGTGTAGATCTCACAAGAGCCTCGCCCTGTTCCCGCTCGCTACAGGCGATACATAGTTCACAAGCAACGCATGCTATCGTTCTGTAGAGCTGTGTACAGTCGTGAATAGTTTGAAGAACATTGTTAATTTATATCAATAGTTTATGTTCTGAACAAACTGAGCTATTCTATTATTATTGTATTATTTACGTAATATTAATATTATGCATGGTTCCGAAAAAGTAAACTCATCTGTTATTAAATAATTATGCAAACAGGAATGTGTAACACGTTTATTTTTTCCTCGATTATACTTCGTTAAATGTTGACGTCTCGTGCTGCTATGCATTCGGCTGCGTTACAGTCCAAGTTCAACATCGAAATTACGATACGAACTTCCTAGCTGTCATTACTGTATATAGAAATGAAAAATTTTCTTGAAAACAATTATGGGTTTAATATTATGTGCCACATACGAGACACACTATTAGATTCACAAAGTTGTTGTTCACCTGATGATAGTAAGAAAAACTGTATATTTCAGATTTACTCCAGTAACATCTCGTGACTTAGAATGAGTATTTTCAGAGTACAAATATTGTTCTTGTTTTTTCTGAACATAAAAGGAGTATTTCTTTTCATAAAATAAAAATGTTTACTGTTATTTGTTATAATGATGCTAGAATCATAATTTTATACCGGTACTTTTTATGTTATTTTTATATAAAGGTAAATTATTTTACATTGGGAGTTACGAACTTTATCATTACAAATTATTGTTTTTTTATACTAGATCTATTCGTTTATTACTTTCTTATTCTAAGGTCGTGGACGTTTGGAGCACATGTTTGGTTACCATCCGGCTGTACTACATGTTTGTCGTTCTGGTCACTGACATTGAGAGCTGCGCTACTAGACTTTTCATTCGGTAGAGATATAGTCCAAGCTCACACAACTTAACAGTTTTGGTACAAACTTCCTAGCTCTGCTCCACAGTTATTTTATCTATCACAAATATTACATCGCATTCCCGAAATTGAATCTCGATAACATTTGATGAATTATGGACAGCTGACTGAGTGAACCATTCTTGTGGAAATGGTATTGTTATATGCATTACTGAAAGTAATTAATGTGCAGATCATTTAGCACTCGACGTATAAAATTTCGTCAACAAAGGGATACCACAGTTCGAAACTAATTAGATATTGACATAGTTCCTCACGACGAAGTGTTAATTGCGGTGAAGTTTCCCGTAGCCTATGCACATTATGAAAGCAAATATTGCCAAGGATGTAGAACTGTTATCCGAGAGAAAGTACGATTAAGTTGGACTTAGGTAATTAAATTATACCGCAACTATGACGTTCCTATGAGAAAGTGACGAGAAATAGTCTTTCGCTCCATCGCTGTGACAAGAAGTAGAGCTTATATTTATGAATTCAGCGGGCCCGTGTTCGAATTCCGACGAGGGGCTTAATCAAGTCTCCCTTCCATAAAAATAAGCATGTCCCTTTGCTTGTGTTTATGTATTGCCTTGCAATTTGGTAATTTTCATGATCGGGGAGTCCCGTTTGTTGTGAATGGCTGATTGAAAAGAAATGAATGAATGAATGAATTAATCAATTAATTAATGAGGTGCATTTATTGATACACAATTATACAAACTCATGTACACATGATCCTTCGCACGAACCCGTACGGCCATTCGTGCTATAACTATGCACAGTTTGAATCTTCAAAGAAAACAAAAATAGTATTACTAATAATAAAATAGTAAAACAACAGTTATCATTATTACTACCGTTATCATTAATTATCACAATTACAACTAATCTAACTTCATACCAATTTTCACAAAAATAATAAAAATAAAATAAATGTAATGTATGAAAGAAAAAACACACAGTGAAACACATATATAAACAATTCAATTCAATTCTTTATTGAAACTGCAATTAATAATCCAAGTAACGAATATAAAGACAATACATAAAAACGTATACACACGCAATAAAAAAACAAACTCATAGAAAAAACACAATAAATGCAAAAACAACAATATATGATTACACGAATGTAGAAACAACTGGCCAAGGAAACCAAATATCACTGAGGTGGATAATGATGCTCATTGGAGCCCACTTTACAGCTTCTTTCCTAAATATTCTTCTTTCTTTAGAGTGTTTACTATCTTTTTTTTTAATCGGTACTTCTTAGAACAGGGGCCTATTTCACAGAGTTGTGGAGCAGTACATTACAACTTACTAGCGAATGTAGCAAGGTATGGAGTTGCATCTTTGTTCCACGAAAGTATTGAAGTAACCTGTACATTATCAGTGAACATGTCAATAAATATACTATGTCATAACATGAAACAGTTGCTTATCTTTGTATCATTGATTAGGTTTGTCTCGTTAACTTTAACCATTGGTGCTCAATGACAATTTTAGTTGACGTTGTTTTAAAAAGTTGTAATAAATATAATATTAGATTGACATTATTTTTCTCTGACGGAAGCTCTCCTAGACATATGCTCCAGTCATCTCAGACACAATCCTTCATTTCAAAGTTAATTGTTGTGGAGTTCAGACGCGAAATTCTGTAGTGATTTTGAGTGTATTTATATACATGAAACGAAAATGTTATTACTACTATTAAATCTTACTTCATTATTTCAAATCTCAATAAAATACATTTCATAACGTTTACTTAATATTTTAAAGCCAGTTTATGACAATGGTTTTATTATGTGTATATCCTACAGTGTTGCGAAATCATTTGGCAACTTTAGTTGATAGTGAGCACTACAGTATGCAAAGTGTGGGCATTTCGTTCCACATATCAGATGCTAATTTATTCACTGTGTACCAGATTTTAAACGCCGTTGAAGAGCACAGTGCACGCAGAACAGATATTAGAACCATCAAGTCTGTAGGAATTATTTTCTCCTAGATGCCGCCACAGATGAAGATTCCGATTTTTCACACAGTGAAGTCGAAGGACATCTTCCTCGAAGAATATTGAGAGTAAAGACTATTATTGTATATGAAGAATCAGAAGAGGGTAAGTGTTCACACATGGAACAAGTTTCGGAAACTCTGAATTCAACACCTTCAGCAGGAGACTATAATGTGAAGATTGTATCGGAGGCAAGCCGGAGACGAAGATTTCAAGATACATTACATTCTATTCGTCTCAATGATAATACAAAAATAAATTGTAATTTATTTTACAAACTTAGATCCTTTTTTGATTATATAAATTACTCGTCTTTCTTCAAATGCCTCCTGGAGATGCGCTATTCACTGATGAGACCGTTGTTACATAATATGGACGATACCATGCAAAATAATTCAAAAGAGAAAAGCCAATACGTTTTGTTTCAAACTGTAGGTCATAGCTAAACCAAATGCGTGTGTATTAGTGTGTTACATGCTGTGCCCCACTGTGGATCACATACTATGTTACCCAATATTGGCCTAGGTCAGAGTGGTGATGTAGTGATTGGAGTAAACATGTTCCGTGTTTCCTTTCGAAAATGATCTCTCTAATACTCAGTGGCAACTCAAGCTGCTATGAAATTTTAGCATCTTCTGATGCCTATAGGATTTTTTTTATTTTTTCCCATATTAGCCCTAGATGAGCGATGCATAGATCAGATATATGTGAGAGAAAGTAGAAAATTAAAAGGAAAATAATTCTGAACACTAAAATCTTGGTTTTTCTCAACCGACGCATGCGACGTGCGAGGCCCGCCCCGCACAAATCCGGACTACACAAGCGATAGTGAGTGGTTTCTACAGGGACATCATTTTATTTTTACTAACATTTTTAATATTAACCTGGCTATACCTCTGGATCAACGCCGTTTGCTACCCCCTTCCAAGACTGGAGTTCGATGATACTGGCGTAATATACAAACAAATCACTTTACTAGGTATAGAAGGGAAGAAAAGTAGTTCATCCATTTAAGTAAACTTGGAATTATCGCGCTTTTGAGTTTGATGATTTTCATTAGGTTTTTGTTTAATCAAAATACAGTACATTATTAACCCTCGAGGACTGGCTCATGGGTATTTTTGACCCAAGCCATATACAATGCCCTATTGTTTCTCATTGGAAAACCCTTCTTTTCTGTAGCCTTCAGTACCTTCCAATGGGATCCTGTATTAAACATCGCAGGTGTTCACATGTCTCTTTTGTTGACAGAAGTCCTGTTATTTCTTTGATAGTAAGGGTGGGTCAGTTTTACCCATGGCGCCAGTCCTCGCGTAAAGCTTTAGTGAACAGTGCGCTTCCTTCTCTCTCGTGTCTAAAAGTGTGGAATAGTCAGTGTAGTTTTGTATAGCAGTTAAGATGGATTATGAAGAGGAACAAGAGCACATACAGAGGTTAATCAATGAAGTGTTTCCAGAAAAGCAGCCTGAAGAAAGAACTGGTGGTGATTCTAGTGACAATGAAGAAGATCACGTTTCGGAAAGTGAACATGACACTAGTACTGAAATAAGTGCAGATTCTAGTGAAAGTGACGATGAAACAAGTGACATAGACTGTAATGTTATTTTCGGTAAGGACAAAACTACTGAATGGAAAGCTACACCTCGTCAACCACGAAATGTGCGAACGAGAGCGGCAAATATTGTTACACATTTACCCGGAGTAAAAGGTAGGGCTAAATCTGTGGATACTCCGTCCGATATATTTAATTGTTTTTTTTACCAATGAAATGATTGAGAATATATCTGATTGCACTAACCGGTATATAACGAAAATTCAACCTAATTTTTCTAGAGAAAGAAATGCAACTAAAACAGATCCTACCGAAATAAAAGCTTTGATAGGTTTATTATTTCTTGGTGGCGTATTGCGATCGTCTCACTTGAACTGCAAGGATTTGTTTTCTACTGATGGAACGGGAGTGGAAAGATTTCCAGCCACAATGTCAATGTACCGATTTCTGTTTCTCTTGCGATGTCTTAGGTTTGACAATATTGAAACGAGAGATGATAGAAAACTACTGGACAATCTTGCACCAATTCGAGACTTATTTGAGGCATTCGTTAGTAATTGCAAAACGAATTATTGCATTAGTGAGTACGCAACAATAGATGAGAAACTTGAATCATTTCGCGGGAAATGCAAATTTAGACAATATTTGCCTTCAAAGCCAGCTAAGTATGGAATAAAAATTTTTGCACTTGCTGACGCGAAAACGTTCTATACATTGAACCTGGAGATTTATGCCGGAAAACAACCGGAAGGTCCTTATAAAGTAGACAACTCACCTTCGGCCGTTGTGAAGAGATTAGTAGAACCAATCAGTGGTACAGGCCGCAATGTAACATGCGATAATTGGTTTACAAGCGTGCCGTTGGCGAAACACTTGCTGGACAGCAATCGTCTTACATTAGTTGGGACAATACGAAAAAATAAAAGAGAGATTCCCCCTAGTTTTGTTCAGCACAGAAGTAGAGCCCAATACTCCAGTAAATTTGCATTTGATGATCAAATGACTCTTGTGTCATATGTTCCCAAGAAGGGAAAAACCGTACTTCTGTTATCAACGATGCACTACGATGCAGCCATTGACAGTGAAACTGGAGTAAAAAAAAAACCAGAAATAAACACGTTTTACAACAGCACCAAATCTGGTGTCGATGTTGTTGATGCACTTTGTGCCACGTACAATGTCGGACGTGTGAGCAATCGCTGGCCACTTACCATTTTTTATGCCCTTCTAAATGTAGCTGGTATAAACTCTCTCGTCATCTATCAATCAAATAAGTCGGAAAGAGTAATCAGAAGAGAATTTCTGAAGCGGTTGTCGGAGGAAATGGTCCTCGATCATATGAAACGTCGCCTGACTATGGAGAACCTTCCTCGTTCGCTTAGATCGAGAATTAGTGGATATGTGGGTGAAGAAACTCCGATGCCAGGACCTCCACCTAAGAAAAGCAGGACAAGATGTGGATATTGCCCTTCCAGTGCCGACAGGAAAACAAAAACTGAGTGCCATATCTGTGCAACAATGATTTGTCGTGAACATACCACTCCAACTTGTTACCAGTGTGCAGAAAAAGCTAGTGGCAGTCGCGACTGAAACAATGAACTTTGGACATCCATTCCTGTTTTATGAATTGATAGTATAATTTTTGTAATTGACTGTGAGTATTCTATAATACTTTTACTAATAATTTTTACTTGATGTTTTTATAATAAATGTGTGATTATCCTATTCATTTCGTTCAAATCAATTCTCAGAGCGAACTTTATTTCAACAATAATTTTATGTTTTTAAATGCATGGTAAAGTTCTGTATTAAGTGGAAAAACACATATTATAGTTGTAGATACATAACCGTAACTAATACAACCACTATTGTTTAATTAAAATTTAATTATTTATTAGCATTAACTGATGGGTCAAAATTACCCGGCGCCAGTCCTCACGTTTAATTTCTTCGCGCCAGCTGTCGAGGGTTAACAATGAGTGTTTTTCCTCACGAACTTAGCTGTCCATGCGGACATAGGCTATTAATTTTGCAGTGTATATTATACTGTCTACAGCACATTAGCATACAATATAGAGAATGAGTGAAATTGAAAAATGATCATAATATGGATATTTAAACACATTTTTGAAAATGGTGACCGTTCATTTCGATATAGGCTTCAGTTCCAATGTGCATATTATCGCATTATAGACTATTGTACCTAATCCCAATTACCAATTTCGTCCTTCGTACTAGTAACTCATGTTAAAATAATTCTGTACCTACTCTATGAAAGAGTACCTTACGTACTGTAAATTCAATCTTCACTTCTGCCCGATCCGAAAAGATAAAATTACTCAGACATACTATCTACTGTTCGTCCAAGTGATTATGTCGTAGGGTCATAGAAAGGGAGAAAATCACGTGACAGTTAATTACTAAACGAGGCCCCTTTACTTAAGTTATTTTAAATAGTCGTATAATATTACGTAGACGTCCAATTCCTAACGGAAATTAATGTTCTCAGAAAAGAGCTAAGACAGCCCAGCCACTAGCTGGCGAATAAAAGCTGGTGGGGGGGAAACCGGGATACGACGTAGGCAAATGGACGACAGTACTTGTGCGAAAATGATTCAATATTGAAAGCTCTTTCTTCAATGGAAAACGCGAACATATTTTTGGAACGTACTGTTTACTATGCCCGTAAGACTACTATGACTGTGTATGCGGTCTTGGATCTGTATGGATCTGTAGAAGGGGTGGGAGTGAAGTACGTTTAAAAACTCAGGTACAATAAAAATTGAAGTAAAAATAAAATGATGCCTCTGTATAACTGCGATATTCGCAGACCTCGCACCTCGCAGTTAGAGAAACAACTCACTATCTCTCGTGTAGTCCAAACTTGTGCGAGGCGGGCCTCGCGCCTCGCACTTCGCATGCGTCGCTTCAGAAAAACCAAGACTTAATGGGTTGAATTTTGACGTAGGTTAAACATCAAAGATTCGTAGTTCCCGTAATGTAATATTATTATTTATTTCGTAATCCTGCAATGTTACTTATTTTAGTTTACTTCTTTGAAAATCAATAATTACTTCCTTATATTTATCATCACATTCTTCCGCGATCTCCGCTTACGCTCTGCGGTAATTTCCTGTATTAACTAGCAGATGCCGCTAATAACAATCTTCAACTGACAAACTTCATCTTTACGAAATTACAAACAATGAAAAACTATTAATATGATGTCAGAGGATATGAAACAGTTTATTTTTAGGAAATAGAAGCAAGATAGAATATTCTAGATCACATATTTATGAAAATAAATCTCAATATTATGAAGTAAATATACTTGAATAGCAATAGTCCATGTATGTTTTAGTCTCCTGTTATTAGTAGTCAATAATTGACAATTCACTGGTAAATTACAAGTACTGGTACTGTCGTGGAACACAATCATGAACTTCACTGGTAATTAGTAAGAATGGATTAGTAAAATACAACTGTAGAAATTTCTTATGTGGTATAGAAGCTTTAGTATTCGTAATATTTTCTAAAGAATTTACTTGTAATGTATAAGACAAAACGTTTGCAGAATAAATCAATTGTAAGATTATATTTGAACCTAATATGGTAAATGATTGAAGTAGAACCAGAGACTTCTATTTCACTATAAACTCAGCATCAGACAAAATGTAACATAACCATTATTCGGCCGAATGCTTCGATTTGTGATAGCGAAATGATATTCGGTGAAATAAAGCTGAGGGTTCGTCATAGATTGCCTGACATTGGCCTTATGGTTAGGGAAAACGTCGGAAGTACGCAACAAGGTAATCAGCCCAAGCAGGAATTGAACCCATGCTCAAGTCTTGATATTAATTTCGTCTAGAGAATAAGGTTTATTTATTTTTCTGGGTATATATGTACTGATACTATACTATTTTATTTTGTATACATATTTACTTCTCTAATATTTTAATAACTCTTATTGTCCACCGCTGTGAATTAACGGTTAGCACGCCTGACCGTGAAACGAGCGGACCCGGGTTCAAATCCTGGTTCGGACAAGTTACCTGGTTGAGGTTTATTTCTCAACCCATTAAAAGTAAATGCTGGGTAACTTTCGGCGCTCGATCCTGACCTCATTTCGCTGGCATTATCACCCTCATCTCACTCAGACGCTAGATAATCATAAATTGTTGATGAAGCGTCGTAAAATAACCCGATTAAAAATAACTCTTGGTTACTTCAATCTGAGGAATCACTACTTAGAGCGGCTATGAACTGTCTAGGAAAGAATGATGATAGGAACGCTGAATTTCTAGACCCCAGCATCGGTGGTCACTACAAAAGGACCCCAAACTCAGCTTTTATCCAAAAGTTGAAATCGCTCGCTACGTAAACAGGCCCGGCTCAGTGTTAGCCGGGTTCAATTTCAATCTCCATTTCTCCATCTGCGCGACCCCGCAGTTGCCGAACTGTCTGCCCGTTAGTTTACGAGCCGTCTGTACGGTCTGATCCAAAGGGGATCTCGCAGTCCACCACAAACAATCGGATTTAGGGTCAGTAAAAATGCTGCGTTCCTGAGAAGAGAGTTTCTGGTTTGATTGTTTTCTCGAGTGAAGAAAATGGAAGGACACTCTATTCCATAAGTACTGAACAAAGAAGTCACACGAGATGAATGATTTTCCCCTTACATTAAACACAAGATATCAAGGATCTACTACTTAAAATAGTTACTATAATGTTCAAATAATAGTGCCTCTACTCGTAAATACAAAGTTACGGGACCCTGGTTTGATTCCCAACACAAGTGCTAAAATTTATCTGTCTTCCTTATGAATATTCAGCGGAAAAAGTCAAATAAAAGTCATGTTTAGGGTTTACAAGTACTGTACGCATAGACTATGGCATGAAGTGTGCACGCTTCCCAAGTAGGTAGCTACAACACGGTACCGTCCGCAGGGAGCACCACGCGATCACCGAAAACAACTGCCACTCAGTGTTGCCAACTGGACGGAATTTCAACGTACTAGACGGGAAAAGAATGGCTTTGACAGGTGACGGATTTTGTGGCGGAAATTACGATTTTCATCGCCTTTTGACTTCTTTTGCTGCTGTCGTTTTTAATTGTTTAATTTTTTAAGTATTTTACTTTTTCTTTGAACAGCCCTGTCCGCGCCGTAGCATGCCAAAGAATCCCCTGTTTCAGATATCCTCTTAATCAAGTCAGAGGTTGAATAATTATTATTTTAATCAAGATTGGTAAGCAAGTTGTGTTAACATTTGTATTTTATTTATATAGTGTGCATTATTTACTTTTTTAATTTTGACGGATTCTGACGGATTTCCAGGTGTTAAACTGACGGGGATACAATTTATATGTTGGGAACACTGCTGTCACTCTGCGTTGTCAGTCAGTCCTCGTTCGTACGTGAACAGATAACACTGAGATAAGTAAACATATTCTTCATTTGTGTTCGGTGAAGTGATCATAATGCTGAAGACAGATGTTAAAAAACACAGAGTGTATTCTTTAATACAAGAATATGGTGTTGACATTTTTAGTAGTGATATTGATGAAACAATTAAATGTCGGTTATGTATGTGTGCATTAAAAAGATAACAAAACAATCGATAGAACATCTATGTAATACACAGAAACAAATGAAAAAATGTTGCTCTACTTAAGAAGAAAATAAGGGTTCAAGTTCAAATTCCGCCACAAATATGATTTGTGTCGAATGATGATAAGTAGGGCTAGGATTTTGATGACTTATAAATCATGAAAAATTGTCCTAAAAGCAATGCATTTATGAATTAAAATTCTTTATAAAATGCCCTTAAAAATGCCCTAAAATTGATGTTACGTAATTGGCTTAGTAGGAATATTAGTATTTAGACTAGTAATTAAATTAAATTGTAGTACCAACATTCAAGTTTTATTTAATTTTACATAATTTTTGTAAGTAGTACACTTTAATTAATTATTTTACCTGATGTAGTTCCATGTAGTCCACCACAAGGCCACTCTTATCCGGAACTAGCAGGTATAGAGTCTATATTGAAGGGATGGTTGGACTGATCCATTACGTGGGAGTGTACTACGTTAAAATGACAATATTTGCGTAGAAAAACGATTAAAATAATATACAAAATAATGGGTATTAATTGAAAAATTATGTACAGAAAATATCGAAGGAAATAAATAATATTTTACATTAATAATGGGGATTTATGGCCAAAATTAAATGCAAATACCCCAAAAATGACCCAATTAAACAAAACATATTCTTATGAGTTGTAAGAAGTAAAAATTGCAAAAAAAATGCCCTAACAAATATGTTTTAAAACGCTCAGTTTATCACATAACATAAATACTAAGGCAGCGATGCTTCTGGCTTACTAGAAAAAAAGATGCAATTTCATCAAAATCCTAGCCCTGTTACAATGTTCCATTCAAAACGTTGGACAATCCTCACTTTAAAGGGATTATAGAAAAGTATACAAAATATCAGGCACCTTCTGAATCATCGATTCTAAAACTTCTTACCTGGACGCGCCTCTAGTATGCCTATTGTGCTTACGTAAACAACAACACTCTGACGAGACAAACTACTCGCGTTGTAGTTACCTTCACATCCGAATGACTTCTTTTCTGCTGTCTACTTATGAACCACGAGGACGCCCATATCATTCGACGCATTCAGGGGATAGAACCAATTTCCCTGAATGGTTCTATTCCCTGAATGCGTCGAATAGTATTGCAGCATCTCCCTACGTCAGCTCTGAAGCGCATAACGGAGATAATTAATAACATCTTGGCTTCCGGTCACTACACCAATCTCATGTTCAGTAACAACTAGGAGCTCCTTGTGCGAAACCTTGTCGAATGCTCGCTAGATGTCCTTGTAAACTGCAGCCAGGACAGGTAATATCCTGATCTGGCACGATACTACTTGCGATGTGCATGAACTTTGGTTAAAACTTAGTAACCATAGGTTACGAAAACCAGGGTTAAAAAGTAACCGTGGTTAAAATTTAATTTCTGCACATCATCTATAATCATTGGTTACTTACACATGGTTAAGTGACACCTCATTTAACCAGGGCAAAGTCTGTGATGGTACACTGTTTCTACAAAATGACGAAAGGAACGCATACAAAGATAATAGGAGACGTCTAAAAACGATTACGCTTACTCCACTTTATATCGAAATGAACGTATCCCATATTTTCACGTTGCATTTGTTTATACCTTTGAGCGTTCTTACGTTTGCGGGCTGCATTTATTTGTTTTTCAGTGATGATAGGTTAAAATCCCATAAAAATGAAAACGATCATATTCCAATGTGAGTCTTAATTATTGGTAGATTTAATTACTAGTTTTAAATATGTTACAGAAAAATACGAATATCCATAAAGGAAAAGGATGAAGATTAGTAGGAATATGTGTAGAATCCAGGGCCCCAATTACACCAGGTAACTGTGCAATAGCCTACGATTCACCTATAACAGGAATGCAAAACTGTGCTACAACTGTGGCAAACGTCACAAACCGGAACACGTGACTCATCCCTTCCTTTCACCCCCACATGTCATTGGATATGGTAGGCATGGAAACAATGATCTCCAGTGACATGCGCATGTTTGTTTAACGGTACAATAAATACAAGTGCAGTTAGGAAATATATTGATTGCACCTTGTATATGTGTACTCTAGGATTTTTAGTAAGCATTAACTTACCGGTACAAATATTATTATTTATCATACATGTTGCATGTGTAATATTTCCTCAACAGAAAGACACAGAACATGCAATAATGTGGGGAAACACACAAAAGTAAATAAGTACATATGTGAGTGAAAGTACAGAGCGTTCGCTTGCATAATATAGGTCGACGGGGTGGCGCGCGACCGGCACGAATGCTTTTATTTTATTGGATTATTTTACGACGCTGTATCAACATCTAGGTTATTTAGCGTCTGAATGATATGAAGGTGATAATGCCGGTGAAATGAGTCCGGGGTCCAACACCGAAAGTTACCCAGCATTTGCTCGTATTGGGTTGAGGGAAAACCCTGGAAAAAACCTCAACCAGATAACTTGCTCCGACCGGGATTCGAACCCGGGTCACCTGGTTTCGCAGCCAGACGCGCTGACCGTTACTCCACAGGTGTGGACGCACGAATGCTATGCAACACGGGACAAACCGTCTCCTGCGTGCTCGGTAGTTCAGATCAGTTTTTCTGTAAAAGTGGTGACAATTTGATGGCGAAGTTAACAATGGAGTGTTCTCCACATTAAAAGCCGACTTAACCTATTTTATTTTGTTATTTATACACGCTTTAACATCTATGGTAATATCGCGTGTTTAGGATCTGTGGGTATACCAGTAGGCCGTTTTCACTATTGTTAAGTTCATATTTCTACCGTGTGTTGTAGATGTCGTGTGTTCATGTAACTGATTTTAGGTTTTGCTGTATGTTTATGATATTGGTGATTGAAGCGTTGATGAATCATGATATATAAATTTCCAACCCGGCATTTGCCTTTGTGACTGGGAGAAAACCATGAAAATACCCAGTCAGATTGGTCGGCCATGGGGTTTGAAACCGGGACCTCCTGAATTCGAGTTTCAAACGCTTCCGTCTGAGATGAGTCGCTCAGTCCTTAATATATTTGTAAAGAGGTGTAACTGCTAATACCTTCGCTTGACTACCTCAAATGCAGACTCAAAAGAGATCTTACATAATATGTATCTTTTATCAAAGAATTCTGAATTCTACAACATAAATACTTATCAAATTTTGTTTTAATTTGTTTATATTATCTGTCATCGGAAATTTAATTGAACGAGCAATGATTCTGATGCTCGAAGGCAAAATGTGAGTCAGTTTTCGCAGTTTTTCTGGAACGAGAATTTAAAGCTTGAACGATTGCATAAAATCACACCATGTTTCATAACAGGTTACAGAGAAAAATAATATAAATATGCATATCATATTTTTCCACAATCAAGATACCACCAGGATGCACAACATATCGCAAAATCTCATTTTCGTCAAAAAATGACGTACCGGTGTACCTTTTGCCTTGGAACCACAGAATTATGAAAACATGCTATTATTTTCGTAAATACAGTAACTCCAATGGAGGTAAATGTTGTTTGGGTCTGTTTGAACTGCTGTTCTTTATGTACTGTACATCATGACATGTCGCACACCCAGTAAAATACTGTCGAAAGTAAAAAATTACATATTACTTTCGTAAATTACTTCCAATGCTGTTTTACTAGCTGGAGGTATGGAATAATAATAATAATAATAATAATAATAATAATAATAAAATAGTAAATTATGGAAGGTTTTGGTACCTATTTATTAAAATATTTTTGGAACAGTATTTTACTAGAAAATAGCATATCTTTACAAATCACTATTTTCGATTTACGACATTATTTTACTTGGAATGCGATATTTCCTTGAAGGTAAAATAAAATATGTAACAGTTCGGATTACCTGTACAGTCATCATCATCATCACCCTTCACGAATTAGGCCTCTGTAGACCTGTTTCGGCCCCATCTAGCAGTCTTCTAAGAGGTCTTCTTGATCGACGATGTCCTCTAGGTTTATACTGCAACATAATTTTTGGGATTCTTGAATTTTCCATTCTTCTTACATAATCTAGCCAATTGAATTTGTATCTGCTGATTTTTTCTTCTACTGACTCTACTTCTAAATGTTCTAAAATTTCTTCATTCCTTTTTCGGTCTAAAAGAGTATATCCTGCTGTCCTCCTGAAAAATTTCATTTCCGTTGCTTTGATTCTGTCCATGTCTGTTTTCTTTAATGTCCAAGTCTTGCTTCCGTATAAAAGGGAGGGTAATGCTTGTGTATTATATATATTTATTCTTGTAGATTTTTGTACTAATTTAGCTTTTAATATATTGTTTATTATTCCTAGAATTTGTGTAAATTAGATAATTTTCTTGTTCACATCTTTTTCATTTTGATAAGATATTTCACAACCCAGATAATTGAAATTTTGTACTTGTTCGAGGCATTGGTTATTGTGTATTATCTTACTTCTGACTAGGTCTTGTCCTAAAAATGCCATTACTTTTGATTTTTGTGCTGAAATTTCCATCCCAAAATCTTTTAATATTTTATTTAATGTCTATAATGTATATAATCCTCTTTGTAAATTATCAAGTCATAATTTCCAATTCAGAGGATAATTTACCTGTACAGTCCACAAGTTTAATAACTAATGTATCTATTATGCGGATCTTATGTTGAATAATTTCAATTTACGACATTTTTCATAATAGAACTATTTAAAATCTTGAATTTATAAATGTTTAATTTTTCACTTTTTGCATTCACTTATTGCTAATTAGTGAATTCCGAATTAATGAAATTTCACTGCATAGTTCGAAGAAAATAACGACACACTGTTCCTATGGCAATAATTTACGTAAACAGTGGTTTAATTAATTCTATGTGTTGTGTATAGCAAGCAAATAGAAGCAAATTCACATTACTCTCTTTATTTGTAAGAGAGAAACATTGATATTCAGACAGCAGACTGGTTGGAATAGACGTATTACGGAATCTCTGTTCTTGTTTCTGGACGCCACATTACTATTTCTTTACTAGTATTCAGTCCATCCGCTTTGTATCTTATGGCGAACACACACGTCAAACCGGTTTGTGAATTCAATATCTTCAAAGCAGATTTGGTGATTATGAGGAAAACAGCTGCAGGCATTATGCATCGAATCCTAGCCACAAGGGTTTAGGTTCGCTGCAGGCGTTTGCACAACGTTTTCATACTACTGTATGGGGAGGTGTTTGCAGAATGGGTTACCACAAAGCGCGTGTGCGTGTCAGATGTGCGTAATTCATTCCCTACAACTCGTTGCTTTCGCACAGATTGACGCAGCCGAGTCCACATCGCATGTAGTAATCACCTCACAGCAGAGATGTCAAATTTCCTCTCTTTTACAGGTGTAGTTTGAATCCCGGAAGAGAACGTTCAGTTTATCTAATTTTGTACCAACAAGTTTCATATTAAACTCGACTCCCAGGTGAAATATCGTTGATACACGTCCTATGAAAGGCCTGTTACTGTAATGGATGTTATTTAATTTTTTTCCTCTCTATCACCAATTACACTTTATGAAATCTCCACTGATACGTATGTACACTGAATGTGTTGAGAACACATCGATTTGTTTAAAATCAGCCGTTAGGGAAAGTACTTGAAAACATCGATTGGGTTCTGGCTAATACATCTTTTATTAGACACCTTACTTGGCGATATGTGTTAGAGGAAGAACAACCGTTGCATAAATCTCTAGTATGATTAGTTAAATATGTTATTAGTCAGCCATGTATGCAATGGAGGAAGAAAGGAACTGGCTATTCTACTCCAATATTTCCTGGCTTATTTGCCGCCTTATGATTGGTGACACTTATGAGGTTCCAACCAGTCCTCCGACTGCTTGGTAAATATATCTGCAGTTAAACTCAATAATTTTGACATTAAAAAAGTGGTTCTGAGTATGCCGTCTGTCAGAGTACACCGATTTCTCCTGGTGGGATAATTTTAATACTCGGTATCTCCAAGTGAACTTGTACGGGAATGATGCATTAGAAATCCTGTAGCCTAGTTAATGGGTCATTATTGGAAATGTAAATATATTTCACAATGGATCCCCAGTCTTCCTGTCTGCCTGTATATCTTACCTATCTAATCTTATTCAATCCTATCTTATCCCAACTATCCATTAGTCCCCATTCAGTGGAGGGGCAAGGGATGGAAACTGCCCTAGAACGTAGGCCGTTTGGGTAGGCCCATTGTATAATTTATCTACTTATTCTGGTAGATTTAAGGCCATGAGGCCTTCTCTTCCACACTACCAGAAGTGAAATACACAATGAAACAATGACAAAAGTAGTAATATTAGTAGTCATACTTAAATATAAAAAACAATTTTCATGCACATTAAGAAGCTGACATAGACTGTAATGAAATATTGACTAAAATGATACACCCGGGATGGAATAATTTGTATGCTATGGTCCTCCGCGGTACAGATTGCCCTGCGACACGCCCCCGAAATCCCTTATAGTCTACAGAATCTCTTTACCTTTCCGCGTAGGTATCACCGCTGTTCTTCAACCCCAGGCCCAAGGAGCACTATAAGCACCAGGAGAGAGCCCACGGTACCTAGCACTACCACCAGCAACTAATGACCACATACCACGGAGTTCAAGTTCGGTAGCGGACCGCAGCCGACTTTACTTGGGAGAAAGTCCGAAATATGGAAAAAAAAATTATGATGAAAGATGGGAAGTGTAATTATGTTGGCGAAATAATATTTTACTAATAGCTTTCTCACATATATGTATGTATGTAAGTGTGTATATTGTCGTTGTTCCTACAATAACTCCTATGTGCAAAATATGTAATTTTTCAGTAGGAAGAGAAAACACATTTATTCTTCAATGGCAGTAGTGCATAAGAGTGTAAAATCTTATATTTTCGAAGGAAATAAATATAATTACATAAATTTTATTATTTGCTGTCTCACTATTTAAGTTATTTAATAGAGCAAAAATCTGAAAATCGATAAATAGGTCACATAAGAGTTTACCTGATTGAGGTTCTTACCGGGGATTTTCCCTCAACTCATTGCGAGCAAATGCGGGGCAACTATCGGCATTGGACCCTGGACTCATTTCGCTGGCATTACCACATTCATCTTATTCAGACGCTATATAACCATAGCAATAGAAAAAGGTATTATATACAGTATATAAAGTAGTGGCAAAAAAAAAACCGGACCGACCCTTGTAGCTGATTTCAGAGCCTTGTTCACTCCAGAGCACAATACACTGGTAACTAAGACTTTCGTGGTTCGAATCCTGCCTGGAAGGAAACTTTTTTTTTTGTTCCTGATTCAGATTTATTCCCAATACATTTCGATTGCTGGTAAAATTCATATTCTGAGAATAATAAGTTAATTAAGTAGTAAAATATCGCTGCAATCGAAAAGTATTAGGAATAAATTTGAGTAAGGAACAAAAAGAAGTTTCCTTCCCAAGCAGGATTCGAATCACGAAAGTCTTAGTTACCAGTCCATCGTGCTCTGGAGTGAACAAGGCTCTGAAATCAGCTACAAGAGTCGGTCAGGTTTTTTTGCCACTACGGTACATATATAAGAAATGAATTCACAAAAGAAAATTATTTTTTTTTTAAGTGTGGCTTTGCACTGTCTCATCCATACCCCTTTAATTGTAAATGAATATTTCACATGAATTTGGAACATAAAATTCTCGTCTGTGGTAATAATTGTATTTTTGTTTTCTTTTATAAAAGAAATATTTAAAAGTGACTTATTTTTAAACTGTGTTTGGTGACAAATTCTACAATATATAGGCCTGTAATATTGACAGAGAAACCTGTAATGTCGATAAAACAAATTGTGCACCCCTGTTATTCGTGCTACATACACGCGCTGCCAGTCGGGTAGCCCATTGGTAGTGTGCAGACCATGCACATTACGTCATCAATGTGCTGTCCTAGCCGACACGGCTGATCTAGTTCAATCAGTCGCCGCAGGGACTGTATCTGTGTACACAAGTAGGGTACAAAATATTACTAAAACAATTACTAACAGGAAATTTATTAATCTCACGCTGTTTAGACTTTGGAGTGTTTATGTAACCAATATCCGAACGTTGCGGACTCCGCAATAAACAGACTTTATTTCAGAAAAATAGTAGCTTTGCTAAATTACAGTATTAGTGGGGTCACTACGGCAAGCACTGCAACTTTGCATATCTATTACACTTACCCTCCAGGTAGATACATTTCTAACCCAAACTAGTTGACTACATTGAAGTTTATAGAGTAGGAGTATCCAGGTTTCTCAATCGTCGCGAGGAAGAGATCGGGGAATCCTATGTAATAGTTCAAAGGTGTCACGAACTCAGCACGACAACTTAAGATGTTGAAGATATTTTTTACGCCGCGTGCTCTGCTATAAAAACGGCATACACCATACAACCACAGTCTAGTATATACAGTCGCGAAGCTAAATACGAAGTAAATATGCAAACATTAGATAGTTGCTCACCACTAGGACCGCTAATATCGCCTCATTACAGGCAATGCAAAATAGTACCGTCACAGTCTATTGTTTCTAGCACTCTCAAAACTCAAGCTTCGTGACTGTATATAGTAGACTGTGGTACAACTACTTAGCGCTCAGGCAAGGATGTAGAACATTCCTGCACAAACAGCGCTCAACGAGCGCGCGCGCTCCTTCGGAGCGGGAGAGCCGTGTTTACCGCTCGCCGAAACGGAGAGGAAGATACGTCAGAATGACATAAACTTGGTATAGGTAGAGGAGGAGGAAACGAACAGTTATCTAGTGGAGTGCAGTGTGTAGGCCTATTCTCAGTAACTGTTTCACGTTGCTTACCTACTGCTACAGTACAGTATGGAAAAATCTAAAAGACGGAACATAACATTCAACATTTAACGATTTACAGCTCAAAATTATTGATCTTCAATGTGACCTAAGGGCTAAATATCGTTTGAATAATACTAATAGCCTGGTTGAGTTTTACAAGACTAAACATTAGCAATAATATCCACAACTACACAAGCTGGCTGTGAAAATGATTGCTATGTTTGGTTCAATATTTATATTTGGGAGCAACTGTTTTCTATAATCAACTTTAATCGAACATCTGTAACTGATGTTTCATTACTATCAGTAGGATATTGTTCCTTTCAACTGCCAACAGCATAAAACCTCGTTTTGATGTACTGATAAATAAAAATATAACAAAATGATACTGTACATTAAGTAGCTATATAATGTTTATTACTTCTGTGAAATGTTTTGCGAACACTGAACGGGAATTCATTTCATAAACACTCGTAATAGTACTTCCTTTTGTATATATTTTGTACGAGATCACCCTTCCAGTCCACCCCTATACAGAGTGAAGGTAATATCTGCATTCCGCTCATGAGCTGTGAGCCGGCTCAGAGATCGCAAACCTTGTGCAGGCCTGATGTAGAAAGTGTTACAGTAAGTAGGTCCTAAGGAAAAATCACTATAATACAAATGAGACAATTTATGTGATAAGTGCCTGAGATATGTCATTTACAATAATAATCACGAGCAGTAAATATATTTTAATGAATTTGTTTACCTTCTCCACAAAGTACAATGGAATAAGGCACAAACATTAATAGAAAATTGAAATATTTATGGTATATAGTTATGATTTGATGACTATTTACGAAAAATTTACAATACTTCCCTTTAAATAATATAGTATAATATTATTCTAAGGGAAAACAGTATGTACTTTACTTGACTTATATTGTGTCACGAAGCATTAGCAGAAAGAGACAAATACTGGTAAGTAAATACACAAGAATGGTGAATTTGCAAAACGACTTAAGTCCGTATTTTGGGGGTTTTGAGTTGAAAGCACAATTATGTTACTGTGTGCAAAGGGTTTCGTTTAGTAGCAGAATGACTCTAATCCACGACTTTTGTATAGTTTTTAGTAGTATTAGAATATTTGGTTAAGGGTAAAACGCCTGTAGTCGTGGACTTAAGTTGTTTTCCTGTCAAGTACTGAAGAAACTTAAATAATATGTAATTTAATCATACACTTAGCTGACAAATTGTTTTTTATTTGTTGTCATTAGTAATTCTTTCCGAAATTATCTCACGTTTACCATTCCTTCCAGTGCATCCTTCAATAGGCAGTTCTATTCAGCCAGTGACACAACCAATGTCCTTTCTACTTCTTGATCATTTTCAGCATCATTCTTTCACCACACTTTCCAACACAGTGGTTTATGCCCGATCAATGAAACCAAAATTCAAGATATTCCTAAAATGCTTAAATACATTCGTGATGAAGAAGACGTGAATACATTTTACGAAAACATTATAGCATGAGAGAAAACAAAGAATTGAAAGATGAAACTAAGTTGTGGTCTCGTTATAACACTCCTAAGAGTTGTCTGTGCTCTTGTGATTAACAAATTGTTCAAAATAATGTTGTTCAACAATTGCAACAAGGTTATTTTATGATTTTGGTATAAATACATTTAGTTGAACATATTTATGTGTCAGTAACCTAACAATAATAATGCAGGATTGAAGGTAATTTGCAGAACAACTTATCTCCTGAAGATAATTAAATTTTTTACGATCTGAAGAAGACTACAAAAGTATGAATTCTTATAATAAAACTGTTTATCTTACATATCTCTTACATATAAAATATTATATTTTAACAATATATGGTTCAGCGACGCTAGAAACAGTTTTCTTTAATTTTCTCAAAACTACTTCTAGGAAGTTAAGTTGTTTTGCAAATTCACAATTCACATGTAGGCTGAACAATTTTAAAAGTAGTTATTTTCTAAGCTTTTATGTCATTGCTCATCTATTGCAATTGCAATGTGTGTAATGACAAAACACATTTTCTTAAATTATAAGAATTCATTTTTTTTTCACTTGAAGGACCTTCTGCAGACGTTTGACAATTTTAAGTATAACATTCTCTATAACAGATAATATTACGTTAGCAATTGCAATCCTTAAAAGTAAACGTAAATTATTGTCTATCGGTCAACTCCTTAGTCTAGATTTGTTAAATTTCAGTCCACGCCTGTGGAGTAACGGTTAGCACGTCTAGCCGCGAAACCAGGTGGCCCGGGTTCGATTCCCGGTCGGGGAAAGTTACCTGGTTGAGGTTTTTCCGGGGTTTTCCCTCAACCCAATACGAGCAAATGCTAGGTAACTTACGAAGTTGGACCCCGGACTCATTTCACCGGCATTATTGCCTTCATCTCATTCAGACGCTAAATAACCAAAGCTGTTGATAAAGCGTCGTAAAATAACCTAATAAAAATAAAGTTAAATTTCATGAAATAAAAAATCTTTTTAAACCTATACGTACTGTCAAACATTGATAGTATTTAAAATAAAGAGTAAAAATTGAATAATTGAGGATATTGTGATCACTTCAGTGCTCTGTACTCTTTAGTATGAGGACGAGTAATGAACTGTATTAAATTTGTACTCCCCTATCATGTCTAGTATAAGACTGCAGGGAAGGGTAGTAGGGGAGGTAAAGTTTGAACACGTTCTGTTGCTGGAATGAAATTGAAGCACGGCACGTAATATAACTGGATGACATCACTGCAATAGTGGAATGGAGCTTGTGCCAATCATTTGAATTTCTTCTTGTCACTGAATAGCATATTACCTTGAATCTCTTGCTTCGTAAAGATTCTATTTAATCAGTAAAGAATACTTAACCCTAGAATGCTATCGTACGTAATTTTCACGTGAAATGGATAAACATTTGCTTCTAACTACTTTTCCCGCCTCCTTCTTCTAGCTATGCCTCCATCTTTCAGTTACTGTCTATAGTCGTGACAGCAGGTTGCAACTTACACCCTTAGCCAAATTATTAGGCCTATAAGATATATTTGGAAATGTACGTCAGATTTACGCATCAGTAGTATTAAAAGAAAATTTTCTGTCAGTGTAGTTTATTTATTTTCTTATAAGTGTATTTTAAGTGACAAAGTAACATTGAATGAAAACTTACGTGATAATCCTAACACTACTCTGCAAATTATAGATGAAAATTCAGATGACGGTGCTGAAGGCAATGTAGAGATTAAATATGAAGCTTGCGACAGTGACAAGGATCCAAAATACATACCGGGATGAAATTGCAGCTCAAGGAAAAAATTTAATTGAAGATACAGTACGAAAGATTGAGAATAATTGTAGAAAACAGTATATGGAGAAAGAAAGAAATAAGTAGAAAAACAGAAAACGGATAACTCACCATTTATTCCTCTACCGAGGAGCAGAAAAGAAATAATAAAATTGTATTCTGAAATATTTTATTGTTTTTGTATTTATATGGCTTTTTGTTTCCTGTAAATTTATTTTGATATAAGCAAAAATTAGAAACAAAGAACAAAACTTAAGAAATGAAATAAAAATTACATTCATAAATATTTTCTTGTAGTTAAGTCTATATGATTTTATATTTCATGTACATTTATTTTAATGAATATAAAAATTAGTTACAAAAAATAGACCTAAACGAATGAAACCACATGAAAGAATAAAAAATTATATTTCGAAACGAATATTGAGCCAAAAACACTCTTTTCACCTTTTACATCTCATGCATTTTGTCAAGACACTCGCGATGCGCAATAGGGGAACAACGTTTATTTGGAGGGGGTAGGAGTAGACAGGAAGTTCGGGCGTGTGTCTACCGAGTTCCAGGCAAAGGCTAACTCATTCCCCTATAATTCGTATGCAGACTCATCCGATCTCGTGCGCAGCTCTGTAGGAAGAGTGGGGGAGTGTCTGGACATAATGCATGAGCTGTACGTCATTATTACATGTCAATAGTAATACAGTATTACTCAATGACGATAGCATTCTAGGGTTAAATAGAATATGTTCCAACTTTCTAATACAACGAATATTGACCTAACCATTTCTTATAAGTAAAATTAATTGGTGTATACTCGTATATATTAATGTTGATTTTACAGTATTTTAAATAATGGGATGTATTTCCATACTGGATACTCCCGGGTGTTTAGCAAAGAAATTATTTGTCATAACACAAATTTAAATACAAATTAATTATGAATTAGGCAGAAAGTGCACATAGACAATTATTGAAAGCTGATAAATATTATATTTGGTGTTGCATTACTGCAAATCTATACAGAATCAAGGTACAGGAATATGAATTTGCTACTGATGAAATATATAATTGGAATTAAAATATTATATCCTCCAAAAAATGACACATTTTCACCTATCTACACACATTCCGCCTACCGGCAGACTTTGGAAGATTGTGTCCTTCACAGATTCGCTTTAAAAGAACCGAAAGTCTGAAAAATTCTTAGCAAAGACATAGGTATTCGCTCGATCTCTCAGATACTCTGTGATAATTCTGGAAGTAGCACATGCTTTCTGCGAGTGATTCGGCTGTTTTCTCCACCCTTACGTCAATACAGATCCCCCTGTGAATCTCTCGATTCTGAATAGCAAATACAGTTTCAAAGGATAAAATCTTTCCAGTCTGGAGACTCCAGTTGAAATCTCGACGAATCCATCATTTCATCATTCCTCCATAATTCACAACCATCCCTGTCACCGATACAATACCAGCGGGAAACTAGTGCAATACATCATCTTTCCCAGGAGACCAATTCCATGGGACTTGCATAGCAAACATTCGACAGAGCAAGTAGCCACGGGATCCACTGGAATTGGCGCCAAAATCCAGTATTCGGTTACGATAAACCCGAAGACAAAAGAATGTGTATCACGGATGTGACGTACTTTCTTCTACTTTTGACGAGTTACACAAGATATGCCTATATCACGCTGACAATTATATTACTACTTCTATTTCTTTTTCAAGAATTGTTATTCAAAATATGAAATGAAGTAAATAAATCCGTGGCACCCCAGTCTATATAGGGCCACGGCCAAAACCGGCCAGCCGACAGATGGCCTTACGTCTACATGCCTAAGCAGAGGTGAACGATCATCTAATCAATACGAGGTAACGTATTGATTAGAACGATGATTCCTCCGCCGTTTTACCTGAGTTTTCTGAACCGCATTTCTTTACTCATTATGACTTCCCAAGTTGATTACTCTACCGGTCCCGTAAACTGGCCGAAATTTCATGAATAAATCTCTTCTCTTGTGAGGACTCAAACCAGCGCTCCTGGCGCATTGTTTCTGTAACATATGACGCTTTAGAAACATCTGCTATGGCGCAAGATATACGAAAGTCATTCCGGTACCTACTTAGTAAATGTAATCATCAGGCAGAGCATTTTCGTTCCCAAACGTACAGCTGATCGAGTAGTTTCTTCCGGTTGCTACATCTATTGCGGTCACGTGGATGCGAAAGCAAGGTCGAATTGCAAGCAGGTACGCATGGGGTCTTTAATTAATAATGATGCAATGTATTATAAATATGCCCCTGTAACGTCATATGACGTAGAAATAACATTCTCTTATTCTAACAATTTTTTTTTTTTTTGGTTTCTTATTCAAATGTATTCCCAATACTTTTCAATTGCTGGTAAAATTCATGTTCTGGGAGTAATACGTTAATTAAGTAGTAAAATATCACTGCAATCGAAAAGTATTGGGAATAAATTTGAACAAGGAACAAAAAAAAATGTTTAATTCCCCAGGCAGGATTCGAACCACGAAAGTCTTAGTTACCAGTCCATCGTGCTCTGGAGAGAACAAGGCTCTGGGATCAGGTACAAGGTTCGGTCCGTTTTTTTTTGTCACTACTGTAGGCAACTGTAAAATCAGATCTTTAATGCTGCGGACAAGACCGAATTCTTTCTAACCACGAATTCATCACCTAAAAATTCACCACCGCTGAGTAATCCCAACAGATGAAAGAATTGTTAAATTAAAATATATTTAAACGATACAAGGTGTGCCATTTATTAATAAAGCGGAGCACGGCGTGGATACCTGGCTGTTGTGTGAGAAGGAAAAGGATCTCCGGGCTGTGATTCAACCCGCACAGCCCCCTTCCACGTCGTCTGTGTGAAGCGACAAGCCACAGGCCAAGGAGACACAGTGGAGGTTAAAGTTAGTTACAATTCACCTGTTTGTGACGTTTTCGTGGCGTAAATTCAGCGTGTGAGCTGAGTAAACACGCACTTAGCTCTTTTGGCTAACTAGAAATTATTTCAAACATATTCCTACAGCAAATTCCAGTTATAAAAATTGTTATATAACGCATTCTGAACGAACTATTTTCAAATGCATTTCTCTCACTATGTAATATGGATTTAATTGCATTTATTTATATTACTCTGTATTTCAATGTGTTTGTGTACAGAATAAAACAAAAAATACTTTTCGATTTAATTATAATTACCTTTAATATGTTTTACAGAGTTATAAAATTTTATGCCGTACTTTCTTTCACAAGAGTGACATATGTGACATGTTACATATTATTTTAGGTTAATTGAAACTCCCTACGGTATATTCAACAACAAACTGGTACAGACTTCGCATTGATTTCATAGGCATTTCCACGTCCGTCCTATTCCTGTTCTTATATATTTATTTTAAATATCGGGGGGCGAGGTTCTAGTTGTAGAAATCTTTGTTGAACTGGGCACCCTAACCCATTATCTCCTGTCCTAGTTGCCTCATAAGTGGTGCCTTGTTTATGTCACTTGTGAGGTTCAGACCTGTCTTCGGATAGTTCACTGAACAACAACAACAAACTTTTGTTATAAAATAAGAAAAATTTAGCCATACACAAAGACGAACATGTGAATCAAAATATGTTACATGGGAGAAAAAACCAGGCAGTTCCAATTCAGTACTTTTCGAGATAATGAAGAAAAACTTACCGCCAAACAATAAACATGTACAGAAGAGACAGGTCCAAAATGCATTATAACTGTGAATGTAATTCTCGGAACTACTTGGTTCTTCGACCAAACGATAGAGCGTATTTTTTGTCCTCTGTGCATAAATAACTCAAAAAAGAAAAAAATTGGGACGCCAATTCGAAACTCGTAATTTTACAGAAGAAAGAAAAATTGCAAACAGGATGAAGAAATCGGTTCTTGATCTGATGGATCGAACTTCTAACTATGTGATGGTGCGGCCATCAATGTGGTAGCAGTTTGCAATACAACAGAACTAATATTTTTGTAAATGCCGGCACTGAATTTTAAAACCGTTTTCCCAGAAAAGACCAATATCAGTATATACACTTGAAATTCTTATAAAATGTTCAATATTTTACTTATAACAAAATTTAAAAAATGTTCGGAATTATTTAATTCTTAAGAAGAATCAAAGTATAGAATACCCTAATGAAGAGCCCATTTCCTAATCATGGTCCAAAACCATTAAATTCTGTTCACTTAACAAAAGAGCCCAGTTGTCTGAGTGGTGATGGTGAATTCGATGATGACTAATGGACCATCATGCCTCTGCCTTCACAGAACCAGGTCCCATTTCCAGGCGAGTACCTGATAAGTAGAGACCGGAATCTTAATTACTACTCTTTGAAGTTAAGTGAGTACGAAGTTTATGCAATGAGCCAAATGATTTGACGAAGAGTAGTGGCACGCGGCATTATAAGATGAAAACAAGGCTGTAATTCATTAATTGCGCTATATTTAAATTTCGCTCGCAGTCTTGTACTGCAATCGATATTAATCGTAAAGTGATTGAACACGATCGACTGTGACACAATCGATACTTCTCGAGTTGTCTTCAACTATACAGAAGAAAAATATCATTAGAGAATGTCTGGTGAAACGAGAGAACATCATTTTGCCGCCTCTTTACATTAAACTGGGAATAATGAAACAGTTTATGAAAGCATTGCATAAAGATGGTGATTTTTTTAATATGTATGTTCTAAATTTTCCTTTCTCTCTGAGGCATAACTTAAAGAAGGAATATTTGTGGGGACCCAAAGTAAGAAATTTGATGAAAGATGAATACTTTGAAGATTTAATGACCCATGAAGAACGACTGGCTTGGATAGGATTTAAGAATGTGGGTGACAATTTCTTGGGGAATAGGAAACACCAGATTTCAAAATCATTGTAGAAAATATGTTGGTAGCTATGAAAAATTTAGGATGCAATATGAGCATTATAATCCATTTCCTTCATAGCCATTTTGACTTCTTAACTGATTGTCTCGGAGATTACAGCGAAGAACATGGAGAAAGAATTCAAGACATGGAAGAAATAGAAAGGCGATATCAAGGCAGGTGGGATGCAGTGATGATGGCTGACTACTGTTGGTCTATGAAAAGAGACAATGTGAGCTGCAATATAGAAGACAATCTCGAAGACAGAACTTTCAGATGAAGAGGAAGCGGTATTAAAAAATGAAGTGTCTGTATGAGACTTGGAATGAGTTGAACTTACATTGTGAATATGAACAAGATAATGCTGTTTGATTTTGTTTACGGTATAGACATTTTTAAAGATTACTTAATTTATGTATTTAAATATGTTAATATTGCATCAATGGAGCAATTCTTCAAAACATAATAAAATATTTTTCATTCATGATGGGCAAAATCTGACTTCCAATCCTCCAACAGAAGCCAACAATTAATCAAAATCAACCTTCGATATAAAAAGCCTCGAAACAAAATTTAATTTCGCAACCCTGTGTAATTGCACATTCTTCTTGGTATACGATGTTGGTCCATTCTTACTACGTGTTCATGCCGTTCTCGTCTAAACTATTGTAATTTACCAAGTATCCATTATACTTTTAAGCTGCTCTAGGCTTTCCTGATTTCTCTTGTGATCTAGTAGCTGAGGAAAAACAGGTCTCCTGCAAAAGACCTTTCTGAGTTCGAACACATGTAATTTACGTTATATGAATTTGAGGTGCATGAAAATAGTACCACTGGAAAGAGACACTCAAAAGGTTTAGTTCCTTACCTTAAATATATTCAGTGTGTCCCTCTTGGTACCACGGCACACATCAAGCCTATGGTCAGGTTCCACGTAGGTACACGGATTTTTCGAATCCCAGGTTCCGAGGTCGTCTGTTCAGAAAAATGAAAAGTGACTTCGTCAGAAAACTTCACGGAACGAATAAATTCATCATCGTTTTCAATCAAAATCCGCATACTTATGCAGGAATTTCTTCGTAGTATTGTTTCTCTGGTTTTAGGGCTTGCAGAAACTGTAGTCGGTACGGATGAAATCGCAACCGCTTGCGAAGAATCTTGCTTTAAAATCAGTGTACCGTTTACGGATTGCAGGCCCACTGGGTGGATCTGCACCACACTTTGTTCGGTAATACAGTTGCACATTAATAACCGAATGAGTCACATGAAAATCAATCACACAAAAAGCATTTCTGTCCTCTATAGCAGCCATTTCGTCCCGAACAAATTTGTTTATATTCGTTAATATGAGGCAGTGTTACCAACTAGGAAAACAATGTTATCACAATTAAACTTTTTCAGTTTCTCTTTCCATTGGTGCTATTTTCATGCACCGCAAATTAATAGAACGTAAATTACATGTGTTCGAAACCGGAGAGGTCTTTTCTACGAGCCCTGTAATTAATTTGGTTCGTGGTTCGTGATTTCCCGCCTTCGACATATCTGTGGACTATTCCTTTCATTTTTACGCCATACAAAGTAGCCTACCGAATTTCTACGTTGCACTTCCACTATATGTCGTCAGTATTTAAGAAAATTGTTTGATGGAGTTAATTTCCAGATCAGTTTTGAGTTGCGCTTGCAGTTTTCATGCGATTGTAGGGGGACATCATTTTATTTTTACTAGCATTTCCAATATTAACCTGGCTATACTTTTGGATTAACAGTTGAGAACCGGAAACACCGTTTGCTATCCCCTTCCACGACTGGAGTTCGATTATACTGGTGTAAAATACAAACAAATCACTTTGCTAGGTATAGGAGGGAAGAAAAATAGTTCAGCCATTTACGTAAACTAGGAAATATCGAGATTTTGAGTTCGATAATTTTCATTAGGTTTTTGTTTAGTCAAAATACAGTACTGTATTAACAGTAAGTGGTTTTACTCACGAACTGAGCTTTCCATTCGGACGTATTCATTATGCAGTGTATATTATACTGTCCACAACACATTAGCGTACAATCTAGACAATGAAGTTGAATTGAAATATAATCATAATATGGATATTTAAACACTTTTTTTTAATGGTGGCCGTTCATTTCGATACAGGCTTCAGTTCTTTTGTGCGTATTATCGCACTATAGACTACTGTACCTAATTCCAATTACCAATTTCGTCTTTCGTACTAGTAACTCATGTTGAAATAATTCTGTACCTAAAAGAGTACTTTAAGAACTGTAAATTCAATCTTCACTTCTGCCCGATCCGAAAAGATAAAATTACTCAGACATGCTGTCAACTGTCCGTCCAAGTGGTTTTGCCGCAAGGTTGTAGAAAGGCGGGAAAATCACGTGACAGTTAATTACTTAACGAGGCCCTTTTATTTAATTTATTTTAAACAGTTGTATAATATTACGTAGACGTCCAATTCCTAACAGAAATTAATGTTTTCAGAAAATAGCTAAGACAGTTCAGCCACTAGCCTTTACAGAGGGGCGAGCAGAAGCGGGTGGGGGAAACTGGGATGCGACGTAGGCAAACGTGTTTATTATGACCGTAAGGCGACTTTGACGCGGCCTTGGTTCTGTATGGAGGACGGTTGGAAGTTTACTAGTAGAGGGGGTAGGAGTGAAGTACATTCAAAAAGTCAGGTACAATAAAAATTGAAGTAAAAATAAAATGATGCCCCTGTATAATACAAAAATGTGCTTTGTAAATAGAAGCTATTTGAGCAGCAATTAAGGAGTGCATGTATCGATCAGGTTAAGAGATGAGTAATAATTATACCAACACAATTATGAAACTAGACAAAATCAATAAACTAAAAATAATTAATAAGAGGAAAGTGTTCATCAGTAATTACGTCTATGCAATGCAGACACCCACGGACGCTAGTAACGCTGGGAAGAATTTTCCTAAAGCCTTAGGTTTATTTTCTGGCCACATTAGTGCACGACGAACTGTTAGCGAAATATGATGACAGGGCACTGTCTGAGCCAACTCTCCTGTACATCCTGGCAACAAATCCACCTGTCGGGTTTCACGTATCCCATCTCTTGGTTCTCAGGGGATTGTATGTATACTGGGTGCACTAATAACAGTGCAGGAATTTAGTCTGGTCACTTCATTGGGTGTTGTAGCGAATATTCCTTTCTCTCTTCCTAAAACCTCTACCTTTATTTGCTGGGTCCATTTACTTAATATGTAGAATTAATCACCCTTATAAATATTACGAACACACTTATAGCCGAAGTAATATACTGATGGATAAGTATTGAAATAGTGAAATACAAAATGATTCAAATTTTAATGCAAACTCTAACATACTGTATTCCGCCATATAGGCTAGTTAGGAACAAAACAACAACATTCATAACTCAATTCGATTCAATAATAACTAGTAGCGGTGATGGTGATTACGGTTGTGGTGGTGGTGGTGGTAGTGGTGGTGGTGGTGGTGGTGGTAGTAGTAGTTTAATTTCCATTGCACAGATGCAGTGCTTGAACACGGAATAAAAATAATATACAGTAATATATTAATTGATAAATCGTGGTTTCAGACAGAATAGAATAGACACAATTGAATGTATAATAAATTAGGAAATAAATATTTAGGGATCCCATGGAAATCCTCAACTATAGCAGCCAGATTGGAAATGGGAATAGAGGGTAGTAGGGGAAAAATATTATTTTGGAAAGTTAAATTTTCGGGTTATATCATAGAGCAAGAATAAAATGATAACTTGAAAAGATATATATATATATATATATATATATATATATATATATATATATATATATATATATGATGCCTACAAACGATGAAAACTAAGTCAAATTGGATAAAAGAATTATAAAATAATGTGAGCAGATTAGGACTAAATTGGCTATAGCAAGATATTTGGGGAAATTTATATTAATTTGATAGATAAAATTATGAGGAGGCGTAACGAGATAGTGAGACAGGAAATGTTTAGCAATTTAAAAAGTTAAAATCATTACTAGATTACAAAGAAATGAAAATCATATGCGAACAGGAAGAATATAGAAAAGTTAACAACAGGGAAGAAAGGATGGGACTAGCGTGGTGGAGAATGGGAATTTGGAAGCTAAAAACTAGAAGAGGAGACGCAGGAAAAGACATAGGCCTATGTTCTTTATGTAATAAAAAAAACACATTCACATTCTGCCATCTTGTCAAGAAAATGAAGGAACAAGAAAAAATGTTATTCAGGAAGCAGTACAAAAACTAAATACAGCATACAGCAAATTGTATAGAACAGTAAACGGAAGAAAATTGAGGGAACTCGAAAAATGTTTGTATATAGTAAAGAAAAAATGGGAAGGGAAAACTAAAATAAAAGCATATATATATATATATATATATATATATATATATATATATACTGGGTGTTCATTTCAAAGTGTGTCATGACGTCACTGTTGGTGAGTCAGCGATTTGAAGCGAGTTTCAGCTTTTATGTTAGAGAAGTTGCCTATTAATCAAGGCGTTGAATCTGAACTTAAGAACGTGTACGGTATAACTTGAAAGTCGTAGCAACAGATGGCGGTCTGTACGGTCTGTGTGCTACCATAACCTCTTTCGAACTGTGTTTTGCGAGGGCAAGTTGTACCCAGGGTATTTGTTATCATCGGTTGCGTACGGCAACATTCCACAATACAAATCAAATGCTCCGTGTCCATGTTGACCGTCGAAGTTAATGTCAACAAATACTGTACGTAAGTAATCGTCTTAACCCTCTCCCCATATCCCGACAGTAAGGAAAAAACCCACCTCAGTACGTGTTTCCAAACAGTTCGCATTCCTGCCACTACAGGCGTTACCGTACGTATCGGTAAGTACTCTTCAGAATGAACGCCGTACTTGGTAGGCATCTTCTCTTGCATATAGGTAATACGCCTTTGCGGAGATGTAGGGAGATTGAATTCTCTAGGCTCATCGGCTAGCCACATGACGACATGCAGCGAGCCATGACACATTTTGAACTGAACATCCAGTATATATATATATATATATATATATATATATAGGGACTTCATTTAATTTTTACGAGATGTAACTTACGTTTCTCTGAAATGAAATCACGTTTCTTCTTTATCAGACTGATTGTAAGTTTGGAATTCACCATCATATGGCTGAGAAGCTGAGAAATTGTCCGGAAAGTACGGTAAAATGACGCATTTCTGTACACCAAATACCATCCCCAGGCCTGCAGAACTCGCAAAGTAGGGGAACTATGACGTCAGCCTCACTCCACTTCTATTGGGGATGACCGACTTCCGCCCCGAAAATGAATGTTGATGCAGCCGAGCGTAATTAGAACGCCGTGACAGCACAGGTAGAAAAGGTGGGTGGGGTAAGAAAGGAGATGAAAGCAGTCGCTCTCAAGAGCTACAGTTCTGCAGGCCTGACCATCCCTTTTGCAACTGGTTTAGTCACAAACAACGGACTTAAACCTGACCAATTTTCATTAACATTCGACAACATGGTTGCAGAAAATGGAGTTGGGTTGATGCGGCATTCAGTCAAAACCTGAAGGTATTGATCAGGATGTTCAATAGTTTGAACCATTTTAGAACCTGACTATATAAACCAAAATTTCTGTCATTTTGTTTATACGAGTGTCCTCGAACGGGGAAAATATGTTTGATGTTAAGGCTCAAAGATTTTGACAACCAGACGCAAAATTTTATAACTGTAATGTTTTTATTTTGGCCACCACATGAGTCTGAAAACAATATAACACTTCAAATTTTTCAACGCCTCCAGTTTCTTTGTCAAGAAGTCATAGAGGAAAGAGCATACGGTATTGGGATCCTTCCTTGTATCGCATTCAAAGAAACAATGGAATGAGCTAGAAACATCATTATGGGAATGGATGTTGAAATCGTACAGCCACAAGAGTCGCTTATAGAAATGCGACGTGACATTGAGCCTTAGAATAGCCAAATTTTGAGCGTAATCAAATTCGAGTACTAGAGTCTCGATGTCTTCTTTATTTTCAGAGTTCTTTACTTTCTCTAGGTACTTCTGCTTAAGGTGATTATACATTTGATTACGTGCAAAAATTTTGGGCGCTGCGAGTTCCACCACAATACTATAATAATACTGTTGAAGAACTTCCAGATGTCATCCTCCGTCATTTAGTGGTTACTACTGTATGCTCACCATTTGATCCGAGGTTCTCTGCGTTTGTAACCGGCTGAAGACGTTGTAATTTTGAAGACAGTAAAAATCCTTGGTTAGACTTCCTTTGAAAGAGAAGTAGACAGACACACAAAGAAGACAGAGACAGCTCAGACAATACACGACAGACCGATGGACGGACAGATAGAGACATAGATGGACAGACAGACACAGGAAGAGACAGACTGGCAGATAGACGCAAGCAGAGACAGACGGAGATACAAACAGAGACGAAGACAGACGGCCAGACAACGGGAGACACAGACGAACAGAGACAGACACAGCAACAGACGGACAGACACAGGCACAGACGGCCAGACAGCCACAGATGAACAGACACACATGATGGGTTGACAACCAGAATGGACCAAGTGCATCTGGAATAGTTCTGAGATATTGAGTCTTAAAGTTCCTGGCTCACGCTTAGCAACCTCCACTTTCCACAGGAAATGCTGCCTTCTGTGGAATAACAAATGAGTTATGGACTTTGTTTGTTATGGCAATGAATAGGTATAAGTTTTCTTCATCCGAGATTGTATTAATCCACAAACTGATCACTGGTGGACTTGGACCACTCTGGTTGTGAGCCCCTTATATACAGGCGAACAGAAACAAACATAGACGGACAGACACAGATGCAACCACAGACGAAGAGACGCATATACAGACGGACAGACACAAACGGACAGACAGACGGATAGATACAGACACAGACGGACAGACACAGACGAGCAGAAACAGACGCATACGGACAGAAATAAACACAGACAGAGACGGACAAAAACAGAAACAGACACAGACAAACATAAAGAGACACAGACGGACGGACACTCACACAAAGGTACGCAGACACGCAGGCAGGCAGTCAGGCAGGCAGGCAGGCAGAGACAGGTAGACGGATTTTTTGACAGTGACTGGAAGGGATGTAAATCTGGTCAACCCTAAAATAACGGAATGTTAGACTACCCTGACTATTAGGGCCTCAGTAAAAATATATCGCTAATTTCTCACCCACGATAACGATTTAAGTTATGATAATGCTGCCTTGTGAGTGGCGTGGTCGCTCGTTTGTTCCAGCCTCTACATGAAATCCATACCACTGCAGGCTAGACTAAAATTAGGTACAAAATTGTATTATGACGAGTAGTAGAGGCTTTGAAATAGTGTTGTTGTTACCTTACGTTAATAAATTGTCTTAGTATGATCAAAGAAAGCGAGGTAAATTAATCAGCTCATAGTGAAACTGCCGTAACATAGGGGACCGTTAATATGACGCCTAGTTGTCACCTGAAACAGCACCCGACGTCAAATCGATAGCGGACCACAGTCCATGCTCTAGGTAGGATTCAAACCCATTACCACAGCCTTTTGGACATTTGAAATCTGTTCTACGTTGCATACTGTACATCTTGCTTTTATCTAGTATTATTTGAAATGTATTAATAATCTATGTATATTAGTTTAATTTCGCTAAACAGTTTCTATTCCATTGTTTAATTAATAGTTCATAGCACAGTAACACCTCGTTAATCCGAAACCCGATAAGCCGGACTTCGCTTAATCCGGACAGGCAAAAGAAAGAATGATGAGTTTGGAAAAATTAAAGAACGTTGTGTTAAGACTTACTTTTATACATTAGAACTATGGAATTAAAATATTACACCTATAGTATTAAAATGAAGGAAATCCATCAAGTTTGCGTTAAAGTAATTAATTAACCATCATATTTATGGGTATCACGAATGTACGGCATTCTAGGTATGTATTGCTTTACATTTTACTGTACTGTATAGTGTGTTGAGGTCTATTACATTTAAAAACACTATAATAAACGTATTTTGTTACTATAAACGGAGTTATAACGCACTTTCTACTGCTTTTTACGTTATTTCAGTTAATCCGGACTTTCGTTAAACCGGTCAAATTATGTCCCCCCCAATTAGTCGGGATTAACAAGGTTTTACTTACTGTTTAATTCATAAGTAACTCTTGTATATAGTTAATTTTTTTTGCAATTCATTTTGAAGAAATTTTATCAGATAAGTCTTTGGTATACAATAAATGATTTGATATTTTCCGTCAATGACTTAACATCTTGTATATAGATGTAAACCTTTATATTAAATTTTTATTCTAAGTATTAACGTTTTCGTTGTACCAAACGACATCATCAGATACATGATTGGAATACAATATATTGTCGTTTGGTACGACGAAAACGTTAGTACTTAGAATAAATGTGTAATATAAACGTTTGCACCTTCAGAGTGTAACAAAAGTTTCTGATACAGTGAAAATTTTAGTTTTTTTTTTTTTTTTTCAAATATTTGATGGTAAATATCACATTTTCAGCCAAATTAATAATATAGGATTGCATCACACCACAATCAAGTAGTACCAACTCCTACACCATAAAATTTGGTCATGCTTTCTGAGAAAATGGAAATTAACAAGAGAATAATTTTAACATATTGTTACAGAAACTTTTGTTACACTCATACAAGATGTTAAGTCATTGACGGAAAATATCAAATAATTTATTTTATATTAAAGACTTATCTGATAAAATTTCTTCAAAATGAATTGCAAAATTCTACAAGCCAGTCAGGCAAAAATACACAAATAATATTTTTATATCAAAAAAATATTATTATATTGTATTCCAATCATATATCTCATGATGTCGTTTGGCACGACAAAAACGTTAATACTTAGAATAAATATGTAATATGAAAGTTTACATCTATATACAAGATGTTAAGTCATTGACGGAAAATATCAAATCATTTCATGTATATAGGCCTACGTAATTTTATCGAACTCAATTGATTGTGATCTTTGTAACTTCTAAGTTCATTCATATATATATATATATATATATATATATATATATATATATATATATCCATTTTGCTGGTTGAGTGGAAGAGAAGACCTTACGACCGTAACTCCGCCAGCCAAAATAAATTATTATTATTATTATTATTATTATTATTATTATTACATCACTGTAAGCTTTAGTGAAATTAAGAAATGTTTCATAACGAATACTATTAGATATCAAATAAAGCATTTCTGCACATAACTTGAGTGACTGTGAAACACTCTTTTGATATAAAAATTTGTGCAGATAAGCTATATTATGTATGTTATTTATATGCGCGTTAGCATACTGATGTGAATTAGACTCTAATTTCAGGAATGCGAAAGGACAGAGAGGATTCCGTGTATGAATGCGAAACCCAGCCCCTCTGTTACCCGGTGGACAAGCTACTTCTTTGTCCAAGTTTTGTGTTTGGAGAAGCCTTTTCGTTTTGGGTCATTAAATATACGCATGTCTAGTCCCATTGGAATTAGGATGTGCTTCTATCGAACTTTTTGGGTTAAATCGATACCCAGTCCCCTACCGTTTGCGCTAAATTCCAGTTCATCCGAACCAGAAGTAGCAGCACAAAGGAACCGAGGGGACGGGACCGCCTCCGCCATGCACAGCAAATTGCACATATCAAATTACGATATGATTTTACAGAATTAGTGGAAATAAATTTCTTTCCCGTGAATGATCCGCCCAGTTCTAGTTGCAATGCTGCGGGGTGGGACACAAGTGAACTTCTGTATTTTTTGCCGTCCTGTTCAAAGAAATTAAACTAACTGTCATAGCACACAGATTGAACTTCTAGCCACTTATCGTAACTAATTAGGTAGTTTTTGTAGTTAGAAAGCCGACATTATAATAGAGGCAGACCTTTCTTCTTTACAATCACACAAAGCATAGCTCAGTTAACCGACGGATTCTAAACAAAGTAGGCTAAGCGGCATTCTATTCCTGAAAATAACTGTACTTCCAAATTAATTTATGTTGAAACAAACTGCTCAGAACTTGCTTTCTGCGAGCATATTTCTTTTTCTTAAAAGAATAGGCCTATAGGCCTACGCTCATGACTGGAGTCTGTTTCTTTTCTAGCGAGAGGGAGTAAGCTAAGCATATTCTGGCAGTTTGTAACATAATATCTTGGATATATGATACATTTATTATAGTTCATAGACAAAAAAAGAGAAAAATATTAGTACATTATGCAACGAGTCTGTAATGGCAGTAATTAAGACGAGCGCAAGCGAGTTTCATCATTTTCATACGAGCGTCTTAATTACCATTATAGGCAAGTTTCATAAGACTTTTAATGCTCGACCATATTTCTAACTTGAAATTATTCATAAGTATTCATGTTATTCTTATCTGACTGGGGAGCAGAACTGACCTTGTCCAATATCTCGTAAATTGTGAGATGTGCGCAGACGCGAAAGTATTGATTTTTCCTAGAAACAAATGTCATTGACCTTGATATAATCTAGAGATTAAAATTAACATTAATCTTGATATAACCTTGAAATTTATTTAGACATTGAAAAACTAGATGACAAATTGAATTTATTTGAATATTATTTACAATTAACGCTAATTATTATAGTAACAGAACATAACCGTCTGCGAAAGTATTGGATTTCCAGCCTCCGTGACGTTTCGCTAGTTGTCTTTCGATTGCATATCCGAGAATAATCGGTACTTGCGCTTTCATATTGCTACAATGATGTTTTCTGATTGGTGGAAGACCTGAACTTTAATGAATAGGTGTACTTTAATGAGGTCCATTAAAGGGCTGCTACTAGGTGTATAATTACTACATTTGGGTATGGTCGAGCATAAACATACATATAATCATTACATTACATAATTTATAATTTACATATAGATATACAATTTTTAATATAATTTCTAAACTTAACTGTTTAATATAAGATGTTTTATCTTGCACTTGCGACTAGTTTTGTGCAAAATTCAACTCATCTTAATATGTTGTTACAATTAGTCTTTGTTCACTTGGCTAAAATGTACTTCACGTTTCAATCTGCAATGTGCAGCTAGCATATATAAATCTTCCATTATTCTAGCATATTTAAAATCTTTGAATAGATTATGTTTTATTTTATTTATTTATAGTACTATTCAAAAAACTAATCACTTTTTCTTATCCAATTTTTTTTCTCATTCAATTCTAGCTATTTCATTTATTCTTTCCATTCTAATTTTTTTGACCAAAAAAGATATAGACTATTTGCGTTTGTAATTTTATATTATTATTATTATTATTATTATTATTATTATTATTATTCACGAGTTTTCTTATAGCTATTTCTTTATTCATTTGTAGGAACTCTTCATTTATGAATTTCATCCGTATTTCTTTTGTATATTCACATTCAAAAACAATATGAATGTCATCTTCCCTATGTCCACATAACGGGCACGTGCCTTCAGGTATATTACCTATATTATTTCTTAATCTCCAAATCCCCAGTCTGAACCAGGCTAGTCAAAATCTTTCTTTCAATTTCATATAATCTATATATGTACTCCGACCCCATATCTTTTTATATTCATTAAAAATATTAGGGAGCGCATTTCATTGACACTACTAAAATCATTTTATCTAGTAATATTTTTACATCGTGATTTAATTAAATTTAGGCTTGCAATATCTTGGATATAAAGATGGTGAAGTGCAAGGGATGAAAGAGACATATGATGATAGTTCTCAACAATAATTGAAGCGGTGAGATCAATAACCATTCAAGTCCATTGACACAAGTTTCGAGAAAGATTCAAAAACCTTTTTTTTATTTCTTACCTAATTATTACTTTTTGCACGTAATATTTCTGGTTGTTTTAGAGATCAAGACAAAATAGTATACCAACTTTTAAAGTCGTAACACTTGTGGAAATATCCAAAATTTTATTTCAAATTTGCAAAAATGAATGGCCAGAAGTGGACTTGAATGGTTATTGATCTCACCGCTTCAATTGTTATTCTCTGTAAACCGATAGAAGTGGTTCATGCGTTACGCATGAGACTCGCATTCGGGAGGCACTTTTCAATATTCCAAGAAAACTCGTTCTATGTGTAATCCATTCAACAAAAATTCATGTACTTATATTGGTGCATAGTTAGTTCATTAGATTTACATATTATTTGTATTACAGGTGAAGAAAATAAAATACAATATATAAGAATGATTTAAGTCTTTCACTGTGATCAACCTAGTGCGAAGTTGTTTGAATATATGCACCGTGACATGTATGTTGACTGATCTGCTGTATCGGAGCTATATTTCGGTACCACCATCAGCGAATGTAGACGAAGTTCAATAGAGGAATCTATTTTTCAAATCCGTTACCAAGAGCATTTCTCCAAGACTGATGAAGCAGGCGACATATAACCCAGAAACGGTGGGTATTTCTATACATATGACATGGTTCAAATATCTCAAAACTTCGTACCAAGATAACATGATACGGAACCTTAGTTTTCAGAAACGTGACGCATATAATGACAAATTACATATGGTTCATGTTTCATCATTATTGAAGAACTGGCAAGTTCTGTATTCCTTGAAGAGCCTGGTCTCCTTTTCTGTTTAATTAACTTAAGATATAAACACGGCAGAACTATCACGGCTTTTTGTGAGCACAACGCCAGGTCTCCACTTAAGTCAACACAGGGCATCAAACTGACATTGAAAAACATACTGTACATGCTCTAGATGAGAATTGCATCTACGACCGTAGTCAGCATGCCTGGGATACGAATTTTACATACACTACATCTATAGCTGTTCTGTGGAAGTCCTGGTAGTTGTTTCTAATGTTTCTAGTGACATGAAACTTTCTGCAGTGTAGAAAAGTAATATTTCTTTAATTCTTCCGAAGTGGCATCGGGCCAAACCATTTTTGCGGGATTCCTACCGCGTACGTCCATCTGTTGTGAAGTTCACAGAAATTCCAGAGTATGGGCTTAGGTTATGCTGTAAGAGGAAATGAATGATTATCCAAAAAATAATAAATTACAAGAGGGACTTCCGTTAAAATTGTTATTCTTTTCGTTACCACCGAATGATTTTCAAGTTTGCTAATTAAACAGAAGTTTCCTGCTCAAAAATCGGCTGAAGACAATGGATTTTTTAGAGATTAACAAAGCTTTCCTTAAAGAGAAGGTAAATTGATGTCTCATATCATACCTTATAACGTGGAGAGAATAAAAATTCCATTCCATGTACACGGCGATATACATGCAGTTAACCTCTTGAGCAAAATTGTCAGCTCTTAATCTGATATTCTTGATAAATGAAGTGACACTGGGCTAATTTTCTACGAGTACTTAGGATTTCTCTTCCATTCCATTAAGTGATTATTTGTCGTTTATAATAGTAGGTTTGTTCCAGCAAGCAATTCATACCGCGTTCCGAACTAACACCGAACTTATTTCGACGCATGAGCCAGTTGTGTATGGTGTCAGAACTAGTTCGGGATTTGGCTTTAAAGAGGGACCAGCAGAAACTGGTGGAGAAAATTGGGATGTGTCATAACAACTCGGACGGACAATAGCTCTCGAATTCCTTCACGATGCTGGGTGAGCAAAGGTTCTATACATTAGCCGAAATTTCATGAGAAAATTACTTCCCCACCAGGACTCGAACTGGAGAGCATTCCTCAACAAGAGTTCAGATATGATGCCTTAGACCACGACGTTACAACAGCCGCCTTTACCACCAAGGAAATACTATTTATATCCATTTCTGTTACAGTTTGATTGAAAGCCACATTCATGACGCAGCGATGTAATTAGACCAATTAAGAAAATTCATGATCCCGTCAGTAATAGAACTCGCAACCTTTCGGGATACAGCGCAATGCTTTAAACGCCACATTATAGCACGCGCCCTGGAGGTTTTAAGACTTTGCTGAAAGAAATATACTGGTCTAACATGGAAGAAACTAGGTTAAGACGGAAGAAACTGAGTTATTGTTAATTGGTTTAAGATGGAAGACACTGTGTTAACACGAAAGAAACTGGATTAATACAGACGATACTGTGTTAACACGGAAGAAACTGGATTAATTCAGAAGAAACTGTTTAATACGGAAGAAACTGGTTAAATTCGGAAGAATCTGTTAATACGACAGAAAATGTTAATAACGAAAAACTGTTAATACGGAAGAAACTGGGTCAATACGGAAGAATTTGGGTCAATGTGGTAGAAATTGGTTTAATATGATAGGAACTGGGTTAATACGGAAGGCACTGTTTTAACATGAAAGGAACTGGGTTAATACGGAAGGAACTGGGTTAACAGTGTTAGGCAAACGATATTAGAAGATGTGGGCACAATAGTTTCACTGCGGGTTGCAGTGCTCAAGGCTAACACAACCTATCTTTAGATCGCTTCTAACATTCTACGGCTGAATCACCCAATTAGACTTGAAACTTTAATTAAAAAAATAATTTTTACGGGAATTACAAAAAATTCGTTTTTCTTTCACTTACCCACAAGTCTAAAAATGTGCAACAGTAGAGTGACTTCCCTTCACAAGTTACTGTATCTGAAGTCTTGATTTTCCTCAAGTACTCCAGAAAGTATACACTGTATGTAGGGTGAAGAGAAGTAAGATATGCACTGTGTATAACTTAGAAAGATCCCAAGGCAGCAATTGTTATGTTGCACACAGAAGCCCTTGCAAAGCTTTTGTTGTACCTCATGCGTGATAGAATTTCATCAGTTCGGTTGAAAAGCGAAGGATTTATCATGTGGAAATTTTGAAGGGAACATGTTCCACCCTTCACAGATTTCGCAGCATCGTTTAAATTCAGTAGTAAATGAGGGATCCATGCTACGTAAGCACTTCAAATCGACGCACACCATGTTACATTTCTCTTCATGAATTAAAATGAAACGCCAACTAGAATGTACTACTGGAATCTTGAATGTTGGAATAGATTTTCCTGCCACAACCACCTCACTTCGCTTCTCTTAAAATTCACTAGACAGTATATGTGGTATACTAAGCTAAAGTAAAATATGCAACTGCACAAAATAAAAATATTTCATTATTTTATCAGAGGATATTTATACCGGGTCATCGTTTTGTTTCTACTAGAATTTCTAATATTAACCTGGTTTTATCTTTGGATTAACGGTTGAGAACCTCAAACACTATGTTATCCCCTTCCACGACCGGAATTTGGTGATACTAGTGTAAAATACAAACAAATCACTTTATTAGATATACATAGGAGGAAAGTAAATTAATGCATCCATTTACGTAAACTAGGAACTCTTACGGTTTACAGTTTGATAATTTTCGTTATATTTTTATTTACTCAAAATACAGTACAGTATTAACAATAAGTGTTTTTACTCACTAACTGAACCTTTCAGACGAACATATTCATTATGCAATATATTATATACTGTCTATAGCACATTAGCATAGTAGAGAGTGCATTTAAATTGAAAAATTATCAAAATCTCGATATTTAAACTAATTTTTGAAAATAATGGCCCTTCATTTCTATACGGGCTTCAGTTTTTTTGTGTGCATATTCTCGAAAACTTTTTAAGCATATCTTCTGAAATTGAATGTATTGTTTCTGGAATGTAATTATTTAATTCTTCTATTGTTGTAGGATGTTTAAAAAACAACTGTTTTACAGTAACCCCAAAAGAAATCATGCAAAGCATCAGTCGACCTGGGGACCCATAATCCTGTGCCTCTTGAAATAATAATTCCGTACCTACTCTATAAACAGAGTACCTTACTTTCGTATTCTAATCACTTCACTTCTGCCCGATTGGCACAGATTGCTGTCTAATGTCCGTCCAAGTAGTTATGTCGCAGGGTCGTAGAAAGGGGGGAAATCACGTGACAGTTACTTAACGAGGCCCTTTTAGTTCAATTATTTTAAACAGTTGTACAATATTACGTAGACATTCAATTCCTGACAGTAAATGTTTTCACAAAAGATCTGACAGCCCAACCACTAGTATTTACAGATGGACCAGCAGAAATGTGTGGTGGAAACCGGGAAGCGACGTAACCAAACGGACACAATACGCGAAAATATTTTGCAATAATGAAGGCACTTTATTCACTGGAAAAAAACGACTATATTTTAGGAACGTACTATACTCAATACTGTATACTGTAATCGCAAGGCGACTTTGACTGCATATGCGGATTTGGGAAGAAGTTCACTAGTAGAAGGGGTGGGAGTGAAGTACATTCAAAAACTTAGGTACAATAAAAATTGAAGTAAAAGTAAAATGATTTCCTATACTTTCATCTCATCAATAAATTATCACCAAGCCTGCAGATTATCTCAACAGCTAGACACATTTCTATGCTCATTGTGCATCCGCACTGGGGCGTAAGTTCAATTGTCGCTTGTGCAGATTATCTGGTTGGATTTTTCCGAGGGTTTCTTTAATTTTAAGGCGAATGTCAAGTAAACACATGGCGCATCCTCGGCCTTATGTCACGTTCACCAAGTTAGCTCTGTGCTAGCGCGTCTGTCTCCAGACTAACCGACCCAGGTTCGATTCCCGGCGTGTGAGAAATTTTCGTGTAAAATTTCTACCTCCGAAGTAGGAGAGGTGGTGGTGCATATCTTCTAATCACTAGATTGTGCACCAATAAGTCTGGGTTAAATCCCAAATCTCTCCGCAGCGCATATGAAGAGAAGGCATATGTTGGTGTTGATAGTGATTCTTCCGTCGGACGGGAACTTTAAACCTGTCAGCCCCCTTGGTGCTATTCAACAGGAGTAGGCTACGTGCCGGCATCGGGTTTCCCTTCTACCTTTCGTATCTTCATCATGTTCACCCATTCCTCTACACTGCACTTACTTGAACACTTACACATAACCAGCATAACACTCCACTCCATATCATGCACAGCGTGGCCCGCCGAAGTGGTGTGCAATTTTAAAAATGTGTCATAGTCCTGCCATCTATCCTCAATATCCGCAACCTGAATCACGCAAGTGGATTGGCAGACATTGAATACACACACATAGCTTCTCATTTTTATTTCGTATCGTAAACATGTTTTAAGCGTCTTTTAGTCGACTAATCCTTGAAGCATTTGCACATAGGGTACATTCTTGGGTTCAAACCTCGTTTGAGGAGTGAATGTTTTGTTCAATATTAATATGATATGCTGTGTTGTCTTAGTGTGAAAAAGAACGTAATTTCGGCGAAATGTCTCCGTAGTAAGCATAGTAATATATTAAATTTAGTCGATTTTAAATGTTAATGCCTGAACTTCGAGATAGAAATGGGAAAAAATACGTAAGTATTTTCAAAAGAAGCTGAGATACCTGTAGAAATAACTCCTACCTGCTAGCAGTAGGATTCTGGTTTGATCCTGTTCCCTTATTGTAATTGAATTCTGAACGCCTACTCGGAATCTTATATAGACAGCCTACACTCTGAAGCAGTCTGAGCTTGAGGCAAAGCAGTCACTTTCATTTCGTGGAGATCTTAAAATGGGTTTTGAATTGTCAAATTTACTTCAAATATTTGTTTGTAGATTTCAGGTTTTCTCTATAGTTGGGCTGTGAAAAAGATTTTGGTATAACAAGTGTTTCGTGATATTATATTCTTCGACGTTTTAAAGCCAATTATTGTTTCCATTTTCAAAATAAAATGTTAGGTATTAATTTATCTATTTCGAAACTCCTCTAAGGTACCATTCTCCTATTCATGTGTTCAGATTTAATTTCTACAACACCTTAACCCTTACTGAGCTGAATTTTTTATAGAGACATCATGAAAAAAAAACAATCCTCTTTCTATTAACAGCTGGCCAAGGAACTAACGGTGCTGCACTCTATCGGTAAAGAACGAAACTACTTCTGGAATCATCAGGCAAATCATATGAGTCAGAAATTACAGGAAGGCTAGTGATTCCAAATGGACTCATTCGAGCGAAAAGGGTTAAAACCAATGACAAATTTCAGTTATACAGTAAGTAAAAACAAAATTTAGTACTCTCTCGAGTTCTGAAATATTTAATGTTCTTCCGTTGAAAGCTAGGTTAACACGATTAGGAGTATAAAATGTATTCTATTGTTTGAGGAGTAGGCCTACGGTTTTTTTAGAAGAAATAAGTCAACGCTGAACTTCTACGAATTACTTATCTTACAACAGAGATTAACCTATCTGGCTAATAAGCCAGCCTCTAATCATATCCCATAGTCGGCGCTATGTTCATAAGTGAACAGTTCAGACTGCATCTTACATTCCAGTGAGATCCTAACAAAAATTTCCAGCATTCGATCATTTTGGACTGTTCATATTAATCTAGTTGAACTACTACTGTTTCTGCTTGGTCAACTGTCCGAAGACAGGTTTGAACCTCACAAGTGATACCAAGAAGTCACCACTTATGAGGCAATTAGGCCATGAGGTAATGGGTAGTGTGGCCAGTTTCTTTCCCCCTCCATTGCATACATCGCCAATTAGGTACTTATTACACTATGCAGACTCCAGAAATGCACATAATTTTCTAGAGCATAGATGTCCAATTGTAATTCGTACGAGGTAACTCTGGCGTAAGAAACTCGCAGCGCATATTCTTTAAGAGCTTCTTTTCTATTTTATATAGAAAGTTATTGACTTAGCGGAGCATGCTTGAAGTGCAATATTTCTTGGTTCTATAGGCGTTTTGATACCATGTTTCTAGATTGTTTTCGTTGGTTCATTTCTTTCGAGCACTGAAACATATACAGCCTTAAATAGTATTCGACACTTCTGCGTCTAGGTCGATAATACCTCCTGAAGATGAAACTCTGAAGTGTTTTCTAAACGCTGGAGAAATTATACCAGAGTATCTGGACATTAAAACCTGTAGAAAAGTATTTTGCAATTCATTTTGAATATGGACAATAATATGGTATGCATAATAAGAATATGGACTCAAGCAAATCAGATAGTATAGATTAAAGGCTGTAAGCATCTCTTCACATAGTATTTTACATGGATTTTTCAGTTTTATTTTTATACAGTGAAGACCTGCAATTTTATATATGTACAGTACATGCATTGTAATCACACGTTTGTGTTTTTAACTAATTCACAATAAGGGTATATTTACATAAGAAAAGAAATATTTATGTCCCAAACCATGTTGTTTTACTATGTTTTATGTTTATTAATGTATATTGTATTTTTGATTGTAGAGGCACATGTACTTATTTAGAGATGATATTGCAGCATAAAAAGTTGTATCTGATGATGTCGGCATGACCGACGAAAACGTTAATACAGTATTAAATTATGTAATATAAGGACTTGTACCTTACACATATAGAAAGTAAAGTCATTGACTGAAAATAAATCTTTGTATTCCGTAGAAAAGTGTTATTTCACTAATATACATGAACTTCATTGAATAAATAATAAGAAATAATAGTGCATTATGACTTCTGCTTATCACAATAATACACAATAAGAATTTTAACCGATAAGTCCTTATATTTTTATGAAAATATACTGTACAAACAAAATAAAGTTTGTTTTAAATTTCTAGTAAGAAAAATAGAAGATGTATTAAAAAAGTAATTTTTGAATTATGCTACAGATGAAAACTCTTCTACTATAATGTCAATATATTATTATTCAAGGTCACTGATTTCACTTGCAGGATGATTTTCATCTAAAACTGGTTCAAAATCCAAAATATTTTCAAGAGAACATGCATTTTATTGTTTTAAGAATTTGAGTAATGAAATAATATCATTTTTCTTTGATAATTTTAAGCCAGGACGATGGGGATCTTTTAGATTAAATTCTTCCTTTGGTGGTATATTATGTTTCTACTGAAAACTGAATGGCTGGAAAAGGGAATTGTAAGTATATGACACTGCCAAAGACCCTGATGTATAAAACGTAAGTGTAACATATGTTTGTACAGTGAATTTTGAACTTTTCGAATTAACACAGCACTTGACATAATGAACTCTCCTGTCATTTAGAGTCAATAAAGTGAAATACAACGTTTACAGTCGATAGATAAGACATGGAAGATTATGAAAATTCCATCGCCGGAATAACAACTTCAGTAGAGTTAAGCTGTTATTGCACCCAACGCCTCAGTTCTTCAGAGCTTCATCTATTACGAACAAAGTGTGGTTTTTGTTGTCATTTGAAGCTATAAAGAGGTTTATCACAATCCTCCACTGAGTATCAACCAAGTGAAGATCAATACATTTCATATCCTCACAAATCCTCACCTTTTCAAATTCTTTTGAACATTATACTCCGAGCTTCATCTTGTTCTCCACGTTGACTTCCTACGTTCAAAAGTTATATATTATTCTGTAAGTCTAGTAGCCGGTACACATTCAATAGTTCGTATATTTTTACGAAGGTTCTGACGTTGTGTCGCCAAGAATAGCATTTCTAATCACGTTAATTACATCACATTCAACTCTGCCTGTCAAATCATTTTGCATTGGTCCAGGAGTCTCCCCCATGCTGAACTCGACTTCACTAGAAGGGAAAACGTGATAAATACTAGTAATTATTTTTTGTGCGGGGGTTGCCAGCCCTTCGCTGAGCTCACAGTGCTTATTCAACATTTTCGCAGCTTCCCTCTGCGGATGCAGTGTAGCGTGGCCACGTGGTCGCAGTGTGAAACAAAGCTAGGAGAAGTATGTGCACTCCAGCGGACAGAACTTAGGTCACCTGAGAGATGACTTCGCAGTTGTCGAAGTGAGCTTCAGCTGTCACTCAGGCAGATCAAGGAATTTCGCACATTAATGATTAAGTATTGCGTATTTTATAAGTTTTCTAACCAAGAAGTTGCTACAATTTTGACCAAAGTGCACTAATGGGTATAAAGTTACTAAGATACTCTTGAAATTGAATGGATTCTTTAAAATTTATATATGTACTTGGTCTACTATGTAACACGAAGAAGCAAACATAATCAATTGTTTTGGATAGTGTGTTTCTGATTGTTAGTAATCGAATTATAAATGGTCAATTATTTGAATATGTGATGCACAAATAGAGGATGAAATATTCAAGTATTTCAGAATGAGCATATAGAGCTTCAGTAATTTATTTCTTATATCATACCATAATATAGGCTTACATTGGTCTGTCTCGCGGAATAGTATTTAGTGATAAACGTTCTCCCTTTTGTGTTACCTAATAAGTTAAGTTCCCTTTTCGACACTGTCCCTTCAAAACTCTGATGTTCATTCACCGACATGGTATACACGGAGTTGAACATGTAGTCAGGAGTCTTAGCACTCCCTGGACATTACAGCAAAATCTTAGATTACGAGCATAATTCGTTTCGAAAACCTGCTCTTAATCCAAAACACTCGCATATGAAAGCTACTTTCTCCATAAAAAATAATGCAAACTCAGATTAACTCACAAGATTCAGATTTCCCCGCTTTTTTCAAGCCAAGAAAAAAACATAAAAAATGTTGTCTCAAATATTATTATTTATCATCTGGATGCATTATGCTTGCTATACTTATACCCAGTAATAAACAGACTTCGGATCAGGGTACCGAAACTCATCAACTTACGAAGGCACGGACCACTGTGTTGTGTAGATCGAGGGGAATGGGAGAGTGAGAGTGCAGTTAGTCCTTGCCTCAACAAGTAAACATTTAATCACAGTAGGACACAAAATAAATGTTCACGTTTACAAATATAATATACTCGTATACAGTGCATTTCTAGTACAACAAATAATTGCCTACATCAATGTTTCAATTTACATTATACGCCTACTGTAAAAATTTTAACAATATGAAATAATTTGTGTGTGAGTAAAAAAAGAAAAAAAAATACATTACTTACATAAAATACATTTCTTCACAATTCAATGCCCCGAATTACAAGGTACGAGTACATTTGCAGCATATCAGAAGAAAAGTATCTCCTACTTTCACTCAAAATAACTTTTTTCAAGAAACGTTGAAGGGATGTTGGATGTACCTACATTATTCACAAATCTCGATTAAATTCTTTTTCATGCTTTATGTCTGATTTTGATGTTGAAGACCAGTTTCTGATTCTATAATTAAATATTTTCCATGTAACTTTTGCTATTACACTGCTTTTGAAAGAATTGAGTTCCATCTGTCATACTTTTTTAACAATTTGCAAAATTCAGTTTTTTTTTCCTTAATAAAAAATGTTCCTTTCAGAACTTCTCTAAAGTTCGTTCTGAAGGGAACGCTTGATGCTCTTAATTTTCGACATGTTCCTCAGCAGTGTGAATTATAAAACAGGGAAATTAACCGTAAAATGCATGTAAAATAATCAAATAAATAAATGTATATATATACTTGTTTACTCACGGGATCTCAAGCATGTGTGGTGACTGCAAGGACCCACGCCAAGTAGAATTAGAAGAGAGGTAATGTAATTTCTTACGAAACCAAGTGTACTTTCTCAGTGCCATCCCACCCCAGGGGTCATGACGTCATATATACTCCGTGCGTTCCAAACTTCAGTCTCGCGAATCGGTGACCCTAGGCCAGGGAGCGTCAAGTGACTACACTCTCGTGCGTACGTACAAACCCTCAAGCCCTGACGTACGGCTGCGGGCAAGGGTAGCTGCTTCCACAGTGGCGGAGCTGAGAACTTGTATGTGAACCAAATTTGTGATAAGAATATAAATTAATTTCAGCTTTTAATTGAAGTACACTTTCACTGTTAATTGCACTGTACTGAAAACGGTACTCTATACAATTTGGTACAGTCAACTATATACGAAATAAATTTTTGCAAGTTTGCACAATAATGAAACAAAACAAAATATAAGTACACTTTTATACAGATTAACATACTACGAAATAAAACTGTTCACTGTTTGTCTTCTTCTCATTGCTATACAATTCAATTAACAAAATAAAACAACAGTACGAACGTTATTATTCAAATACAATTCTCTAATAATAATACTTTCTCTTATACATAAGAGATCCTCTGCGATTTCTGCAGTTTTCTGTTAGTAAGCAGCTTTTCAATTCGTGGAGCTAGTGTTTTAGTACCACCCAATCGCAAACATGCTTTCAAGTGTTCATCACTTAGTTGGCTTCTGTGACGTGACTTTGTAAACTTCATTAAAGAAAACAGTGTTTCGCATACGTAGGTTGTCCCGAACTTGCACAACGTTCTTGCAGCGAGATTGTGCAATTTAGCAAACCTTTCTCGTGGAAAACAAGTATAGAAATGGTTAATACTTTTTCTGTTTTGATACTTATCCTTTAGCTCAATGTCGCTTTGTAAATCAAGTATATATAATTGTAGTTCAGCAGGAATATCCAGGACACTCACTGAAAAAGATGTTGCAAATATCTTAAATTGTTATTCAAGTTCTCTAATTTCCTGACATCTACGTTCGAAGTCTTCGCACAATTGTTTCATTATTCTTATACATTCTTTCATGTCCAAGGCTTCTAACAGGTTTCCCATGTACATCCATAAATAAGGCAATTTCATTCCTAAGTGGAAGAAAACATTCCAGAACTTTTCGACTTAACCACCTTACCTCGGTATGGTAGAGTAAATCCCCATACTCACTGTTAATATATGATTAAGTCCTTTAGACCTTACGAAATTAATTGTTCACACAACAACATCCATTACATTGCTAAGGTTTATATTCTTAGCACATAAATATTGCTGGTGCAAAATGCAGTGCACTGGTGTCCCCAAGCGACCTCGATGGTTCCACCACTGATAGACTGCAGTGTACAACTGTATTCCCCGCAGTGGAAGCCGTAAGCATGCCTGTACGCCCTCTCGCGATCTTGAGTCGACCCGGCGGAGCCTGCCCTAGGCCGAAGTCTGGTAATAAATAACATTTTTCAAAAACTTACGAAATGAACGTTCTAAAACAGAGAAAACCAAAAGATAAGAGCAACTTTCATTCATATTCTACAATTAGCAACTCAGATGACAGATAGCTGTTTCACAGGTTCAAACTTACAGAACAGTTTTTCCTATGGAATGGCGGGTACTCGACATTGCATCATTCGCCCAGGCGTTCACATCTATGAGTGACGGGCCATAGGTGTAGTTCTTTTTGTTAGCATAACGTTGTCTTGGTGCATCACTGGGTGCGATCTATGTTTAACCGCATAAGTATGATGATTATACTAATGGAGCAATGTTTGAATGCCGGTAAGGGAAACGCGAAACATCGCAGAAACTTACTACCAAAAACTCTTCGTCCTTTCACAAATTCTACTTGGACCCGTCGTGATTCGAAGACGTGTTACAAGCGTGAACGCGGATGCTTTATGAAGGATCGGTGGAGCGGGGAAAAATTCTCTCCGGCACCGGGATTCGAACCCGAGTTTCCAGCGCTACGTACTGACGTTCTATATACTAAGCCACACCGGATTCCAATTCTGATGCAGGATTGGATCCTCTCAGTTTAAGCTCCACCTCTTGGTTTTCCCTTTAGTGGTCAACCATCATGCACTGTGTCACAGATGTGTGACAGTGGGACAATGTCCAACACACTAATGTGCAGAGGTGCACTCATTACGAGTGACTAAGTGGCCGGAATCCGATGGAATTAGCGCCGTCTTAAATCACTAAGTGATTATATAAGCATATATTATAGCGATATACCGAAGTACATATGTTATTTCCATGCAGGAATTCTGCGTTATCATATGGTGAAGGATGCTGTATACTTCGTTCCATAATATCTGACAGGAGAATTAAACATTGCCGGCAGAGGAGGAGAGAAGGATAATTGCTATTAAACCAATGGCAGAGGTCTCATTCCGCGCTTATCTTGAAGTTTGGCGTTCTAAAGTGTTCTACAACAATAACAATCATACTTCTCTCCTCCTCTGCCGTCAATGTTTAATTCTCCTGTCAGATATTATGGAACGAAGTATAGCTATCCGACTGACCGTGCGTCACGTACTTTACACCTACTATTATTTCCTAATCTGTGGAAGTATTCTGATGTTTAGTGCGGGAAATGTCAAGTGTTAGCAGCACTAAATATTTGTGTCCTGGCCAGCAGGATTGAAATGTATCCAGCGACCTCCCGTGGCGGTTGTCAATCGCATTTGTCGAGGTAATGAACGGATTAACACAGCTACATAGCGAGGTCCCACACTGACTTAATCGAAACTGATCCATAACTATTATACTGTATAGGCCGACATTCCAGAATACTCGATGGTCAAAAGGTAACAAATATTTTTAAATATCATCACTATTTACTAAAATTGAGCAAATTTCATTGGTCTCTCTTTTCAATATCGCTTTATCAATATTTACTTATTCATTATTGCGTTACTACTATCTCTATTGAAGAAAGTTATGTAGTCAGTAACATCATAATTTGCAGTACACCTACCTGGGTTCTTTCCTGACCTCACACCATATTTTATTGTTAATATCTACATCCATGTACTACGAAATGTTCCTGTAACCTGGATACGTCATCCTTGGTTATTTTAGTGCCTTTTAAAGTCAAAATTATTATTTCATAATTGAATGGTGAATTTGCAAAACGACTTAAGTCCCTAGAAGTAGTTTTCAGAAAATTAAAGAAAACTGTTTTAGCCTCGCTGAAGCATATTTGTTAGAATATAAATTTTTGTTTGTAAGAGATATTAAGAGAAATAGTTTTATTATAAAAATTCATACTTTTGTAAACTTCAAGTAGTAAAAAATTTAATTTCCTTCAAGACTTAAGTTGTTCTGCAAATTAACTTCAATCCTGCATTATAATTATTAGGTTACTGGCACATAAACCTGTTTAACTAAATGTATTTCTACCAAAATAATAAAATAACCTTATTGCAATTGTTGAACAACATTCTTTTGAACAATTTTTTAATCACAAGAGCACAGACAGCTCTTAGGAGTGTTATAACGAGACCACAGTTCAGTTTCATCTTTCAATTCTTTGTTTTCTCTCATGCTATAATGTTTTCGTAAAATGTATTCACGTCTTCTTCATCACGAATGTATTTAAGCATTTTAGGAATATCTTGAATTTTGGTTACATTGATCGGGGATAAACCACTGTGTTGGAAAGTGTGGAGCAAGAATGACGCTGAAAATCATCAAGAAGTGGAGAGGGAATTGGTTATGTTACTGGCTGAATAGAACTGCCTATTGAAGGATGCACTGGAAGGAATGGTAAACGTGAGATAATTTCGGAAAGAATTACTAATGACAACAAATAAAAAACAATTTGTAAGCTGAGTGTACGATTAAAATTACGTATTATGTAAGTTTCTCCAGTACTTGACAGGAAAAACTTAAGTCCACAACTAAAGTCGTTTTACCCTTTAACAAGATATTCTGCTGCTAATAAAAACTATACAAAAGTTGTGGATTAAAGTCAATCTGCTACTAAACGATGCCCCTTGCACACAGTAACGTAATCATGCTCTCAACTCGAAACCCCCAAAATGTGGACTTAAGTCGTTTTGCAAATTCACCATTCAATTATATACCGATTATTTTTCCATGTGCATTGCTTGGATTCGCGGATGGCCATAGTTATGAAACACGTCTTTATTTTATAGTTAGAATTATTTTGCAGTGATAGTGTTTTGTGATAGTGGTGGAAAAATGCAAATACCTTGGAGCAACAGTAACAAATATAAATGACATTCGGGAGGAAATTAAACGCAGAATAAATATAGGAAATGCATGTTATTATTCGGTTGAGAAGCTTTTGTCATCCAGTCTGTTCTAAAAAAATCTGAAAGATTTCTAAAACAGTTATATTACCGGTTGTTCTGTATTTTTGTGAAACTTGGACTCTCACTTTGAGAGAGGAACAGAGGTTAAGGGTGTTTGAGAATAAGGTGCTTAAGAAAATATTTTGGGACTAAGAGGGAAGAAGTTACAGGAGAATGGAAAAAATTACACAACGCAGAACTGCACGCGTTGTATTCTTCACCTGACATAATTAGGAACATTAAATCCAGACGCTTGGGTTGGGTAAGGCATGTAGCACGTATGGACGAATCAAACAATGCATATAGAGTGTTAGTTGGGAGGCCGGAGGGAAAAAGACTTTTAGAGAGGTCGAGACATAGATGGAAGGATAATATTAAAATGTGTTTGAGGGAGGTGGAATATGATTGTAGAGACTGGATTAATCTTGCTTAGGATAGGGACCGATGGCGGGCTTAAGTGAGGGCGGCAATAAACCTCCGAGTTCCTTAATTAAAAAGCCATAAATAAGTAAGTAAGTAAGTAAGTAAATAAGTGTTTTGTTTAAACAAATTGAACATGTACCTTGAAAAGTGAAGAAATGAAACAAATATAGCATAAACTGTCATGTAGGCTATGGGTAAAATATTGTAGGTTCAAGATTAAATATTTGTATTTTGTAAAATTAGCTTCTTGTTCTTTCTACTGCAGCACGTGATGAGGCTAAATTAATTAATTAATTGTTTAAACACGATAATTAACACTTGATGCAATAACAATTTCGTTTTTGTGCTCTACTTCAAGGAAAGTGAATGTGTTCTCTCATAATTGAAAAAAAAAAATAAAAACACAGATAAAGAATAGTCTGCCATTAAACTAATTAAATTAATTAATCAATTCATTCATTCATTCATTCATTCATTCATTCATTCATTCATTTTTCATTGTTTAAACATAGTGAATAAATATATGTATAATAAAAATTTTGAATTTGCTTATACTGTATCTAAAATTCAGTACAGTAAGCTATAAAGTATCCTAATTATTAACAACAAACATTCTTGGGGTCCAAAAGACCCCAGATAAGTAGCATGAAATTCTAGAGCAGCTAAGAGGGTGAAGTAAAGGTACGTTTTAGATCGTACAGTAGATGTGATGAGTCCTATTAAACCCAGCATAAACTGACTATTATCATAAAACAAGAGATATTATGTCTTTTTATTATTTTATAAGTGCGGTTATGTGTTTCGTAAACGTTTTAGATCTCTATATTCCAGCTTAGACATCTCAGAAAGCGTACATCTGGACATAAATAGATCTGGTTGTTTTATAACGCGCACAGGCATATTGAATTGTTAATACAACATTAAAAAGTAAACTGTTAATTTTATAGCAACGGCGTAAAATAGGAAAGAATGAAGAATGCTGGGTTCGCAGTAAAATACCTGCCCTTAGACAGAAAACTTTAACAGAACTATTGTTTAATGTCTATGGCTTTAGCCAACATAATTGGTCATTTTTGTGCTTCCGAAAGTTTACACAGTCATTGGAGAATATCCTAGATTGCCGTGTATGTCTCCAGTTCTAAATAGAATATTATTATTTTTCGGCATTCTTCCAGCAAGAGAATACATATCGATCTCCTACGAGAGAGAATGTCGGCTGTAATATAAAATGGACTTCCTGAAGGAAATGAAGCTTTCCTATCCATAATTCATTCTGAAAGTTGAAAAATTGAATAAACTTTGTGCATAGTGGAGTTTGGAAAGTTACTTCCCACTGAAAATACGTATCATATTCAGAAACATATGTCTATACAGAGCATTTTACTGAATCAGAAAAATGGGGAAACGTCCACGAACCCCAGATTTAAAAGGGGGCTTCCGAACGTTGTACGAACAAACTTTCGCGAAGTGTGTCCTGACATATCAAGAATATACGTATCTTCAAAACTTTTTCAGTCTGTCACACCAAGTTTTAATATCGAATATCAATTTAGGGGAAGCTGTATTTCTGATCAAAATAGTTTCACACATCTATACAGGGTGAAAGGGGTATAAGTGCCGTTCTTTTAACAGTCGTCCGGGACGGTGTACAGGATCAAAAAAAAGTCCATAAAACATAGGATCAAAACTCGATAGTTTTCCAAGAAAAAAATGTTCTTTTCTAATTTTATCTGCGACAGACTGCTTATACCAGCCGTGGCGAAAATGCGATCGTGCGCCGAGCCACTGTGAGAGTATTAAGAATCTTAGCGCTGAGCAATCTGAAGGCATCACGGTGTTCCGAATTTCACCGATGGCGACACTGATGCTCCACCGGTGTCGCACCGGTGCCATCGGCTTGCAGACGTGGTGCAGTCTCCATCAACCGCCATTAGTGAATCTGATTGGTTCATTTATAGGGCGAGAATTAGCAGATTAATGACATCGTGCACTGTTGTGTCATGGCGGTGTGTTCTGCTTTAGTTCTGCTGTATTGTTTGTAATGAGCACAACGTAAAAACAATATGTTAATGGCTTATGAGCGAACATGTCAACGGACCAGTTATTACTACCGGTTCAAGAAATAAATTGTTTATGTTCTCTTTTCTTTGAACGAGATGGCAGTACGGAAATTTCGCAAAGTTTTGCTAGCGTAGCACAGACAACAACTTATACAGTCGCCATGACAGTCATCGATCCTTCCAGCAGTTTTGTTCCTATTTCGCTGCACCTTGACGTCATTGTTGTCCACCGGTCCGGTGAGTTTCGGAATACGCTGTGTGTAACCTGCAACGTGCATAGCACCTATGGAGGGAGGCGGACACCCTAAGGGGAAGTGAAGCAACTGTCTTGATTTATTAATGGATTTTCATTTTCCTTATATCAAGCACTCAAATATTTTATACAGTATAAGTTTACAAACTAATGTTTAGTACGAATAACGAAGAAAGAAATTAATAAGAAAACATAGGACACATCACAACCTAAAATTAACTGTCTTCAGAATGTCTCTGCGACAGAATTTCAAAATCAGAAATTATGTCACTTACTGCCAGTCGTAGTTGATCACGACGGTATTTGTCTGTCAGTCGTGATCTAAATTTGGTTTTTACTATTTTATTGTTAAAAATAATTTTTCACAAACGTAAGTTGTAACGAACATGGCTTCAACAGAGCAAGCGAAAGAATGAAGCTACGAATAATTATTCATTAACAAAGATTTGAAAAGTTCAACATTTGTCAAGTCTTTATATCTAGCTTTCATTTAACATCACATAGTAAATCTGTGAGTTCAAATTGATCATCTAACCGCATTATTCGTACATCTGCTGAAAAAGGATCGACGTACAGAGATGATGGTAATGATAATGATAATGATAATGATAATATTAATAATAATAATAATAACAACAACAATAACACTTAACCTTTTAATATTTCATGAGTGACATGTAGTATAATGTCGTTTTAAGTTATACTACCGTTTCCTCGTAATTCTTGTGAACAAATCATACATTTAATATTCTCCCCATATTGGCAGCAAAAAAAATGCGTCCTCCCATCCTACTTGAAACTTCCGTTTTTGTATAGATACATGGTTTCGAGAGAGACATTGCGACGATACGCCACTAACAGGTCAGAGACAAATACAAATGTAACGGAGTTTGACTCCAGTGAGTGAGAGAGTGGGGTTTGGGGAAGGCAGGAAGCAAGAGAAATACATAGCTATCAATGCGAGCCACAATGTGCTCGCGAGTTACCTTTTCGCCACGGCTGGCTTATACAGTTACTAAATTACGAAAATAATTGCATTAGTAGATACATCTAGCAAAGAGTTAATATTAGTTTAAATACATATTTCTGTGTTCTATTATGTTTTCGTGAAATTAAATAAAAATACATGCTTAAATTTGTTAATGTTCTGGCTTGAAAGACTTAGCAACGTGTTCAGCAGGCAGCACTCTGCACAGACATAAGTATGGGTTACCTGAGTTCAAGCTCCCTGTCCATAGCTCTACTGCCGAACGGATGGTAGTACATTACAGAGTATTCGTCAATGTCATTCAAAGTTTCAAGAATATCATATTATGTTATTAATTTATGGAGAAAGTCGTCGTAATTCAAATGAAGCAAGAAGGAAGTACCGTCAACGATTTCCTCAAAGAAGGTTACCTGATCGGCGAACTTTTGTAGCAGTTTCTCAACGATAATAGAAACTAGATGTCTCTTATCCCGTTTCGAAAATCATACAACCAGAAATTTGTTTAAAATTATAATCCTTTACGGAAGCAGGAGAGATTAAAATGTTGCATTAGAAAAAAAGTTCGTGTAATTTTGTGCAGAAAACCATTATTGTTTACTTTTTAGACGTACAATTAAAAATGAAGCAATATTGTTACATAAAATGTAAATTTATCATAATGTTCTATTAATGAGATTGGAGGTTTTTATTTGCTGGTCGTCTTATGTAAACAACAGTATTGTCATGGTCCGCTCCTTCATTAGAACAGAGCATCTGTTTTGTACCGGTATGTCTGTACCCGCTTGTACTGCGTATTTCTAAACCCCCTCCACCCCGCTTGAGCTGTACTGTATACTTCTAAACCTCCTCCTCCCCATCGAGCAACGTTGCCAAACGCCTAATATTGTAAACTTTAATAATTAGTTAAATATTGCAATTAGAAATTTTTTAGTTGGTTACTTAACGACGCTATATCAACTACGAGGTTATTTAGCGATGAGATTGGCGGTAGCGAGATGGTATTTGGCGAGATGAGGCCGAGGATTCGCCATAGAATACCTGGCATTCACCTTACGGTTGGGGGAAACCTCGGAAAAAACCCAACTAGCTAATAGCCCAAGCGGAACTCGAACCCGCGCCCGAGCGCAACTTCAGACCGGCAAGCAAGCGCCTTAACCGACTGAGCCACGGCGGTGGCTTAGAACAAATTTGTAAGCACATTTGTTTGTTCCTTATAGCATGAATAATCATCAGTTAAAATAATGGCACTTATACCCCTTACATCCTGTAGAATATGAGCAAATATTAACAAATTGAGATACAATTTTATTTTTTTTGGTTTCCTTGTCTCATATTTAACATCTTTATTATCCATTACCGCGTTTTCAACTACTACTTAACTTGAATACTACTATCGTTTGTGCGCGCTTTGTAGATTGTAGTTTACAATCTTACGGGGACTCTGAAGTTTTCAGACCACAAATATGGTTTTCAATCCAATCAGTCTGAATTAAAATTCTGGTGAACGAAAATGGTGTTATGTTTAGATTTAGCGTCGCGTCACGTCTGGGCGTGAAAATGAGTGCCTATATATGTCAATATGTCGGCTCTTTTTATGCGTCTGAACAGCCAACTTCACTAACCTAGTTTTTCATTTTCCGTAAGTTTCCGTGACATTTCTTTCAGAATCTTGATATCAGTACAGTCTAGTATATACAGTCGCGAAGCTCAATACGTAGTTTTTTTATTGGGTTATTTTAGGACGCTGTATCAACATCTAGGTTATTTAGCGTCTGAATGATATGAAGGTGATAATGCCGGTGTAATGAGTCCGGGGTCCAGCACCGAAAGTTACCCAGCATTTGCTCGTATTGGGTTGAGGGAAAACCCCGGAAAAACCTCAACCAGGTAACTTGCCCCGACCGGGATTCGAACCCGGGCCACCTGGTTTCACAGCCAGACGCGCTTCAATACGTAGTAAATATGCACACATTAGATAGTTGCTCACCACTAGGATCGCTAATATCGCCTCATTACATGCAATTCAAAATAGTACCGTCACAGTCTATTGTTTCTAGCACCCTCAAAACTCAAGCTTCGTGACTGTATATAGTAGGCTGTGATATCAGTAATAGCATATGATTTCTCTTGTCATGTTTCGAACACCAGAGATAAACACAGTTCCACTAGAGTTCTGCCTCAATTATGACTAGGGTTAGTATTCTGTTCCAGGCGTACGAAAGTTCATAGTCTATATTGGCGTGGCGTCATATTTGGTGCGTGACACAGGTACCATCAGGCAATACTTGCATCTTGTTTGTGCTCCAGTTAATATTGTGTTGTGTTGTATTCATGAACATTCCATGGTATTCGTAGATTGCTTCAGAGCTAGAATATTGAACAAGTCAAAAAACTTAATACTACTATGAAGTCTTAATTTATAGTCACAGTCTAGTTGAAATATATACAGAAGAGGTTTACAATATAGTATACTAGTACAACACAAATTCTTACTATCTTAGGAAATAGTGTTGTCTCTTCAGACCAATTATTAGAGTATTTATCTGTATTCCTTTGTATCCTCAAATATTTCCTTCTTTTCTTTCTCACTTTCTTCTTTGTTTGCAGACATTTTACTTGATGACGCTTAGGACCCTCCAACAAATTTGGTCTGAGGCATATTCGACTAATTTCTCTCGACTTGCAAAATAAAAACAAAATCATATAAAAATCCAATATTTTTACAGTATGTGATAGCTCGTTTCCGGCTTAATTTAATTAACAACTTTCTTGTTAAAGCGCAGTATTATTTATATGGAATATTTTAATTACGTTTGCGGAATTGGATTTTTTAATATAGTCCAGTGTTTAGAATACGAGCTCTCAAAATTTTACTTCGGGATTATTGACTCTAGGTATTAAGACAAAATATATATTAATCGTATTATGAAATAGTACATTATGCAACGAGCCTATAATGATAGTAATTAAGAAGCGAGTATGGATGTTTATGAAACGAGCGCAAGCGAGTATCATAATTTTCGTACGAGCTTCTTAATTACCATTACAGGCGAGTTTCATACGACTTTTTATGCTCGACCATATTTCTAACTTGAAATTACCGGTACTCAGATGTATACATTTTATTTGTATCTGACAAGATCGGAAGTGACTTTGTTCTAGGTCGTGAATTGTGAGATGTTCGCAGACGCGAAAGTATTGATTTTTTCCGAGGAACAATAATGTCATTGACCTTCATATAATCCCGTTAAACTTGATAATATTATAATATTATAACCTTGATTATTGAATTCGACATTGAAAAACGAGATGACGAATTGAATTTATTTGAATGTTATTTACAATTAACGCTAATTATTATAATAACAGAACATAACCTTCTGCGACAATATTGGATTTCCAGCCTCCGTGACTTTTCGGTAATTCTCTTTCGATTGCGTATCCGAGAATAATCGATACTTGCGGTTTTATAACGGTACAAAGCTGACTTGTCATTGGCTGAACACATGTAAGCTGAGTTATCATTGGCTAAAGACCTGTACTTTAATGAGTAGGTGTACTTTAATGACATGTATTAAAGGACTGCTACCAGGTGTATAATTAGTACATTTCGGCATGGTCGAGCATAAATTATATTATAAGAGGGACATTCAAAATGTAACCTTAATAATTGTTTCATTAATTGAATATGTACAATAAGACTACAAACACTTCATCACTTTTCAACATAGCCCACACTACGTTCAATGCAAGTGTTTCTGTTATACTATTTTTAAAAGTGATGAAGTGTTTGTAGTCTTATTGTATTATTAAGGTTACTTTCTGACTCTCCCTCGTAACTTAGCACAAATACAAACCAATAATCATCCAAACCCTTATTTCCGCTTCTGAGCCATAGATGCTAACCAGAAACAGTAACACAAATTCAGAACAAGCATGTTCAGCGCGGACATTTCTAGTCTTTAAACTAGGTGCAACAGTGACGTATAATATCACAATCGCATGCAGGCACACGCATAAAAGGTACTGTACTTCATTGTTGTACCACAGTCTAGTATATATAGTCACGAAGTTTAATACGTAGTAAATATGCATCCATAGATAGTTGCTAACCACTAGGATCGCTACTATCGCCTCATTACAGGCCATGCGAAATAGTATCTGCACAGTCTGTTGTTTCTAGTACCCTTACAACTCATGCTTCGTGACTGTATTATACTAGGCTGTGCTTGTACCTCGTTCAAGGGAAGACTCCACTGAAAATCATGAAAATTTTTCCAAATTTGTTTAGCTATTTCACTTATTCAGAATTTATATTTTCATACCCGAAATGGATTCAGCTCAATTCTCATTACAAATACTCGTATGATGAAAGAGTAATGGAACGGAGAAAAATTCTCTCCGGCGCCGGGATTTGAACCCGGGTTTTCAGCTCTACGTGCTGATGCTTTATCCACTAAGCCACACCGGATACAACCCCGGCGTCGGAAAGAATCGTCTCTGATTGAGTTCCAACTCTTGGGTTCCCTCTAGTGGCCGCCCTCTGCACTACGTCATAGATGTCTATGAACATAGGACCGAAGTCCACACATGTCCGTTCCATTACTCTTTCATCGAATGATGACGCAGAATATCTGCAAGGAAATATCATATGTACTTCGATACATTGAAATAATATAAAATACTCGTATGTTTACACTTTTTAAATTAAGGCTGGAAGGGGGCGTGGAATTTAAAGAGCTGTCAAAATTGTTTTTCATCGAAGAATTCTTTTTTAAAATTTCTGGTTACAAATCTAGTAATTTTTTGTTGGCTCCCTGACGTTACTAGATGAACGTAGCGGAGGAGAATATTAATTTACATAAATATTCATTTTATTTTCAAATCTATTTTTCTTTGTTCATTTTTGTTGATTCAACACAAACTTTCTTACGCCAAATATTAATTAATCTGGATGAAATTTTTACTGCAAGTATTTATGAGGTAGCTGCAAGTTTCTATGCATTTATTTTGTGAGAAATGCTGCTAGTTTATTTTATTAATATTTTCTTAATGCTGCTAGTTTATTTTATGAATGTTTTTCTTAAGAAAAATATTAATAAAATAAACTAGCAGCATTTCTCACAAAATAAATGCATAGAAATATGCAGCTACATCATAAATACTTTCAGTAAATATTTCATCCAGATCGATTGATATTTGGCATAAGAAAGTTGGTGTTGAATCAACAAAAATGAACACAGAAAAATAGATTTGAAAATAAAATGAATATTTATGTAAATTAATATTCTCCTCCGCTACATTCATCTAGTAACTTCAGGGAGCCAACAAAAAATTACTATATTTGTAACCAGAAATTTTAAAAAAGAATTCTTCGATGAAAAACAATTTTGACAGCTCTTTAAATTCCACGCCCCCTTCCAGCCTTAATTTAAAAAGTGTAAACATACGAGTATTTGTAATCAGAATTGAGCTGAATCCATTTGGGATATGAAAATATAAATTCTGAATAAGTGAAATAGCTAAAAAAAATTTGAAAAATGTTCATGATTTTCAGTGGAGTCTTCCCTTAAGGCTAGAATGCCCGTGCTAAACATGCTTGGTTTAGAATATTCGAAACAAACGCATTACAGGTTTGGTAGCAATAATAGACACTTTAACAAGAGAATGGGTAAAATTAAGAAATTAACAAATTACCTGCTTTGTTACATTAATGAAACGATAGGCTTCTTAAATCGAGATATTTGCGAACTGGAAAGTAACACAATGACATTCGAATTGTTGGTTCTATTTTTAGTTTATTTAAGCTACGCATTCGAATGAAATATAAGCGGTGTACGGTAGGAGATTTGCTGCCTGTAGAGACTGAGTAAAACCTCAAAAAAGAAAAGACACGGCTCTGGAGGAAGCGTTCTGACAGCGCTCAAAGCCTCTCTAATGCCCCCGCAACTTCAAGTTGCTTCTTCCTTTATCAGGAAGAATGGGGAGAAAGAAATTTATTTCCTTTGACTTTTGTCTTATCAGGAGTTGGGGCGCCGGACGTTGAAGGGTGGAAGCTCCCTTATAACTTTCTTTCCCATTGAGCTAGACTCCGGCTATACCTACACCTACATCCACACTCAGCTGCAGACGACGTCTTATCAACTGCTATCGTTATAGGGTGTAGAGTCATAAATTATATGAAGATTCGAAAGGGAGTGAATAAAGTCCCTGTCAAACTTGAATATCCAGTACAATATATATTATATGTCTAGGAAGGAAAGTGCCCATATACAAAGATTTATAATATGGAATGAGGAAATGAGCATGTACTGTTTAGAAACTTTGCGATTGTGGAATGTTTGCGGCACACACTGCTCAACAATCACACCGAAGTTTACTGAATACACTCAGCAGCTTCTGACTTCTGTACTTGAACAATAATGAATAACATTAAATTATTTTACTTCGACTTCTCATTCTGTCGAGATTGAAGGGATATATTTGAACACGGTCAAAATATATTGGGAGTTTTTCATAAAAATTAAATATATTTAAAATCTGTCATATGGACATACTGTTATTTGAGGATTTCGATTTCTCCTGAACTATTCAGCGAATTTTACCCCTACTCAATAACTACCAACCACTTCAATCAGCAATGGTGCGTATAAAATGCAAACACCTTTAATACATGGTGATTCACGAGGATTTACTGTCCTTTACGGAGCTTATTTCTGAAGACATTTTGAGCAAAACATGTCATATAAACATAGTTCCTGTTTTCAATATTTTCAGAGTTACACTAATTTAAAGTTGTTTGTAAAATACGTTTTTTCTTTAGTTTGAAGGTAAAAGAATAATACAAATAGAGAATGCACCATTCAGAAGCATCATTTCCTTAATTAACAAGTATTATGAAGCTAAAAATGTGCTGTGAATTCCTTAGTTGCTTCGTACAGACATTTTTTTTCTATTTTAACTAGAAAATTACATTATTCTTACGCACTTATCACAATTATTACAAATCACACCACTTCCACCGATTTAAGTATTTGCAGTTCAATTTTGTATCCTAATTTACAATCTTGGAGAAACTTACAACACATTTTAAAAAATGTCGCCGTCCGCTTGAGTACACTTGGCCGCACGCTTGTGAACGGCACTCGTCGCGCTACGTAACTGCATACGGCTATCTTTGATTTCCGTAGTGCTCGCGCTGGCTGCTGACTGCATGCTGACCAAGATCACGCGTTCACAGCAATGCGCTCCAATAACGAAACATAACTCTGTAAATATAGACAATACGTTTATATGACATTTTTTGCTCAGAATGTCTTCGGAAATAAGCTCCGTAAAGGACGGCAAATCCTCGTGAATCACCCTGTATCAAAGGTGTTTGCATTTCATAAAAAAATTATCATCACTTGAAAGACTAGTACGGAATGGCAACTCATTCGAGATACGCTATATCAATATTACTGAACATGTAAGACAAATTGGTCAATGAAATGGTGTAGACAGTGCGTCCTTAAACAACCAGTTCTGCCCAAATAAAGGGTAAGGAAAATAAATGGTGCAACTAAATATTTCACCAAAAAATATTTAGATCATTCAAACCACAGAAACACAAGTTTACGGATACAATTTCAATTGAAACAATTAGAATATAAAGAAACATAAACAATATTAACATGTTTCTTTAAGTTTCAAACAGTCCGTCTCAAATATTACAAAAAGTGGACTTACCTCCTTTATTCCTCTTACTCTTCAAATGTTAAGGTCAAGGATTTTCAGCATTGGTGTAATCCCTCCGAAAACACTAATGCCTGGAGTTCACTCTGCTTGTAATAATCTGTAACAGATATTAGTGCCAGGTTATTTGCTTGGTGGTATATGCGATGGCCACGTAAAACAGACATCCCTACTGCCATTAATTCCGATTGTCTGAATAAGTGGCAAACTTAACCTTCCACTAACCTTTGGGCCTTCATGGCGTGCAATTGAGATGAATTTAACTTTAAATTTATATTTTAATTACTTTAAAAAGAAAAGCAAACGTTCTCACTATGAAAATATAGTCAAAACGCTTTACTAATAAATAATCCGTGGCGTTACAGTTCGTGAAGGACCCAGACTGCATAATTTGCACAGAATTTAAAAATGCCACCTTATTACAAGAGGGAACCTGTGCACAAATTACGTGATTTTCAAAGGTCTGCCCTAAAGTTTTATTGGATGCATAACCAGTATTACAAAACCATATTATAAAATATTAATGCTTCTAATATTTCTATCAATTTACGTAAGTACAAAATAACTTTACAATTATTTCAGAATAAGAAAAGTTAAATTGGGAAAATTCTGTAAATATAATTATCCACTTTTTACAAATTATGTTGCAGTACACAATTACTTACCTGACATTCATTCGTAGTATTAGAAATATTAGTTGTTTAACTGCATAACTCCAATTTTTATTTGATTATTTGACGACGCTGTATCAACTAGTATATTTTCTGCGTTGATAGTTATTGATAGTATTCGTAGTTCTAATCTTAGTCTTAGTAGCAATAGCAGTGATAGTAGTAACAGTAGTAGTGGTGGTGGTGGTAGTCGGTAATAGGAATAGGATTATTATTATTATTATTATTATTAGTAGTATTAGTAGTAGTAGTAGTAGTAGTAGTAGTAGTAGTAGTAGTAGTAGTAGTAGTAGTAGTAGTAGTAGTAGTAGTAGTAGTAGTAGTAGTAGTACAGACCGATTATTTAGTCCTGAGAGCTCGACGACGCGAAAGAGGGGAAGTAATAGGAGTAGTGTGGGGAGTTCCGGAGTAGAGATAAGAGCGAGCTGTCAGTAAAATAATGTAGTACAGCTTAACTGTACTGGAAACACAACGCTGTACCGCATGCGTGACATCCGATCGTTTCGAATGCAAGCGACTGACTAACCCGAACACCCCTTGGCGTAACTTAATGGACTCGCCTGACCCAGGCGCACATTGTTGGATACTGTCAGGATTAAATAATCATACTGTAGTAGTAGGAGAAACAGTAGTAATAGTATGAATGGGCGAAGGAGCAGCAGCAGCAGCAGCAGCAGTAGCAGCAGTAGCAGGAGTAGGAGCAGTAGCAGCAGCAGTAGCAGCAGTAGCAGCAGCAGCAGTAGTATTAGTAGTAGTAGTAGTAGTAGCAGTAGTAGTAGTAGTAGTAGTAAGAAAATATAACTTTGGGAATTCTTTGACTTTCGAACGTCAGCCTCTTGGGCTTTTTAAGCTACCCTTAACTCACGTATGATTTCTAGTACTGTGTCCTTGATAAGTTTCAGAACCTTCGCTCGTATGTTAGGGTAATGAATGCTAGGTGACAGAATTCCGAAGAGTTGTAGTCTCCTTCTGTTTCGTAGACCCAAATTTCAAGCATTATATGCTTTGTAATTTCTGTGTGCTATTTGTACAGTCTTCAAATGTTATTTTCTTAAATGAATCTCACAGTTTGTATTTTTTTCTTAAATAACAACATCCAATAATTAATTAAACCTCAAATACTGCAGCAAAACTAAATACTAGGATACAACATCAAAAATCATTGCTCTCTTAAGTTTTCTTCTATTCAGTTGTAGGAAAGACTATGCGAGATCTTGGTTGAGATATTTAACAACAGATTTTCCTTAAGATTGGTCAGAAAATTCTGCCCATCTTTCCTTATGTACTCTCCTAGTATGTACTCGTTCTACTGTAGTATTTACATTTGATTTGCTAATACCGCAAGTTGCTTCAGGTCATATGTAGGAGCTTCAAGCTTCTTTCTTGGCTCTTCCTTGTCCTATTAGTCTGGCATCCATTGCATTTGATAGCGAATGGCATTTGGCGAAATGGGGTCGAGGATTCGCTAAAAGATTATCCGGTATTCGCCATATACTTGGGAAAAACCTCAGAAACGAACTCAAACACATAACTATACCAAGTGTGAATCGAACCCACGCCCTAGCGCAACTCCGGATCAGTAGGCAAAGACGCCTGTCGCATGAGATACGCCGATGACTACCACTACTTAAGTCGTAAAATAAGCAATTGAAGTTTGACACTTTGCCCTCGAGGTTTACGATCTGTGCAATGCATAAAAAGAACGCAGAGCAAGTTACTTTATTCTTGTAGGGTATTGTAAATGAAAATCCATGAAGTTAAACTTAAACAGGAGTATTATTGCTTATGTGACAAAGAACATAAATCGTATTACGTGGATATTTTTGTAATCGTACATGCGACATTATTTCTCGGACAAATTATATGGTTTTTCTTGTGTATGTGTACAAAGACTTTTCGGACAGATTTCTTCCATGTACTTTGAATTCTCCTGTAATTCTGATTTTAGTATCCTCCATTTCGTCTACCACATCCTCTGTGTTTTCAAAACGAAGTTTAACTATAAACTGCTGTTTAGTTTATCATAATATGAATTAAATTTGTTAATTTAATTAACGTCGCATGAATATATAATAATTGCTAATATTACTCGTGATACTATTCAAAATTATATTTTTAATATGCCAGAATGAAACGATGAGACACAATGCAATGTTTATTATTATACCAGTCAACAAGATAATACAGCAAGAATAAAAGCATATGAAGAGTTCAGAACCATAGTGGTCCAAGCGCCATGTACTAAAACCGTAGAAAACAAGGGTTAAAGTGAAGTTATTACAATAATTCAATGGAAACATATAGTAAGTAATATAAAGTATACACATTAAAACTAAATGATATGTCAATCTTCATAAAACTATAGTATTCACTTGACTTTAATCCTTGCTTTCTCCGTTTTTAATAAATGGCGTTTGGCCCACTATGGCTCTGAACCCTTCATATGTCTGTTAATTTATTGGTTAAGAATTATAGCATTTAACGTCTAATCGCGTAGTCTAATTTTGAAATTATATGGTATAAAATATTTCATAAGTAAAGGTAACTCGGGATTCATAGAATCACGATGTTAATGAATACGTATTTGTTTTCACATTGTGTATCATTATGGATGATATGATATGATATGATATGATATGATATGATATGATATGATATGATATGATATGATATGATATGATACGATATATGATATATTATGTATGATACGATTATGCGCACTGTTCAAAACATACAGAGGTGAGCCTGCCTGGAAAGAAATAAAAAATAGGTTGCAGCCGCCAAATTACTCTTCAAGGAACGACCACTCATATAAATTGAGGGAAAGAAGGCAGAGGACGGACACTGGAAAGTTTTCTTTTCTCAATCGTACTATCAGGGACTGGAATGCTTTACCTGCAGACTTACTAAAGGCTTTACCAACAACCAAAAATGTATTTAAATATAGGCTTAAAGACCTTACTAATAGACGGTAATTATACACAGTACTTAAAGGGTGTAAACGATATGTTGTTATTGAAGTGTTGTATCAGTGAAGAATTATGTTGTGTCAGTGAAGTGTGTTGTATCAGTGAAGAAGTATGTCGTGTCAGTGAAGTGTGCTGTGTAAGTGAAACGTGTTCCTGTCAGTGAAGCTGTATAGGTTATAGTGGCAGTGCAAAGTATTTGAACAGTGAAATGTTTTTGAAGTGTTAGTGAAATCAGGATAGAATCAGTGAAATGTGTCGTAGTCCCAGTGCAGTGAGTGAGTTGACAGCGAAATGAGTGTAATGTTGAAAGGTATTTGTGCAGATATGAACATATACTCGTGGATTTTAGTTCGATCTTAGTTTTAAGATACAAACTAGAATATTTCAAATGTTATTTTAAGTGACCGTTTCATTTAATTTAGTATATTCCCTGTTGTTGTTGTTATTATTATTATTATTATTATTATTATTAGTATTAATTATTAGTATTATCATTATTGTATTTTTAATTAATAAGTTTATTATTGTCATTATTGAGTGTAATTAGTTACCACTGCCACCGGGTATATACCCATTGCAGTGTGAATAAATACATACATGATATGATATGATATGATATGATATGATATGATATGATATGATATGATATGATATGATATGATATGATATGATATATGATATGATATGATATATGATATGATATGATATGATATGATATGATATGATATGATATGATATGATATGATATGATATGATATGATATGATATGATATGATATGATGTGATATATGATATATGATATGATATATGATATATTTCGTCACAGCACTTCTTTAATGTAATGGTGTACCTCACATTTCTGTCATTATGGATGAGGTTTCTGAAGTTAAATACCTTTATTGTACTTGGTTTTGGTTATTAAGGAAATGATTGAGGTTTTATTTTGTAAATATACGATTAACATAATATATAACTTTACTTGATATATCTAAAGACGCTCACAATACTTAACATCTATGTATAAATTAAGTTATCGCATTTCTTTGCACATTACATAATATTGTTGACGTTGTTTGCAGTTTCTGATTAGATAACGCTTGTCGCTTATTTTAGTGCAAGTAGTTTGACGGCCTACGCTTTGGCATGTATAGCATAGGGTATGTATAGCGGAGACTTCCTGAACTTCGTGTTACGCTGAAATTTTACATCTTCTCATTAATTGCACCGCGAACAAAGACGTATTCACGTCAAAACTGACGAACAAAGGACCAGTTTCGTATCTTTAACCCGCTTCCTTTATAAAGTATATTATATTTAAATAATTTTTATTTATTATGGTGAATAAAGTTTTACTTTTATTAATAATCATCTCAAAGAAACTGGTCCATCCATCTCTTCATAGGTCTTCCTCTCTCTCTTTTCCCTTTATACTTATATCATAGTCTAGTGTATACAGTCACGAAGCTCAATACGTAGTAAATATGCATCCATAGATAGTTGCTAACCACTAGGATCGTTAATATCGCCTCATTACAGACAATGCGAAATAGTACCGGATCACTCTATTGTTCCTAGGACCCTCACAACTCAAGCTTCGTGACTGTATATACTAGACCATGCATATATTGTAAGATCTTTTTGGGAATGCGAGAATCTGACATCCGTGACACATGATCATAATAATTTTCTCTCTTGATATACTTTTATTTTATTATTTAAATTAATTATGTTACATTCTTCTCTTATTTCCTCAATATGTTGTTCATCTGACCTTCTATATCCGGCAACAGCTCTCAAAAATCTCATTTCTGATACTTGTATTCTATGTTTTTTACTTTTTGTAAGAGCCCAGCATTCCGAGACATAAAGAAGTGTCTGTTTTTGCTACTGCAGATAGATGAAATGAGAAGTAACTGAGCTATGTTGATGGAATGATAGAGGTAAATGGGAGTATCCCGAGAAAAATCATCTACGTCTGTAATGTCTACCACAAATTCCATCACGACGTGACCGGGGATTCAAACCATACCACCTGGATGGAAGACCAGCACTCTAGCACTTGAGCCACAGAAGCGGCGGACGGAGCGTCTCTTCTTTTTTTCTTTTTTACTTGGTTATTTAACGACGCTCTATAAACTACTAGGTTATTTAGCGTCGATGGGATTGGTGATAGCGAGATGATATTTGGCGAGATGAGGCCGAGAATTCGCCATAGATTACATGACGTTTGTCTTACGGCTGGGGAAAACCTCGGAAAAAACCAACCAGGTAATCAGCCCAAGCGGGAATTGAACCCGCGCCCGAGCGCAACTCCGGATCGGAAGGCAAACACCTTAGCCGATTGAGCTACGCTGGTGGCTCGTCTCTTCTTATTGATTACTATTCCAAGATACAGACCAGTATCGCCAAATGAAGGCATTCCAGTGTCACGAAGAATCTTTTGAAAGGAAAGACAATTGACAAATAATTGATTTACTTATACTGTTTCATACTGTATCTCCTTTGAACTAACCAAGGCTTATGCCATTTTTTCTCTTCCTCCTGAATAGATGGAGTCAACTTAATTGATAAGCTAAATTATGCAGACATCTTAGGACACTGCTTAAAATGCGTTTTGTTATATTTTCTTGTACACACAATTCTCTACATCAAGATAATATTTAAGTTCTTGAAACATTTATAATTTGTGTATATATATATATATATATATATATATATATATATATATATATATATATATATATATATATACTACTTGATTTAATTTTCCACCTTAATACCGTCGACATACACGCAAAACTCACTACGTCCAATTTTTGTGATTTTGAGTTATTTATACCACTATATGGTATTTTTTCTGCTCTATCGATTGGTGAATTCCATTAAGTCGTCAAATAATAAATAAACGAGCTACCGAGGATTTCCTATTTTTACTGTCACAAATCATAAATAGTTTGGCAGGAGATATCCATTATTGGACTTAGTTGTAATCTCCTGTACAGTTTATTTATTGCAGTAAAGACTAATCGGGACATAGTTAACAAAACGTGAACAACTCGTTGACACCTGTCAGAAATTAATTTATTGATTTTTTTGGCACCTATGTTACTTTGTTTTTTTCATTTTAACCTACAAGACTTGTTTGAGGATGTTACAAGAAGGTATGTTAATTTCGTTAATCATTTCATGACACATAATTTTTTTAACTACATAGTTTCAGTCTAGTTCTAGTGTGTTGAGTGAACAATATGAAATATACAGACACACTAAAACACACCCTAATCAAATTCTCAACACACAGATCAATTTCAGAACACACACACTATTGGACACAACTTTTCATCACAATAACGCACCCACACAACAGGCAGCGAAGTTGAGATAGCGCCGAGATCTAGTAGGCTCTGAGGATGGTGTCAAGTAACACCGAAACAGCTGTAAGCAACACATGCTTACACAATTAACACGAGTAAGATCGCTATTTAATCAATTATTTATATTCAAGTGTTAAAAGTAGTGTACGAAAGATTCAACATGGATTTTTGCAATATGTTTAATATGAATTTATTCAGCATATATATAGATATCCACTCATTAGTCTGATGATGCCCATAATAAGGGCGAAAACGTTCACTAAGACGTATTAGCAAAAATAACTTTTTTATATTTTGCTGTAATAAATAAGTCAAAGACTGAAAAATCAAAACTTCACATTTTTGTATTCTGATTATTATGTTCGACCATATTGCACCGTAAGTAAAATGTGGAAACACTTTCGTGGTAAAGATTTGTTAAATATGGAATCCAATTATCATATCATTAATATAAATATGGGATACATTAATATATTGATAAATTAATATCTAGTTTCGTTATTTCTATACTAAACTTATCGAATTTATTTGGTTCACTGTTATAACAACATTCACGTATATACCAAGGGAATTAAAGAAGATATGTTAAAAAGTTTGAACGACTTAATTGGAAACTAAAGAAAGTCAGGCACTTGAAGTTAATACCACGGAATGTTCGGAGCAACCATAGCACGCTATTGCATTTGAGTTAAAAGCACTTGCTTCTTAGATTACTGCAACTGTTTGTTTTCACAGCGAAGAGCACTATGTACATGTTGTTCGAGCTGAGATTTCATTGAGCAGCAGACACTTTTATCGCAAACTTAACACATCACAACCTTTCCATCAACATTGGCAGCAGTGAATGTATCGTCGTTCGTAACTCACGATCGTAATTTAGCTGCTACAGATGCAATCGCAGAATGGCACTATTTACATTCGAAGAGCGTGACAGCTACCAGAAGTAATTATTGTACACCACTACTGACGCTCTGAAATATATAGTAATGTATAATCTACCTGCAACATTAAGAAACTGTGTCAGGGGAAAGAATAGGGCGAGAAAGTCGTAATGGACGTGTGGAGTACAAACATTCTAAATTTGTCATTTAAAGTTCACCTATGCTGTTCTAATATTCTACACACCTGAGATTAACCCACATATGCAGGAATATTTCACTGGATGACAAATGTTATGTACAGAGGGAAGAAGAATATGACATAAATCCGTAATGGTTTGACCGATTATCATATTAACTTACTTTATCTTATCATTATAAATGAGCAAAATTGAATATTATATAATATTGCGTTTACAAAATTAACAAAACATTTCCCACACTGCGCTATATTTCTCTGCCTTTTCAACATCCAGGCGTGCGTCACCACCGTTTATTTTACCTGAGCCCTCCCCGTTCAAATCCACGAGGAGTAATTGCACCACAGCCCATTTCACTAGCCTCTACGGACGAGCCAAGGCCGTGGGACTGGCTTAGCTCGGACCAATTTTCAAGTGGATGATTCGTGTGTCTATATATACAAACACACACTTACGTCTAGGCACCAAGTACTATCTGCGGAATATAAGCATCCATCACAGACACAAAATTAGTGTACAACAATATTGAAGAAATAGGGGTACTTCTGCAAACGATGTAACTTTTGCCATGAAACGAAACTGTCCATCTGTAAGGACGATATGCTAATCTGAGTAGACAAAGTTATTTATTTATTAGTTTCAAATACGTGTACAAATAAACGACTGCGTTAGAACAATATATTTGCACTGACATTAGTATTATTAGCTATGCATAATAAGACAAGACCGATTACAGAAACATACCGTATTTTATGGGAACCGTACACGAATTTTCCGCGCGCTTTGTAAAGTTTTACGCATTTAAACAGAATTAAATGGCCAAAAATATGCAATTTTTAACAGTGTACACCTGAAAACTGGTTTCAGTTAATACAGCGCCGTTCATCTGCGAGCGCGTACCACGCCTCCTTAGACACAGGTAATCTGTACACCAATCAAAATATATCCAGCTGTACCATTTTGAGTAGATATTATTTATATAGTACCCTGGTAAATACCTTCAGAACCCTAGGATTTGTCCTCCGCAGATACGACTCCGACACTGTTGGGACTTGAACTCAAGTCCGCAGTCATCGCAAGCCAGTGCTGTGACAACCGAGCTATCAAGCCGGTGAAATATTTGCTGACATACCAAGTGAGATGTATTCCTTGATACTGATGTAGCAGACAAAATCTTGATCAGAGATATACATAAGAATAGGCCTACAGTATGCGACAGAAATATTAGAATTTAGTTTTGAGCGGTTTCGTTTAGTTGTGTAGAAATTGAAAGGCTTGAAGTGTAATACAGAAAATGGCAGATTTATATCATGCGGCGATATAAAAGACATAAAGCATAATATTAACGTGTGCTAAGGCAGATTGGAGTAAACGCGAATGTATGACAAAGGAAAGACTACATTTTAGTAATTAAATTGTATTGCCCAAACTATCCAGAATTACAAATGAACCGATAATAAAATCCCAGGAACGTATTACCACAGTTTAGTATATATATATATATATATATATATATATATATATATAGTCACAGGAACGTATTACCAGTCTAGCATATACAGTCACGAAGCTTGAGTTTATGAGGGTACTAGGAACAATAGACAGTGCAGGTACTATTTCGCATTGTCTGTAATGAGGCGATAGTAGCGATTCTAGTGGTTATCAACTATCTATGGATGCATATTTACTACGTATTGAGCTTCGTGACTGTATATACTAGACTGTGGTATTACATTAAGATATATGGTTCACATGCGGAGACTAAGAGGAAGGCAGAAATTAGGGAAGACTGGAGAATGCTGGTTTTACAATGATAGACCTGCCCTTGGGCAGAATACAGTGAATGAATGAGGAACGCATTTTTGGTCAGTACGAGTAATGTGAATGAGGGCAATAAACAAGTTAAACGAAATGTAATAGCATATTGCGATACAAGGTTAGAAAGTGTTTTTTACAAAATCGAGGAAAAGTTTGAAAAAACGAGCAATGCTAAGAAGTAAAATTGATTTAGGTACTTGTAGTATTTCGTGTTCAATTGGAAAAATTTTTATTTCTTTCCTTTAAGTGAAATTTGAATTGTTTAAATAAAGTTCAGTACATTTCAAACGCAGTGATTTGTTTCGTATAACGTATATTAAATGAAGGGCTCAGAGCCAAAGGCGACCAACACACAATTCTGTATTGTTCATTATTAGGCCTTTTTTTCAAAACTATACATTGTTGTTATAGATTCATGATAGTTTTTGTGTTTATTCAATGTAGACCATTTAAAATAAATTGTGAAACCAATAATTTTTGTAAGGATCCTCTTAATATCAACTCTTATTTACACATTTTGTAATTGTGGGTTAGTCGCCTTTGGCTCTGAATCCTTCAATTAACACTGCCTTTTGGGTATGAATTTTATATGCATTGTAGCATACACAGAAGGCAGTGGTTTTTATTACAACTCTAGAGCAGTTATTTGTAATATTTCAACATACTTTTCTAGGGTGGCAACTCTGAATTCAGTAAAATCAACTTTCAATCATGGCGGTCGTTTGCTAACAACGAGAAAACACACTATCGTGCAAAAATAAATTTTTAAAACGTACGTTTTTACGTCTGAATGAAATATAAATACATCTACTCATATATGTACAGTACAAAATTCTATGTTGATAAATGAATAATAGCTGAATAATTCCAGTTACGGTAATATTTTTAGAATTCCCATGAATTTACATTGTTTTATTAACATGCAAACTGAATAGTAATAGTGACAGGTAGCATCCTTGTCTTAAGGTAATAGACAATTCATAAAATATTCTAATAAAACGATTAAATTTTTCTTTAAAACTATGTGTAAACGTGCATAAACGTCCTATGACCCTGTGTTACTGGGAATGTGGAAAACAACGTAAAGATGGGCCTAGGACGACGTGGACGTCATATATTCCCTTTAAGAAGCCAATATCGAACGATATGGCCGTGAGGTCGTGGCTTTATCCGGATATATTAATATTATGATAAACATGTAAGTTACGGGGACATCTGTTGTACTACTTGTGCTAGACCTCAAGGAATGCCCCTCATATTATTACTGAAGTATAATATTTAACTAAAAATAAGGAAACCTTAGTGATTGGCCGCTTACATTAAAGGAAGTGTCTATAATCTCTTGGTCTGTTGTCAATACGATGTTCTGTGTCGTCTTAACTAGAAGACGTGCTTCATGTTAACTCAACGTCAAGGGGAATCGCACTGCACGTCTAAGAGTGTATGTTGAAATTGGAAGAGGGGACCATACAATGGCAAAGATAAGATGTCGAAAAGAGAGCGATAGAAAGTGAGAAAGGAACAATGAAAAGGAAGTGACACAAGAAATAGAAAGAAAGAGAATAGAATGAATGGAAGAAATAGTAACGAAATTATGAAAGGAAAAATAAACGAGTTTTAAAAAAGTTACGGGTATTTTCTCATTAAAAAACCTGATTATTTGACACAATTTGGTCCACTTATCTTATTGCGACTGATATTCCCCTCTGCAATTTGTTCACGTGAACTACCATACAAAATATTTACATAAATTAAATTACATAATATGAACCCTAACAAAAAGATGAAATTTTATTCTTTTATTACTCACAGAAATGAATGTCTACAACATCAAACGTGACCCCTGTGCGATCAATATTCTAAGCAGAATCTACGTGAGTTCCAAGCCATTTGGTCAATTATCTCACTCCGATTTTGTCCGTTTCATCTGGAGGAACTTTAGAGAATTTTAAAAGGAGGAAACCGAAATGGACATAACAATGTGTACCAAACGGAGAGCTAACGGAAGTATAACAAAATAGCAACAGGGTAGGATCGTCGAAGATATTAAAAGCCTGCGTTGCAAGTCATAGGTACGCCGCAGTCCTCGCAAGAGAAGGGCTCCGAGCCCTTACGTTGTCCGAGTAACACTCAAGTAAGCTCGTACAAGAGTATGGAAAATGACACGCGAAATCCAAAGCTCCAATGTTCAGAAAGTTTTAATTTGGAAAATTTTAAAATTGAAGTGGGGAGATATGTAAGTCCTTGGTCGTTTCATTCTTGGGCACATCCCTATATGTCTTAGAGCCTTAGGAAAACCACGGGAAATCACAGGCACGATGAGTTCTTTCAATTTATTAAGTGATTAGGCAGTTGATTATGAGATGATTCTAATAAAATATGTTCCGATCGACCCTGAGAGCATAATGTGGGGAAGGGTGAATTATATCGAGTGTCCTTGGCTTAGAGCTTTGTTGGGGGATAAGGCAGTGTTTTTGAATTTCAGACTCCAAACCTGAACACTTGGCCCAAAGAAGCTTTTATGAACCCATGATGGAATGAAATGGGTGACGACTGTGCCTCAAGCTAAGCCGGCTCCACCATCCGCCACATTGCCCACTCCTCCCCAGTCTTAAAATCTGTATACCGTATCTCTGGTGGTGGTCTGATATATACAGGGTGCGCCGTAAATAGTTATTAATTTAAGGGGTTATTACTTGAGATATTTCAAACAAAAAACTTCAATAAAATTTTGTTCGTGTTTTCTTCCTTTACGAGATAAGAATTATTTCATAGCTTGTTTCGGGAAAGTCATTTATTTAATTCATAGTATGCTTAATCAATTTAAGAGAGCTTTGTATTATAATATATGATTTAAAGAATATTAGTTTTGTTCTTTACATGTGCAGAAATTTTATCCGAACAAATATAACTTTTCGTTCTGAAAGTGAATTTTAAAATGTTCCATCTGTTCGGATCAAATTTATGCATATTTAGGGAACATAATTAAAAATATTTCAATCATTAATTATTATAATACACACCTCTCTTAAATTGACTTAGCAAATTGAGAATCGAATCAATGGCTTTCCCAAAACACGCTATGAAATGTTTCATGGAAAAAAATTTTTAATCTTGAAAACGAAGCAAAAACGGGGAAAATTGTAATAAAAATTTTGTTTGAAATGTCTCAAAGAATAACCTCCTGAAATTATTGACATTACTTACGGTTCACTCTGTATATGCATGTATAGTGCCAAAAATTAGGGGAACAAGTTTTTTTTTTTTATTTCTTCTATATTTAACAATGAAAAAGTAGGATGTGTTCCTTGACGCAGCATGAACTTCTAATCATATATTTAATAAAAAAATATTTTCTATTTCCATTTACAAACAAATCGTGATCAACAATGGTCGCCTTCCTTGATACTGAATAAAACAAAGTGCAGGGTAGTAAAGTTGCCTAATTTCGTGATACTCCTAATTCCGTGATACTTTTTTTCACTGAATGTCACGGGATTGGGTATCTTGCTAGGAAGTTCATCGATGTCTCAAAAGTAGGCGAAAGATGCAATCTTTCGAGAAAGATGTCTGGCGCTATGGTCGAACAGCAAAGCTTTGACTGACATTTAATTTAAAAAAAGTATCACGGAATTAGGAGGTATCACGGAAATAGGCAACTTTACCCTATTACTTCCCTTTGTATCAGTCTCTATGTTCCTTGTTCCGAACATGTGATCAGATGCTCCGATATATCATGATACCACATAAAGTCAGTTGTGACGACGCTACTCATGATAAAAATAGTACCTGGGTCTCGTCTCTAGAGGCCGTCTCGTGATATCTCAGTGTGAATAGCCGACTTTAGTGATTAACAGTGCTATTCACAGACATTTCGCTAGCCCGCGCTACGACCCTGCTAAACTAGCCCCGGCTATCGACCGGTTACTTGTACTGAATTCATATCATATATCGCTAACACTGGTTTATGAGTACGAAAAATATTAGTTCGCTGATCATCCACCGGAAGCCCGCGCTAAGAATGCCTATGAATACAGCCCTAAAAGTTTATTAATAACACAGGGACAGGACAGAATGAGGTCGTATAACTTTATTCTTCTTTAATTCTTAAAATTCATAATAAAATCTCTTGTGAGAAAGTGTGAATGCAAATTTATAAAGAAGATTGTTTTGAATGAATTAAACATAATGAAACATATCATAAGAATTTAAGAAATGAATATTCGACACTTAATTGAATAAATAATTCATATTTTGAATATTCGAATATTTCCTTCGTCCGTTACAATGCCTTGATTAATAATATGCAGCTAGTAAACATAATAATTAAATTATCGTAAGTATTCATCTATGAATTTCATCCTTTGAGGGGTCAGACAAAACTTCATCATCTCGGATAAGAAATATATACAGAGTGAACAGTGAGTAATGTCATTAATGCCAGGGGGTTATTCTTTCAGATATTTCAAAGAAAGAAGTTTAATTCAATTTAGCGTGTTTCTGCTAGATATAGTTTCATTAATGTGGCATGATACAAACGTACATATGCAGGTATTCAGATATATTCCGGAATTATTGATGAAACGAATTAAATACAGATAATTGGTTATCTGTGCTGATCCTGAATAAATGAAGTATATCTCATTAACATAAACACAAATAAATACTTCTAAAACAAATATAACACAATTACCAATCATATGTCCTATTGAAGGAATGTAAACTATTAGAGACAATAGATGTCTAACGACTGGTAAATACATAGAGACTTTCATCCAAGAGCAACAATTAACATTAGAACTTTCCTCTTCAGTCACTGTTGCTAATGCGATAGAATAATATTAGTTTCGTAGTGTGGGAGTTTTGTCTTCTTGTTGGACTGCAGGTCTGAGGAAAACCATGACAAAAGCAATAGAACTGGAACCCCAGACCTTCTGCACGGGAGCAGGGGGTGTGCGCATGGGTTGCCTCGGTGGGACCGTCTGGATTAAGCCGTGCTTGGGTAATGGATTTCCTTTCTGAGGGGAGGCTTCAAGACATGCCATGCGGCAAATTCACACGTTGCATTAACTTCCCCTCTCACACTGAAGTTATGCAGTCTGCTCATTTGAATAAATTTTCCCCTTTTCGATCGCTGTTAGTACAGCCTACTCTGGGTCATGCATTCTACTCCACTGTTGATAATTTCTTCGCTCTAAATCTTTCACGATCATACAAGAACTCCAATTCGAAATTTTGGTGTACGAGCGCTTATGCAAGCGATTGATGACTAGGATATACATATATATTGCATTATTTGTTTGTATGTATGTATGTATGTATGTATGTATGTATGTATGTATGTATGTATGTATGTATGTATGTATGTATGAGATAAAAGATTTAATGAGTAATATTGTACATACAGCTTTTATATTATCATATTTTTTTTTTCTAAAATCCGATGCACGGGTCTTCTGACCATACGTGCTTTATACCTAAAACAAGTTCTGCTTTGTAGGTTCCCTCCCATCTATGATTATATCCAACTACTCTCTAAAAGAACACATATTAAAATGAAAATGGCACAACAAAACACATTATATAATATATCCTAACCTAAAAGACATAAAAGTAAACAGTTGGGTAGATACTGTTATCCCTTCCTCAGTTCGTGTCACAAACTTCAACAGCTGAGGGTCTAATCTTTCTCGCCTTCAAGAGGAACAATCCAGTCTTTTGTTCCCATTCTCTATTCCAAATGAGGTCAAGACATGCAAGCGAACTCTTATTTTGACGTATGTATGTATGTATGTATGTATGTATGTATGTATGTATGTATGTATGTATGTATGTATGTATGTATGTATGTAACCCCTGCGGTGGCTGACAAGCAAACATTCTTATAGGGACAGATAAAAAAGTTATTTTTTTCTTCCATCATCTTAATAATGTCGAAACAAGTGATTATACAAATTTTGGCCACTCGAGCGCAGTTACGAGGGTCGTTTGCAGAAAGGAGACAACATTTCATGGAAAGAATTATTGAACACATACAGATATTGTTGAACTATTTTTCAACATATTCTCCACGGAAATGAGACATTTGTCATACCGTGGGATCAAAATTTGTATCCATGTGTCGTAGAAGTCTGCCGCCTGGGATCGGAACCCGTGTGCGACAGCCGTCTGCACCTCTCTGTTGATCCCATGGTATGGGAAATATCTCAGTTCGAATGGGGAATATGTTGAAAAATAGCTAAAAAATATGGTATATCTGTTCCAATAAATCTTTTCATGAAAATGCGTTTTTTTATAAACTGCCCAGGGAAACTTACTTTCTGGATTTACTTGTAATTGCGCTCGAGTGACCAAAATTTGTATGAGCACTTGTTTTGGCATCATTAAAATGGTGGAAGGAAAAAAATATCTATTTCATCTGCCCCCTTGAGAATGTTTGCTTGTGAGTGGACAGACTTTCAGCCCGTCACGCAGGCGGTCCGGGTTCGAGTCCCGGTCAAGCCCGGAATTTTTCATTGAAAAGTCCATAGTAACACTTATGGCGGACAAGGTCACCGATTTTTCTCGGGGTTCTCCCGTTTCCTCATATTAGGCATCTATATCATTCCTCAACATTTTGCCATTCCATCAGCATTTCTTAGAATTCTCCGAACACCCTCTGGCGATGCACGGAGGGGGTGGCCTAGGGACAAAGAATAATGCAATATCTAACGTCAACACAAACACTCCTACAGAGATACTGAACTGAACTGAACTTCGGAGCGTGCGGGAGACTGTTTGTCGCGTGTTGCATGGCCTTCGTTCCGGTCGCGCGCCGCCTGTTCGCCATACAGATGTAAGCTCTGAACATGTCAACATTTTCTTTTAAATTCATAAGATATTACTATTGGTGTATTGGGACCATTTCAGATATTACATTTATATTTACAGAAATCGACATTTCAACCAGCCATTTATGAGATTCTAAGTCTATGGAATTCATTTTAATCTAAACTTGCTCTTATAGAGATTCATTCACACTTAACAAGCGATCTTCATAACTAGCGACCGACAATTCTTTAACAAATAATGAGGAACAATTTTTCATAACGTGTACTGTCGTCTAGACGGAAGAATGAAAACTTCAGACGAAAATCGAAACGAATAAATGGAATACTGTGTATGGAGTGTCCCAAAATTCGCGCACACGGACTGCATACCGTTAATTCTGAATGAAAACGGAGAAGAAAATATTAGTGACAAAATTCCGCCGGAAGAATTTTAATTGCACAAAGTGGCAACACTGTATTTTACAAAGAAATGTTACTCCTGTAATCATAGTAGAAGCTATCTATACGCTGATTTAAAAGTAATTGCTTCTGGTTCAAACTTCTCGTAAGATTCACAAGATTGAACCAGTGAGCACGAATTTCGTGGTATCATGAACAGGCACATCATTTTATTTTTGCTAACATTTTTAATACTAACCTGGTTGTACCTTTGGTTTAATGGTTGAGACCCGGAAACACCGTTTGCTACCTCCTTCCACGACTGGAGTTCGGTGATACTGGCGTAAAATATAAACAAACCACTTTACTAGGTATATGAGGGAAGAAAAGTAGTTCATCCATTTACGTAAAGTAGTATTGAGTTTGAGTTTCATTAGGTTTTGTTTAATCAAAATAGATATAGTACAGTGTTAGCAATAAGTGTTTTTACTCACGAACTGAGTTATCCATGCGAACGTATTCTTTATGCAGTGTATATTATATTGTCTACAGCACATTAGCATACAATGTAGAGAATGAAGTTAAAATGAAAAATAATCATAATATGGATATTTAAACACATTTTTTTTTAATTCTGGCCGTTCATTTTGATACAGGCTTCACTTCTTTTGTGCATATTATCGCACTATAGACTATTGCATCTAATTCCAATTACCAGTTTCGTCCTTCATACTTAGTAACTCATGTTGAAATAATTCTGTACCTACTGTATAAAAGAGTACCTTACGTACTGTAAATTCAATCTTCATTTCTGCCCGATCCGAAAAGATAGAATTACCCAGACATGCTATCTACTGTCCGTCCAAGTGGTTATGTCGTAGGATCGTAGAAAGGAGGGAAATCACGTAATGGTTAATTACTTAACGAGGCCCTTTTATTTAAGTTACTTTAAACAGTTGCATAATATTACGTAGACGTCCAATTAATTCCCAACAGAAATTAATGTTTTCAGAAAAGAGCTAAGAAAGCCCAGCCACTAGTCTTTACAGTGGAGCGAGCAGAAGCAGGTGAGGGAAATCGGGATGCGACGTAGAGAAACTGACGACAGTACCTGTGCGAAAATATGATTCAATATTGGAAGTTTTCGTCACCGGAAAACGCGAACATATTTCTGAAACGTACTATACTCACTAATTCAGTACTGCTTACTCGTATATACGGCCTTGGTTCTGTGTGGAGGATAGTTCAAACTTCGTTATTAGAAGGGGTGAGAGTGAAGTACATTCAAAAACTCAGGTACAATAAAAATGAATTAAAAATGAAATGATGTCCCTGTATAATAATTTCTGTTATTAACTTTATTTATCTATTTTTAACTTAGACAATTCTTTCCACTTAATAAGAACGAGACCGATTCATTCGTCAGTTTATTCTACGCAATAATAGTCACGAAAAAAGTCACGATGTTTCGATAAATTGGACCGTAGGTACTAACTGGGAACAACGCGCAATTAATTGAGAAGAATTCGTTGGACACATAGACGTAAGGATAGACAGACGGCATGGCCAATGTCGCTTATTCGTTCTCAGGGATGCTTAAGACGTTTACTTTCGTGAAAATATCTAAATATATTTATCGGAGCACCGCAACACTTCTCCTTTAAACCTCGCATAATAAAAAAATAAAATTTTCAACGATCCATCGCATTTGAGCTCTGGAAGGAAACCTCGCAGTGAACGTTGTCTGTGAGACTTCCAGCACTATACCGCTGCCATTGAATCATTTATATACATCCATTTTTATGATATCTGTAATGCTACATTAATATGGGTCTGTGTGGACAAAGGGGAAAATATATCTGTTTGTCTTGGTGCGTTTTCTTCCGGAGAAAAACAGAAACGGGATAAACTCAAGACTGGGTCCCGTGGGATGAGAGGAGGCAGGTTGAGAAATGAAAATGACATGTTGCTAGGCCGAGGCCTGTTCCGCCAAGTTTGTCACCGCGACGACGGCGACGGACAGACTTGCCCTCATATTCAACTGCAGCAGTTGCTGAATGAGTGAACTTGACAGCCGGCATCTAAGTAATTAATTTTCATTTTTATGTAAATCCCCACGGCGCACGGTGGTTGGTTACCTTACTTGTTATTTGCTCTTTCACATCCGGTTGAGGGTAGTAATGAACGTTTGCCGGCAAATTTTAAATCGGAGATATTTTCTGAATATTTCCGAAAATTTTCCCCTTCAGGAACTGTATTATCTTATTGATTTCCCTAAAATTTATAATTGCACTGATATAATTCTAAATTTTCTTGAAAATTTTCCTCTTATTAAGAATTTTTAGGCCATTTGTTTTACTAAATGTTATCATTTTTGTACAGGGACATAATTTTATTTTTACTTCAACTTTGATTGTAACTCAGTTTTTTAATGTACTTCACTCCCACCCCTTCTACTAATGAAGTTCCAACTGGCCTCCACACAGAACCAAGGCCGCATATAGTAAGCAGTACTGAGTTGGTGAGTACAGTACGTTTCAGAAATATGTTCGCGTTTTCCAGTGACGAAAGAGCTTTCAATATTGAACAATATTTCCGCAAAGGTACTGTCGTCCGTTTGCCTAAGTCGCATCCCGATTCCCCCCCCCCCTGGTTCTACTCGCCCCTCTGTAAAACTGGGCTGTCTTAGCTCTTTTCTAAGAACATTAATTTCTGTTAAGAATTGGACGTTTACGTAGTATTATACAACTGTTTAAAATAACTTAAATAAAAGGGTCTCGTTAGGTAATTAACTGTCACGTGATTTCTCCCCTTTCTATTATCCTGCGGCATAACCACTTGGACGGACAGTACATAGTATGTCTGAGTAATTTCATCTGTGCGGGTCGGGCAGAAGTGAAGATTGAATTTACAGTACGTAAGGTACTCTTTTATACAGTAGGTACAGAATTATTTCAACATGAGTTACTAGTACGAAGGACGAAATGGCAATTGGAATTAGATGCAATTGTCTATAGTACGATAATATGCACAAAAGAACTGAAGCCTGTATCGAAATGAACGGCCACTATTTTCAAAAATGTGTTTAAATATCCATATTATGATTATTTTTCAATTGAAATTCACTCTATATTGTACGCTAATATTCTGTAAACAGTATAATATATACTGCATAATGAATACGTTCGCATGGACAACTCAGTTCGTGAGTAAAAACACTTATTCTTAATACAATACTGCATTTTGATTAAACAAAAACCTAATGAAAATTATCGAACTCAAAATCGCGATATTTCCTAGTTTACGTAATGGATGAACTACGTTTCTTTCCTTCTATACCTAGTAAAGTGATTTGTTTGTGTTTTACGCCAGTATCATCGAACTCCAGTCGTGGAAGGGGTAGCGAACGGTGTTTTCGGTTCTCTAAAGGTATAGCCAGGTTAACATTAAAAATGTTAGTAAAAATAAAATAATGTTCCTGAATTTATCTAGGGTAGATGAGGGTGATTGTAAACAGAGGGCAATTGTAGACGAATGTTGTGAGAAATACAAAACTGTCAATAAAAAAATTTTAATTCGGGGGAATATTTAAATTAATATGTTGGGTAACCTACAAAGCAGTTTGGCGCCAAATAGGAGTAACTGCTTAGTTGTGAACGAATGTTTTGTAAGAGTCTATAAAAAAGTTAAGAAAGAATTTTGTTTCACCTTCATTTTTGACACTGTAAGTAAAATACAAGTTACATCTCTTTAATAGGAAAAAATGGAAAGTAAACCTGTGATGTTTGTAAGGAAAAAAGTATTAAATATTCTTAAGTCTTTTGTTCTGTGTGTGTTTGATTCAAAAAGTACTTAGGACATTTGGTAACGCTCTACAAACGCAGTCAGGATCTTATTTAACTTTAACCGTTTTACCAGAGTGTAGAGAATTGTTTCCGCTTTCAGAATATATAGATTTATTGATTTATTGATATTAGTTCACAGAAGTTCAAAACTTAATAATTTAACAAAAAGATCTATGTACAAATGTAGTTATACATAATAAATATACAATTTCCTAAACTACTTAATTTATTGCAAATCTCAATAATTTATTGGTTCAAACTTGCACTTACGTCTGGTTTTAGTGCATGTTTAAACCAATCGTAATAACCATTAAGACTTTAAACCTTATTTATCTGCTCCTTTTCACAATTTACTACCATAAATATTTTTAATACTTTTTTAATTTTAACTCTACAATAAACAAGTGTAAATCAATCTTTCCTGTTGCTCTATTTATCCAGTATTTATGTTTAATTTTTAGGTCTTATTTTACATAATAACTTATTATTTCAAATAGGTGAGCAGATGTCGACATACTGTAAGTCATGAGCCTGAAATAGCTGAATCGGTACATTCCATATGTAAGTTAATCTTTACTCTTGCAATATTTTCTTGTCACCAGAATCGTTTGCGTAACTTCTATGAAGACTACCGCACACCTGTTTAAACACAAGCTTTCAGAATATATAAAAATCTCATTTTCACAAAAAAATTGACTTAAGAACTTTTTCCTCCAGGCCACAGAGGTATGTCAGGTTAAATCGATGTACATTAACCCAAATTAAATTATCCAGACGTATTTTACATTCCTTCTGAGATACACTGTATATTCAATATTATTTTCTAAACTCCGAACGTTCTATAGATAGCACCCGTTTTCCTTACAGCACTGCTACCACCAAGCACCTTCCACCCTGTATTTTTTTTTTTTGTTTAAAATAGTTACATAGCTACTAATTTGTGTAGGATTGCATAATACCGACACTTTGGATAACGTCTATTACCAAACATGTACCATTCCTTTAGCATAGCTAACACTCTAAAAAGCTTATTTTTCTTTTGTAGTCACATAATGACTTACTCTTTTATTTGTACATACAGTGCACAGTGTGAGAAAATTGTTTTGTACTATAATTTTAAATGAAAACTCAAATACCCAGCACGGAACCTGGAATACACAGCTGCAGCACATCAAGTTAGCTGGAGATAAGGCGCAGCTCTGAAACTCGCGGAATTAGGGCGACACAACAGAGTGGTGCTGTGAGTTCTATTCAGATTCCGTATCGAAACACCAACAATGCTACATCTCGGAGTGGGCGGCGGCCACTGCACTAGGCAAATGCTCCTTCACAGAGATTTAATCGGTGAACGGGAGTAGGCTCTGAAGAAAAAAAAAAACACTTCAATGAGCTCAGAGACCCTCACAATTCCAAGGAAAAGCTTTCTCCACTACTTCCGATTCATAAATACAGTATTTCTCCGCTATTACCGAAGTGGCAGTATTCATATTCTAAAACGTGGTAGGCCTACATCAATATACGTACATAAAGTTTCAACGGCTAAAATGTAGCATGATTTGAAGAAAATAATGGCAGCAACATTAAAAAAGATAATAAAATAACCGAGCGAGGTGATTTAGACGATAATATTTCAGATTCACACGCGGGAGGTCCTGGGTTCGATCCCGGTGTCGACAAATTCGGTCGACTTTTTCCCGTGGTTTTCCTCAACTCAATGCAACAAATTTTCAGTTAAATAATACCGATTGCGACACTGGACCCCAATTACCACGGAAATCACAGACACAGTACAATAAGCACTCCCAACAGTAGAATTGGAGACAGTCTTGATATTACTTAGAAGTCATACAGTGATTATAAAATAAATTACTTACAAATATAAATTAATAATAAAGTAACATTAATGAAAGTAATAACAGCAATAATAACACTGGTCAACAGTTATTTTGTTAAATGTACAATTTATGATGTTTCTTATGTACAGTAATTTCATCTGCTGATTCCAAAAATGAAGCCAGAACTGTTCTACCACCCACCATTTTTTTTTTTGTAATTTTAGAAATTTTAATTTATTTTATTGCTATATACAGTCCTTAACATGCTAATGGAAAGAAAATATTTCATTTTATTGCTTTAACAATTGAAGACATTATTACAAAAACAACCCTTGTCAAAATTGGCATTTTTCAGGAGAAAAATAAAACTAAATAGAACAACACATGTCGGCTGTTTCTGTACAACTGGTGTTTATCCTTGTGACTATTACACTTGACATGATTCGTTTTTGGAGTCTATAAACATTTGAAATAGTAGCAAATGTGTCCTTAACTCAATTTAATAAAAAATGACTAGGACTTTTTTTGTAATAATGTCTTCAATTGACCTGTAACTTTAAATCATTGTTGCCTGTGAAGTCAGGATTCATAAAAATAAATTTTATTCCTCATTAGACTTTGAGAGTTAGTATTAATTCCCAGTTGTGTTGGAATTTACATTCATGGAACAAATTTCATAACCTGTGTTTTCTTTGTCCTAATTTTAAGTGTGGTAAAAGTAACTTATACAGTGAAACATACGAGTACCTTGAAACACTGTATAAGTCATATAAGCTTAAACAATTTTTGTTACGTTTGTGATCAGTTAACTTTGAATTTTACTACACTAGTTAAAAGAGCTTAAGAGTGTTCTTTTGATTGCAAAATAGATGAGGACATGAACTAGACCCCTGAAATCTGTTGTGCTCCATGTAATTAATTTCATTAGCTGGTTGGCTAAAAGGATCCCGTCATATGCCTTTTCCAGTTCCAATGATATGCCGGGAACCTAAGGATCATTCAACAGACTGTCACTTTCTAGGAACACAGTTCAGAAGATTATAGAGAACTTGTCAGTGAGCCGATTCGTAACTATAACGCGATGGGGTGCCATATCTCTCAAAATAACTTCTTGAATTCTCATCTATTTTTTCATTCCTCAAAACCTTTGGGTAGTGAGCGACGAACGTGGGGAACGTTTTCATCAGGATTTTACTGAAATAGTTAATTGTGAATGCTGTCATTTAAAAATATTTTAATATCATTTCCGTTCTCGTTCTCCTTATCGTTTCCGTTTCCTGTTTATTGTGAATCAGCCTTTACTTCTAGCTCGTAGCTCTGGATACATTCCCTGGCCATCATTCTTTCTTCCTCTGTCTGCAGTGTGATTTGTAAGCTCATGTGCAAACGGGTCTCTAACAACAGTGCTCCCATCTTCCGATACAGCACACTCGCCAATCACGTCGTAGACCACTCGCCACGCAAGTCGCACCCACACAACACCTTGCCGTTTTCTTCTGTCTCTCGTCAATATATATATACTTGATATATTATTGTCATGGCCTCTTTCTGATTTTATAAAACAGATTTCATCCGCCACAGTTCCAAATTAGTCTGTACACAATGACTGTAACATTTCAATACTACATACAAATTTATGTATATTTTTTGGGGGACAATATTACCGAATTGATATTAACATGTGACCAGTCGTAAACTGTTACAAATTTTATTTATATCACGAAATATCTGTCACCAATTTTTTGTGACGAGTTGTCCCCAACCCTCCAGAAACGTGTTAAGTCCATTTTTATTATAGGACTGGGCTAGTTTCTTCCTTTATCCACCGGTCTACGGACTGAGCGAGTTTACAAAGTTACATGCACAATAACAAACTTTTATAGAAGGTTTGGAGTTGTTTTCAAAGCAAACAAGCTTAAAATATGACAAAGGTCTAAAACATAATCATATGTACTATGTATAAATTATAAAAATGAGCAAATGGACGAAGGAAGTTCAGGGATCACGTTGTTCATTTTTATTATAATGTTTAAAGACTTTTTAAATATTTTTATTCTCTTTTATATTTTTGTACGATCTTTTATACTTCCTGTACTACGACATTTTTATTTGCAAAAATTGTCATAAGTAAATATAAATAACGGAATTACATCATTTTCATGAAAAATGAGGTATTTTGTAAAGATTAATTAAAATGTTTTGCATGGAACATTCATTCAAGGTCATGCCCTAATTTTCAACATTTATTTTAGGAAACTGAAAATTTGAGGTAAACGAGTCGAATTTTGGCCTTAAAATGATGAAAAATACTGTTTTTTTAATAGATTTGTGGGATTTTGTGAGGATATGGGAGTAGATATGAAATAAGTCCCCTGCGAAAACCGATTATTACTTTGGGAAACAAAATATTATGAGATTGGTGCAGTACTCTCATTTCATATCCATGGTAAGCAATTCCGCAAAAGTGTTACACAAGACTGATCACAGTACATGCTGATTGAGTTAAATACGGATTGCTGTACGCACTCATCTAGTTAAATTGTGAGTTACAAGCAACAACAATCTGTACACTCCAGCGTGATTGTGACTTCGGTAACGGAAAGTATAGACCTACTCAAATAGCCTGCTGTTAGAACAGAACATATGAAGGGTTCAGAACCATAGTGGGCCAAGCGCCATTTACTAAAACCGTAGAAAACAAGGGTTAAAGTGAAGTTATTGCTTCAGATGTAATATCCCTCGTGGTGGCTGAGTGGTCAGAAGTTTGGCCTCTCATGCATGTGGTCCGGATTCTAGTCCCGATCAGGTCTCTGATATTTCATTAACACAATTCGTAGTGATACTTATGGCGCATAAGTTCGAATTCCGATCCCTTCTCATATCGCGAAAGAAAAGTGGAGAGGTTATTTTCGTACTTCAATATTTCAGATAAATGTAATGGTGTTGTATAGAAAAAATAAGATTATACACAACATATATATATGCTTTTATTTTTAAAATGTACGATTTAAATGGATGTACGAAATAATTTTTCGCAAATTTGCAAAATGTTATGTCGCAATCACAATAATTTTTGCTGAAGCAAATCATAATTTAAAACAAATATAAATGTTCAATTAATTCGTGGAATATATTGAGACTTTCCCTCCCTTTCGATTATAAATAATTAGTGCTGTCGATCGATCAAAATATTTAATCGATTAACTATTTGAATTTAATCGATTAATCGATAGATCCGAATTACCAGATTTCAGAAAGAGAAGAAGCTAGTTACGCTCTCACTTGCACACAGTGTAGGCATGGCTATTTTATAAGGGATGAGGGGGACGAATCCCAGAAAATTATGTATTTCATATGCTAGGAAGATGAGCTGACCATACAGTTGAAGTTTTCTTGGAAAACCATAAAACTTAATAAGGGTTTCGCATTGCGTTTCAACTTTCAATAAAGGTAGACTAGATCACTGTCTTCATATCTCCATCTCTTCCTGAAGTGTTTGTGCAAATATTTTTCCTACGCTACTTGATTTACAGTTAGAAACTAACAGTACTATTGTGCTTTTAAGTAAGCAATTTACGATACAGAAATATTGCCAATTTTTAGTATGAGTTTGTATTAACAAAATAATAATTAATATCAAGTACAACCGATTAATTTTAATCGAGTCGATTATTCGATTAAATATTTTTGATCGATTAATCGATTAAATCCCACAACACTATAAACAACTCGTTGACTCAGTTGTTCACTGAAGAGGAACAAATTTCTTTATATGGGATGGTTAGGGTAACTAGACGTCCTCTTTTGTCCGGACATGTCCTCCTTTTCAGGCCTTTGTCCGGGGTCCGGGCGGATTTTAAAAAATCAAGAAATGTTCTCTTTTTCGTAACTTGTATGCCTGATATTTTGAAATAATCTGCTTTGACACTTCAAGTAATTTGTCTGTAGTTGGCAGCAGCATCGATGGAATATACTCTTTGCCAACGATCATTACTCCCTTTGCTCCTTCTCCTTATGGTGGTTGCTCAGAGGTAGCTAGTACAGTACGATTATTTAGTCCTGACAGTCGCCGGAGATGTGCACGTGGGACAGGCGAGTCCATTTAGTTACGCCAAGGGGTGTTTGGGTTATTCACTCGCTTGCCTTTACCGACCGCTCGCCCTATCTCTACTCCGGAACTCTCCCCACTCCTCCTATTACTTCCCCTCTTTCGCGTCGCTGAGCTGTCAGGACTAAATAATCGGTCTGTAAATCGAGGTGCGAATGTAAATCTAAGTAGATATTTTCTCTTCTCTTCAATAATTTTATTATACTTTCCATGGCTTTCATATTTAGCTACGTGTAAAATCATTATTATTAAGTTTCTTTTCATAATTATTTTGTAATAAAATAGATAGTAACAGACTTTTAATATGATATATACTTAAAATATTTTGTACCGTAATAAAATAGAATTGAAATAATTTAAAATATAATATAGGCCTAAACCTAAATCTAAGTATATATTTTGTCCTCTTTTTGGAACAATGTCCTCGTTTTTTAAGCGTTCTGTCTTCTTTTTTATCCATGTGAATCTGGTCACCCTAGGGATGGTAAATCCTTGAAAGATGATTCATTCTGCATGTTCCCAGCTGTTATAGCTGCTTTGCTTTGCAACTTAGACTTTTAATGCTTAAAACATTCACAAGACAAATATGAGCTATTCTGTGTATAATAATTAGTTATTGTATTATCTGTCGATACGATGAAAATCGTGTCCCGCTTCTCGAAGTGTAGCGACATTTTGATTCTCGATTTGAAATATAGATCCATAAATTTTTCTCAGAATATTATTATACTTTATGTGCATTATCAACACATGGTTTAACTCATAAGTTTGGCTAAGAATTGTATACTGTTACATTGCGCTTCATGCGCCTCTGACTTTAGATACCAGTACGTAATTGCGCTGGAATAGGGGATTTCAATGTGTTTCATTGAGCCGTGAAATTTAGTGGATCAGTTACATTACGACCGTATACTGCTATTCGTAAGAAGCAATATTCAAAATCTTGTAAAGAAGAATAATAGCAAGATGCCGAGGACGAAATTTGTGACAATTTCAAATTAGGAAATTTGTAATAATGATACAGGTTTTGACATAAATAATACTTGTGTAAAAAAAATTCAAATATGCCCCATTGATTCTGCAGAAGTGGAAGGAAGTTTCTTTAGATATAAGGCTGTTTTTTTTAGCAAGAGGTAATCATTTTCCTTTGAAAATTTGAAAATGTGGTTTGTTATTCACTGCAACAATACCATATATGAAATGAAAAATTATGTAAAACATAAACGTAATACACTCTCATATTAACATATTGAAATAATAAGGCTGATATTTATCAATGTTATATTAGCTGTATTTTCTACAGACAGAAAATAACATGTGGTCAATGATATTGTGACGAAACTGAATAGGAACACGAAATAGGAATAAATGTAGCAAACAAGATGAAAAAAATACTGGATAAACATTATGGACATTTAGCTCTATGTAAAATTTGTGACTCAATTTCAAATTGAGGAAATTTATTAATAATGATACAGACTTTGAGATATATAATGCTTGTGTAAAATATTTCAAATAATATACGTCCTCATTGTTTCTGCGGAATTGGAACGAAGTTTTTCTAGATGTAAGACACTGTTTTCTAGCAACAGGTAATCATTCTCCTTTTGAAATTTGAAAATGTGGTTTCTTATTCACTGCAACAATATAAGAAATGAATTTTTTTTGTAGGTTATTTTACGACGCTTTATCAACAGCTTAGGTTATTTAGCGTCTGAATGAGATGAAGGTGATTATACCGGTGAAAAGAGTCCGGGGTCCGACACCGAAAGTTACCCAGCATTTGATCATATTGGGTTGAGGGAAAACCCCGGAAAAAACCTCAACCAAGTAACTTGCCCCGACCGGGAATCGAACCCGGGCCACCTGGTTTCGCAGCCAGACGCGCTGACCGTTACTCCACTATAAGAAATGAAAAATTATGTAAAACAAAAGCGTAATATACAATCATTTTAACACAGCAAAATAAAAAGGCTGATACTTGTCAATGTTTATATTAGGTGTATTTTCTACAGACAGAAAATAAAATGTTTTGTGCGAGATCGTGCGTATTTGTTTGGTTTCTGCACAAAACCAATCCGCGGAAAGTCTAAAATTCCACATTCAGTATTCACAACCTAACACACATAACAATTTCCCTCTTCTTACCGCTTAAGTGACATTGATTTTACTGCTTTAGGCTTTTAACATATTATTTTAGAGACGTTCAATATAGTAATAATTATAAATTGGAAACTTACCACTGCAATTTCACCTAAATTGCACCGTTAATTGTTTTTAAATATTTTTAAAAATTAAGTAAACTCTACAACTCCACTAAAGTTACTGCATTCGTGATGCAAGTAACATTAAGGAAGCCGTGAAAAAATCAACAAGATTCCAGACTCATTACATAACCTTACCGTTTGTTTTAAGTTCGCATTTATAGACTGGGGAAAAAAAAAGACAGACGTATATCACGGCCTGCTGGAGTATAGTAAACACAGAAAACATTTTAAAGCAACAATGTTGAAGATAGATATTTTTGTTTTGCAAATTTGCCGTCATTGAACAGAAACCAAGATGGAGATTTCATTGCAACTAATTAGAAATTCCTCTTTCAGGTATGTGATAAACGATCTTCGCACAAAATAATGTACGATACACGAGCGGTATGTTTTCTTTCAATTCTCGGAAATTAAGAAAGCTCAACTACGTTTCGCTTTTTCAAACTTTTCCTCTAACATGAAAACTTTAACATACCGCTCTTGTAACGCATATTACTATTAAAATAGTGCAATTTTTCTTTAACAAAAAAATGATGTCTTTAAATTTTTCTTTAGCAGAAAGTTGTGTTTCGAAGTCAAGGGAGTGGCTTTCAACCACCCAAATGCTGAGGACTAACTTACCGTGATGATAAGTATGAGTTCAAACGAATGAAAGACACTCCAACTCTGAGACGTACTCAAAGTTAGAGGCGCACGAAGCGGACTGGTAGTATAACGGCATATATTTCTCAGGCCTACTCATAAGTAATGATTAGGGCCTATATGCAAAATCCGACCACTAGCTTAGAAGAGTTCGGTCTATATCTTCACTCAGATAGAAAGGCTGCTTGCAGAAAACCATAATTTTAATACCATAGATGTTGAAAATTTGAATTTCCGCGAATATTACAAACTCGGGGTTTCCACCTTCACTACATTTTCTCTTAAGAATGAAAACAAAAAACCTTGAAAATTCAGGGAAGAAAATCATTTTGAAAAGCCGTCTCACTAAATCTATAACAATTAAAGGCAGGCTGATAGACAGACGGACATAGTAAGACAGAGGGTCAGAGTCAGGCAGATAACGAATGGATATTGATAGTGATATTTGTCTGTCAGCGAACTTTGCAATTCATAGTTATATTGGACCTTAACATTTCTGCTTTTCGATCCACCTTCACTATAATATTACCCACATAGGCCTACTACTCTTTGGTGTTAATATATTCATTTTCCAAGTAATTCCTGATCATTTCCTATACTTGTATTTTACCTGAATTGCTATCTATCCCTCCCAAACTATCCTCTTTCATTCTCTCTCATACCTATACTTCGTTCCATTATATCTGACAGGAGATGAAACATTGTCGGCAGAGGACAGAATTATAACTGCTATTCAACCAATGGCAGGGGTCTCATTGCACGCTTGACTTGAATTTTGGCTGTCTGAAGCATTCTAGCCCGCCCAACTTCAAGACAAGCGTGGAATGAGACCTCCTCTGCCAGCAATGTTTACTTCTTCTGTCAGACATTATGGAACGAAATATAGACTGTCTCCCATTTCTCGCTTTCATATTACATATTCCTTTCTTTAATTATGTAACGGATGGATAAGTAGATTCGTAGATAAACGGACAGATATGTGGAAAGACAAACGAACTTATAGAAAACAGTATATAGATAATTTTTTAGCTTTGATTTAGTTTAAGAGCTAATTTGCACGTCATATCCTCAAACAATTAATTTGCTGTTATAACCTAGCAGAATATGGTATCTAGGCAATCATTGGAACACAACGCAAATTAACAGATACAAAAATTTAATTACCTGAATTTACCAATTCAAAAACAACATCGCAAGTCCGGATCTGGACTTGTTGTTTTCTCTGTGTTTCAGCACAAATTGCACGATACCAATTCAGTATGTCGCTATAGAAAGTGTACTCGTTATTTTTAATGTTGGCTTAAAGCCGTTAGTAATTGGATTTACACGAAGTGGCAAATTTGTTAATTCGTTGCATTTGACATTTATTTTGCGTTTAAGTGGTAAGGTAATTGCGTAGTACTCGCAAATAAGAGCTATGGAAATCGTTGCTACTGTCCCCTCCCTGCTTAAAAATGTTGCTTTCCCAACTATTTTTTTACCTTCCATTTGCACATGTATTTTGTATGCATTAAATAGATTGACCCGTCTAAATTAACTTTTTATTGACTTGAATAGGGAGTCATGTCATTTGCTGAGCAGAACACAACGCACGTCATCCTAATTGAATTTGGTGGATTCACAAAAAAGTAGGTTAATTAAAATATGTCTGAACGTTATACATAGTGAAGTAGTGGTGATAAATATCACTGTCCCTCTTTTCCATTTTACATCAGCTTAAAGAGTCAGTTTACTTTACGTAACGGCATTTTCAACGCCACTCTCAATCGCAGTGTTTTAATTACATAAAACCCCTCAGAAATTGCACTACAGTCACCAGACATATAAATAAAATAATAATATAATTTAAAAATAAGTATTCCACATATTCCAGGCTCTCTCAAGAAAATGTTTGAATTGGATAAACTAAAGTGCACAAAGTGACAAATGCAACCCATTTACGGAAGCTTAATTTAAATTTTTTCATGAAAACACATAAACACGTACCTAGCGGATAAACTCGCTCAAATCTTAAGTATATATTGAGGAATATGTAACTACAAGAACATGACGTAAATTAATTTAACAACATTTCAAGCATTTCTAACGGAAAACAGAATTTACGAAATCTATAACTGAATTCAATATATATCCTTATACAATACCTACATGTTAAAACAAAACTTACGGAAATTCCTCTTCCAGTAAAGTGAAACCTCTTTCACACATACGTTACGCATTAAAGTAATACGCTGTTTTAATTATTTTCGAACGGCTTTATGCGCTCTTGCAAGACCGGTATCTGTCTATTGTGCTAGTATACATAAGGATTTTGACGGGCCCTGTAACATGGAAATATCTAGCAGCTTTTTCTCGATCAGTTTGGATGATCTCCCAGTTCTATGTTCTCTCAAATGAGAATTTTTTTAAGGAATTTGTCGGTAAGTGCACGAAATATATTACATTATGGATCTGGTGTTTCTGGAAATCTGTCAGAAAATGTCTTCTGCACTAATTTCCCATGCCTTACAACATTCCTGAAACAGATATTCGAAAAAAAAAATACCTTCTCAGGAAGGAGCCATGACATCTACCCGATAAAATGCAGAGATTATTGCAACAGTTATTTTTAAACGTAAGATAAATTAATATACAGGAAGTTTCAAAAATATGGGGCATAATTTCAGGTATGTATTTCCCACATGTAGACAATCAAAATAGTTCATTACAACATGTGACTGGAAATGCTTTATTTCCGAGTTATGGCCTTCACAACATTGAAATTCACCGGAACGTTTTTCTTTCCGCAGGTCGTTGCCGTCAAAGGAGACATTAAGTGGGCACTCTGACAGTTCATTCCGAGGCGAAGGTTACATTCAGTGTTGTGTAGGCGTTAGACTGTGCGACATGTATTCAAATCAAGGGCTGGCAGAGATACACTTCATGTACGGTAAGGCGGACGGCAATGCTGCGCTGGCTCGTCGTTTGTACCAGGAGAGGTACCCACAGCGACAATGTCCAGATCGGAAGACATTTGTACGTCTCCATTACCGTCTGTGCGAGTATGGAAAATTTAACTCTCCTGGTTTGGGAAGGGGACGACCAAGATCTACAACTCCAGAAGTACAGGAGGAGATTCTGGAGGCTGTGAACATGACTCCTTCTATCAGCACACGAAGGGTAGCGTTGCAAGTCAATGTTCCTCATACGACTGTCTGGAGACTGTTGAAAGAGTATCAATTGTATCCTTATCATTTGCAACGTGTACAGGCCCTGTCACCAGCAGATTACCCTGCACGAGTTAGGTTCTGTCAGTGGTTCTTGCAGCAGTGTGGTGTAAATCCCAACTTTACTCCCTTAGTATTATTTACAGATGAAGCACAGTTCACACGAGACGGCATAATACATTTCCACAATCAGCATGTATGGGCGTATGAAAACCCACGTGCAACTGTTCCATCTCATCACCAGGTGCGGTTCTTCCTCAACATGTGGGCTGGTATCATTGGTGATCGATTAGTTGGACCCCATGTACTTGTAAACAGACTTACGGGGCAGACGTACACAAACTTCCTGGAAAACACCATAACTCATGTTTTAGAAGACACTCCACTGATCAATCGTCAACACATTCACTTCTTGCATGATGGCGCTCCTGCACACTTCAGTCGTACGGCTCGCCGGTACTTGGATCGAAGGTTTCCTGATAGATGGATAGGTAGAGGTGTCCCAATTGCTTGGCCTCCACGCTCACCTGATCTGAACCCTCTCTATTTCTACTTGTGGGGCCATTTAAAATCATTGGTTTATTCGTCTCCGGTGCCTGATTTGGAATCCCTTCGGAATCGAATTGCGGCATGTTCTGAGGACATACGCAATACTCCTGGAGTTTGGGATCTTGTTCGCAGGTCAATGAGACATCGATGTGAGGTCTGTATTCAAGCAGGAGATGGACATTTTGAACAACTTCTGTAATGACAACGACCTGCGGAAAGAAAAACGTTCCGGTGAATTTCAATGTTGTGAAGGCCGTAACTCGGAAATGAAGCATTTCGGGACACATGTTGTAATGAACTATTTTGATTGTCTACATGTGGGAAATACACACCTGAAATTATGCCCTGTATTTTTTAAATACCCTGTATATCATTCTCTACTCTTTTGCACACCTTTCTTCTCCATTCTGTTTCACTCCATTTCATTCATTCATACTCTTTTCTTTCTTGTATCCTACTAAATTAATTTTTGTTATTCTCCAGTCTGTTCTTTGCTGCCGTATTTCATTTTATTGCTTCTCAATTTCTTCTGTTGTGTTCCAGTACATTCATTTTATTCTGTTCCATTCCATTCTTCCAAATCTGTTCTTTGTTAATAAACCCAGTCAATCGTATTGTATTGAATATAATATTTTTTCTCGCGTTATCACAAATTAAATTCCATTTACCCCATCTTTTCTTCCACTTTGTATCTCACCTAATTTTAAGTTTGTCTTTATGTTCTCTACTATTCTATTCCTTCCAAATTTTTGTCTCTAACATGATTATAAATATATTTTCAATTCTCTTCACTTCTAATGCATACTTTCCCATTTTACACTTTAACATTTTAACACTTATTCCCTTTCCTTCCAATCCCTAGAGCCTTGGTTTTTCTGAACAGACGCATCCGAGTTGCGACGTGCGAGGCCCACCTCGCACAAATCCGGACTACACGAAACATAGTGAGTGGCTTCTATAACTGCGAGGTACGCTGACCTCGCATCTCGCAGTTATAGAAACCATTCACTATCTTTCGTGTAGTCCGGATTTGTGCGAGGCGGGCCTCGCACCTCGCAACTCGCATGCGTCGTTTCAGAAAACCAAGGCTTAATTTCTCATTCTCGCCACTACTATTACATATATTCCCATTTTCCTACTATATCTTCCGTTCTATACCTTCCCATTCAACAAGATTACCATTCTATTCCTAACATTTTCCTTTTCTTCATTTCAATCTTAATCATTTTGTACCGTTTCATTCCACTATTGTCGACCTGGGTAGCGGAGTCGGTATAGCGCAGGCCTTCTGTGCTCGAGGTTGTGGGTTCGATTCCGGCCTAAGACGATGGCATTTAAATGTGCTTAAATACGACAGGCTCATGTCAGTAGATTTACTGACATGTAAAAGAACTCCTACGGGACAAAATTCCGGCACATCGACAACGCTGATATAACCTCGGCAGTTGCGAGCGTCGTTAAATAAATCTTAATGTAATTTTTAAATTCTTTGCACTATTAATTTCATTCTCTTCATTACTAATTCGTATTACGGCATTAACTTCCATTGTCTCTCTCCTCATTCACTGCTCTTCCGTAACCTATCCTCATCACTTAAATGCTATTTTTTTAAATAATTTTATTACTTTTCTTTCAAATCTTACCCAATCCATTCTTCCCCACTCTGTTCTATTCTTTTCCACTCTACTTCCATTTTATTCTTCCTCATCTTTTCTCTCCCGTTATGTTTTTTGACACTCTGCTCCCTTCCATTACATTCTTTATTGTATTCGCTTTCATTGTACAGAGTGATTAACGACTAATGACCCGCGATTTAGTAATCAGTTCTACAGGCCTTTTTTGTGTATAAAATGTCATACAGACATGGATCAGATTATCATTAATTTGAAAGTTATTAGTAACATCCGAAACGTCATACTGTGAATCACGCTTTGGAGTTGCATGGCATAGCAATACTAACATTGAAATATAAACTATACGGAGAGTTGAGTTGTGACGTCAAGTACTGGGAATAAATAGAAAGTAGACCTTATGATTATCAGCTCCGCTTATCAGGAACAGCCGTGTCGAGGTACGGAACGATAAGCGCCATTCACATCCATGCGGCCAAGTGAATTAAAATGTAAGGAGGGATATTTGAAAATCTGATTTCAAATTAATGTATGTTTATTTTACGAATAGGCCGAATATAGTGTTTTTAATTAATAGCTCTGTGTATTTTCAGTGAATGAATCTTAGTTTTGCTCAAGACCGCTGCTACTTTGGTAGGATTAAATCAGCTGTAACTCCTTAACAATCGATAATCAGATACATGTTCCTATGATATTTTATGCCCAAAATTGCCCTGGAACGAATTTTAAAGAAGCGCGTGTTATTAATCGCGAATCACCCTGTTCACTCTTTATCACTCAGTTCTCTTACCCTCTGTTCTTTCATATTCTACTCGCTCCTATTATACTCTTTCCAATTTCGCTCTATTCTTCTTCAGTCTACTCACTTCCATCATATTCTTTCTCATTCCTTTCCTTTCCTTTCCGTTTTACTCTTACCCATTCTACTCGCTTCCATTATACTCTTTCTCATTCTTCTCCTTTCCGCTTTACTCTTACCCACTTTACTCGCTTCCGTTATACTCTTTCTCATTCTTTTCCTTCCGTTTTACTCTTACCTATTCTACTCGCTTCTATTATACTCTTTCTCATTCTTTTTCATCCCGTTTTACTCTTACCCATTCTACTCGCTTCTATTATACTCTTTCTCATTCTTTTCCTTCCCGTTTTACTCTTACCCATTCCACTAGCTTCCATTAAACTCTTTCTCATTCTTTTCCTTTCCGTTTTACTCTTACCCATTCTACTCGCTTCCATTATACTCTTTCTCATTTTTTTTCCTTTCCTTTTTACTCTTACCCATTCTCCTCGCTTCCATTATACTCTTTCTCATTCTTTTCCTGTCCGTTTTAATCTTACCCACTCTACTCGCTTCCATTATACTCTTTCTCATTCATTTCCTTTCCCTTTTACTCTTACCCATTCTACTCGCTTCCATTTTACTCTTTCAAATTCTTTTCCTTCCCGTTTTACTCTTACCCATTCTACTCGCTTCCATTAAACTCATTCTCATTCTTTTCCTTTCCGTTTTACTCTTACCCATTCTGCTCCCTTCCATTATGTTCTTTCTCATTCTTTTCCTTTCCATTTTACTCTTATCCATTCTACTCGCTTCCATTGTACTCTTTCTCATTCTTTTCCTTTCCCTTTTACTCTTCCCCATTCTACTCGCTTCCATTGTACTCTTTCTCATTCTTTTCCTGTCCGTTTTAATCTTACCCATTCTACTCGCTTCCATTATACTCTTTGTCATTCTTTACCTGTCCGTTATACTCCTACCCATTCTACTCGCTTCCATTATACTCTTTCTCATTCAATTCCTTCCATTTTACTCCTACTCATTTTACTCGCTTCCATTATACTCTTCCCAATTCTTTTCCTTCCCGTTTAACTCTTACCCATTCTACTTGCTTCCATTATACTCTTTCTCACTCTTTTCCTTTCCGTTTTACTCTTACCCATTCTACTCGCATCCATAATACTCTTTGTCATTCTATTCCTTCCGTTTTACTCTTACTCATTCTACCCTCTTCCATTATACTCTTTCAAATTCTTTTCCTTCCCGTTTTACTCTTACCCATTCTACTCGCTTCCATTGTACTATTTTTCATTCTTTTCCTGTCCGTTTTACTGTTACCCAATCTACTCGCTTCCATTATACTCTTTCTCATTCTTTTCCTGTCCGTTTTACTCTTACCCATTCTAATCGCTTCTATTGTACTCTTTCTCATTCTTTTCCTTCCGTTTTACTCTTAACCATTCTACTCGCTTCCATTATACTCTTTCTCATTTTTTATTTCCGTTTTACTCTTACCCATTCTACTCGCTTCCATTATACTCTTTCTCCTTTTTTTCCTTTCCGTTTTACTCTTACCCATTCTACTCGTTTCCTTTATACTCTTTCTCATTCTTTTCCTTTCCCTTTTACTCTTACCCATTCTACTCGCTTCCATTATACTCTTTCTCATTTTTTTCCTTTCCGTTTTACTCCTACCCATTCTACTCGCTTCCATTATACTCTTTCTCATTCTTCTCCTTTAATTTTTATTCTTACCCATTCTACCCGCTTCCATTATACTCTTTCTCATTCTTTTCCTTCCGTTATACTTTACCCATTCTACTCGCTTCCATTAAACTCTTTCTCATTCTTTTCCTTCCCGTTTTAATCTTACCCATTCTACTCGCTTCCATTATACTCTTTCTCATTTTTTCATTTCCGTTTTACTTCTACCCATTCTACTCGCTTCCATTATACTCTTTCTCATTCTTTTCCTTTCCGTTTTACTCTTACTCATTTTACTCGCTTCAATTATACTCTTTCTCATTCTTTTCCTTTCCGTTTTACTGTTACCCATTCTGCTCCCTTCCATTATACTCTTTCTCATTCTTTTCCCTTCCGTTTTACTCTTATCCATTCTACTCGCTTCCATTGTACTCTTTCTCATTCTTTTCCTTTCCGTTTTATTCTTCCCCATTCTACTCGCTTCCATTGTACGCTTTCACATTCTTTTCCTGTCCGTTTTACTCTTACCCATTCTACTCGCTTCCATTATACTCTTTCTCATTCTTTTCCTGTCCGTTTTTCCTCTTACCCATTCTACTCGCTTCCATTATACTCTTTCTCATTCTTTTCCTGTCTGTTTTACTCTTACTCATTCTACTCGCTTCCATTATACTCTTTCAAATTCTTTTCCTTCCCGTTTTACTCTTACCCATTCTATTCGCTTCCATTATTCTCTTTCAAATTCTTTTCCTTTCCGTTTTACTCTCACCCATTCTGCTCCCTTCCATTATATTCTTTCTCATTCTTCTCCTTTCCGGTTTACTCATCCATTCTACTCGTTTCCATTATACTCTTTCTCACTCTTTTCCTTTCCGTTTTACTCTTACCCATTCTACTCGCTTCCATTATACTTTTTCTCATTCTTTTCCTGTCCGTTTTACTCTTACCTATTCTACTCGCTTCCATTATACTCTTTCTCATTTTTTCCCTTCCGTTTTACTATCATTCATTCTATTTGCTTCCATTGTACCATTTCTCATTCTTTTCCCGTCCAGTCTTACTCTTACCCTTTCTACTCGCTTCCATTATACGCTTTCTCATTCTTTTCCTGTCCGTTTTACTCTTACCCATTCTACTCGCTTCCATTGTACTCTTTCTCATTCTTTTCTTGTCCGTTTTACTCTTACCCATTCTACTCGCTTCCATTACACACTTTCTCATTCTTTTCCTGTCCGTTCTACTCTTAACCATTCTACTCGCTTCCATTATACTCTTTGTCATTCTATTCCTTCCGTTTTACTCTTACTCATTCTACTCGCTTCCATTATACTCTTTCAAGTTCTTTTCCTTCCCGTTTTACTCTCACCCATTCTACTCGTTTCCATTATACTGTTTCTCATTTTTTTCCTTTGCGTTTTACTCTCACCCATTCTACTCGCTTCCATTATACCCTTTCAAATTCTTTTCCTTCCCGTTTTACTCTTACCCATTCTACTCGTTTCCATTATACTATTTTCCATTCTTTTCCTTTCCGTTTTACTCTTACCCAATCTACTCGCTTCCATTATACTCTTTCTCATTCTTTTCCTGTCCGTTTTACTCTTACCCATTCTACTCGCTTCCATTATACTCTTTCTCACTCTTTTCCTTTCCGTTTTACTCTTACCCATTCTGCTTCCTTCCATTATAATCTTTCGCATTCTTTTCCTTTCCGGTTTACTCATACATTCTACTCGTTTCCATTATACTCTTTCTCACTCTTTTCCTTTCCGTTATACTCTTACCCATTCTACTCGCTTCCATTATACTTTTTCTCATTCTTTTCCTGTCCGTTTTACTCTTACCCATTCTACTCGCTTCCATTATACTCTTTCTCACTTTTCCCTTCCGTTTTACTCTTACTCATTCTATTCGCTTCCATTGTACAATTTCTCATTCTTTTCCTGTCCAGTTTTACTCTTACCCATTCTACTCGCTACCATTATACTCTTTCTCATTCTTTTCCTGTCCGTTTTACTCGTACCCATTCTACTCGCTTCCATTGTACTCTTTCTCATTCTTTTCCTTCCCGTTTTACACTTACCCATTCTACTCGCTTCCATTACACACTTTCTCATTCTTTTCCTGTCCGTTCTACTCTTAACCATTCTACTCGCTTCCATTATACTCTTTGTCATTCTATTCCTTCCGTTTTACTCTTACTCTTTCTACTCGCTTCCATTGTACTCTTTCAAGTTCTTTTCCTTCCCGTTTTACTCTTACCCATTCTACTCGTTTCCATTATACTCTTTCCCATTCTTTTCCTTCCTGTTTTGCTCTTACCCATTCTACTCGTTAACATTATACTCTTTCCCATTCTTTTCCTTTCCGTTTTACTCTTACCCATTCTACTCGCTTCCATTATACTCTTTCAAATTCTTTTTCTTCCCGTTTAACTCTTACCTATTCTACTCGTTCCATTATACTCTTTTTCACTCTTTTCCTTTCCGTTTTACTCTTACCCATTCTACTCGCTTCCATTATACTCTTTTTCATTCTTTTCCTGTCCGTTTTACTCTTACCCATTCTACTCGATTACATTACACTCTTTCTGATTCTTTTCCTTCCGGTTTACTCTTACCCATTCCACTCGCTTCCATTGTACTCTTTCTCATTCTTTTCCTTCCGTTTTAATTTTACCCATTCAACTCGCTACCATTATACTCATTCTCATTCATTTATTTCCGTTTTACTCTTACCCATTCTACTCGCTTCCATTATACTCTTTCTCATTCTTTTCCTTTCCGTTTTACTCTTACCCATTCTACTCATTTACATTATACTCTTTCTCATTCTTTTCCTTTCCGTTTTACTCTTACCCATTCTACTGGCTTCCATTATACTCTTTCTCATTCTTTTCCTTCCCGTTTTAATCTTACCCATTCTACTCGCTTCCATTATACCCTTTCTCATTTTTTTCCTTTCAGTTTTACTCCTACCCATTCTACTCGCTTCCATTACACTCTTTCTCATTCTTCTCCGTTCCTTTTTACTCTTACCCATTCTACTCGCTTCCATTATACTCTTTCTCATTCTTTTCCTTCCGTTTTACTTTTACCCATTCTACTCGCTTCCATTATACTCTTTCTCATTCTTTTCCTTCCCGTTTTAATCTTACCCATTCTACTCGCTTCCATTATACTCTTTCTCATTTTTTTCATTTCCGTTTTACTTCTACCCTTTCTACTCGCTTCCATTATACTCTTTCTCATTCTTTTCCTTTCCGTTTTACTCTTACTCATTATACTCCCTTCAATTATACTCTTTCTCATTCTTTTCCTTTCCGTTTTACTGTTACCCATTCTGCTCCCTTCCATTATACTCTTTCTCATTCTTTTCCTTTCCGTTTTACTCTTATCCATTCTACTCGCTCCCATTGTACTCTTTCTCATTCTTTTCCTTTCCGTTTTACTCTTCCCCATTCTACTCGCTTCCATTGTACTCTTTCGCATTCTTTTCCTGTCCGTTTTACTCTTACCCATTCTACTCGCTTCCATTATACTCGTTCTCATTCTTTTCCTGTCCGTTTTACTCTTACCAATTCTACTCGCTTCCATTATACACTTTCTCATTCTTTTCCTGTCCGTTTTACTCTTACTCATTCTACTCGCTTCCATTATACTCTTTCAAATTCTTTTCCTTCCCGTTTTACTCTTACCCATTCTATTCGCTTCCATTATACTCTTTCAAATTCTTTTCCTTTCCTTTTTACTCTTACCCATTCTTCTCCCTTCCATTATATTCTTTCTCATTCTTTTCCTTTTCGGTTTACTCATCCATTCTACTCGTTTCCATTATACTCTTTCTCACTCTTTTCCTTTCCGTTTTACTCTTACCCATTCTCTTCGCTTCCATTGTACTCTTTCTCATTCTTTTCCTGTCCGTTTTACTCTTAACCATTCTACTCGCTTCCATTATACTCTTTCTCATTTTTTTCATTTCCGTTTTACTTCTACGCTTTCTACTCGCTTCCATTATACTCTTTCTCATTCTTTTCCTTTCCGTTTTACTCTTACTCATTCTACTCCCTTCAATTATACTCTTTCTCATTCTTTTCCTTTCCGTTTTACTGTTACCCATTCTGCTCCATTCCAATATACTCTTTCTCATTCTTTTCCTTTCCGTTTTAATCTTATCCATTCTACTCGCTTCCATTGTACTCTTTCTCATTCTTTTCCTTTCCGTTTTACTCTTCCCCATTCTACTAGCTTCCATTGTACTCTTTCTCATTCTTTTCCTGTCCGTTTTACTCTTACCCATTCTACTCGCTTCCATTATACTCTTTCTCATTCTTTCCTGTCCGTTTTACTCTTACCCATTCTACTCGCTTCCATTATAGACTTTCTCATTCTTTTCCTGTCTGTTTTACTCTTAACCATTCTACTCGCATCCATAATACTCTTTGTCATTCTATTCCTTCCGTTTTACTCTTACTCATTCTACTCTCTTCCATTATACTCTTTCAAATTCTTTTCCTTCCCGTTTTACTCTTACCCATTCTACTCGTTTCCATTATACTCTTTCTCATTCTTTTCCTTTCCGTTTTACTCTTACCCGTTCTACTCGCTTCCATTATACTCTTTCAAATTCTTTTCCTTCCCGTTTTACTCTTACCCATTCTACTCGTTTCCATTATACTCTTTCCCATTTTTTCCTTTCCGTTTTACTCTTACCCATTCTACTAGCTTCCATTAATCTCTTTCTCATTCTTTTCCTTTCCGTTTTACTCTTACCCATTCTACTCGCTTCCATTATACTCTTTCTCATTTTTTTCCTTTCCTTTTTACTCTTACCCATTCTACTCGCTTCCATTATACTCTTTGTCATTCTATTCCTTCCGTTTTACTCTTACTCATTCTACTCGCTTCCATTATACTCTTTCAAATTCTTTTCCTTCCCGTTTTACTCTTACCCATTCTACTCGTTTTCATTATACTCTTTCCCATTCTTTTCCTTTCCGTTTTACTCTTTCCCATTCTACTCGCTTCCATTGTACTCTTTCTCATTCTTTTCCTTCCGTTTTACTATTACCCATTCTACTCGCTGCCATTATACTCATTCTCATTCATTTATTTCCGTTTTACTCTTACCCATTCTACTCGCTTCCATTATACTCTTTCTCATTCTTTTCCTTTCCGTTTTACTCTTACCCATTCTACTCGTTTACATTATACTCTTTCTCATTCTTTTCCTGTCCGTTTTACTCTTACCCATTCTACTCCCTTCCATTATACTCTTTCTCATTCTTTTACTTCCGTTTTACTCTTACCCATACTACTCGCTTCCTTTGTACTCTTTCTCATTCTTTTCCTTTCGTTTCACTCTTGCCCATTCTACTCGCTTCCATTATACTCTTTTTCATTCTTTTCCTTTCCGTTTTACTCTTACCCATTCTACTCGCTTCCATTATACTCTTTCTCATTCTTTTCCTTCCGTTTTACTCTTACCCATTCTAATCTCTTCCATTATACTCTTTCTCATTCTTGTCCTTTCGTTTTACTCTTACCCATTCTACTCGCTTCCATTATACTCTTTCTCATTCTTTTCCTTTCCGTTTTACTCTTGCCCATTCTACTCGCTTCCATTATAATCTTTCTCATTCTTTTCCTTTCCGTTTTACTCTTACCCATTCTACACGATCCCATTATACTCTGTCTCATTCTTTTCCTTTCCGTTTTAGTCTTATCTATTCTACTCGCTTCCATTATACTCTTTCTCATTCTTTTCTTTTCCGTATTACTCTTACCCATTCTACTCGCTTCCATTATACTCTTTCTCATCTTCAAGCACTCCTTAGAGTGGAATGCAATATAAGATAAAACCAGCATTAAGTATAATGGAATGGGATATAATTGAACAATGGGAATTAATGGGAAGCATTGTATTACAGTGAATCACGTAAATAATGGAACATAATAGAATAGAATAGAAAGAAATATAATAGAACAGAGTGGAATTGAATTTAATAGAATAGAGTAGAATAGAGCCAATTAGGACAGAACAGAATAGAATAGAAGATAACATGCTTCGTAAGGATTTGAGAAGTATGCAACGGAAAGTTGATAGATGAAAATAGAAACAGAAAAGAAAGAATACATTAGGAAATCTCAAATTTAAATCAGTATTCAGTATGGTATATCAGGCTATATGCCATTTAACTTTGTCTTGACTTATTTTATATATATACAACTATGACATGTTCCAGAAAAGAGTAGCAGATCTCAAATTCGAACTCTGAACTCCGGATTATGAAATTCTGGCAGCTAATGTTGCAGGCTTGAGCGTCTCGTGTAAGAAGCGGATGCCCTGTCTGATATGAACGAAATTTATTCTCTTCTCGCTTATAATATTGCCCTGTTCACAATACAAGCGAACCACATCAATCACTTTGTGTGACAGCGCTATGGTGTCAACCATCTCCGACGTAAGTTCGGATTAATGTCATTACTTGGCCCAAGTTACATTTGTACAGATAAAAAGTCCTTACTCTATTACTTCATCAAATTTACATCCGAGTGCAGTTGATCAATCTTGTGGACATGTAACATTTAATATACTTCCTAAAGTTGCATCAAACATTTCCTTGTGTAACGTGTTTGACATGCATTTCATGAACAGAAAAAACGACAGAACACATAAACACGGAAAATGCGTGATATTGTTCAATTGAGAAGTTCTATCGTCAAGAAAATGAAGGTTACAGCACATAAAATTATTATATGTCTAGATGGAAAATGTGACTGTCGCATTCAGGTGGAAGACAAGATTTTTCTTGGTTTATTTTACGACGCTTTATCAATGGCGATGACTATCTAGCGTCTGAGTAAAATGAAGGTGATAATGTCAGTGAAATGAGTCCAGAGTCCAACGACAAAAAATGTTACCCAGCATTTGGTCTTAGTGGATTGAGGGGGAAACCCCCCCCCCCAAAACGGTGAAATAGCTAACTTGTCCCAATCAAGATTTGAACCCGAGCTTGCTCGTTTCACGACCAGAAATGCTAATCGTGACTCCACAACGCTGGACTGAAAACAAGATTTCAACCCATTAGTGCACAGTGGCAATTTTATTTACCGTTTGCTTTAGAAAATTGTAATAAACATAGTATTAGGTTGACACTATTTTTTTGTGACGGAAGCTATTCTACACTTATTTTCCCGTCATCTCGGGCACAAAAATTCATTTCAAAGCCAGATGTTGTGGAGTGAACACGCGAAATTCTGTTAAGGTTTTGAGTGTGTCTGCATACATGAAGCTAAAATGTAATTACTGTTTTAAATTTTTTATCTCTCTATGAGGCCGGTAGAGAAACATCCCTGTGCACCGCGACCTGAGGTCTATTGTGCGCCCCTGCGATGAGATGTAGCCCAACGACCGCACCAACGCCGAACCGGCCTAACCCCCAATACCCTAACGATCAGTCCCGCCATCCCTCTAAGTCCGAGTACCATTCCACCCCAACAAGTTGATATGTAATTAATTAAGATGATATGTAATTACTTAAGTTGGTAATAGTTGGGTGAAATAGAAGTACTTATAAGTTAGGTTTACTTTTGCTTATTGTAGGCGTTGTTATAGCATAGTTTCTTATTTATATTCCTAGGTTTATTGCATCTATTTATTTATAGTTAGAAGTATATTTACGTTTATTTTATTTTTATTGCTATAATTATTGTATATTATATACCACTGCCACCGGATGTATACCCAATTGTAGTGTTCATTCATACATACATACTTACATACATGCCACCGGCGTAGCTCTGTCGGCTAAGGCGCTTGCCTACCGATCCGGAGTTGCGTTCGGGCGTGGGTTCGACTCCCGCTTGGACTGATTACCTTGTTGGGTTTTTTCCGAGGTTTTCTCCAATCGTAAGGCAAATGTCATGTAATCTATGGCGAATCCTCGGCCTCATCTCGCGATCACCAATCCCATCAACGCTAAATACCCTCGTAGTTGATACAGCGTCGTTAAATAACCAAGTAAAAGTACATACATACATACATACATATGACGGAAACGAAACTATTGTCGAAGAAGAAATCGAACACAAAGAAAACGAAAAAGAAGAAAGGAAATATATTGAAGAAGAGATGATGAAGACGAATAGGAAGACAAAAATGGAGATGATGAACACGAAGATTATAGAAGAGACGAAAACAGAGAAAATAAAAACGAAGTTAGAAAAACTGAAAACCATGAAATCAGAAACTGAAAAAAAAACGTAAAAGGAAATGATAACGTGGATAGAATCTTCCACGAAGGCGATGATAAAAACGAAAAAAATAACACGACGATGATGAAGAAGAAATCTAAAAAAATCAAGTCTAAGCAAATGATGAAAACACGATAATGAATTATGTGAACAAACAGGAGGAAAATTATTATGAAGAAAATTACGAATATTAAAAAAAACGAAGACCAAGAAGACGAAAACTGTCAACATAAGAAACCAAAAGCAAAGGCGAGGGAGAAGACGAAGACCAAAACAATTAAAGGAAGGAAAAATTCAGCAATGAAGATGAGGAATAAGAAGTGGAAGAACTGAAACGAACACAGTACAGTAAAGACGAAGACAAAGACTGATACATAAACGAAGACGAAGATGACACTACGGAAATGAACAGAGTACCAAAGAAAACTAAAACACAAAAGAATAAAAGCAAGAAAATAAATATCAGGGAAAATCTCTTAGGGAATATAAATCTGTAATGCGTGTAGAGAAATGCGAAGGAAACTAAATTCTTCAGTACCGTCAGTCTTGCGAAATTACTTATCCTCAGGAGGGTTAAGGGTTATGGGCTATATAAACGCAGAGATAGTTATCCACCGTCTTCACACGTTCTCAGGTACTGAGTGACGACGTTTATTTTGGGCAAGATTCACAGAAGCCCATTTTCTTGTAGCAGAGTTGGCTCGAACCAAGATTCTCGCAAGCAAAGCTTACGTGGGCTCGGCAGATTCTGTCACGCATGCAAATAAGTTGGGAATCGATTTCCAGTGTTCCAAGCAATCGAGGCAACTGCGAAGCACGACGCTATCAGCGTGTATTTATATCTTGCTATTGTGAAACCCAACCAAAGATCCGGATCATGATCAACGCATGCTACACCTGTCACAAAGAGTCCGTACGAAACGTGGCAAGGAATTCTCTGGAATATAGAAACAAGTACGTGCAAGGACTTCAACTTCGATATCTTCTACAAACACAATCTGGGTAAAAGTAAATTCTAAGATTTGGGGCACCGTTAATGGAACGCCTAGAGCGTGAGCTTTCCACACCGGAGACCCGAGTTAGAATTTCGATGAATCCAAGCAGAATTTGTGTTGGACAAACACAGCTTCCTCGGAATACTGTCGCCTTCCTCTGTCGCCAATCCTCCCTCAGAATTACCATTCTCAAAATCTATTCAAGAAATACTGTAGTTGCCTGCACTGACGAATACAGTGCACAATTTTTTTTTATTATAAATACCAGCTTAATCAGCTATCCTTGATTATGAAACGCTAAATTTTTCATCGAAACCGAAGTGTGCGGATTCAAGTAAGTTCGAAGGCATGAATTTTCAAGAGGCTATAAAACAATTAGTTTTTTTTCCTCTAGAATAATAAAACTGGGAACTCCATATCATACATTTGGAGTTGTTATTCAAAGAAGTTTTAAAAGTGGAACAAAGAATTGAATACCTCGTTATCAAATGCAGATATAAAATCAACTTTTTACATGATATCGTCATGTGAATGCAAGAAGTAGGTAACTCGAAATTTGCGGTTTTTAGTTATCTCTGTCAGTGCATAGCAAAAATCGCACAGAATGTAGTCCAAGAACTAGGTAACTAATCGAACGATATCAGCGACATTTTCCAATGTAACAATAGGTAAAAGAAAATGAGACATATTCCTTAGTGCAATAAATAAGTAACTAGGCAATATCTCAAAATAGGAAAAATTGAATTACCTAGTTCTTGCATTCGGGTGACGATATATTCTAAAGCACTTTCGAGAAAATGTGATATAATTTTATCCTTTCTGCGATTACTTGAAAAGTGTTTAATTATATACGAGGGTTGGGGCATTAGTCATGGCAACTATTTTTTGTAAGAAAGTAGGCGCGGTTCGAAATTTTGAAATATGTAAATTAAAGGGCAGGGTACGTCTACTAATGGCATAGGGTATGGTTGGGATTAGTCATCCTTAAACAACGCAGCATCATGGTACTTGAAAGGGCAGGGAATATCATGTGGTACTTGAAAGGGCAGTATATAACAAAAAATTGTAATATCATATTGATGGAAAGTTCATAGTATTTTCAGAAAAAGATGCTTCTTCCCAAATGTTTAACATCCTCTTGTTCGGTAACTATTACGAGTAGTATTGTGATTTTTGTCCATACTGATAGGACATCTAATAAGGAATAATTTATCCTTCTAGCATATTTCAAGAGCGTGAACGGTTTTCGTGTGAATTTAATTTAAAAAGACACTAATTTCAAGTCACTGCACGATGAAAGCAGATTACAACGTAGAACCAGAGAGCAGCTCATCTAATGAGACACACCGAGTTCGCTGGCCTCGTACATCTGCATTACGAGAAGTGTGTGTTAGCGACGATGTTGCCGGACTGCTGAAACTTCAAACTTAATTTTCTAATTAACTGTGTATTTAATCACAAAAGTAAAATAGATTTTCTATTCATTTAATTGTACTCTATCGCCCCTTTCAATCTGGATGGTTATTTCACTTCCACCCTATATAGCAGCAGTAGTAGCGGCAATAGTAGCATTAGAAGCAGCAGTATTAGTAAAAGACTTTATTTCGTCTGACACAGTTAAAGACATAAGACCTTGTTTTGTCCTGCTCTTTACTGATTTGTAATAATAATAATAATAATAATAATAATAATAATAATAATAATAATAATAATACAGTCTATGAAGTTTCAAGGCCAACCAGCTGGCTGCTGACTCACATGTCTTTGCAGAGGTGAACGAACATCCGACTATAGTGTAGGTGTCATGCGGTGAGCACGACGATCCCCCAAGCCGTTATAGCTTGCTTTCTAAAGCAAATTTCGCTACCTATCGTAGCTTTCTAAATGCATCATGTTGCTGGGTGGAAACCGGTTCCATAAATGAGAATTTTCCTTTCCCATTTGGAATCGAATCAACGCTCCTTTCGTAACGGGAGTCAAGGCATGATATCTTCGAGATTCAACTATTCTGACTCCAATCTTTTTAAGGATAAGCTAAGCATTCAACACATTTTTAATTTATTGAGCCATATCTGTGGAGTAAAGGTTAATATGTCTATCATGGAACGAGCGGATTCAAATCCTGATTGGCACAAGTTACCTGGTTTGATTTTTTCCCCCGAGGTTTTTTCCCTTAACTACCTGAAGCAGAATTGCTGGGTAATTTTCGGCGTTGGACTTTGGACTCATTTCGCCTTGATTCATTTCAACCTCATCTAACATCTTCACTGGTTTCAGGTCGACCAGAAGATGCAGCAGACGCGGTGCCGCGATTTGCCTACAGACGTCATCTATCTGGGGGAGATGCATAGATCCCGTGGAGATGGAAAGACTTTCACAGAGGACAACGGCAGAACAGGCAGCTACCAGAGCTGTGTAGCTTCCTCAGGCAAATGGCACCATGGTAAGTAAATATATGAACCGTGCTACGAACTTCAGATCAATATAGGCTGCAGCAGGACGTAGTATATTATATGTGAACAGATTCCATCGATCTGAGGAGGCTGCAGAATATCGAAAGAAGGACGTTACGTTCCGTGAGACTTGTCTGCAGTAGCTGAGTCGATGTCACCAAATAGTTAGTCATGCTCTCAACGACATGTGGTCCTAGGGACTTAAACAATCACCCCATAATGAGGAGATCGGCTCAAAAAGCCTCATGCTAAGGTGCAAGCCTACTCAGAAAATTTATTTATTTATTTATTTATTTATTTATTTATTTATTTATTTATTTATTTATTTATTTATTATTTATGTATTTATTTATTTAATTATTTATTTAAGATTAAAATGGTTGGAAGGCATCAACTTTGAAGGTGAAATAGTCCAATATGCCTAATTCTTGTTGCTGAATAAGAATATTATTTATTTATTTAATATATTTATTTAATTAATTTTATTTATTTATTTATTTATTTATTTATTTATTTATTTATTTATTTATTTATTTATTTATTTATTTATTTATTTATTTATTTATTTGAGATAAATATTGTTGGAAGGCATCAACTTTGAAGACGGAACAGAACAATAGGCCTAATACTTGTTGCTGAATAAGAAGAATGTATTTAATTTTTATTTATTTATATATTTATTTCCTTATTTATTTATCCATTTATGCATTTATGAATTTACGCATTCATTTATTTTGAACGCTTTACCGAATGCTATGATTACCTTGTGTTCGAGTGAAATGAAGGTGATAAACCCAACGAAACGAATCCGGGATCCAGCGCCGAAAGTTACCCGACATTCGCTCTTATTGTTTGAGGGAAACCCCAGAAAAAAAAATCATCCAGGTAACTTGTCACAACCAGGGTTTGAACCCAGAAACGCTCGTTTCACAGACATGCTAACCATTACTGCACAGTAGCGGATTAATTTATTCATTTTGAGAAGGTGTAGCCAACATGTTGTAGGGTTAACAAATTCGGAAATTTATTGTCGCACAAGCAGCAAGAATTATAAAAGTACAGGCCTAAATTTGAGATATTTAACCATTAACTTCACTACCTGCGTGACTATAGCTCTAAAAATGTATGTATGTATGTATGTATGTATGTATGTATGTATGTATGTATGTATGTATGTATGTATGTATGTATGTATGTATGTATGTATGTATGTATGTATTTATTCACACTGCAGTGGGTATATACCCAGTGGCAGTGGTAACTAATTACACTCAATAATGACAATAATAAACTTATTAATTAAAAATAAAATAATAATAATACTAATAATTAATACTAACAATAATTAATAGTAATAATAATAATAATAATAATAATAATAATAATAATAATAATAATAACAACAACAGGGAACATCCTAAATTAAATGAAGCACGATCGGTTAAAATAACATTTGAAATACATCTAATTTGTATCTTAAAACTAAGATCGAACTAAAACCCACAAGAATGATATGTTCATATCTGCACAAGTACCTTTCAAATTATACTCATTTCGCTGTCAACTCACTCACTGCAATGGAACTACGACACATTTCACTGATTCTATCCTGATTTCACTAATACTTCAAAAACATTTCACTGTTCAAATACTATGCACTGCCACTATAAACTATAAAGCTTCACTGACAGGAACACGTTTCACTTACACAGCACACTTCATTGACACGACATACTTCTTCACTGATACAACACACTTCACTGACACAACATAATTCTTCACTGATACAACACTTCAATAACAACATATCATTTACACCCTTTAAATTCTGTGTATAATTACCGTCTATTAGTAAGGTCCTTAAGTCTATTTTTAAATACATTTTTGGTTGTTGGTAAAGCCTTTAGTAAGTCTGCAGGTAAAGCATTCCACTCCCTGATAGTACGATTGAGAAAAGAAAACTTTCCAGTGTCCGTCCTCTGCCTTCTTTCCCTCAAATTATATGAGTGGTCGTTCCTTGAGGAGTAATTTGGCGGCTGCAACCTATTTTTTATTTCTCTCCAGGCAGGCTGACCTCTGTATGTATTGAACAGTGCGCATAATCGAATTCGCGTTCTCCTGTCCGTGAGGGTGTCCAATTTTAATGGTGAATTTTACCGACAACACTTAAGAGCCCGTTTTTTAATCTTTTCCAGTGTCTTAATATGTTCTAATCTGTAAGGATCCCAACATGCAGCACCATATTCCATTACTGGACGTACTAGTGATTTATATGCAATCTCTTTGGATTTATCAGAACCTTTTCCTAGTACCCTCATCAAAAGTGTAACGCTCTCCATGCTTTTCCCGCTGTGTCTATAACGTGTTCCCCCCAGCCGAGATCGCTGCTAAATGTTATTCCGAGGTATATACGTTTGTTAACTTCCGGAATGGTTTCACCCCCTAACTATACGATGCGACTATTTTATTTCTTTTCCTTGTAAAGCTGATGGCTTTGCTCTTTAGAGAATTTATTTTCATTTTGTTGGCTATTGCCCAATCGTTTATTCTACTGTCATTCTGGAGAAGAGTAGTATCTTCATGGCTTTTTATTTCCCTGTATACCATACAATCATCCGCGAATAAGCGAACCCTAGACAAGATATTAACTAGCAGATCATTTACAAAAGCCAAGAATAGAAGAGGCCCCAAGACACTCCCCTGCGGGACCCCGGAAGTAATTTCAATTGGGTTCGATAATTCCTCCCCTACCCGTACTCTCTGAGTGCGACAAGTTAAAAATTCCTTGATACACTGGAGCACTCTGAAGTCAATCCCCGTTGATTGTAGTTTAACCAACAATATATCGTGTGGGACTACATCGAATGCGCGTGAAAAGTCAATAATCACTGCATCTACTTGGCTATTGGAATCTATTCCGTCTTCTAAATCCTGACATACCGTTACTAATTGACTCTCACATGAATAGCCCCCCCCCGAAATCCATGCTGACAGTAATGTAACCAATTTGAGTCATCCCAATGCTGCCTTAGATAAGCTGAAATCAAGTGTTCCATCTGTTTGCAAACCACAGAGGTAAGGCTGACCGGTCGGTAATTTTTTGTATCTGAGCGAGACCCTGACTTATAAATTGGCACCACTATTGCATATTCGAGTGTATAAGTGTGTAATTTTTCTAATTAACTCAAAATAATTCTTATAGACAGGACAGCATGTCGACAATGGTAATTGGCTGAATATAAATGGCAGGGGAACCTAAATACCAGGGCAGAATATGCCTCACGGATTATTTCCTTATCACAAAAAAAACACAAGTTAGGCTGAATAGGAAGCGGAGATCTTTCTTCTACTACAACAGAAAAGTTATCTTCTTGTCGTGTATTGTCTTTTTATTTTTAGTAGGTTATTTTACGACGATGTATCAACATCTTAAGTTATTTAGAGTCTGAATGAAATGAAGGTGATAATGCGGGTGAAATGAGTCCGGGTTCCAGCACCGATAGTTATCCAGCATTTGCTCATATTGGGTTGAGGGAAAACCCCGGAAGAAACCTCAACCAGGTAACTTGCCCCGACCGAGATTCGAACCCGGGCCACCTGGTTTCATGGCCAGACGCGTTAACCGTTACTCCACAGGTGTGAACTGTATTGTCTTACGAGAAACTTCGAGTTAAAGTAAAATTCCGCAGAAAATGTTTGAATGTTTGAGTAATTTTGATAATACGAAATGTGAAGTACTGCAACGCTGCAGTTGTAGCAGTGCTACTTGAGGTCATTGCTCCTTAGTGGGTGTGAGTGTGAGAATGTAAACAAAATCGTCTCATCGAATACGTTTCGATCAATTTACTGTACATCGAAACATAACATATTTAATGAATTAATTAGACGCAAATTATTTGCTTTTACATCTTTGTTACACTATAACTTCTTTAGTCATATATTTTAATACCATGAAACTTATTTAACATTCACAGTTAAGTATCAGTTTGTTTCTTTGCCTTTCACGTAATTACAAAATAGCAAAAAAATGTGCATTCTTAAAAAACAAAACTATTTACATTAAAGTTTCCTTTACATTTGATGTAAACTCAAAATAACATTGTTACGAATACACATTATGTAACTCAATCTCCATTTAAGTTGTTATCTTTGAAGAAAAAAATAATAAAGTAATTCAGGAAAGCAATTAAGTTTACAGTATTATTAAGTAATGTATTAAGTGTTACGTATGTATAACAATTTGATACAAATGTATATGACGAGACGTTTTTGTTTACATTCTCCTCTCGCAAGTCTTGTGGAATGTATAGTCCGGGTCAGCTTATTTAATACCCTAAGGGTGAAACCTAACCATTTCCCCCCATTACTACATAAGCTAGTAGGTTATGGTGATTTTGTAGTTTGCAGGTTGAATTTTCTTTTGCCAACTTCGTTTCCAGTTTCGGTACTGAGAAATACTACAACTGGCAGTGAGTTTATAACTGTTATATTGGCAGCAGTGATACAAGTTGTCGGTAGTTTAAATTCTGAAAATTCAAATTGTTCTAGATTTCTGAGCCCATTACTGGAAGCTAGTGAAATTTGAACATACTAATAATTAATTAATATCAGTATTAATATTAATACACAATAGTTATTGTATGTGTTGCTTTCTGCTGTGGTTACAATTTCAATATTAGAGTCTGGTAGGTTAAGTGTAAATAAATATAACGTATTTTGTGTGATACTCCCCTTGGGTAATCGATAGAAATACCATTTCACATTTTAATTAATTTCCTTCGTGTTTAGACTTTTATTACAATAATGGAGTAAATATTCTAAAGCATACATTTCAAAGTGGCATTCGTTTTCGAAATTCATACTAATCATTTCACGTTATCAAACAAAATACATTTTTAGGTTAAGTCTCGTGAATCGTAAACTGTTTAATCGAAGCAATAAATTTCATGTTGTCAGACAAAATAAATTATAATATTAGGTCATACACTAATCTACTAACTACTAACATAATGTGCGAGAGGTCCAGAAGAAAAATATACTCTTTCAAAAATTATTGAATCTTTTAGAAAACACCTCCCCAATATAAAGATGAGATGTGGTAAATAAGCAAGACATCGTTATTGTTAATGCTATATTATTATTATTATAATTATTATTATTATTATTATTATTATTATTATTATTATTATTATTATTATTATAGAACATGGAATTGTGTGATTTCATCCTCTTTTGGTGATATCTAGTATTAGTTGGCAACACTGAAGAGACGGCCAAATTAGTCTTTTAGGAATTGCACTATATGGAGTTACTCTTTTCCCCATTGAGAAGCAATGACCTCAGGGAGCACTGCTACTCTTTGCAGAGTTGCAACACTTTACATTTCGTATTCTCAAAACTACTCGACGTATCAAAAAACTTATTTCACAAATCTCGTTTGCTCTATTACCTTTGTGAACTAATGTAGTAATAATTGATTTCCTTCCACTCTGTACATACATTGATCGGGATATATTTTTCCTATACCTACGAATTATTTGCATTTCCACCCTGACGAGATTAGTGACGCAGTAAACAAAATAAACGAAGACTTGAATTCGATTTCACTGTGGGCACACAAATTTGGATTAAGGTTAAATCCAGAGAAATCGCAAGCAATCGTAATGGGACATAATCGTCTACGAAGCACTCTTGATAGCAGTACTATACCACATATAATATTGAATGGGATTATTGTTAAATACAGTGAAACAGTTAAAAATCTTGGCATTTTTATGGATAGCGATATAAATTGGAACACTCAAGTAACACACATTTGCAAAAGAAATAATTTCTCAACTTCACTCCTTGTTCCATATGAAAGAATTCTTAACACTTAGTCTAAAAAAGAATCTTATTCAGACGCTTGTAATGCCCCATTTTGATTATTGCGATTCCTTGCTAACTAATGTAAGTTCACTCTTAGCTGAGAGACTACAACGTGTTTATAATGTGTGCATACGATTCATCTGCAATACTCGTAAATTTGACCATGTAACACCTTCTCTCCAGTAACGAAGAACAATACATTCATTGTCTCTTCTGTTTAGAATCATGCATACTTCTACTCCGAATTATCTGTTATCGCGCTTTCAATTTCTTACAACTCTTCGAAACCGACATTAAGCACTTCTTTCTATCCCTCATCGTAGAACGTCTTTATACTCATCTTCCTATACTGTAGAAATACCTAGCCTCTGGAATTCGTTACCTAGTGACGTGAGGGACTGCCGGACTTTATCACAATTCAAAATTAAATTGGAAAATTTTGTCTTAGTTAATGTTTTTAGGTATTGCTAGAAGTATTGATTTGTGTACTTTTTTCTTTTTCTTTTTTAATCTAGATTAAAATTGCAAGTTCCTTGTTTATTTTAGTTAATTAGTTAGGATACAAGTAATTATGATACTTAATCACTCATTTAAAATTTGTGTGACTGCAATCTGTGTATATTTTACTTTGTATATAGTGTATTTTTCTGTTTATTTCTATTATTGTATTTGTATTCCTGGTGTTGTGGAAGAGAAGGCCTGATGGCCTTAACTACACCAGAATAAATAAATAAATAATAATAATTATATACATTTTTGAAACTAATTGCGACTCGTCTAATAAGCCTGGAATATCAAAGTGCAAATTTCTTATTCTTCTCTATCGAAATAACAATATTACATTTTTTGCAGTTATGATTATTTTGCAGAGTTTTAAAAGCTTCTACTTCTGTGTATAAAGTTTGCTGTGCTATGGAGCATGTTTTCATTCACTTGATGGCGTCACCTCCTTGAGACTGAAGAGCAGTATTATGGACTTCGGGAATTGGAACGCGCGAGTTGTAAATGAGAAAGGGCTCAACAATCTCACGCACTTCATAAGAGGGCTTCGAGCACTGGAGAGCAAAGTTCTAAATCCTGAATTCGGTTAGGTGCTGCTATCGATTTCGCGATAAGCTCCCACGCTGGGCGCCCATTCCACTCAGCCTCGCATCCTTCAAACTGACGTCTATTTTCAAAACTGCGAACGAATAAAAACAGAGGAATATGAAATTGCTCATACTTTCTCATTACACACTTCATCACGATAATCGCCGCCATCATTATCCACTCCGAGCACAGGACTTTTTTTGCTTATTCCCTCGAAACTATTACGAGGATTTTTAACCAACGACACACACAAGCAACTAGTCATTCACGGTGATGGTCTAACAGCTCCCAAGTTTCACAATGGATTCTAGACTCGTAGGTTTATACTTGAATAAGAACGATAGGTTTTAATGACGGGAAAAAATCTTAACACACCGGACATGATGGTGTATGGTTATCAGTCACCTTTTATTCAGAAGGTCCGGGTGTTCGATACCAGAGTCCGGCTATTCTAATTTGTTCTTTTTGTGGTTTTCCAAGTCCCTCCCAGCAAATTCTGGGTCACAATCAGATTCCTCCTGAACTCTCATCACCAGGCTTAAGGTATATGTACACCTTTACATACAAAAAAATTTGTTTTCCATAATTTTGCTCTGTAAATTTTTTATACAATTGAGAATGGTACCAGAAAGAGAATGAAGTGAACAAATCCCTTGACATTATGTTTAAATTGTTTCTGAAAATTGTTTTGTTTATAATTTTTACATACAACTTGAAACATGATACCTCATGCAGTTTTTAAGATAGAGCGACATTTTTTTCACTGTTTTATAGCTAAACCTATTCTTTAGTGCCTGACATAGAGCTATTTTTTATTTTCATTCTTTAGTGCCTGACATAGAGCTATTTTTTATTTTCATTTACATTAATTGAATCGCCCCATGCAGAAAGGGCTTCAGTCCATTAGACCTGGTTTTGAGAAAACTAAGGAAAACAGTCTGTACTTTTTGTATTCCTTTCTGCATATAACTCTCAGCCTGACGCTTCAGTTTCTGTCTTTCCAAGCATTGGACTGAATTCCTTTCTGCACAGGCTGATGGAACCATCCATAAAGATATGATTTCCATCGATATCTCGTTTTTTCAAAATTTGTGACTGAAGCCCTTTCTGCATGGAGCGATTCAATTAAATATTACCATATATGTAACTTATACTAATATTTTATGTTGCATATATATCATGTAAAAATCCATAGGTAATTATTAACTACATTAATGTTATTTTACTCATTGTCAGGCACTATGGGACATTGCAAGCTTCAAAATGACACCAATATCTTCTTGGTGTCACCATATTTGACTGAGATATCATGTTTAAAACAATTAAATATTCTAAAATTACTATCTACAACAAATGAACCACAAACGTTCAGAGCCTAGAAGACTGCATCATCATTTGTCACCCCTTAATCAGCTTCATATTGAATAATTTCGAGGGAAAATTTGTTCCGGGGCCGGGTATAGAACCCGGGACCTTTGGTTAAACGTACCAACGCTCTCCCACTGAGCTACCTGGGAACTCTACCCGACACCGATCCAATTTTTCCCTCTATATCCACAGACCTCAAAGTGGGCTGACAACAGTCAAGCAACCAACATTTGAGTGCACACTAACTCTGTGTGACTTTAAATTGTGGTTTTCTGTTACGTACAGTGACGTGTATTATGCAATTTAAGCTTTCAGGAATAACTCCCTGTAAAGTTAAATTGAATAATTTCGAGGGAAAAATTGTTCTGGGGCCGGGTATCGAACCCGGGACCTTTGGTTAAACATACCAACGCTCTCCCACTGAGCTACCCGGGAACTCTACCCGACACCGATCCAATTTTTCCCTCTATATCCACAGACCTCAAAGTGGGCTGACAACAGTCAAGCAACCAACATTTGAGTGCACACTAACTCTGTGACTTTAAATTGTGGTTTTCTGTTACGTACAATGACGTGTATTATGCAAATTAAGCTTTCAGGAATATCTCCCTGTAAAGTTAATTTGAATAATTTCGAGGGAAAAATTGTTCCGGGGCCGGGTATCGAACCCGGGTAGCTCAGTGGGAGAGCGTTGGTACGTTTAACCAAAGGTCCCGGGTTCGATACCCGGCCCTGGAACAATTTTTCCCTCGAAATTATTCAAATTAACTTTACAGGGAGTTATTCCTGAAAGCTTAATTTGCATAATACACGTCACTGTACGTAACAGAAAACCACAATTTAAAGTTACACAGAGTTAGTGTGCACTCAAATGTTGGTTGCTTGACTGTTGTCAGCCCACTTTGAGGTCTGTGGATATAGAGGGAAAAATTGGATCGGTGTCGGGTAGAGTTCCCAGGTAGCTCAGTGGGAGAGCGTTGGTACGTTTAACCAAAGGTCCCGGGTTCGATACCCGGCCCCGGAACAATTTTTCCCTCGAAATTATTCAAATTAACTTTACAGGGAGTTATTCCTGAAATCTTAATTTGCAGCTTCATATCGGTACTGTTTCAGCTTCTTTCTGCCTCTCAAATACCCCCTCCTTGTTTTAACTTCAGGTCTCGTATTTTTTTTGGCATTTTTGTCCTTATTTTCCATTGGTGCAACAAATCCTGCGATGGTGTTTGTCCCAGGGTTTATGCTTATCCTCCTCAGAATTTTTATTTCTCTTTTGGACTTATTAAAATGACGTACATCACTGACACACAAATTTACAGTTTTATGACTAACAGTAAAAGATTATAAATTACTTCATCATGTAAACACGTGTTTTCAATCTAATGATCATGCCTTGATATCTATGCATCTACTTTGGGACTAGAAAGAAGCTTATTTTACAAGCAATGCTGGACGAGGGGAATGACTTCTAAGAGGATCACTCCAAAAGTAGTACACAATATTTATTTACAAATTACATTTTTAGCCTACAGCGTTGCTATTTTCATAGAATGTAGGTACATCCTTCAGGAACAATACGTCACTTTTCCACATAATCCCCGCACCTTTCAACTGCCTTACGCCACCTTGGAGTGAGGGCCTGTATAACTGCACGATAAAAGTCAGAACCAACACGTCTGAACTACTCTCTGGCGCCACTCACGGGAACGACGTAAATTAAATTTGAATACAAGGGGGAAGGTTGTATCTATGACCTCCATCAATTGCAAATGTTTAGAATAAAAAATAAATTTAAAACAAATATTGTGCATTACTTTTGGAGTGATCTTCGTAGAAGTGACCGTAGCTGATGACGCAGAATTTTGGAAACTGGGACTTATCTGAAAAACCATACGGCATAAATCGAAAATTCTTATATCAAATTAAAGGGGAGAAAATTCTCTATTAAAATAGTCCTATTTTGAATATTCTAATTTTTCATCATTTTTTGCGTTTTGTGGTTGTACATTTACCTTAAGATCCGAGACAACCTAAGAATGAAGTGAAGTTACAGTGCAACGGAGTACAGCTGGAGTGAGGTGGTGCGTTGAGTTTTGTTTACCTGTGCGTTAATATACAGTAGTGGCAAAAAAACCGGACCGACCCTTGTAGCTGATTTCAGAGCCTTGTTCACTCCAGAGCGTAGGTGCATATTCCTTGGACCCGAAAAGTATTTTCCAATTATCCGGCAAAATCAGGTATCCGGCACTGGCTTTGTCCCACAGTTGCCGGATATGAGGAATTCTACTGTATAATCCAAATTTTGCGTACATATTACACATTTTCTTTATGAAGATAATATGGGTTTTTGCTACTCAATGAAGACGAAAACAGTAACCAGCTGCGTGGCTGTTGTTCAGCTGCATAGTTGGTTTCGTGTCCAAGGAATATGCACCGACGTTCTGGAGTGAACAAGGCTCTAAAGTCAGCTACAAGGGTCGGTCCGGTTTTTTTGCCACTACTGTACAATCCGGTTCTTGATCAGAAGGACAGTATTCTTCCGTTTCTCCCTACGAAACGAACTCAGGCCATCACAGTCTATTTTCAATTCATAGTGAACAGTTTTTTTCGAACTAGTTGCAATTATATACGTGGTTGTTCATTGTAACGCTAACGCCTTCGACGTCGCCGAGAGACATGGAAACTTGTAAGGTATGAATCCTACTTCATTATCCACAGACACTAGGTTGTACTATTAACAACAGAATATAACGAGCACATTGACGTCGTTGCTTACATTCACAGTATGTTTGTCTACTATGTTCAAGGAACTCTATACTCAAGTTGTGCGTACATTGGTTGCTAAAGCGTCCCGGATCCTAAGCATGCTAATCACCATAATTCGTTCCATAATGTTTCACAAGAGAAGTAAACATTGCCGGCAGAAGAAGAGAGAAGTAGGCCTATAACTGCTACTCAACCAATGACAGGTCCCATTCCGTGCATATCTTGAAGCTGGAATGAGACCTCTGCCATTGGCTGAATAGCAATTTTTTTCCAATGACAGCAAGGATATACAAGATTATTCACGAGGAAAGGTTCATGTGAAAATAGGTTCGTTTTCGAACGATGGGTGAGCTAGATGCATATTTTGGTAAAACGTCTCGCCCAATGTGAATCAGACTTTACCATATGCTGCTGACGTGAGACAAGATCACCGATGAATAACGTAACATTGGAATCTGCATTGTGAGCGATGTAGATAAGAGAAGAGAAACAAACCGGGTGGTGGGGCATTACAAATGTTACAACAAATACGCTATCACTTATCTGTTCACAGCAGTTCAATCAGCTACTTACAGTACAGTAGTTATACAGGTACAGTTATCGGAAGTGTAAGTTGTGTTCTTAAAGATGCCTTATAATTTTCGACTGCAGAATACGCCGATATTGTGTATGTTTATGGTTTATGCGATGGAAGTACCTTGCATGCCGTCGCTGAATATGAACGACGCTTTCCGAACAGAAGGGTACCATATCGAAGAGCATTTACTGTCTATGGGGTTGGGTGAAAGACTTGGTATAGCAAAGGAACGAGGAAACGAGAGAAGCGCTAATCGACCATATTTTGGATGCGGCATAAAGGTAGCCACGTGCGACCAGAGCGATTCATGCCCGAGCGCAACAGTGCATTGAAGCAGAAGGAGGCACCTTTAAAATATGCGAAAACATCGACCCCGACTTCTAGAATATTATGTATGTATGCATACGTGAATATAAACTTTAAATTTGTCCGTTATCTGACTCTAAATGCGAGTTAGTACAATGGAATCTCGGAAGTTTTTGTGAAATCAAAGAGCCATATCTCCGTAACCGTTCGAAAACGAACCTATATTCATACGAACTTTTCACTCATAATGACTTCAGAATTCACATCCTACATTTTTTACCTTTCCTCGTGAATCACCCTGTATATGAAATATACAGATAATGATCAAATTTAGTGATAACATCAGGTGTAAAGATTTCTCCACACGTACGTCTCTAATGCTTGAAAAGACAGTAAAGAAATAACCTTAAAAACTGTAGGGGCGTTAATAAAATACGTAAACATTTGTTCAAATTAGTGCTGATATCACCAACACGTATGTTCTGTATAATTAAAAAAAAACAATATAGAACAAAACTTAAGAGCAAGGGCATATATAAAATGTACAGATAGTGGTCAAAATTAGTGATGATATCACGTGAAAGGATTTCCCCATAAGTGCCTCTCGAATGCTGTAAAAGGTACGAATGAACAAACTTTGACAGGAGTACAAACGTAAATGATCATCTGGCGTAATGCTGAACTCATGTAAGCCAATTAACTCTCTCTCTCTTATGCTCGAAAAGACAGAAATATCAAACCCAGACATGATGAAATGCGTAAATATTCGACCTAGTAATATAAATGACCGAAGGACAGAGAGTTTACGTAACTCATTAATCAAACTCAAAATTCCTTGCAAATACGCGAGTATCGATCGTGAATTTTAAGTATTTATTACAATAAATCCACGTTATCCACTAGTTTTCTGATCTGAGGTTCACGGGTTTAAAACCGAACGAGGACGATGAGCTTTAAGGGTTACTATTACACTTTTACTATGTACTATTACTTTTGACCAATAAAGTGGTACGAAAGGACGTGTTTGAACCAATCATGGCTGTTTATCACTACAATTTTATCACTTCCCTAGCAATTCTTTATTTTTATCACTTGCTTAGCATTTGTTTGTTTCATCACTTCCCTAGCATTTGCTTTTTTTTTTGTTTGCCAACATTTCAAACTGCAAATTTTTTACGGTACTATGTTTGCGATCGTCATTTCTTTCCCGAATAGACAGTCGACTGAAAGTGGCGGCTCCGTTCAAACATTTTGGTGAAGGTAACATTAGAGAAATAGAATTTTAATAAGTCAATTAATATTTTATTGTATTAGAGTACGTTATTTCTTCTAATCTTTATATACTCTCAATAGCCATGGCCCGCTCATGGAATTCGCTGCCGATGGAAATCAGGGGTAGCCTTAGTCCTCAGTTTTTTTAATTAGGTTGTTTAGAAATATTTTAAATGCACAGAATTAGTTTTTTAGGTATAATTTTCATTTACTATTATTATTATTATTATTATTATTATTATTATTATTATTATTATTATTATTATTATTATTATTATTTTATACAGTCGTTACTTTATTTTTCCATTAACACTAATATCTAGGTAATAGTCATAGTCTCAATGTAACCCGTGCTGTGCTGATCATACTAATTGTCCCATTCCTTTAGTTGTGAGATTATATCCATATGTATTAATTATTTTTAAGTTAATACTTGTATACTAGAATGTATTTTCCTGTTTTTGATTATGTATTCAGTCTCTTTTTTATTATATTTATTATTATTATTATTATTAATTTTTTTAAGTTAATACTGATTGTATATATGTTTTCAATCTCTCTTTTTTATTTTAATATTTTTAAGTTAATATTTGTATACCGGTATGTATTTTTCTGTATGTGATCGTGGTTGAGTGGAAGAGAAAGCCTGATGGCCTTAACTCGACCAGGGAAAATAAAACTGTTATTATTATTATTATTATTATTATTATTATTATTATTATTATTATTAATTTCTTCTTTTTTATCACTTTCCTACCATGTGTTTGTTTGCCAACATTTGAAACTACAAATTCTTTACGATACTATAAAACATGCTTGCGATCGTCATTTGTTTACCACAAAGATAGTCAACTGAAAGTGCCGGCTCTGTTCAAATATTTTGGTAAAGCTAACATTAGTGAAATAGAATTTTAATAAGTCAATTAATATTTTATTGTATTAGAGTAGACCTACTTTATTTCTTCTAATCCAGTGGTCGTCAGCACTTGCTGAAATGGGCAAAGAATAAGCGGAGCCGTCCCGTGTGCCCCGTCGAGCAGCAGGAAGAAGTAGAGAGCATAACCGCTAGCAACTACGAGTGCACCATAGTGCAGTGCGGGTAAGAGATGCTAGCCCCAAGGTGCTCTGTGCTGATGACCGCCGTCTAATCTTTATATACCTTATTCTAATCGTGTAATAGTCAATTAAATCTCACTCGAATTTTGTTTTTCTCTAGATAAATCAAAACATTTATTGAGATTACTGTTAATAAAAATCCATAGCACAACTTTTTCAAACCGATGCTATGTATTAAGATTTACGCAAAGAATCCTGTCCCTGATTAAAAGGGGTCTAGGCAAACTTTACCGACCATATCTCGCCCATGTACAAATTAGATGTGATCTATGTCAGTGCCATACGTGTGAGTTTATCCAACATTGCGGCTGAAATCCACAGAAACCTTCCCACTAGCGTGAGTCCTTCACTAATCCACTTATTAATTTCATCCATTTGGATGTAAAACGTTTCATATATATGCAGGTAACGAGGAAATAAAAGCAGCTAAATGATATTGTTCCTTGTAAGTGTTTTCGTGCTGTTTGTTAACTAACATTTATGACACTGGTTGTCATTCTTACTGAACTACATCTTCACCACTTCATAGGTAAAACGACATTTCCTTCTGGGTTTTGTCGATTCTGATGTTGTGTAGGATTTTCTATACGCACGTAAACGAACGTTTATTAGGGACAATAAGCATAATTTTGAAGCTCATTAGTGGGAGTGAATTCACAAGGCTCGTATTCCATGCCTGCTTCATTAGCAGAACATGGCATGCAACTAATAGCCTTCGCTGTGGAGTACAATGACAACTTTAGTTCATTAAAATGGCAGTACAGTCACAGTTAAAGACAATGAACACATCGACCGCAACTACAACGTTCGACTTAAGGGCGAGTCAGTTGAATTCTTTGTGTCGGTGGTGGCTTCAAAGAAATCGATGTAATGCATATACCACAATTGAGAATTTAGGCTTTTACGGTGATTGCGTTCAGAAGAATTTTGGAATTACAACCGTGTCTTGAGATTTACAAATCTCCGGCGTTACAATAGTAATATGCGTTACAAGAGCGGTATGTTGAAGTTTTCATGTTCGAGGAAAAGTTCGAAAAAGCGAAACGTAGTTGTGCTTTTTTAATTTCCGAGAATTGAAAGAAAACATACCGCTCGTGTATCGTACATTATTTTATGCGAAGATCGTTTATTACATACCTAAAAGAGGAATTTCTAATTAGTTGCAATGAAATCTCCATCTTGGTTTCTGTTTAATGACGGCAAATTTGCAAAACAAAAATATCTATCTTCAACATTGTTGCTTTAAAATGTTTTCTGTGTTTACTATACTCCAGCAGGCCGTGATATACGTCTGTCTTCCCCCCCCCCAGTCTATAAATGTGAACTTAAAACAAACGGCTTCCTTAATGTTACATGCATCATGAATTGCAGTAACTTTAGTGGAGTTGTAGAGTTTACTTAATTTTTGCAAATATTTAAAAACAATAATTAACAGTGCAATTTAGGTGAAATTGCAGTGGTAAGTTTCCAGTTTATAATTATTACTATATTAAACGTCTATAAAAGTAATATGTTAAAAGCCTAAAGCAGTCAAATCAATATGTCACTTAAGTGGTAAGAAGAGGGAAATTGTTATGTGTGTTCGGTTGGGAATACTGAATGTGGAATTTTAGACTTACCGCGAATTAGTTTTGTGCGGAAACCAAGCAAATACGCACGATCTCGCAAAAAATACTTACAGGTTCCATTATTAGTGTCGCCTATTTTATGTGTCTGTTAGGTCTGCACAGCAAATTACACTGAACAACAAATTTTTACTCTTTGTCTTGTTTCGAAAAAAAAAATAGGTGAATATTACTAATATGAGTGCCCTAAATCTGAATTTAAAATCCATATTGCCCCATCACGTATCATTTTCTGGGGAAAATGAATTGAATTTTTTTTTTAATTATTTTTCAATGCTACTGAAACAATTACAACAGACTAGGGATTCAAAATGCCTCATAATACTTCAAAAATACAAAATACAAAAATGGTGTTACATAGTTTTAAAACCCAAAAACACGACAACAATAAAAATATTTCATGTGCATAACGAGAAAAATCTCGGTATTTGAACTCGCCATTTAAAAGGATTTTCTGCATGACTTCTGTTTATAACTAGACCCGGGACTGTCTTTTACAAGGAACCAACAACAGTCTGCAAGCATACTGGGTGATGACCTTCCTTTACATCGCCTTTCCATTTCAGATATTTCTTGATGAAATCTTCCCCCATGCTCGTAGCTTACCACTCCAAGGTTAGGAGGAAAGAAATCCAAATGAGAACAAAGAAAGTGTATTTTGAGATACAAATTACGCCCCATTTTCTCATATCCACTTAACATGGTTCCTACAAGTCCGATGTGGTTGTCTGCTCTAGAATTTCCTAGGAAATTTGCTGTGAAAGCGTGCCATTGAATTTTTTCTGTAACAGAAAGTTTTTCCTCACACAAGGAGTTGGCCTATAACTTTGCGAATTTGTGGACCGATAAAAATGCCCTCTTTTAATTTGAAGGGTACACGGGAATAACGATCAAGGTCCATTTTAGTAAGTTTCGAGAAAAACGAATTTAAAGTTTAAGCACTTAATACTTTGTTATGTGTGTATTTAATAGAAATTGACGTAGTGGAATGTCAAGAACGATGATTTCTTATTACTAGCCAGACCATATGATAGTACTTCCTTCCACTATAAGATAGCATTATTAACTTAATTTCGATTTTGATGGACCTTGATAGTTTTTCCCTTGTACCCTTCATTTGCCTTCACTCAAACTGGTGACAAATTTTTTTAATACTGAAAACCACACCCTTGTTTGTTCATTTTGTAGACCTCACTTTGAACTGTTATTAATTTACTGAATAGACGGGACCAATATCTGTTTATTTATTAGAAGTACAAATAAATATGCCAACAAGTATAAGAAACCGGAAATATGTCATAAACTCAAAAAATGTATCAACTATTGTTCTGGTTTACAACCCATAACCCGCGCCAGATGTTTCCTGGGAGAGCGCTTATCGAAAAGCAAAATTACAGTACATCTTGAAAACCTTAGGTAATACTAAGAAAAGAGGTGGATTTTCGGATTCAGCGCACACAATACCATAAGGGACAAAGTGTTTTAAGTCGGAGCAAAATGCTTGTTGTTCAGTGTCATTTGGGATAGCCAGGTATTAATGATCCAACGAAACAAGGACCACCGAGGTCTTGAGATTTATGATCCTCCTGACGTAAACTGTAACAGTTCCCGAAACGTTGGCGACAATATCTCAATAGTGTTAAATTTTTTCTGTTATTGTTTTGTTACACTACATCTTTACGTCAATCAGGATCACAAGGAAAGAGAGAAAAAGATTTAATACACTCGTCTGAAGGGTTCCAAGACACGTCGTTCACAGACACAAAGTCAAATCATATTTATGTCCACACTTTTTTTTTCGCTATTGTATTTTATGTCCACCTTTTTAAAGTTCACTCACTTTAAGTCAATTTCTGTTTGGTTCACAGCTTTCATAACCACTTACGTAATGTCCATATTCTACAATGTCTTGCTAAGCTTTTTGCATCAATTAAAGAATATTTCTTCCATTCCCGTCAATCCATCTGGAGTTAAAATTTTCTTTCGGGTCTGAAACAGGCTTTAAACTAGAAAATAAATAATTGTCACAAAAATGTTCAAATGAAAAATTATATGTGTGAAATTGCGAAAAGCTTGTGCAGCATACTAAATAAATTGTACAGAAATATTAGACTTACAGAAAAATAAAGAATTTGCTATTTGAAGTTTTATTACTTTCAACCCATCTTACAATACTCTAGGTATATGTAAGTAAATAATTAGATCTAGGTTTAGAACCAATTACTACTGAATTTACATCACATTAAATTAAGTCAATATTTATGAGCACTCCAAACTTTGAAAGCACTTGAGAAATAAAATTCTTTGCGAGTAGGTCTCTCAAGATTTATTATTGGCCTAGCGCTAACTCTTTTCAATAAAAAGCGGTTTCCAATTTTATTTTTAACAATTAAGTAATTAAATACTCGCTCACAATCTATAACATGCAATGGAACTTTGCAGCACCTTGTATAACTAAATGAATTACAGAAAATTGTTCACTTAACTTGTTAACACACATGAATTGTATCAACTCTTTGAAATCCATTCTTGAACATATATTATTCAATACTTTCTTGAATATTGCTTATTCCATTAACATTTAATTTAAATCTATAAATTCTCCGAAATTAGTCATAGTTCATATACATCCCTGATTTCATTTTTTCCATAATCGTTTTCGTTTCTGATGTTTTCTCCAGTCCAATGTGGTTGTCGCATTTTTTCACATTTACATTGAAAGTTTTTTCACATTTTTAAAGGTTGAGCAGCAAAATGCGACTGTGGCTTAAATCCTGGTCTGAAATCTGCTTACAACAATCGAGAACACCCCAAAACAGGAAAATATATTCGTAAACTGATGGGTTTCTATACATGTCAATGGATGAAATATTGAATTGATTTGGTAGTGTTATAGACACCATAGGACCTAATGCAATGGAATTGGCGTTGTACATGTATATATCCGAATAAGTTCAATCCCTAATCACACATAGGCCAGCCCCATATTAAAAAATAATATGTGTAAGAGAACAACCACCAGGATCGCCACCGCCGATTGGGAATGACCGATAGATGAAAGTACAGCTGCTCCATGCAATTCAAATGAGAGTTATAATGTGACCTTTTATGCAATACCTAGATGGCAGCATTTTAGTATTCTTTAAAGCTTATCGTCAATTCTCATTCCTAGGATTTAGTTTTAATAGAGGAATTCTTAAAACGACTTTAACTTGTCTCGGACTTCTGCATCCAAGAGTTATGTCCCAATAGCATAATATTCTTAAACAACTATTAGCTTCGGGATATTCTGCTTCCTAGGATTATGTTTTACGTTATCGGATAATCCTTAAAACGACTTTAACCTTTCGTGAAATTCTGGTTTTCTAGAATCACGTTTCACTTACTTAATATTTAAAACGACTTGATGTAGAACTTCTGGTTCCTGGAATTGTGTAACCTGGAACGAATTTTTCTTAACTGCGTGGGATTTCTGGAACGAATTTTTTTTAACTGCGTGAGATTTCTGGAACGAATTTTTTTTAACTGCGTGGGATTTCTGGTTTGTAGAGAGAGCTACATCTAATTTAAAACGATTGGATAGATTTCTCAATTGATTAAGCAATAAATTAAATAGTTGGAATCCCACTTCCTGAAAGCTGTTTTTAGTATATGTATTTCTACAGAAATTATGCCTGAAACTATTTTTTTGTTTCCGTTGTTTACTTGTATGCGAGCTTTTTGTCGATAAATTAAAACACATTGTGACATTACAAGTGGCAATATTTGTAACAAATAAAGTGATTATCACACTTGAAATTTAATGCAAGGTTCCGTTAGCTCAATCTCGTCTGGAAGCATTGGAATTGAACATGATAAAAGTCATCAGCATAGTTTCATGCTGAATAAAGAAAAGCCTGGAGTTCCATAACACAAAAAATAGAGGGTTCAAAGAAAAACCAGGAACCATTCCTTGCACATCAAGATTAAATTCTGCTTGTTATTTTCGAATGCCATCGAAAGAGGGGTAATGAATTAGATCTTCCAGGTACAACCATAGTCTAGTATATACAGTCACGAAGCTTGAGTTGTGAGGGTGCTAGGAACAATATACTGTCCTAGTACTATTTCGCATTGTCTGTAATGAGGCGATATTAGCGATCCTAGTGGTTAGCAACTATTTATGGATGCATATTTCCTACGTATTGAGCTTCGTGACTGTATATACTACACTGTGGTACAACCACATCAGAAATTGAGTATATTAGAGAGGTCCAGAACGTCTTTGTCAATTATATCTGGAACTAGAGATGTCAGCGTCTAACAAACATTAATAACGAAATAATTGTATGTTTCTCTTAAAGCGGTATTTACCACCCTATAAAATCGCAACCGCAACATACTTCCCACTTATAATACAGAGATGCGTTGGTACAGCCAATATTGATGCGCGCTAGATATGTAACAGTTCTCTGACGGGAATGAGAAAGTGATTTATCTCTGGGCCGTAACTTCCAAAGTGCTTCCAAAATCTACCCGAAATTGACAAATGATGTATAGCATGATAATTTTCTCTTCCAAAGTTAAGTCTTTCTCCTTTCGAATAGATGTACATACTTATAATGCAAGAAAAGGCCTATTTAATACGTCCAGATTTAGACCAAATAAATAATTGCAGAATTAGTTTACATTTTATAATATGCATGATACATCTCCTAAGGGATTATTTTACTTAGACGAAACTGTTTTTCGGGAACGAATTTCGGGTTGGATTGACTGATAAATCTTTTATTCACATGACTATTTCAATCTTAGTGATATAAAGCAAACAAACAATTACTTAGTCTGGAATTAAGCATATAATTAATGAAAAATTGAAAGAAGAACTTAAACACCTTAATCAAGCCTATTGTGAAGGAAGATTTTGAAGAAAAAAAACAATAGACGACAACTCATCAGTACCAGATGGACCAAGAAGACAGGCTGTTGCAAACTTTCGGATGACTAACGTTTGGCTGCCTACATTTATCGAATCTTTATCCTCCCATCTTCAGAGTATCTTCCGTGTCATGAAAGTGGCTCCATCATGAACAAAGATTATTTAACCAAATGTGCAAAATTAAGTGATTGTGGTCAGAACTCAACGACATTGCACTGGGAAACAAGGCGGCGAATGACAGTATGTCAAATGCCCGAACATTAAACTACTATTGCTGCTAACGCTACTGCTACGACCATTACCACCACCACAAGCGTAGTGTTTTGAATATCTTTAAACTATATAAATTAGAAATGTAAACGGAGTTTAACCGCTGCCACCACTACAACAGCCACCAATAATAATAATAATAATAATAATAATAATAATAATAATAATAATAATAATAATAATAATATTTGACGACGAATATCGCAGTGAATGAAGTGGACATTTGGCTTGCTATCCACACGGTTTAATTGCTTTCAAACGAAACCACACACGAGAAAAATATTCCCTCCAGAGTTCTCCCTCACTATGTTACAATTTATTTCATTAATTTTTGAACTATTCTTCCATTCTTTATATTGAGCCCACATATTTCGTCGAAATTTTGTCACTACTCCCGGAAGTTTAATTAATATCTCCTTTCTTCGTCACTGTTTAGGTTTTCAATTTTCTTCTTTATTTTTTCTTTCTATATTAATTAATTTCGCATATTCATTTCAACATTCCCTTTCTCTGCTTCCTTTAAATTTATTTCCTACATTCATTGATTTTTTGTTTCCCTCTATTTCTTCCCGTCGTTTTTCTCATTCCTTCTTTCGCTTTCCTGAACTTACATATTTTTTCATTTCAAATTTTTTTTATCCTCGTATTTTCTTTCTTCCCTTTTTCATTTTCTTCCTTTACTTATTCCTTATTTATTTATATTCATCACTTTCATTTCTTTCTTTACACTTTGCTTAGTTCACTATAATTTTTACTAAATAATTTTCCTTACTCTTTTATCATTCCTCTATATTATTTTAATTCATATTTTTTATTCACACTTTCCTTCTTTTCTATATTGTTAATTCCATCTTGTTCCTCTACTCTTTACCTATTTGTCGACATTCTTTTATTTAATTTTTCTTTCACTCTTCCCTTACTTTTCTATATTCATTTAATTTTCTTCCTTTATTCTCTCCCCATTTTCTCTATATTTCATTATTTTATTTCCATCCATACTATTTTCCTACTTTTTCTTTCTTTTAGAATTTTCTTCGCTTATTTTTTGACATTTCTATATTCTTTTATTTCATCTTGTTTCCTTTTCTGCTTTTTTCTATTTCTTTCATACTTTCTTCTGTCAATCTTTGCTTATTTCTCTATATTCTCTTATTTCATTATTTTTCCACACTTTCTTCCTATTTTCTTCCTTCTTTTTCCCATTTTTTTTCCTTTACATTACTTTATTTGTATTTTCCAAATTCTTTCTTTTCTTCTATTTCACCTTCTTTCTTTTCTCTTTTGTTTTCTTACTACTCCTTTCCTTACATTCTTCTTTTAAGTTTTTCGTTCACTTACTTATCATACATTTTCTTTTGCTAACTACCATTTTTCTTATTTCCCTTTCATTTCTTTTATTTCTTTATCTTTCATATTCTGTCCACTCATAAGTATTTTTCTGCTATCTTTCTTCGCATCCTTACAGTCTAGTATACACAGTCACTAAGCTCAATACGTAGTAAATATGCATTCACAGATAGTTGCTAACCACTAGGATCCATACTATCGCCTCATTACAGACAATGCAAAATAGTATCGGTACAGTCTATTGTTCCTAGTATCCTCATAAACTCAAGCTTCGTGACTGTATATACTAGACTCTGGTATTCTCCTTTTTCGTGCCACACGTTGTTCTTGACTTTCTCCTTTTGTATTATTTCAAGTACATACATACATGCATACATACATACATACATACATACACACATACATACATACATACATACACACACACATACATACATACATACATACATACATACATACATACATACATACATACATACATACATACATACATACATACATACATACATACATACATACATACATACATACATACATACATACATACATGCGGCAGGTCTTTCACTGCAGACTTAGCATTCTCCAATCTTTCATATTTTCTACCTTCCTCTTTGTCTCCGCATTTGATCCATACACCATAATATCGTCTCTCATCTGACATCATCTTCTGCCCCGAAATTTTCTCCCGTTCACCATTCCTTGCAGTGCATCGTTCAGTAGGCAGCTTCCTTTCAACCAGTGAACCAGCCAATTCCTTTTTCTCTTCCTAATCAGTTTCAGCATTATTCTTTCTTCATCAACTCTTTCTAGCACAGTTTCATTTCTTATTCAGTCAGTTCAGTTTACAGGCTCCATTGTTCTCAATATACACATTTCAAATTTTTCTAGTCGTTTATCTTCAGTTCGTCGTAAATTTTATGTTTATTTCCTGTGCAATGCCACAATCCACATAAAGTTCTTCACCAGTCTCTTCCACAGTTCTTTTTTCCAGAAGTCCACAGAAGATGCTTCTTTCTGTATTATAAACTTCCTTTAACACTCCTGTACTCCTTTTGACTTCCTGGGAGCAGTTCATGTTATTGCTTATAGTACATCCCAAGTATTTGAAGCTATCCACTTGCTCTACTGCCTCATTTAGAATTCGCACATTTACCTCCTTTATTTTTCTTCCGTCAACCATGGTCTTCGTCGTCGGAAGAAAAATAAAGAAGGTAAATATGCGAATAAAAAATTAGGCAGTAATTTATTTCTGCTTCTTTTCTTCGTTTCATTTCTATTGCAAATCTTTCATTTCTTCCGTCCCCTTTTTCTCTATTTCTTTCATTTTCTAGGACTTCTGATTCCTTTCATTTTGTTATCTCTTCTGTATTTTCTTTCCTTCTACTTTCCTCCCTTTCTCCTTCTTTCTGTTTTTCTTTTCCTTTTTTCCAACTGCAGTGTCAAGAAAGCAGGAAACTACAGAAACTCCTTGAATCCTTTATGCTTCAAATACCACCGAGGCGGACCTGCCGTTGTAAGAAATGGACATTACATCTGAGTAGCCACTTGAGCTGAAACATACCATGCGAAACAGTCATTGCTGGATTGTACAATCTCCCGTCATCGATACATGTAGCTATATTGTAGCCTCTTGTGCTGCACCCTCATAAAGTATATGCAATATGCTCATTGGACTCGAAACGACCCCTACTCCCGCACCCCTGACGTGCGCTGCTCTAGTTGGGTATAAAATGAAAACATGAAGCGGAACGGCTGCACCGCTGACCCTTCACGTGCGAAGGGATTTCTTTCAGCATCTATATATTACGAGAAGCTCGCTGCATTGTTCCTGTCAAGTCTGGTCGGCAAACCCGTGTATTCACTTCAAACCACCGTCATTCACACTAGCCACGAGGTTACAGAGTTTCTTTTAACCCCTTCAGGCCTGAATTTATATTAAAAATAATTAAAAAAAATGGTCACAATCATTCTGGGGATCCAAAATTCTCAAATCAAATCTTCACAGAAAATCAAAATTTGGAGACAATTTTGACCCCTGGGGCCCCAAAATTTTAAATTTTATTTTTAATTCTGGTATAGAAATGTTTCAAAAATAATATTCTACATTTCTATCACACTGAATTTTTCAAAATATTTAAACGTATCGAAGATATTCAAAAAAAAAAAAAAAGAGAAACAATGTACACTCTAATGTACTTCAGGCCTGAAGGGGTTAACTTACCACATTCCTTCTGATATTAGTTTTCATTTTTAAAATTTGGAAGATTAGTGCAAGCCAATGAAACATATTACACAATTGATAACTATATATAAAAAAGGCTGTAAGTTGCCAAGGAGAAAGATTATCGAACATTTGGTACAATCCTTATCGTCCAATAGGAGTAATGGTCCAATGACATTTGGTATAAACAAAAAAATACAGTGACATTTGGTACAATGTATATGGTCCATTGTTGAAAGAGGTTCAGGATATTTGATACAATTCATATGGCCTATTGTTGGAAAAGGTTCAGGATATTTATTCAATGGTTGTATTTGGTACAATCCATATGAGCAAATGTTGAAAAAGTTTCAGGTTATTTTGTTTTTCCTTAAAAATATATGTGATATGTGTACTGATTGTTGCATTTTCTCCAATTGACTAAGTCGGCAATAAACACAAACTTGCAGTTTTATTGGGTTCCACAAACGAAGTTTTAAGTCATAAATAACACGGCAGACATATTTCTTCACAGAAAGAGAACTAAATGTTACATCATAATGGTTATTGTTATTTTGTCATTTATATACCGAAAAATGAAATCGGCCCTAAAACAGTACTTTGTGGTACGCCTAATTTTACATTTTCAATATTGCTTCACTGATTATGAATTACAGTTACTTGGTTCTATTACTTAAATATGATTTAAATAATTTTATATATATGCTACAAGTTTCAAATTATATTATGTTAATTGGATTTTTCAAAGCAACATGGAGCTTTAAAGTGTAGGTTTCACAAAACTTTGAATATTGAGTTGTTTCCATTTTGAACTGGTTCGTCGAAATATCTCGGTTTGTGTTTGTTTCAAAAGATCAAATGCACTGTAATAATAAAAAATATGTTGTTGGACTATTTTATTGGACCATAATGCATTATACTAAATGTCTGAACGTTTTTATCTTTGGACCATATCGATTGTGCCAAATGACTTTGGACGATTTTTAACATCGGACCATATGCACTGTACCAAATATCTTTTAATGAAGAGAAGTACCCTATAAAACAAGACTTTCTCCAGCAACCAGTAATGTAATATCTAGAGCTAATGTTGCACCTTAATTTTTTTAACTACTAAAATGCCCAAATTGGCTTGTCTTGCAAAGAAAACATGACATTTAATAAACACTCCTAACTATGTTTTGGCTGCACCTTTTTTCCAATCCCAACACCTTTTAGCACCTTTCGTCAATGTCAGCATCTTTTTTTTTTGCACTTTTTCCCCTTTCTTTGTCTCCTTTGCCGCCTTTTATTTCTATAAAAATTAAACAAAGAAAACCAACCGTGTGCGGTTTCACAAGTGCTTCTACCTACTGTTAAATATGTCATTCAGACACCTTAATATACGAATATACTATTGATTTTTTACAAATTGACAGATCTACTGCTCTCTAAATGTTTTTATTAGAATGTACTTCTTTTTAGTTTGGTACCACATTACGTTCGCTATAGTGCAGTCTTGATTGGCAAAAGCTTTGAAATTATTTTGGGTCTCAAATAACATCCGTTAGGCAAAATATCCATAAATTAGTTTACACTTCATCGCACCACCGTTAGGCGAAAGCTATTGAATAGAAAAAAAAAAAGGGAATTTGAGCTTGATCCTTCACTGGCGAAAGATAAATTCTTTTCTCTCCTTGTCAATATTATCTGCTATATTGGTTGAACCCCCAACCATAAGTCAGTCAGCTGATATTTTCACCAAAGAAGATGAAACTTACATTATTCAAGGCATGTTGTGTCTTTATATGTAATATAATTGGTTTTGGTATTGTTTGTAATGAATATTTGCATGGAATTTGCACCTTTTCGCACCTTTTTTCAACTAAATAAGGCACTCTTTTTGCACTTTTGACCAAAATTCTGGACATAAAATTCCTAGTTCTAATAAGCTCATATATTTTGCACAACTATGGGATAAGTTAGGTCCTAAATAAAATCACAATGGACATGTCCGCTTTTCTTACTGCAATGAGCCAGGGACATAGATTCTATTTTGGAAAAATTAATTTTCAAAGATATTGACACTTATAGCATTTTTGTCCAGTCTTCAATTACTGAAAATTGTTGAAGATATGGATACCACTTGTAACACTTTACATTGTGAACCTTTGTTCAAAACGGAACAAGATTTTCAGTCGATTATTTAACGACGATATATCAAATACCAAGCTACTTAGCACTGATGAAATAGGTAATAGGTTCTAACGTGGTGATATTTGGCGATAAGAGGTCGAGAAGGCGCCACGAAATTTCCCGACAATCGCTTTACTGTTTGTGAAAAAATCGCACAAATATTCCCAACAAGGTAATTAGTCCACGCGGGAATTTAACCCACGACTGAACGCAACTCCAGATAATTAGGCAAAACGCGCTACCGTTCGAGCTACGTCGGCTTCCTTGTTTTATTATGATTACAAGTTCATTCGTTGAAAAGAGTGATCCCTGCTAGCTGCAGCATTATTATTATTATTGTCTTTTCATAAATCAAGAATGAGATTTTAACCCGCAGATCCGCTACTGATAGAAGGAATTACTGGAGACATTTTAAACATAAAGCGTCCATGAAAACGTGATTTTCTTGCAGTGAGTAGGAGACAAGTCACTCTCCCCTCTATCGACAATATTTGGGATCCCATGGGATACAGAGAATATATTTCTACAATCACGAATTTGTTTCCAGTTTTTTTAACCTAACAGTGCTTCTCATAGAAAGAAAAATAAAAATGTATCTAATAAAACTTGAGAAAGTACACAAGTTGCCAATTGAGCTTCAACGGACTATCCAATATTTTCAATGAGATTTGATCCACACACTCTTTTCTAAGTACACATTTTTCTTAACTACGAGCATACTAGAAACTAAACATGAATTTTTTTCTCCACTAACTAATTATTTAATTAATTAAAAGTAAAATATATGAAATTCTCCACATTAACGAAAAAGTGGTAACTTTATAAAAACCGCTTAAATTTTTTACCAGTTGTTAATTACGGCATATTTATTAAGGTATATGTTATCTCACAAACATTTCCACGTTAATCGGGAGAATGAAGAGTTAGAAACTTATGTCGTGAGTCTCTTAAGTAGTCTGTTCGAAATATAAGCCACGGTACTATGAATTTTAAACTATTTCTTTAATCTTTAGTTTGATCCATTTTTTGTAGTGTTGTCCACTAAACAAAGAATTTGAATCACATTTTGTTCTCATAGTAACAGTTTCCTAATTTTTGTTTTGCAAGTCCTGTATTTGTGAAGGAGAAAATAAGAGTTTAGGGGACAAGGGATAATTTTCAACGTATGAAAGAAGTTCAAACACCCGCCTGGTTAATGTACGAATATTCACAATTTCACCGCAGCAACTACATGTCTGTGATAGTTTATCAATATGTAGTAACTGCTGAGCAATATTTATAATCCTATTAAAAGCATTCAGCTGAAAGCAATTTTGTGAACTGTCTGAATACTTTTCTGGAACAGCGACGTCTTTTGGCTGTTCAAGGGTCTTCCACAGTACTTGCATTGCGGACCGCCATAGAGAAAGTTGGAACATACATACTTTCAGAGGTTTACAGATACCTTGTGGAAAACATTTTGGGAATACATTTCGTTTAACAGCCTGTAGTAGGTCGAACACTACATCAGGAACGTGGTAGTAGTTTAAATCACTGTTCTTGCGACTTACAATTACTTCATGGATATCGCTGCTTTTTAGCCGCCAAGAACAACAGGAGTCATTCGCGGTTAAGCAACGTTATAACTCGACAGAGGCGAGTGCAGCCGCGGGCTTAATGTGAACTATCGCGATGAAGCTATACGAACACAGAAGTACAAGTGGCGCTCCGGGCTGCAGGTCTCCATTGGCCTTGGTCGAGTAATACCTAGTTGTAATGTTAAGACTCGGTTGTTGTTAGTTACGGTAAGTTAAATATTACATGTGCCCAGACAAAATATTGTAGCCTCAAAGAAAATGACACGTATGAAATACGTCGCATGAAAAGCATTACAGCCACCACTGAGTGTATGTAATAGAGTGTGTCGTTTAGTGTTACAGTCTCAGTGCTGTTTGGTGATCAAATGGTTATGAAGAATTCCATTAGATTCGACGATACGAAATATTATCCCACAATTTTAAGGGCCATGTAAATATTTGGCACACTGCTTCCTTCGGAAGAACCGTAAAGCAGGAAGATTTATGTTGTAGTACTTTTACGACAGTTGTCCGTATGTAAGAAGACTGAAAGAAAGAAAAAAAACACTCATCGGCCGTATAAAACATTTCCTGGGGTCATATAGCCTTCATCTATCGCCTTACCTCTGGTTGTATACAGGATGAATCGTAAGTAATGTATTTAATTTCATGGGGTTATTCTTTGAGACATTTCAAAGAAAAAGTTTAATACAATCTTACTCGTTTTTGCTTCCTTTTTCAGATAAAAATTGATTTACATGAAACATTTCATAGCGTAGTTTGAGAAAGTCAATGATATTTTAATTCCCAATACACTCAGTCAAATGTATCGTTATAAAATTCTTTTGCATAACGAAGAGTTAAATTTCTTCGGATCAAATTTCTGCACATTTACAGGACAAAACTAAAATTCTTTCAATCATTTTTTATCATATTACAATGCTCTTTTAAACTGACTGAGCATATTGGGAATTGAATTAATGGCTTTCCGGAAAAACGCTATGAAATGTTTCATTTATAACAATTTTTATCTCCGAAAGAAAGCAAAAATGAGCAACATTTTAATAAACATTTTTTAAATATCTCAATGAATAACCCCCTGATATTAATGACTTTACTTACGGTTCAGCCTTATAATTCCATTTTACCGCTGTCCTCAAATCAGAAACTGAACTATTCAAAATGCCGCAACAGAAGCTCAGAAACATACGAATTTAATATTGTCAGTAAATATTGAGATGTGTTATAAAATTTATGACACGAGAAACGTGTCATAAAATATATAAATAAACCAGAAACAAATCTTTCATGAGAGCGTATAAAGTTTCAGTTTATACAAAGATTCCTCTCAGGTATAGACTCATCTCAAACGAAGATGTTTAATGCACTTTCGAATATAGGATAATTCAGAGAGTCACATATTATGTAAGCTCTCCGATAGCATTTTCTTACCCCACTTAATGAAGAAACTTCAAGTAACTACTATCTCTGCCTCAGGAAAGTGATGTATAAGTAAATTTCCTTTGGTTATTATTTCAAGTCTCATAAATGTCATTTCCACCGTTTCTCTGAAATATAATATCAGTATTTGATATCTGCATCTCTATTTACGTAATTAATGGAATGAAAATGAAGCAGTAGAAGACTTAAAGGGTAACTGTTAACAGAAGTTAATTTACCGTAAGTGATATACATGATTTCATTCCCATGAAAAAAATACGTATCAAACACAAGATCGAATAAGGAGTGGGTAGTGATGCCTGTGCGCTTAAATAATTTCATTTAGTACAAAAGTTCAGTTCAGTGTTTACAGACTTCAGTGTTCACAGTTGAAAAAAATTTTCATAGTTATGTACAATAAATCATTCTGAATACAGTGGTATAAAATACAACTAATTAGTTTCTTATCAAAGTGTAAAAGAAAGGTCCTAATCGTTAATTTTTCCCCAGATTTGCTAAATATTCCTCAATATTCAGGTGCACATACATAACTTACTACACTCTACACTCATATAACTTGTACTTTTTTTAATTGTCAAGTAATATATATTATAAATTCTATAGCAAAATTTAGTTACATATTTCATCTTCAGTGAAACAAATATATATATATATATATATATATATATATATATATATATATATATATATATAGCAATTTGAGTAACAATATTTGCCCTTTTTGAATGCGTATATATACTGTGTATATATATATATATATATATATATATATATATATATATACACACAGTATATATATTTTTTTTCCCCCGCAATGTTAAGTTTGATATAGATAAATAGGCTGTGAAAAAACTATAAAAATTTCATGTAAACAGATTAAGTACATTCAGATAAAAATGCACTTAGGCTAAGTTTAAAAAATATCAACTTACAGAAAACTGCGTTTAAACAGAAGAAGGGTGTATAAATTACATGCGCCGTCAAATTTAAAAGGCTTATCTGCAGAGATACCACCACAGTATATATACTGTTTTAAAACGTAAGTTTTGTACCGTTTTGAAACACAAAATAAAAATTTGAATTTTTGACCCCTTATGACTACCCAGTACATTTAAATTCCGCAACCTTGGTATAAATTATACAATTTCTTTTTGTCCTAGTGTACATCTCATTTTTTACTCTAATCTAAGAATAGTCTTGAGTTGTATTGTTAATAAAGTTACGCGCGTTTGTGTGTTTATACAGAGGAGATGTATTAGTACTTCAGTATTTAAATCACAATCTACCATTCATACTGTACATTTAAGGTAAATTTAAAGGTTTGGAGATAACACAGCACTAGATATTGTAGACATTCCATGTATGTCAGATGGTTCCGCCAAATTGCCATCTTCGTCTTCAAGGAACCCCACTAACATGGTATCCGTCGATTAGAATCGATACCACACTCGAATACCAGCAGGCTTCATAGCGTGTTTGGGAAAGACACTGATTAAATTCCCAGTATGCTCAGTCAGTTTAAGAGAGCAGTGCATTATGGTAATAAATTAGTGAAAGAAATTTAGTTTTGTCCCTTAAATGTGCAGAGATTTCAGCCGAATAAATGTAACATTTTAAATTTCCTTTGCTTAAAGAAAAGTTGGATTTGTTGGGAAAAAATTTCTGTACATTTAAAGCACAAAACTAAAATTCTTTCAATCACTTACTGTCATAATACATTGCTCCCTTAAATTGAATGAGCGTATTGGAAATTAAATCAATGGCTTTCTCAAAACACGCTATAAAATGTTTAATGTAAAACAGTGTCTTCTCGAAAATGAAGCAAAGACGAACAAAAATTGTATTAAACGTTCTGTTTGAAATATCTTAAAGAATAGCACCCTGAAATTAATGGAATTACTTACGGTACATTCTGTGTATGATGGAAACCATAATTACCATGTTTAAAAACCGTAATACATGAACATACATATTTCAGAACCATGTGCGCATGTACAATTTTTTTCGTTATTTATCAACAGTAATCTCACTAGAGGTTTTCATTTATGTAGAGAGATCAATACTCGAATGGGATTTATTTGATTATTACACGATTAGAAGAAAGTATATTATAAATATTAGAAGAAATAAAGTACTCTAGTAAAATAAAATAGATATTAATTGATTTACCGAAATTCCATTTCACTAATGTTAGCTTCACCAAAACGTTTGAATGGAGCCACCATTTTCAATTGACTGTTTATGCTGTAAAGAAATGACGATCGCAAAGCATATTTTATAGTACCGAAAGGAATTTTCAGTTTGAAATGTTCACAAATAAAGAAACAAATGCTTGGGAAGTGATAAAAACAAATGCTAGGGAAGTGATAAAATTGTAGCGATAAACAGCCATGATTGGTTGAAAGATGTCCTTTCGTATTTTTTATTGGTCAAAAGTAGTATGACATATTAAAAGTAAAATATGTCACTGTAATATTTATATTCTACTGTTGCAGAAGTCATTCTAAAAACACATTTTTTCTTTCCTTATACTTGACATACATTTCATGCTTCTGCAACATTAACCCTTTGATGCACGCACTTGGGAGGGAAATAAAAAATTGTTTTTGCAATGAAATTAATCTTTTATTTGTCTAAGAGAATTACCTCAAATTTTAAAAATCTGAAACACTTCAATTTTTGACACAGAAAAAGGGGGTTTCACGGTAAAACCACTATGTATGCAATACTGCAGAACACAGTGCCTTCAGACTTATTGTGAATGATACAAAAGGAAACAATTTCTGGTCTCAATAAAGCAAAGTGCCACTCCACAAGTGTTGTAGGCCCATTTACTCCCGAGTGGTTCAACTTCAGTGCTACAATAAGCACAGCGTCTTGAAGATCCACACACACAGGCGTATGTGCCACCTTGTCGAATCTTTTCTCATACTGGACCGTTGACTTGAAGTGGTGCACAGATTTTAGTACAGTCTTTCTCCCTCTAGGTTTTGGAATATTAGTTGCGACCAAACCATCAACAACAGCCAACCTGAAATTCTTCAGAGTCAGTTCTCCGCCTTCATCTCTCAATGAATATACCAAAAAGGCATTAGCCACATTGACATCAACATAATACCAAAAAATACGGTGCACTATCTTGTGCATTTTCTATCAATCTCCTACAAGGACTTCAACATATCAGCTTTGTCAACATAACCTAATGTTTGCTGTAGTCCTTCACGAGTTGTGGACTAGCAATTTCAGTGGTTGTTACATTCTTCTCTTTCCTTGAAACAGTGGCGACAATAGATGGATCGTGGCAATTAGAAAGGAAAAGAATGGACCTTCTATCCTTCCACTTGAGCCAGGACACTCCAGCATATGATATACGGCTATCACTCTCACCATGTTTCAGGTCGCGGGCTCTTCTTTCGTCGTGTGGTAAACCAATACGCACAAGTCTAACTGTACCACATGCATAGATATTTTGCTGCCTTAGAGATCATCAGATTCAAACTTGTGAAAAAGTTGTCAAGAACACTTTGTGATTGTCACCAACCATCTCTTCCTTGTAGCCATGATGAATAAGCTGACACGAAAATGGAACATTTTGTTGAATATGGTAAGCATAACTACCTGTTTGCATGGTGGTTTCGTTTTGAAACCACCACATTATTTCTATATTGATGCCACATGTGTCGAAGAAATTACAATCTTGTTACAGAAATATGTTCTAAAAGACCGAAAGACAAATAATACTAAATAGAAACTTACGTAACTATGATATTTTAGCATACAACTGAAATAAAAACACGTAGAGTCTTCCACAACCCAACTATACACAAAACATCGGCCATCTTAATGAACAGGCTCAGGAACACAAATATAGGGAAAATAAAATTTTTCTAGAGTTATTAAGGATCAGTGAACGCAGCGAAGTAGTTTTGAAATAAAACCCACTCTGTAAGTAGGCGGGAAACTCAAATTTAAAAGGTGGTTACGTACTGTAACCACTGCGCTTCAAAGGGTTAATAAACTACTGATAAAAAACCTTGAATATTGATACTATTACTTCGTTAACGAGTTCAATATGCTGACGGCATCATTAATTTCAATAATAATAAAATTACGTCATGTCCGTCCTATTTGAGCTATCACTATAATCCCATTTACTCCATTACGTTTAACTCACGAGTTTGAGGTCTGCTAAATTTCGAAGTTACAGACAGTCACGTCATTTCAATGTTTTACTGATATTATGGATCCATATTGACAAAAATAATCAGTAATACACGACGTAAGGGCAGTGCCTTCACGTGAAAGGTAGACAGGGGCTGATATTTGCAAACGCTAGTATCAAATCCATTTCTTGTTTACTCGAAGTTTCTGCTGAATACTGAGGGTTTCTTTAACATTCACATTTTCTGTCCCTCAGGTTGAATTGCTGGCTATTCAGAAGGCTGTGCAATGGCGTAGTGATAAATATAGCGTCCAAGTGTTCAGTGACTCACAACCTGCGCTTAATTCGGTAAGTAGCAAGTTTAAGTTAAATCATTACCATTAGGAATCACTCAGAACACATACAGGACGAAGCGTAAGTAATGCCATTAATTTCATGCAATATCAGGAGATTATTCTTTGAGATATTAAAAAAACGTTTAACACAATTTTCCTCGTTTTTGCTTCCTTTTCGAGATAAAAATTGTTTTATATGAAATATTTCATAGCGTGTTTTGGAGAAGCAACAGTCTAATATATACAGTCACGAAGCTTGAGTTGTTGAGGAACAATAGACTGTCAGTGTATTCCGAATCTCACCGGGCCGGTGGACAACAATGACGTCACGCTTCAGCGAAATAGGAACAAAACCGCTGGAAGGTCCGATGGCTGTAATGGCGGCAAGATTTTTCGAAATTTCCGTACTGTCATCTAGTTCAAAGAAAAGAGAGCATAAACAATTTATTTCTTGAACCGGTAGTAATAACTGGTTCGTTCCCATGTTCGCTCATAAGGCATTAACATATTGTTTTTACGTTGTGCTCATTACAAACAATACAGCAAAACCAAAGCAGAACACACCGCCATGACAACAGTGCACGATGCCATTCGTCTGCTAATTCCCGCCCTATACAAGAACCAATCAGATTCACTGATGGCGGCTGATGGAGATTGCCACCACCTCTGCAAACTGATGGAACCGGTGCGACACCGGTGGAGCATCAGTGACGTCATTGTTGAAATTCGGAACACCATGATGCCATCAGATTGCTCAGCGCTGAGATTCGGAATACGCTCAGTGCCTGTACTATTTCACATTGTCTGTGATGAGGCTATAGTAGCGATCCTAGTGGTTAGCAACTACCTACGGATGCATATTCGCTATGTATTGAGCTTCGTGACTGTATATACTAGACTATGGAGAAGGTATTAATTTTATTTCCCAATATACTCACTCAATTTAAGGGAGCAGTGTATTGTGGCGTTAAATTACTGGAAAAATTTTACTTCTGTTATTTAATTTTCCAGTACAGAAATTGGATCCGAACAGTTGCAACTTTTCGTCCTACAAAGGAATTTTTCAATGTTCAAGTTTTATTAAAGTTGATCTGAATGAAGGGGGGGAGAGCAACGGTGAATTGTTCAATGGTTGAGCTGTTTGGACTTTTTCCATTGCTAATTTTCAAAATTGTAGTACAACGTTTCGAAAAGTGGCTCTTTCTTCGTCGTCAGGTGAAAACCCGCTGTGGGGATCGTTACAAACAGCTAGCCTGTCTGACTGATCGACGACCGTAGGTCGGTGCGAAATATAAAGACGGAACACACGATGTCATAAGGTGTTGTAACGTGACTATATGTATAGAATGACAAGAAGAATAAAATGAAGAATTCCGTGATTGTACTAATTATATGGAAGAACAACAACAACAAGGAATAATAGACAATAATCAACAGTGGAGATAGTGAAATGATGAAACAATAGGAAATAATTAAATTAGCGGGAAAACAAACTACTACTGCCATCTAATGGTGGAAGAGAGTACTAAGTAAGTGAGACCAATTAAACTGCTATTGCCATCTAGTGGTGTAGGGCAGCAAACTACTACTGCTTCCTAGTGGTGTTACTTCGTGCATTTTTCTTGAATTTCCTTGATGTCCTGTTCGACAAAGTAGCCATATTTCGATGTTTACATTTTGTCTCTTGTGTTTCCAAGTTAAGTTGCGCTTGTTCACAAATGACTTCCAAATTAATTAATGCAAAACATCACTTCTAAAGACAAACGCAATGAAATCCTGATCTGCATGTACAGACCCAGAATCAAAATTTGGGCCACCTAATTTTACTAAGTTCCAGATACAAAGCATTGCGCATATGCAGCAAACAAGAGCACCTAAATATATACCACTTGTGGACAGTCTTGCGAAGGTTATTGCCTACATAGAGGAGGACCGCTACCAAGACTTGGCCTTTTTTTTTTAATTTCGTAATCTGTACATTGAAAAGTTGTTGTTGTTATTATTATTATTATTATTATTATTATTATTATTATTATTATTATTATTATTATTATTATTATTATTATATACACTTGCAGAGATCGAGATTCATGTTCAATATTTCCGGAACAACTGACTCGTGCGCATTTACTAAAACTGTAGGGCCATATTCATAGACATTCTTAGCGCGGGATTCCGGTGGATGATCAGCGAACTAACGTTTTTCGTATTCATAAACCAGTGTTAGCGATATGATATGATATGAATCCTGTACAAGTAATCAGTCGATAGCCGGGGCTAATTTAGCACGCTCGTAGCGCGGGCTAGCGAAATGTCTATGCATAGCACCCCTAAAATCTATTTTCTGTGGCATCACCAAGATGTTCCCTTTACATTTTTTTGTAAGGAGAAAGTTAAATTTGTAAGTCTTCAACTAAGATTTTTTTTTCATATTCTATCAACGCAAAATTCCAATCTGCAACGATAACGAAAACAATACGGTTTTCTCTCATCTTAATACGATCTTAAAAAGGAATTGTTTGTCGCAGAAGGCCGGATTATATCACTTCGAAAAAAAAATACTAAGATGGGAAAGACTCATTTTTAAATTACACTCGCAAATACCCTATACGCTTACGTGATCCATTTTAGAGTCATCGTAGAAAAAATATGACAAATTTTACCAAAAAGTCATGTTTCGCCATTTTAGGCATTCACGTTAATTGTTTTCATAAAAGGATTCTGTAATACCAAACTATGTGTTCGGACTCATTATCTCCGACTTAAAGGTTCCATCACCAGTGCAGGTAATCTGCAGAAAAAAATACCAAATTTTGTAGAAGACCCTTCTTCTGGCCTTTTGTATCATTACTCTAATAATAAAAGTCTATGTATTATCGAAAAATTGAAAATAACATGTTTCGTTACAATGTACATTTATTTATTCATTCATTCATTCATATAATTCTGCCTAAGGGTAGGTATTTCACTGCAAACCCAGCACTCTCCCATCTTTCCTATTTTACTTCATCCTATTAGTCTCCGCATATGATCCATGTATCTTAATGTTATCTATAACCTGATATCTACTTGTCCCCCGAGCTTTCCTTACTTCCACCATGGTAGATACTAAATTCCCGTTCTGAAAACTGACTGATTTCTTCGTAACAGGTTATAACAAAATAAACATTTCATAGTACGTAGTAGTATACAGTAACCTCCGTAAGCACTTGAGGCAGAGGTGTGTACGTCGCCTGACGTGATTTGTAGAGCCACTGAACCTGTTCAATTCATTTCGAATAGTTTCCCAGCCGCATTCAATTTGTCGCTGTAGTTTTGTTCTCTCTGGAATGCCACTGGTATACGCCAGCAACTTCAGGCAAACCTACAGGTACAAATCCAGAAACTTCAATCCCGTGATGAAGCTGGTCTACCAGCTGGTCCTCCAGCCCGTGATTCGTTCGAATAGGCAACAATAAGATAATTATTTATTTTATACCCTAGATTTACAAAACTCCCACAATTCAATAACCATACCTGCTTCGTGTAACGAGGGCCACAGTTTGTCTTGCCATCTGATTCCGATTTTTTTTTTTTTCAGAAAATTATCACAAGCTATGTTAGTTTTGTTTTGACTTTTGTATCGTGTACCAACTCTCAGTTATTAAACGTGCGATTTAACAGTCTTTCATATTTTGTGAAGAAAGATATGCGGAAAATTTTAAATCTGAATTATTTTCTGAAAATTTTTCCCCTCTCATTAAACAATTTTTTTTACTTTACCCATTTTACTGAGTTCTGTAATTTTACTGGTAAAAATATACATTTTCCTGAAAATATTCCCCCTATTAATCAATATTTCGTCTGATTGATTTTGCTAAGTTCCATAATTGCTGTAATTATAAGTTTACCTAAAAATTTTTTAGCTTATTGATTTTCATAAGTTTCATAATTATCGAAGACCTCCCCAGAATAAGGGTGGAACAAAGAAATCAATAATATACATTGCATTTTTTTATAAATGAAAGCTTCAAAATTACTTTTCCTACCTTAAGTGACAATTTTCATTAATTTAATGTTACATTATCTTCCCGGGAATGTCTTTTTTTGTACTGATAAAATTTATACTCATTCCTTCTCTTGATCTGTAGATGAACTAACTGAAGACTGGACATAAAAAGATTCTAAGTCCCAAAGAGAAAACCCTTATATAACAGGGCTTTTTGTGCAACTAATAATGTAATATATATTTTGCACATCTATGGGAGAACTTACATTGTAAATAAAATTACAAACGAACCTATCCTCTTTTCTTAGTGGATACAATCAGGGACTTACACTAATTTTTACAGTCTTTTTCGGAAAAACTAATTTTCAAAAATATTTACACTAACAGCCTCTTTTTTCTCCAGTCTTCAATTACTGCTGTTCTAATAGCCAGAATTTACACAAAACACACTTTTTTTACAGAATCTCACGAAAACTGTACACTCTAATTCGAAACGATTCACTTTAAAATTAAATGTTATCTGGAAATGAATTATAAGAAATTGTTTCTCAGACATTCAAACACCACATTCAATATAACATTGGACTTCGTACTCGAGTATGGGTATGGGTGAACTGACTGAACTGTGGATGCGTTTTAAAACTTAAAGTGGAGAGTCTACAGCTGTCATTTCCAACTGACCAACCTGTGACGTCGGAGCGCGTTTCCCCTCTCGAAGCAGATCTGGTAGAGCACGTGAGGGAGGGTAATGTGTCTCCGCAATTTAAACATCGCCATTCCTTCCTTACTTTGCTCTTTCACCTAGGCTTTCCTTCTCGAAGAGCACCAGATTAGAGACGTGTGACGTCACAGAGCTAGCAGTTGGAAATGCCTGGTCTACTGATATAACGAACTCGAGGAATCGTGAACCACTCAACATTATTTAGTCCTTTTCACAGCCAACAATAAGAATAACTAACTACACTGTAATGATAGGCATACATCAGCGTCAAGTGGAGCAAATACTCCTGTCAATGTAGATTATATCAATAAAATTCTCACAAAATTATGTTCGTCAGCTAATATTTCTTAATCAGCATCTATATTATACTCACAACAAACGTGATAATGGCATTGTTTTAAAATTAGTATTAGCATGTCCATGAAGGGTTAGACGACTTGCGACTTTCGTTTGATAAGCTGATTACTAATTAATGAAAATAATATATGAAAGATACATGTGCATCTTTTCAGGATGTAAGCAAGGGAACGAAGAAAGAAACAATTTAATCAGGCAGAAAAATTTCTGGAAAACTTTTCTTTTCAAAATATTTTCTCCGAAAAATTATTTTTCTTCTCACATCACTAATCTTATTCCCATTTCCTGACACGCAAATGCTCTCACGTTGTAATTCTTCTTTTAAAACTTTCGTAAAAATAGACACGTATGATATTCAGGCAGTAGCATTTTTTTGCCAAAAATGAGAAAGAACAGTGGATTCGTATTCGCCTCCCAGCCCAGAATTAGAGTTTTATTTCCTCCCATATGGTTCAGTCTCACGTTTGTTCTGTATTCTTTTATCAGTGGCATTACGCCATGCTAACCAAATGGATAGGTAATACCGATACTTGAGTATATCTAGTGCAGTGGCGGCTGATTGACTGAGGCAAGTGAGGCCGGGCCTCAGTCACTTGGCTTAACTGAAATCAAATTTTGTGTTTTTATATAATGTATTAGTTATTTGAATGAAGCATATATCGCTGTAGAAGCATTTAAAAACTTTGATGTATATAGACCTGTTTTGCAGTAAAATGTGTTCCTGAGGCCGGGATTGCTCGTGCCGGGTCTGGCTTGTGATGTATATAGACCTGTTTTGCAGTAAAATTTCTTCCTGAGGCCTGAATCGTTCGTGCCGGGTCTGGCTTAATGCATTTCATATCCTTTCGCGGGCTATGAGTTTACGCTTAAGACGTTGTGGCTGAGGCACAATTCGTCTGGCCTGGTCAGGTTTCACTCGTCCCATCCATGGGCAGGCCTCAAGGGTAGAGAGGGGTGGGAATAGCAGTGGTGACTTGTCTTCCTAACTAGGCCATAAATAACAAAATTCCAGTTCTTTGGCAGGCACAGACCCACTCTATTCTCTCCCCTTATATGTCTTAGTTTATGGCATAAGCGAGGGTGTTCTACTATTGTACTTCGTAGTACAGTAGTTAATCTAGGCCAATATTGTTATGTATTTCGAGAAAATATAAACAGAAACAAATGAGAGAAATAATGCTGGTGTAGTTAATTCATTGTTAGAGTGTCCTTTTTCGAGAAGAAATAATACTGAAAAAAAGGAAGTTTTAAATAAAGAGAGGGTCTACCGAGATACCTACGACATCGCTGATAATTTTTCTGACACATAATCTTATAACGCGAGTTTCTATTACATCCTGGTATGGGCCACATAAATGGTTAAGTGGTAATGTGAGGCAAAATAAACTTCTCTTGGTCTTGTTTGTTGCTGTCAAAGAAAAAAAATAAAAATAAAAGAAAGAAAGGGGAATTTCAACACAAAATATGGGATGCTTCATCACACTGAAACAATCACTGAAACTCAGAGCATAACAGCTTATTTGGTGAGTGCAATTATTGTTTTTCATTGATAGTAATAAGAATAGACTAATAATAGTAGTAATAATAATAATAATATAACAATAATAATTAATATCATAAACAAACATTTCCTATCGGAGGCGCTTAAACTAGTTGCATCTGGCCTCACCGAGGATTTCGATCACCGGCTGCTACTGATCTAGTGCCGCGTTAAGATTCACTCAGCGGATAACGGTGTAGTCTATAGTTAGTGGGGACACCCGCACCCCAGGTATGAGTTCACCATTGGGCTCAAAACATTGTGTTGATATCCCGACACTTTTCCCAAATCCAAGGTCGCTGTCAGGTAATCCCATGGTAAATTCTCAGCCTCATCTCACCAAAATAGTTTCTTGCTAATGATATTAATCTAATCTACTTTGCACAACCTTGATTATCGTTGAAATAAATGTAATTTCAATATAACTGCTAAAACTGTACTTCATTTAGTCTAGTGTCACACATGTATTATATATTTCAACCACACTATCCACCTGTTACATTTACTCAGCATCGGTGACATGATTTATTGAGGAAAGATCCCTGACAGAAGTCGAATGAAGGGTGAAATCAATGTTCACAGAATCTCCGTCCCGCCGTTACTCTTTGCCCATTATGCCACATGACTTACAGTGAACACAACTCTGGAACCTACCCGTGTAATGTTTATATTAATACCTCTACCGGTGTTCGGTGGTCGTCCTCGGTGGTCCAGTGGTTGTCATGCTTGCTATTCGATCCGAAATTCGCGGTTTTAAACCTGGTCGAGGACAATGAATTTTAATGGCGATAAGAATTCTCAGCACATTTCCATTCCACAAGATAGAAAAACTAGGAATCGCGTATCGTAGGTCAACGGCGCGTAAATAACCCTGCCTGTCCCCAAATGTGATTCCTCCAATCGAGATTTTCCCGTCATTTGTCAAACACATAAAGGTTTAGATGCAGCAGAATGAACGCAATTTAATATGTATCCTGAGCGTGGACTTGTTCCAAATTGAAACTTTAATTCATAATTGAATGTACTCCAATTGTTTCTTAGGGACGAAAATAAATTTTATTTCAAAGGGCTGGAATGAATGAATGAATGAATGAATGAATGAATGAATGAAATGTTAAATGTTATGTTTTATTTAACGACGCTCGCAACTGCAGAGATTATATCAGCGTCGCCGGATGTGCCGGAATTTTGTCCCGCAGGAGTTCTCATAAGCCTGTCGCATTTAAGCGCACTTAAATGCCATCGACCTGGCCCGGGATCGAACCTACAATCTTGGGCATAGAAGGTTAGCGCTATACCAACTCGCCAACCAGGTCGACTGAATGAATGAATGACTGAATGAATGAATGAATGAATGAATGAATGAATGAATGAATGAATGAATGAATGAATGCATGAATGAATGAATGAATGAATGAATTAATTAATTAATTAATTAATTAATTAATAACGGATGTGCAGATATGTGGTAATGCTGGTACAGTACAAAAGCGAACAAACAAATTTATACAATAACCATAACAAAATTCAAATAATTAGGGAAGAGTCGGGTAGTATCAGACATCAGGTAGTATCGGACAGTGCGTTTCTTTCATCTACCACCATATGGTAGTACCTGAATGGCATGGTTACGTTTCTCTATGCGACATCACAGAAACGTAACCATGTCAATCAGGTACTATCATCGTGTGGTAGATGAAAGAAACTCACTGTCCGATATTACCCGACGTCCGATACTACCCGACTCTCCCCTATAAAGCAAAACACGAAACAACACGCCAATACAAAAACAACACAATTACAAAATAATAACAAAAATACAAAACAAGAAAAATACAAAATCACAACATGAACATGACTCTCGACACAAATATGAAAACACAACAAAAATACAAATTTTGGAACACAATCACCCTTAGTACTAAGCTGAAGAAATTACTAAACGCTTACACAAATATTGACGAATTTTAACACTTACGAAATACATAAACACTTATTACACTTACAATACACTTATTTCCGTAACTTTATGCTATACAAAAACTTCCAATAAACACAAACGAAACACCAGTATAGAAAACACTAACAGAACACAGGGAAATAGTAAAACAACATAGTCTCGAACACAATAATTCAATGTTCGCAACTCACTCACACCTACAAAATATTTAGTTAATAATAAATAATTCATAATTACTAGTTTTCTTATTATAAAAACTTATGTAAGTTATTTTTTAATTTTTCGATTTTTAGAGCAGAGCCCTCAAAAGCCGCTCGAGGTAACTGGTTCCATTCTGTTATAGTCATATTTAAAAACGAGAACTTTCCTATATCGGTCCTCTGTCCTACTCTCAGTTTTGTGATTATGATTTGTCCTGGAGTAATAAGCAGATTTTTCAATTAGATCCCACTGTATCCAGCTACTCTCTATGCTCTGTATAAGCCTTGAATAGTGCACAGAGAGTCGAATTTTTAAAACTCAATATGTAAGCACAAAACAGACATTGTAGGCTCTGCGTACAATATTCCTTTGTCACTTTAGTGTAAACTCATTTTTTTCAACATTATGCTTGTCACTTATATCCCTTGTGCTCTAGACCCCTCATGTAAAATAGCAGAAGTTTATTAGGATGTAATTTTACAATACCAGAAAACGCAGAGGAATTAAAATGCATGACAACAGCTACTTTCGAAAACTGTAAACACAAACCAGAGTAACAGACACTTCTAAAAATAAGAAAGATTATTTTAAGCAAATCTAGTCTTTCAGGTAAAGCTTCCTGTAAAGCAGATTTGAATAATTTCAAGGGAAAAATTGTTCCGGGGTCGGGTATCGATCCCGGGACCTCTGGTTGAACGTACCAGCGTTCTTACCAACTGAGCTACCCGGGAACTCCACCCGACACCGTCTCAACTATTCCCTTTTTATATCCACACAACTCGCGTGGGCTGACGAAACGCCAGAAACCCACATCGAGTGCACACAATCTCTGTGTGACTTGGAATTGTTATATATATATATATATATATATATACACGTCACTGTGTACGTTAACAGAAAACCACAATTCCAAGTCACACAGAGATTGTGTGCACACGATGTGGGTCTCTGGCGTTTCGTCAGCCCACGTGAGTTGTGTGGATATAAAAAGGGAAAAGTTGAGATGGTGTCGGGTGGAGTTCCTGGGTAGCTCAGTTGGTAAGAGCGCTGGTACGTTCAACCAGAGTTTCCGGGATCGATACCCGGCCCCGGAAAAATTTTTCCCTTTAAATTATTCAAGATTATTTTAGTCAAGACTATGTTCAAATTTATAGATGATGATGATGATGAAATAGTGCAATAACAAGCTCTCAGCGTAAAATATTAAACTGAACATAATTAAACGTATTTTTCTTTCTATGTAGGAATGGAAAATTGCAGAGATTAATAGTTGGTCATATTGTGTACCCACATTTGATTGTACTAGTAATACGTATTTATAAATTACATAAAATTGAAACTTACGGTCCAATTAATTCAGCAATACGTTTTCATGTGTCAGAACTTTGAGAATTCTTATTGTTTTCTGTATGGAATAGAAGTGATAGTAATTTATTTAACGAAGCTTTCAAATGTAGAGTTTCTTCACGTCAAAACTCAATTGGTGTGAGAAATAGCTAACAAATTTTGTATGAAGCTCTGTATAAAGACAAGGTTATTGTAAGAATCTTAAATCTACAACACGAAGCTTTAGTGCACTTCCAAAGATGCCATGCTAAGTATTCTATCACCCTACCCATCGTCTTCAGCCGGTTTTGAACCCGGTAATCTCCGGTCCAATGCCTACTATACTGTAGTAACTATAATGCATTAGGGAACTCCCTCCGCAGTAGGCATATAGGCATATGAAAAGCGGATAGTGGCACTGACGCAGCTGTCCGGGCACTCACAGACCGAGACCGACCAAGCTTCCCTGAGCCAGAGTAATGCACGGTAGCCCACAGCTCTGCACTGACAGTCCGCACGCGTCAGTAGCACAGAGTCGTGCAGATTGGTCCAAGTCCACGGGCTTGCCCACCGCTGACCGCAAAAGGCTGAGCAGTGTCGCACGGAACTAGCCCGTGCCGTCACCCTGCACCATCGCACGGGTCGCGGCGGACTGCTTGTGGAGCGGTTTAGTGCGGTGGACTTGTTTGTAACAAAGCATGAGCCCAAGGTTCCGCTTCTATCAGTTACTTATGAACTGAATTGGCGCGGGTTTGTGATTGTGTGTACGGTTCGATCAACGATCAGCTATGTTTCAAACATTTGATTTCTGTTTTTCAAGATGAGTCCAAATAATAGTGCATCGCAAAGAAAATACAGTCTCTGTGAGGCTGCTATTACAATATCAAAGTTCTTTGACAAAGAATATTATGATAAAATATTACATCAAAAATCTTTGATAAAAGATATGATTTGGGGTATATTACACTACATAAAATCTTATCAAAAGATTTTATCAAACATGACCTAAAATTAGGAATAAATCTCTCCTAATACTTGTTCCACAACAATGAACACGGGTTCCGTGGATTTGTTGATACTAATGTTAACGCGTTAAGTTTACGATTTGTTTATACTGTTATTTACGCGTTAAGTTTATAACACCATGAATAAATATCTGGTCAGGGGTTAAATCATGGATTTCAAAACATGATAAGAGAGGTATACATCAAAACTTATTGAAAGAACTACAATGAGAGGACGTGAAAAGTAATACAAATTATTATAAAATATTATTTATGTACAAATGGCTTTTAACGAACTCGCAGGTTCATTGCCGCCCTACATAACCCCGCCATCGGTCCCTATCCTGTGCAAGATTAATCCAGTCTCTATCATCATATCCCACTGTCCTCAAATCCATTTTAATATTATCCTCCCATCTACGTCTCGGCCTCTCAAAAGATCTTTTTCCCTCTGGCCTCCCTACTAACACTCTATACGCATTTCTGGATTTGCCCATATAATATTAATATTATATTATAAAAATTATTTATTTACATTTCATTTGCTTCATACTCCGGAGTCAGAATTTTTGTGGTAGCAACGGTCCAGTTATATTTGCGTGCCGCCATATTTGTTTCACGGTACAGAAATATTTTATCAAAGATAACAAGCTGCACTCACATTTAATGAAAGGTCTTTTATCAAAGGAACTTTTATAAAAGAAAACCCATTACACTGTCATATTGTATAATATATATTTTATAAAAAGATCTTTGCCTAAAAATGTTGATAGTGTAATAGCTGCCCGGAAAAACTTTATCACAGACACCGGCCGTTAAAACATACATTCTAAAATACAATCTCTTTAGAGAAAAAGTAGTGAAGGAGAAAATCGCTGCTAGAAAGTTAAAAAATACAGAGTCGGATGAAAATTTAAAAAAGGAACATAGGGATAGTTTATAAATCTGTGTTCGACAGGAGTGGAAAATATTTCAATTTTGTACTGTGTCCGGTGTGCTCATGCCACACATCAAGCGAAAGCACAACTAGCTCGCAAGCAGGAAAACAGTAGAATGCAATCAACTGGTGGGATGACGTCACTGCAGTGCTGAGAAGAATGCTGAGGAGTGCGGTGGGCTAAGCTGGGCTGCAAAGCCCACCGCAACGGGCTAGGAAGCGGCCGCGCCAAACAGTGTTGGTCTTCAGTGGTCTGGGCTGCTTATGCATTAGGACTGACAGTGCTGTGCTGAGGGCCAATCTGCACGACTCTGCAGTAGCACAGCCCACCCAAGACCAACACTGCCCGTCGCACTGGGCTTCGAAGCTCACCGTAGCCCACCGCACTGCTCAGTACTGCACTAAAATCAACCCACCAGTTGGTTGCATTCTACTGCTTTTCCGCTTGGGTCCAATGGTTGTGCTTTCGCTTCGCGTCTGGCATGAGCATACAGTTCCCCGCATAACGGACAACATACAAAATTAAATTATTTCCCACTGCTGTCGAACACAGATTTAAAAACTGTCCCAATGGTACTTTTTAGTTTCCATCCGGCTCTGTTCTTTTAAGCTCTCTAACAGCGATTTCATCCTTCACTACTTTTCTCTAAAGAGACTATTTTAGAATGTGTGCTTCCCGGCCGATGTCTGTGATGAAGGTTATCCGGGCTGAGATGCCGTGGTCTACCATTCTACCAGTCTACCAGTAAATGGCGGCATATCAGCCCGGAAAGCATTCATCACAGAGACTATTTTCTTTGCGATGCACTATTGTTTACACTCATATTGAAAAACAGAAATCCAAAGCTAGAACAAAAGCGTTTGAAACAGTAGCTTATTGTTGATCGAACAGCACACGCAAGACAAGCCCGCGCAAATTCAATTAATAAGTAAATGATAGAAGGGGAGACTTGAGCTCGATGCCTTGATACCAGCCCACCGCACTAAACCGCTACGCAAGCAGTCCGGCCCGGCCAGTGCAGTGACGTCACTAGTTTGTTCCATGCGAGATTGTGAAGCTCAGTGCGGTGCAGTGCGGAAGCAGCCCATGCATGGGCTGGGCCATTGTGGAGGTCTCTGCATTGAGCACTACGCCAAGGCCGACAGACTTCGAATGATTACCAACATTCCAAGCACCAGAGGTGTATGAACTTTGTTTTCTACACTGAGGAGGAAGTTTTCTAACGCACTGTATTGTACCATTAAAGACGACTTGTTTATGGAAGACGTCATAATGTTGTTTGTTACTGTTTTAAAATGTACATTTTTTCATATGATTCAGAGCACCTAGCATCAACTTCATGCTCACTTAATAAAAACATACCATTCCATTATGTGTACAGCCTGTTTTATGCCTGCGGTCCCTTTCTTCTGCCTGTCTTGATGTTACTACTTCATTAATTAACTACGGAACTCGTCACGTATAACCCTAAATTTAATATACTGCGTCATTTTTTCGGTGTTTCTCTTTACTTAAGGGGAAGGACCTACAGGAAATATATTTTCCCATATTATTTTAAGTAGAGCCTCTATTTCCCTAACATAGTTTCATATCAATGTATGAAGCCTTTTGAATACATTTCCACTTTTGTCCTTTATGGTACAGTCACAGGCATACAAAAAACAATATTGTAAAGAAAATGATATATCTAAAAACTTTTGATCGAATTCACCTCCGGTATCTCAAAACGAAATATGGAGAAAAATGAAAATACTACTGAAAAATCATCAGTGGGGCAATCCTATTACCCCAGTTGATAGCCGTAGTGTTAAATAATTACATTTGAGTATATCCTCTGATTAATAATTCATGAAACTAATTTCTTAAGGAAGTATTATTCGAACTTTATAAAGAAACTGAATTGTTGCGAAATATGTGAATTGTCTCATGAAAACGTATACGTATGCCCCTTATATTCATTTCCACATTTCACACAATGGTAAATAAACGAGATGTAATGATATTTAATTTGGAACAGAAGATATTCTTCTTCTTTCTAATTTTCTCCCGTTTTCGTCTTACTTTATGATTGACATTTCTCAAAATCCTGTGTGAAAGTACAGTTGGGATGGTTTAGAATTCAGGACGTGTCCTTCCGTAGCAACTGCATGCGGTGAACTGCAGCGTTGCTCATTAGACTTACATCAATATAGCATCGTTGAACAGCACTAATCCCAGTGTGAGTCATCTTACAATACACTGGATCAACGGGATTTGAACACATGGCCCACCCATGGTTTCCACATGTCTCTCCACTATGCGTTCGTTGTACGTTAATGTTATTACAACATGACGTGAGATAACCATTAGTACCAAAATATGAACTTTTATTCAAAACAAAATGTATGAATAGAATATCCCGGCAGCAAATACAAGCTATACGTTATTTAATAATTCAACTCTCGGACAATTTACGCAGAACAACAGTGCATTTAAATTATTTTCTGGATTATTGCTTCACTACTGTCCCCAAAATTTTCGAAATTAATTAATGTAACGCTATATTGCCACATGAATATGTACAGTGTCAAAAATATCCCAGTGTGTACGTTTACCTCATAATCTAGTGTTTAAGCAAGGCCTCATAAAATATGTATTACTTCATGAAACATTAGAGACCATCGTGTTATAATTTCTTGGACGGAAAGATGTCCGGACTTCTATTGACACTAGCTTTTACTGAAATTTAAAGCACATATTGACGGATGTCTAAAGTGCGTTATAAAGCGAAATTTTTCTTAAATAATTCTGCCACCTTGGTAGGTTAGTTAGCAAATCGCTGACTCACGCGACAATCGTGGATCAAAGTTCAAAATACAAGCGATGGCTGAGTTCTATTTTTAGTTATTAAAGCCAAATTTTGGAGCGTTTTCCTCGGGTTCTCCCATTTCTCTTTTATCATTCTACCATCACATTCTACAAATTCTGCTTTCACTATCATCTCCATCTCGAAAGATATGGAAACACTGTGTTTTAACATACCGAAGTAGAGTAGTCGGTATAGAGCTGGCTTTCTGTGCTCGAGGTTGCGAGTTTGATCCCGGCCCAGGTCGATGGCATTTAAATGTGCTTAAATGCGACAGGCTTATGTCACTAGATTTACTGGCATGTAAAAGAACTTCTGCGGGACAAAATTGCGGCACATCGGCGACGCTGATATAACCTCTATAGTTCCGAGCGTCCTTAAATATACCATAATTTCATTTTTTCGATCGTTCGCCATGATGGATGTTCGTGATTTCTCGAAAGTTTTGTAGACGGTCAACAACTCATAGATCTGCATAAGATCCATCGGAGCCCCCTACATACTTGCCTTCCTGATGAGGAAATGACACAAATATATGTATGAGGTACGGCAGTTCGCCGCCGGAGGTATGGCTTATGGATTTGTTGCTGGTATGGCTAACGGTGGCATCGACTATCGTAGGTATCACAATCGGCACATAATTCATTCCATCACGGGTGCACAAATTGTCTATTTGGCCTTTAGTGTTTAGGAATGCTCTATTTCACGTCCGATATATATATATATATATATATATATATATATATATATATATATATATATATATATGAAATAACTACTGACGCTTTCCTGGCGACGTGATAATTCGAAATTTTCTCGGGCTTCCAGCCAGGTCATAAGTTGGTGGATCACCAACTTATGACCTGGCTGGAAGCCCGAGAAAATTTCGAATAAATAAATATATATATATATATATATATATATATTTATATTTATATCTATGTCAAAATTTACACGGAATTATAATCCTCTCTTAAACGTTTTACCTAATGAAATATAGAACCTTTCTCGCTTTCAATAGCGCCACAATTCCTAGAGGAAAATTTTCTAAATATTCCTGATGCGATTCGAAGTTATTTTGCAGATTCTGTGGAAACTAGGTAAACATGTTATTTCCTATACAGCAAAGCGTTGTAAATCATATAACCATAAACTTCCTATAATGGTCAAAAGTGAAACTTACAATAAATTATCATACGTCATTCACTTGATCCTATGATATTGACTCAAATCCTACAACACCATTGTAACTGAAAATTGTTCCATCATTTGACTCAATGAGTAACATAAAAGGCATGAACTTTTATTCCATTGAAATAAAAAGAAAAGCATAGCCTTGAAGCACTATTTCACCGATATGACACAGATAAGAGCAACATTATTAAAACACAATTTTCTTACAAATGTGAGTTTAGTTTTGTTTGATTTATGGATTTAGTTTCCGCAACTCGGAAGCACAACACAGTTCTATCCTCTGTGTACGAATATATTTTTCGTTCTAATACAAAAACATAAGATGTCCTCCATTGTATCTCGGACGGTAACGCTCCTAGCTATAAATCTACCGGGCCTGGGTTCAATTCCTGCGCATATATATGGAGATTTTTCTGACTTCAATAAGAACGAGTTATGGGTGCCTTGCTTCTGTGTTCTGTTTTCTGCACTTGTCGTCCTTCGCTGTGCCACACATATTATCAAAAGTTCCATAAACCTGATCGAGAGAGACAGAAGTATAAAATGAGGAGGTGCATCTTTATGAGTAAAAAATTCAAAAGCATATTTCAAATTATTTCCTCACTCTTTACAGAATAAACGTTTGTCATTCTTCTGTTGAAAGAAATTTTAGGCCTTTACATTGACAGCAATGATCCAGATAGGTCTATGTCCTCAAACATGTGTGCATGTCAATTCATTGTCCCTTTAGATTTATCACTTGTCGCTCTTTTTTTTTTTTTTTTCAAAATTTCAAATTTTTATTCATTTACCTGCCAACTGAAAAGTTTTTGTTAGATATTTTAATGAAAATTTGTTTTCCTGTGTGCTCTTACACCTTGACAACACAATACTAGATTATTTTCTGTAGTATTTATTTTCTTTAATTGGTTTATTTTACTATGCTTTATCATCTGCTATGATTATATAGCGTTTGAGTGAATTGAATGTGATGATGCTAGCGAAATGAATCCAGCATTTGTTATTAATGGGTTGAGGAAAAACCTCAGAAAAGTCTCAGCCAGGTAACTTGTCCCAACCGGGATTTTAATCCGGACCCGTTCGTTCCACGGTCAGACATGCTAACCGTTTCTCCACAATGATAAACGCTGTAGCATTTGTTATGTTTTAAAAAATAATACCAGTAATGAAGAAGTTTAAATAATAATGGATTATATAAAAGTTTATTAAAAATATTTTTTCAAGAGGATAGTTAAATGACTTAGTTTATATTAGTACTTTTGGACCTGGAAAAGGCTTCTGACAGAGTGGATTGTAATAAACCTATGGGGGTCCTGCAAGAAATAGGTGTACACTGGAAAGAGTGGAGGCTATTCTGTAATTTTTATATGAAACGAGTCAAAGGATAGGAGAAGAAATGTCAAAGGAAGTGGAATAGGGAGAGTAGTACGACAAGGATACCCTTTATGACCTACCCGTTTCAACGTCTACTGGAGGATTTAGTGAAGAACTGTTTTCAGGACATGGGAGGGGTTCTAGTTGGACGAAGAACAATAAAGTGGACAAGATTTGTTGAAAATATGACACTGTTAGCAGAAGGAGATGATACTAATGGACATGCTACTTGAGCTAAATGACAGCTGTGAGCACTTTGGGATCCAGATAAATGCAAACAAGATGAAGATCATGGTTATCGGAAGAATAATAAAGAAGGTAAACTTGCGAATTCGAAATGAGGCAGAGGAACAAGTGTACAGCTTTGGGATGTACTGTAAGTAATAACATGAGCTGCTACCAGGAAGTCACAAGGAGGATAGAAATGGCAAAAGAAGCTTATAATACGAAAGTAAACATCATCTCCGAACGTCTGGAGAAAGAACGAAGACACAGATTGGTGAAGTACTTTATGTACAGTGTGGCATTTATAAGACATAAATATAGAATTTACGACGAACTGATGACAAACGACTAGAAGCATTTAAATGTGGATAAAGTGAAGAATGGAGTCTGTAAGATAGATAGACTGAATAAGAAATGAAGTTGTGCTAGAAAGATTGTGTGAAGAAAGAATAGTGCTGAAATTGATCAGGGAGAGAAAAAGAATTTGGCTGGGTAACTGGCTAATAAGAAACTGAGTACTGAAGTATGAACTGGAAGGAATAGGGAACGGAAGAAGAATTAGGGGCAGAAGTAGCTATCAGATTATAGAAGATATTAAGATAAATGGATCATATAGGAGACTAAGAGCAAGGCTGAAAGTAGGAAAGATTGGAAAATGCTGGGTTTGCAGTGATAGACCTGCCCTTCGGCAGAACACTATGAATGAATTGTTCTTACCAAATTAAGGAAGTTCTTACCAAAACATTAGATTTCAGTTGAATAGAGCAAAGAGTATAGGTGGCACCAGCACCTCGCCCTAGTGGAAATGTCGGAGAAACAAGTTCTGGATTTTCATTTTCAGGCAATAGCTTCAAATTTGCTAAGAACTGTCGTTTTCACTTCCATGTTGCGAAATATTTTTTTTTTTATTTTGTGACTGGATTCTGATAAACATAATGAAACAATGTTATGTTATATTTGTTGTTATATGATAAACAGTTCCGTTTAAAACACTGGTAACATATCTGACAAACATAACGAAACAATTTTGGCTTATATTTGAAGGGTTCAGAGCCATAGTGGGCCAAGCGCCATTTATTAAAGACGGAGAAAGCAAGGGTTAAAGTTAAGTGAATACCATAGTTTAATGAAGACTGACATATCATTCATTTTTAATGGGTATATTCTATATTACTTGCTATATGTTTCCATTGAATTATAGTAATAACTTCATTTTAACCCTTGTTTCCTACGGTTTTAGTAAATGACGCTTAGCCAACTATGGTTTTGAACCCTTCATTTATTGTTATATGATGAATTATTTTCTTTAAAACACAGTTAAAGTTGGTAAGACGATTATTACTGCCGTCTGGATCCGAATCTCGCCTAGGCCGCTAAAGTTATTTTTTCGGCCTAGGCCGCTAAATTCAAGTTTTTGGTACGATAACAGTCCGAAAAGCAATTATTTTAGTGAGCATGTACTAAAAACTAATATTTTAAACGAATACCTGAATTATCTATACTAATAATAAATCTGTAGCCGAAATTTTTCTGGTAATTTTCGATTTTCCAAAAATAATTGGTCCTAACATATATAATTAACTACCCTGAAACCGAAAATCGCATTTTTTTAATTTTTGTTTCTATGTCTGTCTGTATGTTTGTTACCTTTTCACGCGATAATGGCTGAACCGATTTATATGTAAATTGGAATATAAATTAAGTTCGTTGTAACTCAGATTTTAGGCTATATGGCATTCAAAATACTTTATTTAAAAGGGGGGTTATAAGGGGGCCTGAATTAAATAAATCGAAATATCTCGTTTAGTATTGATTTTTATGAAAAATATTACATAACGAAAGTTTCTTTAAAAATGATTTCCGATAAGTTTTATTCTTTATCAAAGTTTGATAGGACTGATATTTAATGAGATAAATGAGTTTTAAAATTAAAATAACGCCATCTAAGACGGTGCAATGAAATAACAAATGACTTCGTCTATAAGGGGCCTTGGACAACAACAATCGAAAAAGGGGCCTTGGACAGCAACAATCGAAAGCTATTAAACTTGGCCTACAGACAATGTTTCTGTGTTTGTATGAAGTAATATCGGAAGCTAAATTAACCGATTTGTATAATTAATTATTATTTCACCATTGGAAAGTGTAGTTTCTCTAGATGGACATGCTGCTATAATGTTATTACAGTAACTTCTTAGTAAATCGAGGACAGGTAAGATTAAAGTAGCTTCCTATGCACAGAAAATTTGATAGGCTTTTTTGTGCATTCGTTTTCTGTATTTCTTAAAATAATATTTATGTACACACTCATTTTAATCTCAGAGAATTAACGAACGACAGTGGATTGATTTAGTATGCAGTAATAGTACATTAGCTTAGCAATCCATCATTTTATAATTCAAATTTTAACTATGCTCAATCGAATCGTGTTAAAATACATAAAATAGACTATATATGCAATAAATGCAATGCAAAAAAATGGGTAATGAGCCAAGCAGATTATGTTGCGCTGTTGTAAAAGTTGTTGCTTCTGAGATTCAAGAGCCCCCACAACAAATTAAAAACTTTCTTATCGGAGTACATCCGTTATCAACGCACTTTTTATATAATATAATATAATATAATATAATATAATATAATATAATATAATATAATATAATATAATATAATATAATATAATATAATATAATATAATATAATATAATGTAATATAATATAATATATACTAATAATAAATATGTAGCCGAAAATTTTCTGGTAATTTTCGCTTTTCCAAAAATAATTGGTGTTAACATGTATAATTATTCATCCTGAGACCGAAAATCGCTTTTTTGACATTTTTGTTTCTATGTCTGTCTGTCTGGATGTTTGTTACCTTTTCACGCGATAATGGCTGAACGGATTTCGATGAAAGTTGAAATATAAATTAAGTCCGTTGTAATTTAGATTTTAGGCTATATGGCATTCAAAATACTTCATTTAAAGGGACCTGAATTAAATCGAAATATCTCCTTTATTATTGTTTTTTGTGAAAAATGTTACATAACAAAAGTTTCTTTAAAAATGATTTCCGATAAGTTTTATTCTATGCAAAATTTGGTAGGTCTGATAGACTTTTAAAATAACAATACAATACGTTTTCACCGCCGCCTCAGATTGTAGTGTTGTTGTTCCTGCAGTAATTCCCATGTGCAAAATATAACATTTTTGAGTAGGAAGGAAAAACACATTTATTCATTCCATGGCAATGGTACATGGGAGATCGTGAATTCTTACATTTTCGAAAGAAAGAAATATAATTACATATCACTGTTTATGCTGTATCACTATTTAAGTTATTTGAAGGTTTCAGAACCATAGTGGGCCAAGCGCCATTTATTGAAGACGTAGAAAACAAAGGTTAAAATTAAGTTATTACCATAATTCAATGGAACCATATAGCAAGTAATATAAAGTTTACACATTAAAACTAAATGATATGTCAATCTTCATTAAACTATTGCGTGTAATAACAAATAAGAAACATGTTAAAGGAATTGTCATTGCACCAAATGAGTGCTCTCTGGACCAAAATGATCGCAATTTAATTATTTAAATACAATTTAAATTAAGTAACATATTAAACGATTTATCCTTCTAAAAACACGAATGTTCCCTGGATCAAACGTCCTATTTTAATTATGTAATTACTTTATATTTATTTCTAACAGGTGCAGCGGAGCGCACGGGTACGGCTAGTACTGTTAATAAAGCTAGCAATATAACAAAAATTTTTATACCTTCTACTTACTATAAGTTAATATAACGAAACAAAAACATGGCGATACTGACAAATAATAAAAATGGCCCTTGTCCATCTTCCATACTAGTCTCCTCAGCTTAAGTAAAATTATTGTAATCTCTAGCATCGTCCGCAATACGAAAAAGCAACTAAATCATTGCGAAACATGTAACATGTGGAAAGAGAGACAATGCCATTTCAGTGACGTTCATTGTTGTCTTTCTGTATCGATGATGACGAAATATAGCATAAATCAATCTTCATTTAGGAGACATCACCAGTCAAACAATGCATCCGAATCCACTTAGGAGTTTGGGATATTAAGGTATTCTAGGGTACTACAACTGAGGACAGTAGAGAAGTTTTGTCGTGCGTGCAACTTTAAACTGTTGTGTGCGCGCGTAGTAATTGTAGTGGACTTGATCTGGCCATTTATTTACATGATTAATTCATACTGGCATGGTCCCGCGCGCGCTGGCAAGACGGATGTACTTTATTTAATTCTCGTAAACCGGCGGCACCATGCGTTCTATGCGCCGGCTATGGGAGATGCTATTCAAACATATGCATCCTTTTTTATTGATTCCGCTGTGACGCAGCGCAGCTGAGACATCGGCGTTCAACAGTGGCGGATGGACCCGTTACATTTTTCATATCCTTGCTGCGATCCATTTGAAAATTTGGCTTTTCATTCATTCTTCCTCGGCACGTGGAACTGAGAGGTCTCCAGAACGAAATGTATTCAGTGATCCAATCGTTACCGTGACATCCATTAAGTCATAAGTTCTCGTTCTTTAGTTTGTTATTTTACAACGTTTTACCAACTGCTATGGTTATCTAGCGTCTCAATGAGATGAAGGTGATGATGCCGGCGAAACGTGTCCTGAGTCCAGCGTTACCCAGCATTTGCTCTTAAGGGAAGACTCCACTGAAAATCATGAAATTTTTTCCAAATTTTTTAGCTATTTCACTTATTCAGAATTTATATTTTCATACCCCAAATGGACTCAGCTCAATTCTGATTACAAAATGCTCGTATGTTTACACTTTTTAAATTAAGGCTGGAAGGGGGAGTGGAATTTAAAGAGCTGTCAAAATTGTTTTTCATCGAAGAATTCTTTTTTTAAATTTCTGATTACAAATCTAGTAACTTTTTGTTGGCTCCCTGAAATTATTAGATGAATGTAGCGGAGGAGAATATTAATTTACATAAATATTCATTTTATTTTCAAATCTATTTTTCTGTGTTCACTTTTGTTGATTCAACACCAACTTTCTTATACCAAACATTAATCAATCTGGATGAAATTTTTACTGCATGTATTTATGAGGTAGCTGCATGTTTCTATGCATTTATTTTGTGAGAAATGCTGCTAGTTTATTGTATTAATATTTTTCTTAAGACATCTGTAAAACATTTCGCTGTGTGTAAGTTTGGGCACAAACATGACCTGTTCAAGATCCATTGCATTCTATGATGCAGCTCAATAGGGCGCTTACCGTCTGAAACTGCGTGATGCTGGCAACGTAACATCTATATATCTCGCTTATGAAACACAAGTGGATGTAGCCTCTTTAATACATCATCCTCCTAGGCACATTGCACTTTTCTGCATAATAATTTCGTTTTCTATGATTTTGGCACTTTGCACCTTTCCACTTTAAAGTATCCAATTATAATACATTGACATCACTGATTTAAATATTAACTTTTAAATCTCTCTGAATTTACATTTGCTGTGTTAAAATGTGTCTGTGTTCCTTGTGCATCTGTTGACGCAGAAAGATTTCTCTCAATGTTTAATTTAAATGTCAGTGACTGTAGGTGCAGAATGAAAGAAATAATATTGTTACTTCTGCTATGCTTTGATTTCACAAATAGAAACAGATGTTACATACTAAAAATAACGTTTTCTTCTCATTGTTATAAAGTTGGGTTCAACTTTAATATGTAGAATAAATTGTTATACAAAAACCTTTCTTATCTTTATTTTGATGCCTAATACGTAAAATAGGGTTATTTCTTCACGTAAAATCTCTTCTCAATTTAAACGAAATTATTGTGACTATTACACTCTTACTACGTCATACTACTGTACTTTTGACCAATAAAACGGTACGAAAGGACGTATTTCAACCAATCATGGCTGCTTATCGCACAATTTTGTCGCGTCCCTAGCATTTGTTTCTTTGTTTGCCAACATTTGAAACTGCGCTGGTCTGGACGTCAAAATATATATTATATATATATAAATTACAACCACTCCAGTCGATGCACAGCAGTTTCAAATATGACTCGCTTTGGCATTCAAGAACAAGAATTAATAAAAATCACTGATCATACCTATGCATCTTCTGAAATCCGATTTACAAATAAATGAAGAGCACCATTCGGAAATCCTGAATAAATTGAATACACCTTGTAGGCCTAAATCAACGAGTTCCACTTCTATTACGCACACGTCCAATATAACATCAATTGAACCACCAACCACATTCAAATTTGAAAATTGTACATTCAATAATTATTCCTTTTAAAATTATTCATTTTTATTTTTTATGTTATCGTCGTTAATTAAAACTTTTCTAACACTTGTGTACAGTATATTAGTTAGGTTATGTTATAGCTTCTGCTATATGATATTATGTATAGTCACGTATCAGAGATTGTTTAATATCAAGATTTATTGAAAATCATCTGTCAAGTGACGTTGATTACTGGGATTCGGATAATTGAAGTGGAATGTTGCATTTTAATAAAAATGAAACTGAATCAACAAAGCTTTCTTGACTAGTAACATTGCCATCGTGTATAATAGATCGAGAACTTCTCGACGAGAAGGCATTGCTCACTACTGCCATCTGGCATGCATCTAGCGTAATATTTGTATTGTTGAGATGGTACAATAATACATTTGAAAACAGTTGTATTTTCGTAAGTCAATTAATATTTTATTGTATTGGAGTACTTCGTTACTTCTAATCTTTATATACTTTCTTCTAATCGTGTAATAGTCAATTAAATCCCACTCGAGTTTTGATTTTCTCTAGATAAATCAAAACGTCTAGTGAGATTACTGTTGATTATCTTACAAATAATTAGCGATAAAACGCATCATGTAATATATTTATTAACGATATTTTTCGAAACTGATACGAAATTCTGTGGTCTCTAGTCCATGATGTCAGTTATTCGTCGCAGTTGATAAAGCGTCGTAAAATAATTAAAAAGTTACTCGTCGACTGGAACACAAAGCAAGTAAACAGAGAACAACTAAAGCACAGTAGTTCAATGAGGCACGACCCACGACGCCTTGTATTGTACACAGTAGAGGGACTCTAGAACACAGTCAACCTGAAACCACTTGTCCAGAGCAATAAGCTACCTAAGAGCCAGTCTATTGATGCCACTTAGGTAGCTTATTGCTCTGGAGGAAATATATAACGCAGCCATCAGAGCAATAAGCTACCTAAGTGGCATCAATCGACCTAGCTGTATAACCGAAACACTCCTCCACCTATACAAAGCATTGTTTCGATCCCGTTGCATACATCCCTCCATTTTCCTCACACAAGCCCCTCCAACGACCCAATCAAAATTCGAAGCGCGCGAAAGAAGAATTCTCCGCCAAATCTTCCACTTGCACAGACGCACCAGAAACAACACAGTTTACACTACGACAAAAACAAAGCCACTCTTCACACATCTAAACAACATAAACAGGAAATACACACATTCGGCAGAAAATCACGTATATACACAACACATCTTCGCAAATCCACCGAACACAAACAGAACAACACTGGAGAAACTCCTCTACAATTACCACCAGCCCCAACCACCAAACTAAAACACACAAACAAAACCGCAAACACGTGTTAGAAATTTGAATACTGTCTGAGAGGACACATGACAGCAACAGGGAGGCAGATCAATAAAATAACTCTACCCCATGAAAGTCTCCATAACCATTCAGCCGCTTCTGCCACCGGAAGGGGAAACTTTAAAATCTGAACAAAAAATATGTACGCATGTATGTATGTTTGTATGTATGTATGTACGCATGCACAGTGTTCTGCCCAAGAGCAGGTCTTTAACTGCAAACCCAGCATTTTTCATTCTTCCCAAATTCTTTCGTTCCTCTTAATCTCCCCATAATAATACATTAACGTTGTCTATCAGGTGATATCTTTTACCCCGAACTCTTCTCCTGTTCACCATTCCTAATATGTATCATATGTATATTATATTAATACTAACTACTTGTCCCCTACAAATATAGCAAATTAACAAATTAGGCCTACACAAAGTAAAAGGAATCAGTCGCTGCACTCACACACCTACTGGCACTTATGCCAGAAATAGTTTCATATGTGTAAATATATTTATATTGTTATTTATGTACAATGGCTAGAGAGGGCGTCCTGCGCGTATAAGACCCTAAATCGGCCTCTGGCTCAAAGCCAGAAATGTCAATAAACAACAACAACTTGTCTCTCTCCCATCGGGCACTAAATTTCGCTCCCTGGGCATAATGATCTTTTTGAGGTGATCATTTTTCCACTATACCTACGTACATTCATAAAATAAATGCATGGGGTAAATTTTACTGTAGACCTAGGCTAGTATGTCTACGGAATTGAAGATCAGCTGAGCTGCAACGTTTAGCCGAAGGTGAATAATCCGCGTTCACGCACTAGCAGCGCGCAGGGTAAGCGGTGTTAAGAGTTTCTGTGCCTTTGTAGTCACCACACTGGGAAGAAATGAGGTGTAAGGCTCAAACTTAATCCCAAGGGAAATAACTCCGGTACTTATTTAACAGATCGTTCTCAGTGGTCGAGTGGTCAGTGTGCTCGCCTTTACATTGAGTTTCGCAAGTAGAAATCCAGCAGGGGTGAATGTATTTCAAGGGAGTGAAAGTCGGTAGGGAAATGAAGGCCTGTTTGGCTTGGCTTGGTTTTCAAGGGCCGACAATTTCAAAAGACAGATGAAATGATGGGATGCTGGAAAGTGCTAGTGAAATAATAGAGGAGAACGGGAGTACAGCGAGAAAAAGTAATCTACAATGTCTGTTTGTCCACCAAAAATTATACAACAACCTACACTAGGATCGAACCTAAGCCGCCTACATAAAATACAAGCATGTCAGCCTCTGAGGCACTTGAGTTAAATATTTTCGATCAATATGGATATATACAGTAAACACTACTTTGTTCAAAAACAAAAACATTATCCCCATTTATTGAATCTCAAAATAAATTAGAGGAAATTCAAAGTTGTAACCCTTCTTTTAATAATGCTGCCGATATCTTCGCCGGGTCCGTATACGGTACAAGGAATTACAAAATTACGATTATAAAATTAACTTTGGTTCGAAAGTTTCGTTCTGCAAAGGAATTTTGCAATGTTACATTTGTTCGGAGCACATTTAAAGAACAAACCTAAAATTCTTTCAATCATTATTATCATAATACATTGCTCTCTTAAATTGACTGAACATATTGGAAATTAAATTATTTTCTTTCCCGAAATTCGCTATGAAATGTTCCATATTAAATTATTTTTATCTCAAAAAGAAAGCAAAAACGAACAAAATTGTATTCAATGTTTTTTTTTAATACCTCAAGGAATAACCCCCTGAAATTAATGACATTTACGGTTCAGCCTGTGTATTATATATGTTGTAAACGATATAATGTGTCAAAATTATACAGACTCTACATCTAGGTCTACCAAACATGATATGTAGTAATTTTTTCTTCTATTTTTGTTTTTAATTTCTAAAATATCATGTTTTTAAGACAGATAGTAGTCTCATATTTATTGTTCGAGTAAATATGAACGTCAAAACCAATGACCTTCCGTACAACACACCAACACCACCACAATAGAGAAACAAGATAGTACCCTGATTCGTAAACAAGCATATCACCACAGTTGCAATGTACGTGGCAGATCGAAGTAAATAATGACAGTCTACTATTATTTCCAGAACAATTAGACTCACAGATAACATGTTTTTCTAGGGAAATCACAGAAGTTACATCAAAATTTTATCACTTTTTTGTTCAGTAAATTATACTGTATCACCAGCGTTTTCTTTTTGGAAGTTTCTATCTTTTAGACCCTGTATATTGCAGTGCAAACCATTTGAGCCTTTATAATAATAATAATAATAATAATAATAATAATAATAATAATAATAATAATAATAATAACAACAACATTAAAACAGCTTGAAGTTTAGTTTTAATTGATGTAACTTCGATCGAAGAACATCTATTACATTTTTGGACATATATTTTTAACCTAATTTGGAGTGGCTAATACACACTGACTACAGGGTTGTTTCCGATCTCTGATAACGAATTTGAATGACATCATGTGCGTCAGAATCACACCGACAGCTAAATTGCGGCGAAAGGTGACAGACCAGTAGTGAGTGATTTCATAATTAGAGAGCATGGTGTATCACAGTAGCAATGCCCAAGAAAATCGATACTTTTTGGGAGGGATACATAACAACCCTTTCCGATGCCAACTACAGTTACGTGAAAATCGTGGGACCCTGCAAGAAACTTGGTTTCATTATTTCCAAGAAAGGCATCTTTTGTGTACCTAATAACACTAGCAAAGCTCGGATGGGATTAATTCCAGAGTGGAAAAAGTAAGCAAATCCACCCCCGTCACAAGTCGCCGCACCCCATGAGATGATACAAATTAATTCCATTCGAGCTTTACCAATCTTATTAAGTATACAGGAGATGCCTTTCTTGCAAATAATGAAACATGGTTTATTGCAGGCTTCTTTTATTTTCACTTAACTGTACTTGGCATTGGAAAGGGTCGTAATGTACCCCTCCCAAAAAGGCTCGATTTTCTTGGGCATTGCTACTGTGATACACCGTGCACTCTGACTGTGAAATCATTCACTACTGGTCTGTCACCTGGCGCCAAAGTTCAGCTGTCGTGTGACTCCTGACGCACATGATGACATTCAAATTTGTTATCAGAGATTGGAAACAACTCTGTATATTGCTAATAAAATAAGTAAAGGCATACTTTTATGCTGACAGGCTTAGAAATAATTTATAGATCAAAAGTATCTTATGTGAACTTATTTTACTTATAAATTATGGAGAACTTGCATGGGAAAGTCACTCACTCTTATGCATGAGGATCTTATGGAGTTTCGTCCAACACTTGGAATGGAATGGAATTTAACTGAGGGGGGCACAGATGGCCCAGCACTGCGACCAGTTTAGATCTATTGCGCTAACCCTCGATATGGAATGAGTTGCGTGACACAGATCCCCTACGCGCACCAACCCTAATCACATGACGCTCTTAGCGACCGGTCCCTACAGCCTACAGAAATCCATATACCATTCCTGCTTCGGCAGCTTCCCCCAAGACCCCCCTGTCAGTCCGAGGCGAAACTCCTCCCTCGAGTAGGTCCGCCTCGGGTGCTCGTAGCGGAAGCCATCCAACGCTTAACTACATTCCACGGAGGCCGGTCAAGAGAGCCAGCAGCTTCGGGAGGCCGCCTGTAGAGTGATCTGAAAAACAGAAACGGGATGAAGAGGAAAGGATGATGGGGGAGGAAAGAAAGTGGCGAATATGAGTGGGGTTCCAATCGCCTGATAACGTTACCTGATTATTCAGAGTGAGGGAAAAACCCCGAAAAAACCTCACCCATGCAACTCGTCCTGACCGGGAATCAAACCCGGGACCGCTGGGTTCGGAGTTAGACTCGCTAACCCCTCACAACAGTGGACCGTCCAACACTCACTGTAAACCACTCATTATTATACGTGGGTACTTTGACATCAATCTTTTAAGTAGTCTTCTTTATGTGAAAAAAAAAAATCATCTTTATTCTGAGTCCTCTTCAGTTCATAATAATTATTGAACTCGTGGTTTATAATATTTTGTTTATTAATTAATGTAAGTATAGCACAGTAGAATTAAAATTAGTTATGAATATTATCTTCGGACCATTTCGGTGTAAAAGATTTTCCTTAATCATCGCTTAAAGGGCTATTAGTCTGCTTGCTGGAAGATTTTATTTTGATATTGATTTCAATGGTATTTTGTAAATTTAATTGCTGTCATTTATTTTATTGACGCTGCAATACGTTGTAATAGGCCTATGTCTATGGCAATAAAACTATTACTACTGCTACTACTAATAATCCAACTGCTGCTGCTACTGCTGCTACTACTAATCCTACTCCTGCTGCTCTTGCCCTTGCTACTACAGAAATGTCTAGAAACCTTAGGGAGTAGTCCCACGCCACGGTTGAGTCCCAGGTGTTCTGTTAGCGTGGCTGCATTTCTCTTGGTATGTGCTGACGGAGATGAAAACAAACGTGCGTCTGTTCGCCTGCCATTTTGTGTTGCGTTGTGTGGTGTATGCGGGTTATTGAAGAATGTATTTTGAAAATTAAGGGCAACTGGCCATTATTCTTCCTGTAATATTAGCTGTGGTCCACAATTAAAAGCTGGCAGCCCGCCATGTATGCCGAAGCGGCGTAACAATGAACAAGCGATCTCGCAAGATGCAGAGCATTCGTTCTGCTCCATGTGGAATTCAGCAAGCATTCACGAAGGACACGTTTTTTAGTGAATTTGAATATTAAACATTTCAATTCTGCATTGTTTCAAGGAAATGTGTGTATTTCCTGTGTGCCTTGTGTGACAGTATTTTCTGCTTGAAAATACAGCCTACTGAGTTTAGAGTCAATGTGAGGACTGAAAATGTTTCACACTTCCACAAGAATTGAGTGTATGTTCCTTACTTCGTATTTTTACTTTCTTTCTATTCGAAGTGTAAATAGAAAATATCTTGACGTCAATATATAAACTTCAAGATTTCCACTGCAATATGTATCCAGCATTACTATTACCGGAAAATTTGATTCAGATTATAACGTTTGCCTGTCTGTCAATAAATAGTGATTTCTTCCAACTTATTTATTTATTTATTTATTTATTTATTTATTTATTTATTTATTGGCTTATTTATTTTTTATTTGTTTATTTACCTTTATTTGTTTATGTTTTATTTATTTATTTATTTATTTATTTATTTATTTATTTATTTTATCTATGTATCTACGTATCTATCTACTTATCTACGTATCTACCTACCTACCTACTTATCTACCTAACCACCTACCTACCTCATATTTATTTATTCAATAAAATGGCTAAATATCTAGAAATAAGTAACTCATCATACAAATATCAAGAGAAACAAACCAGTAACAATTTCGCCACCAAGAATGACGGTGATGAGAGTGTACAGTATGACTACTTACGGAGAGCAAACCTAAGTCCTTCTGCATTCGATCGTTGACGTGCGATCAAATGAAACTCGTTGGATCTACTTTATAAATATATATTTTTAAAGTATTTTGATATTATAGGTATAGAAATATTAAACATATTTTTAAAGATGCGTGCAACGAAATAGGTCTCCATATGAATAGATATAGGCGTCTCATTAAGTAGGGAGGCGTCGGATACAGTCTGCGATGAAGGACCTTCGTTACTTCCTGAGCATTTTCAGCACTGTATCCTTCACTTCAACATTTGTGTGGAATCTGTGCTGTTTTAGGGGTTTTCTTAAGTGTTCAAACAAATTGAAGCCACATGGTAACAATTTCGAGCTGTAACTTAAATGATCCAGAGCAGTGGCCTGCGGTGAGATTTTATGTGAGGGAAGCAATAATATAAATCGTTATATGTATAGTACAAAACTGATAGCAGCCAACTCACCTAAATATATTTGAAAACCAAACCAATTCTCTCTTTATCAGCAAAATCATCGATGACCATGACTTAGAAGTCCTCATGACTCTGAATGGTATCCAGTGATTTCTCCCCCATAGAATTTTATGAACAGAGGAAGCAATGCTTCCCTTGCCTTCCATGTACGGCCTTCCATGTACGGCTCGCCACTGGTCCAGAGCCTTCTGCTGTTGAGAACTGAATGACCGCTCGCTGGTTACCATTAGATTTGGAGTAAAAGTACTCATGTTCACAGGCATTTGGAGTCTACACACTTACTATGTATAGGATCAAACTGTTCTCGTTTACGAAAGGCGGCTAATATGTCGCATACCAAGTAATCATATTTCAAGAACAGCAGACGAAGTGAGATTGACGAACATGTTTCACTTGGCAATACGTCGTACGTAGGTTCTTTATGTGTATAAATCCTCCACGAGTTTGGAGTGAGGAGAGTTGGGAAACCTAAAGGCAGTTTTAACCTCAGAAATGACTCAACTATGTCTCTAAATTTCGCCAGATATGACAGGTCATATTTGAATACCTCTGGGACGTCCGTCAGCATCTGTTACTGTTCCTCGAAATCTAGGAAGATTTGCAACAAAGCGCCATTCTTCTAGGACGAGGAACATACTGGGCTTTGATCAAGTACCGTCAATTGAGCGCCCCTATCAGGCAATGATGCACAGTTTTCACTTTTATTAAATTTATGTGAGCTTCGCCACAAGTTCTCGTTCCTTCAAAATCGAGAACATTCCCGAAAACCAGCAGATATTGCCATTGACTATCTTCGTTAGACGCTGATGCATGGTAGTGAACATTAATCATAGAATAGAACTCCAATTATTCGAAAGCCAAATATCTGGATCGCCAATTATTCCAATCGATGTTCAGGAAAATTATAATTTTGTAATTTTGTGGCATAAAATAATTTTCTTCACTGCAATATGTTACAGAACCCTTTTCTCTCACGTACGGTTGTATTGTGCGGTTGCTATGCGCACAGTAACGACCTTGGCGGTCCTCTTCGAGATCCGTAGATTCGCCAAAACTTCTGACGACAAGGAAAATATGCGAACCACTACTGTAGATCGACTGACATCATCTGGCTGATCTTTCACCCAGCTCCTAAGAATCAACCCGTCCTCATAGCTTGTTGAATTTCTCTCCGGTGTCTCCAGTGTTGTCATCTACTCTAGATTAGTGGTCGACATAACACAGTTTTCATCATCCTTAATTATGATTTTATCAGACGTGGCAATACAGTAACTGACACAATCATGAGAATCGTACTCCAGTTGCAAGTAGCTTGGCACTCCTATATCCCAGCTGATAGGTGATAAGAAATGCACAAGCGCTCGATTTTCTAGGTCAAAGCCACAGAAGTTTGGTAATATAGTACTTCCTGTTAGAGCAGTGTGAGTTGCGACTCACGGCCCACTTACTGCTGTGTTTTACAGATGCATTTCACAAAGTCCTAAATTTGAACAACTGTTGCTACATGATAGTCGATTCTCGAAATTTAGTGAAAACTGAGACTATATGAAGGGACTGGAATAAACTTAAAGGAAGCAAGGCAATGTATTTTTGCAATTCAGTGACTTGGTTCTCGGAAACAAGAGCATCAAGAAGAGAATCGTAACTTCTTGAACAGGTGCGACAAATATTTGGAACATCATCCTCTCCCTAAATTTTGGTGAGTTAATGATGGTTTGATAGCTTGTATTTAATAATATCTTACACTGATAGTTTGTCGTGTACAGAATTACTGAACTGCGCTACGAATCGCCAATAACAAGCTGTCTGCGTAACCGGATTCTGCGAAAGTTAAGGCCGAGAGTCGGGTCACCCTGTTGCGATTTTTCTACTCTACAATCTAGTCATCCAGTACTTTTCTTCATATGGGCAATCAAAACTGGTTTAAAATTCTTCCTTTTCTAAAACCAAAAGCAAAGAAACAAAATTCAAAAATGTACGTTTATAATCACTAAAAACAGATGTAACATAAGAACAACTGTGATCAAATTCAAAACTGACCTGCATGCGTCGTAATATTAGCTAGCCGAAAAATGTTATTACATATATGTAAGTTGACTTTTCTTGACGATTACTTGCAAGGGACTCTGACAGTGGTGTACATAACTAAACGCTAAATATTTTAATTGAACTAATGAACTTAGTACAAATGAACAAATGGACGTGTATGCCACTCTTGGACTCTCATAGTCGCGAGTCTCGGCTTTGGGAACGTGAATGGAAGAATAATTATTTACGAATCGTCTGTGTTCCAATTATTTTAATTAATTTGTGTGGATGTGAAACAATTAATAGCTACAGTTACATTGCTTACAGCGAAAAAGCTAACTTAATTTGCGACATATGTGGACTTCTACCATCACCTATCCATTATCCTGTTTTGCACACACCATTAGGTAAATTGTAAAAGGACAAACTTGGTAAAACAATATGTTTCGACTATGCACCACCAAGTGAAAATCATACTTGACTCTCTATTTTCAAGAGTAATTTAAACAGCAATATCGCTGTAAATATAGCAGAATTTCATTACCGACGTAGATAAACATTCATTTCTTGTTCACAGACAATCGAAGTGTTATTTGTCTTCCTTCCTTCCTTCTTACAACGAATTATGTAAAGATCAGTTTGACGAAGTAAAAAGCACGTTCTCATTCGCTTTACAAGTTTTTCGAAAACTCAGACAATTTACGTTCGTGAAAATAATAGGCCTATTACTCTTATCAGTTGCTTCATTGGACTACAATTCAAAAATAAAAAATGAAATTAACATCCCTATAATATGACATGAATTGCATAGGCCAAAAAAATGCCATTCTTTTTATCCCAAAAGTAAGATACTGTATTTGTCTTTGTTTATAGGATATAAATAAATAAATAAATTAATTAATTATTTAATTAATTTAATTAAATTAAAAATAAATAAACGAATGAATTAATGAATGAATTAATTAAATAAATAATTAATTAATTAATTAATTAATTAATTAAACTTCTCATGGTGTATTGTTTGTTATCACTGTTGACAACCGTAAGGTATTAAATATTATTACATATTACAAATCGTTCCATAATATTACTTTTATGACACAAGTTATGGCGTTACAATAGAAATTACGGCGTTTTAGTTGACATGTTAATATTTTACGGCACTAATACAATAATGTGGCATATTATGCATGATTCTGACTAACGATAAAGTTTGTTTATAATGCTGGTTAAAATACTTCTAAGGTAAAGCATATACTATGACACACTGAAACAATGTCATACATTACAATTGAATCGAACTTTTTAGAAAGGAAGTCAAAATTTGCTACTTTTCAGGAGAGTAAAAAGAAACTTATTTGCATGAATAAATACCAGTGCCGTACTATAAACATCAACTTCATGTTAGTGATACAGGAAAAGGTTAGGCTAAGTTCCCTTCTTTGCCAATGAAACGTCTTGGAAGTATTAATATTTTCATAAGTAAAAATTAAAATAGCAAATATTGAGTTAGTTCCTTTCTAAAACGTGCGATTTAATTACAACTGAAGCGAACATTTCTCATTATGAAGTTATGTATATGTGTGGTATTTCAATCCCTCAGTTAGCCAGCCAATCAGTGTACTGCAGTTGAAGCGCAGACTTGATACCATATACAAACTACGGGTGCGGTTTCGAATCCTGCCTGGAGCAAGAATATTTATTTGATGTCCTTTGACGCCGCAGCGGGTTGTAGGCGTTATGGTGACCCACATCACATGAGTCTCGTCATATAATGAATTGGCTCGTTATCCAATTGCTACTATGCCATGCTTCAATTCCGAGAATGTCTGTATGGAACGTTGAAAACAATGCACTTTTAAGAAGACAATGATCCCTAGCATTGCTTTCTTTAGAAGAGAAATGCACTTGGGATTCATTAGGCAGACATAGTGAGTTATAATTATACAAATTAATCATTATTTAAGTTTTGTAAACTATAGTTCCATTATTATCTTCAATTTAAAAAAAATATTCAATTATTTATATTTTGTACAGTACATCATCAACAAATACAACTTTTCTTATTTAATGATAACTAAATGTTACATAATAAGCAAACTAACGTAAAAACTAGGTTCATTTTGTTATGGATGAATAAGGATTATAATGTCAAAGACGACAATGTATATATTCCGACAGAGCTTGAAAAACGGAGGAAAAATGTCTTCGTGTTTATGCCGATAATAACCCTATTTAAAAAACTAGTAATACCGGCAGCTATGTAAAGATTATTTTACATCTTTCGTATCGAATCACCAATAATACACTTTCTTCGTAACCAGTGCGTGGTAGAGTAACATCCCAACGATCAAGTTGCCACTTTCGTGGTCTGGAGATAATTCACTCACATATTACTTTGGAATTGTTTCATTTACACCCAGTTATGGTTACAAGAACAGGTCGCAGCCTTCCGATTCTAGTGCATGCATCCCCATGTGGTTTTCGTAAACAACATACTCGAGTAATAGGGGTTTTCAGCTGACTATTACACTTTTACTACGTCATACTACTTTTGACCAAAAAACGGTAAGAAAGGACGTCTTTCAACCAATCATGGCTGCTTATCGCACGATTTTATCGCTTCCCTAGCATTTGTTTAATTTTATCGCTTCCCTAGCATTTGTTCTTTTTTATCACTACTCTGGCATTTGCTTCTTTATTTGCCAACATTTCAAACTGAAAATTCTTTACGTTACTATAAAACATGCTTTGTGATCGTCATTTGTTTTCAGCATAGACAGTCAACTGAAAACGGCGGCTTCTTTCAAACGTTTTGGTGAAGCTAACATGAGTGAAATAGAATTTCAATAAGTCAATTAATATTTTATTGTATTAGAGTACTTTATTTCTTCTAATTTTTAAATACTTTCTTCCAATCGTGTAATAGTGAATTAAATCCCACTCGAGGTTTGATTTTCTTAACATAAATCAAAACCTCTAATGAGATTACTGTTGATAAAAGCAGAAATATTATTTCAAGCACTCCAGTTCGAAATATCGTAAGATTAAACTCGAACAATAAAACGAAATTTTTGTTTTTAGCGCTAATTTATTCAAGATTTGTTTTTTTTTTTTAAGAAAACATTTTCATTTTATTTTTAAGACATTGTAATTATAGTACCCAAGTGCTCAAAAATATATTTAGGCCTATTGGAAGTCATGTACATATGAGAGTCAAATAATACAATAAGCTCTGGTGAAGCCAAGTTCCTTCTCAGGTGTACTGCAGGCATATATAACAGAGATTGAAGTTAGCTGGACTTACGGCTTTGTACTATTTAGGTAGTGGAATTTTCTTGGGAATTGTAAATGATTAGCTGATATATAATCTGTTGTGCATTGATATTTATTTGCAAAATTCTGAATATAATATTTGAACTATATTTCGAATAACTTCATTTTTAAATATAAACTAGAAATAGTTTGAAAGTTTTGTGGTATCTATTAGTTGCATTATTGACACAAAGATTGTGAGACTGTTACACAAATTTCTATACACAACTTTTAAGAGGTTAGGTAGAGCTTCCAGCAGTAAACGTTTGGAAATATTCAACATTATTTTCCACCATTGCTGTATCTTGTACAATAATGAAAATTAGTATGTTTAAACCTCTGTCCCATATGAAAAAAATATTTTTACTATTTAAAACAATATACTTAATATATATTTTTTTCAAAATTAAAATGATGGCAGTTCACTATACAATGATGAAGCGTTTCCCTCATAATTAAAGAAATATCCAATGTTCTGTAATGAAATGTTTGATGTGAATTTATGCATGTCATATCTATAATATGATGCAAAGTCACTTCTTTGCCTTTAATAGATTGTCTGATAAAAAAATCAATTCATTTTAAAAAATGGTCAAGTAAGTCTTTTCTTCCAACACAAAATAAAAATGTATGTATTATTTATTAAGGAATCTAGTTCAAAGAGCATGATATTGTAAACACGAGTTTCAGGATATTATTAAAAATGAAACTAATCGATAGTCAAAGAGTGAAAATATTACTTGCATTAAAATCAATGATAGTAAAATAGATAACCCAAAATCAATTGCAAATCATTTTAACGACTTCTATATAAATATTATTCAGAACTTAAACATTCAAGATTGTGCAGAAGATGCTGCACTTGGTTACCTAACTGATGCATTTAACACTGAGTTTTTAGGTCTCAAATTTATTCCCACTACCGCAGCAGAAATCATGCATGTGATAAAACAACTAAAAACTAAATATTCCTCTGGATATGATGAAATTCCAAGTAAAGTTCTGAAAGCTTGTTCTGAAATATTATCCCCTCCGTTAAGCTATCTATGCAATTTGTCAATGCAATGTGGTATTTTTCCAGAAAGACTCAAATATTCAATAGTAAAACCAATATACAAAAAGGGAGATAAATGTACTATTGCTAATTACAGACCCATATCATTATTAACAACATTTTCAAAAGTGTTTGAGAAAGTTATGTATAATAGATTATATCATTACCTGGAGTCCAACAATATATTAGTTTTAGAACAGTTTGGATTTAGGAAACAAAAATCGACAGAGAATGCTGCTTTTAGTTTGGTGGATGAAATACTAAATTCATTAAATTCGAAACTACATGTAGGTGGGATTTTTTGTGACTTGGCTAAAGCATTTGATTGTGTAGACCATAGTATATTAGTAAAAAAAATTGAAGTTTTATGGTATTAAAGATGAGATGTTGGGTTGGTTTACATCGTACTTATCAAATAGAAAACAAAAAGTAGAAATAAATGTACCAAATAGTCATAAAGTTACTTATTCAGAATTTAGAAATATTAAACATGGTGTTCCGTAGGGGTCAATTTTAGGTCCATTGTTGTTTCTAGTTTATATTAATGATTTAGCCTTGACCATAAACAATTCATCCCATGTAATTTTATTTGCAGATGATACAAGTGTAATTATTTCAAGCAAACAATAAGATCATTTTATAAACACTTCTAATACAGTGCTGAATCTAATGAATGAATGGTTCCATGCAAATAAACTAGCACTTAATGTTGATAAAACCAGTGCAGTCAAATTTAGTACACACAATAGTGCTCAGGTTTCCTACAGTATTCGATTAAATGGAACTCATCTCAAAGAATCTATAAGCACAAAGTTTCTTGGATTAGAATTGGATAATCACTTGAACTGGAAAACGCATATAGAATGTATTACTCGTAAAATGAGCTCTGCCTTTTATGCATTAAGATCCTTATCTACTATTGGTGATATAAACTTACTTAAAATGTCATACTTTGCATATTTTCACTCTGTAATGAAATATGGATTAATATTCTGGGGTAACTCGTCTGAAGCTAAACACGTTTTTGTTTTACAAAAGAAAGCTATAAGAATAATGGCCGGTGTGCATAAAAGGACCTCATGTAAAAATATTTTCCGAAACTTAGAAATCTTGACTTTACCTTGTGAATACATTCTTTCCCTAATGATGCTGTATATTAAGAACCAAGATAAATTCAGTACTAATCAAGACATTCATCATTTTAATACAAGACATAAATCAGATCTTCATCTACCCTCTGTTAGTCTAAGCTGTTTTAAAAAAGGAGTTCGCTATTCATGTATAACAGTCTTCAATGCACTGCCTAATTATCTTAAAGATTTGAAGAACAACGAGAAAAGGTTCAGAAAAGAATTAACCAAATTTCTACATACTCATACCTTCTACACAATTGATGAATTGTTTATGCTTGTGAATTGAATTATTCTACTTAAATGACATGTACAATTTTATATAGCTCAACTAAAATATGTTTTTATAGTGACTTAATCTGTTTACTATGTATTGTATTTTTTGTTTAGCATAACTGATGAATTGTATGTACTGTAAATTGAATAGTATACTGTATAGGTCTACTGATGAATTGTTTAAGCTTATAAATTGAAATAATCTACTTCATATGAATTGTATAGCTTAACGAAAATACTAATTTGATTGTATATGTTTGTATAGTTTGGCTGATGAATTGTATATGTTCTTAAAATGATTACTAGTCTGTGTAGCTCTACTGATGTATTGTATATAGACCTACTGTAAATTGAATGGTAATATGTATAGCTCAACTGATGAATTGTTTATGATTATAAATTGAATTAATCTACTTGATATTAATTGCACAAATTTGTATAGCTTAATGAAAGTATGCTACTTTGTATTGTATATATTTGTATAGATTTGGCCGATGAATTGTATATGCTTTAAATTTAATAGTAATCTATATAGCTCTACTGATATTGTTTGTGTTTGTAATTTGAAGTAGTTTGCATGATATGTATTATCAATTTCTGTATATCACAACTGGTTGAATTGTTTATGCCTTAAATTTAATTAAATTGGTTTGTATTATAATATAGCTCAACTTATGAATGATCGTTTGCGTTTGTAAATTTAATAATCTGATTGGCTATGTATTGTATACTTTTAGTAGAGCCATCGATGTTGCTCAGTCGACAGACTCGCTGGGCTGCTGATCCGGAGCTGCGTTCGGGCTTGGGTTGTATCCCCCTTTGGACTTTGGTTTCTTCGGAGGTTTTCCCCAGCCGTGGGACTGAAGCCGGATGGTCTATGGCGAGTCCTTGGCATCAACCCCTTTGATTTGATTATCTGGTTGGGTTTTTCCGAGGTTTCCCCCACCGAAAAGGCAAATGCCGGGTAATATTTTGGCGAATCCTCGGACCTCATCTCGTCTCACTACATCTCGCCAAAATGTAAAAAAAATGTAAAAAAAATGTAAAAAAAAATGTAAAAAAAATTGTACAAAATTGTAAAAATTGTAGAAAATTACTAAATTGTAAAACTATAAAAAATTGTAAAATTTGTAATTGTAATATTGTAAAATGTTGACATGTTCCACATCTTAAAGCTTCATTGCTCATGTAAGATCTATGGAATAAAATAAATGAATGAATGAATGAGCAATAAAAAAGAGAGAACATGAAAAAGTTAACGAGTTTATGAGTTATGAGGAAAACGCTTCATCACTGGACAGTGAACTGCCACTATTTTGAATTAAAAAAAATATATATAAATAATTCTTTTAATCTTTTTTTTTCATATACAAAAAGGACAGTGTTTTACACATACCAATTTTTATTATTGTACAAGATAAGTAATGGAGGAAAAAAATGTTGAATATTTCCAAATATTTTACTGCTTTAAGCTGTACCTAGTCCCTTAGGTGCCGATATAAAACTGCAAGTATTAAGAAAGTACAAAAATCCATAAGATTCCCTTGATGGTACAGACCTTTGTGAGGATATTCAGTAATGTATTTTACAAGAAGAAAGTTAAAAATATTTTTTTGTGTGTGAAATAGCATCGAATTCATGTAATTTTTTTTGCGAAATAACACCGAAATTAAGCATATTTTACATAAAAATTTAAGATTTTTATTCACAGTAAAATGAAGATTTCGCGGGAAAAACGATGAATGTCACATTTCTGTTAAGGATTAGATAATGATCTAATTGAGTCTATAACTGGAAGATGTAGTGCTGTTTCTATAGAAAATAAAGGAAAGGATTACTGTACTGTATTCGTGGTGATAATTCTCCTTTTTACCATTTTTCATAAGAACAACATTAAATTTCGTAGTGATCCATTGAATTAGATAATGACATCAACCTTAACAAAACTGTGACATTCATTGTTTTTCCCGCGAACTCTTCAAATTGCATTCCTAATTATGACACCATATATACACTTTCGACAGGACTAAAATACTTCTTCAAAATTTACAAAGTTTTGCGTTACTACCTTTCCTATAAAAACATAGTACAAGCTGTACAGGACAATGAAATAAATATACGGGAACCGTCGTCTATTTTTATCTGGGCTCTAGGGATACGAACCCAGACACTCGACGGAAAGTGTTCCATGAGCCAGACCTCAAGTTTGCTCCAGTATTTTAAGATCAAATCGTATCTCTGTTCACACAGACCTCGCACAAAAAGCAGAAGTATTCCGGGCTCAGCCTATTAAAATAGGCCACAGTGTCTTTCTTATTTACAAGTGACGTCATTCCTTTCGACAATGCAGTTGACAGAGCGTCTGGCGGCAACTTGTTCAAATAAATGCATGACGTCTGTGTTACGAATTCACACGTCGGGGTCCCTAGGGACCAAGCCTAGCCTGGAGAGTCCGTTCTTTCCTTGCACTGTAATTTTCTTTCTTGCTTTATTGAACGGAGGAACCGAGCTGGAATGGACTGGTCGATGGCAATCACGGGTTCGAATACCGTCCTGCAACGAAACTTCTTCCTCTTCTTCCTCTTCCTCTTTCCAAAACAGGTATATTGACTTTTCTTCAGTAAGTTGTCTCCAGATTACTCTCCCGTTTGTGCTTGGGGCGACCTATAATCCGTCTACAAATTGGTAGGCCTACTTATTTCATACTACTTTTAATATTCACCCATCGACCATGCTGCTTACGTGAGATTATTCCATTCAGTTTTTTTCTGTTTTTTTTATACATTCTCTTATCTGTTCAATCTCTAATTCCTGCATTATTTCTACACTTCCAGTTCATCTATTATCGTTTTATTTGCGGGCTATTCCATCTCAAATCGACCGAAATATAGAGAAAATTGACCTTGCAATTTTTAAATACAATGAAACTTTTTCTGTCCTTAGACGACTGTGATATAATGCTTTGTGCAAAGTTTGAGGCATCAGAACTTAATAGTGTTAAAATTAATAATATTTAAATTTATCGTATTTTCATAAAATTTGCAATTTTAAACTGCTGTAGCTCCGAAACCCTTTTACCCAATGACCAAAATCTTGGTTTATTTTGATGCTGAGAAGTTAAAGTTTATATTGACATGTAAACAGTTTTGCATACTTTTTATGGAAATGGAGAAATTTAGATTTTTCTTCATTAAGACGCCTTTGGCCACGAAAAAATATTTTTAAAATATATGGTTAGATTCCGCATTTAAAGTACAAATAAACACATATTTTTACTGGTGGTACGTTGATAAGAAAGTATTGAAAATAACAAATAAAGAAAATAAATAGAACCCGCGTGAACTAACCAGCTGACTGTGAGGCGGGAGATAGCCGAGGGAAGCAAGGCAAGTAGACATAAACACATGATGTGTCGTCTAGCAGTCATGGCTGTGCTAAATTTATCACAGATTTTCATAAACACAGGAGTAAAATGACGCCCAACGCTCGCTTACCTTCAGCTCTCGGCCAGTGCGTGCGGTACTGCGCTGTTCAAGTCTAGGCGTGTGAAAATAATCTATTTAATACCCTCGAAACTTATTTCCGAGTCACTAAGCAAACAATGCCGAATCCCTCTTAATAATGCAAGGTTTTTCCTCAATATTTTTTTACATTTTTACAAATGGCCAAATAGCCTAAAAATAAGTAAAATCACATTATCTGTCTCTCTTTGTATAATAAAAATAAGGATTACTTCTTAACATAACCTACCAAATGTCAGCTTCAAAATAAGCTCTCCTTCAATGTTCTGCAGTAAATGGTTCCAGAGTTCTGAGCGTTGAAAGAGGCTTGTTTTTATAAAATACGCTAAATTTGTCTCTCAATAATACGAAAACCGTTTGACTTTCGATAGTATATTTTTGAAAATGCACTCCCCTCAGCACCTTGTATAAGTAGGGAAAAATTAGAGTATAAAAAATGCGAGGTTTTTTACTGATCGATTTCATATGGAATATCCCTTGCAATAATTTATTCTTAAGACTTTCATTTTAGCGGTTTGTAACAAGTATCTTGCCTTTGATGAACAGAGTCTGGTTTCAGCTGTGTGTGACAAAATTTGTCTCACTATCGATTTGTATATTCTCAATTTTTCCTGAATTCTTAAATTTTTTTGAAGCAAATTGTATTTTTAAACAACCTGAAATTCTATTAGCTTTGTTAACTTGAAGATATACGTCTTTATCTAAACATCAATAACTTAAGTTCTTGCAGAATTATATTGCATTTTTATAATTCGTAAAGTAAGGAAGTACAGAAGCTGTTAAAAACTCTGAAACATTCATATTTCATGAGTTACCCACTAATAACATAAGACAGCAGTGAAATTGTCCAATAACAATTATTTTATTCAGTATATTACTAATTAAAAAGAATTCCAAAAATAACTCCGAGAGCCACATTTGGCTAATTTTAGAATGCAACGGAGATGAGCCTACATGAAAGCTTTCTCTAACTCGACAAAAATAATATAAAAAGTGAAGCATTAGTAAATTTCTAATTGTGGCAAGCCAGAAGGTTCAAGTTCGATTTCTTCCTTATTCTCATTTGCTTTTATCACCTTACAAATGGATTTTAGAGAACCCGAATGTTCATTGCGACCCGTACATAAGCCCGCTATCGGTCCCTATCCTCAGCAACATTAATCTGATCCCTAGCATCACATCTCTATAACTTTTTTATATTATCTTCTCATCTACGGTTTGATCTCCCCAAAGGTCTTTTCTCTCCGGCCTCCCAACTAACATTCTATATGCATTTCTGAATTCGCCCGTACGTGCTACATGGCCTGCCCATCTCAAATGTTTGGATTTAAAGTTCCTAATTATATCAGGTGAAGAATACAATGCGTGCAGTTCTGGGGTGTGTAATTTTCTCCATTCTTCTGGAACGGCATCCCTCTTAGCCCCAAATATTTTCCTAAGCGCCTTATTCTCAAACACCTTCAACCTCTGTTCCTCTCTCAAATTAAGAGTCCAAGTTTTAAAACTATACAGAATAACCGGTAATATAACAGTTTTATAAATTCTAACTTTCACCTTTGTTTAGAGCAGACTCGATGACAAAAGCTTCTTAACCGAACAATAACAGGCATTTTCCATATTTATTCTACGTTTAATTTCCTCCAGAGTATTATTTATGATTTACTGTTGCTCCAGGATATGAATTTTTTTCATCTTTCCAAATGATAAAGTTCCAATTTTTATATTTCCATTTTGTACTATCTCTGGCCACGAGACATAATGATATGCTTTGTCTTTTCGGGATTTAATTCTTCTAAATCTATTTCTTTACTTGCTTCAGCAAAATTCCTGTACATTCTCTAACATTTTTTGGATTTTTTTTCGTAACGTATTCTCATCATCCGCATAAGCAAGCAGCTGATGTAACTCGTTCAATTCAAAACTCTCTCTGTTATCCTAGACTTTCCTAATGGCATATTTGAATCACCTAAAATCATACTGCACTTTTTCTAAATTATGAAATATGGGATTAAGATATGTTTGAGAGCAGAATTATTAATAAAATGTTATAAATTGCTGTTTTGGAGACAAACTGGAATTTATCTGCTCTAACTTTAATAGTAAAGTCACCGTTTGGGGTCCAACTGCACAAGTTATTCGTCTTTTCTGACAAATCATATTTTAGGCGACACAATTGTCTGAGATACAACATGACCACTATCGGAAACAAACGCACGACTTCACTAGAAACCTAATGATGGCGGAAATTAAGCCGAAACTAGACATTAACAAAGGTAAATTACCGTAATAGTTTCAATTAACAGAGAAAAGCTGTTTGTATGACAAATGCAAACAAGTTATTAAAGAATTAAGTGATTTAAAATACACACGATTGATGTAATGGCTACGATACCAACTTGGTTTGCTTTCCTAGTTTACTTTACATACAGTGTCCAGCAAGGTAGTACAGATGTGTTACAGTGGCAATATGTAACTATTCTCACGTAACTTCACACCTTTCGCTTGACAAAAATTTGCAAGATGTAAGGAATTAAATATTATAACGTAAAACGTTATAAGGAAGTCAGTATGATTTATTTTAAAGTTCCGAATAAACGGTATACGTGAAAGGGTTTATGTGGAAGTACACAAACTAGAAGAGCTTCGCTTAAAGTGCCTCCTCCGGGGAACAGTTTGCCGATACCTGGCTTCATTAAGAGGAGCGGAGTATGGAAATCTGCCATCGAACGTAACAAACTTTCTTTGTTAAAAATGGAATTGTTATCTGAATTGGAGCAGGAATTCAAATAATTTTTAACATAACTCAGTTATGTAAATGCGTATCGGGAGAAGGCAAATTGTACAGCAGCTCGACTTTGTGTTATATAAACAGGAATACGTAAATACCCGGAGGAAGACACAATTGTCCCCAGCAGATCTGCACTGGGTCATGTTGGTTGATTTGCTTTGCTGTGTGGCTGCGAGGCAAATGACGTCACTAATAGATGATGGTTTGATCTTGAATTGTGCATTATCACTCAGTGCCGAGCAGCGATGACAGCCGATTGAATTAGTGGCCGCACCATCGACAATCAAATCATTTTGTATTTATCTATATGGCAAGCTTTTGTAAAGCCCAACTTGTATTAACCCCTTCCCCCGCACTGGATCGGAAGCAAAACACGTGGCAGAGTTAAAAACACAGTCACCTCACGGTTACAAAGTCTATTACATTTCGTTTTAATAAGCTTGTTCAGTAACTGTACCAAAAACTGTGTATTATCTCTAACAAATATGATGACAATTAAAAGAGGTCAAATCATTAGATTATTGTGTATTTTCGAATCCCACCTAGCGTATCAATGAAATGTCATTTTTTTTTCTTTTTAAATGAAGAACTGGCGTCGTGAAAGTCCATTAAGTTCGGAGTCATGTCACCTGTTTTTCTAGTTCTGTAATGGGAGATATATCTTAAATGGACAAAAAGAATATTCCGTAATAAAGTAACACCATTAAACAAAAAGTAAAGACGAAAACTAGAAGAAAGTAATGAAGGAACGTAAACAGAAATTACAAAAGGACAGAAAAAACATATGGTACAAAAAATAAGATAAATAAGGAACGAAAAAAAAGTATGAGACCAAAGATGTACGGCACAAGAACAAAGCACAAGAACATAGATGGACGCCATGAGAGCAAAGAGGGAAGGAACAAGAAGGAATGCCCGCGAGCAAAGAAGAACAGTACGAGGAGGAGGAAGACAAGACATCACAGAAGGTAGGCACATAAATAAAGAAAGAAAATACTAGAATAAAATGGGAATCACAAGAATAAAGATAAATGTTAGATAGCAAATAAGTTAGGCACAAGAACAAAAAGGGAGGCAGAATAACAGTGAGGGAAGGCTTAAGAAATAAGGAAGGTATAAGAACAAACAAGGAAGGCACAAAACAAACAAGAAAGGCATGAAAACAATGAAGGGAAAGCATACATCAAGAACGCAAAAGAATAGAACTGAAGTGCACGATGACAAGTAAGAAAGGCATAAAAGCAAAAGAGGGAAGTATAAGAATAAATAAGAAACATAAAAAGTAAGGGAGGCACAAGGATAAAGATGAATGTTAAGAGATCTAATAAGTTAGGAACATAAACAATAATGGAGGCAGAATAAGAGTTAAGGAATGCTTAACAAAGAAGGAAGGCACAAGAACAAAGAAGGAAGGCACAAATCAAACAAGAAAGGCATGAAAACAAACAAGAGAAAAACATACCTCAAGAAGGGAAAGGAATGAAAACGAGGTGCACGATAAAAAATGAGGAAGCCACAAAATCAAAAGAGGGAAGCACAAGAACAAATGAGAAACGTATAAAAAAGAAGGGAGGCACAAGGATAAAGATTCAAGTCATGCGGACAGACATGGAAGACACCAAAAAAAAGTAAGTCACGAAATAAAGTAGGGAGTCATGAAAACAAAGGAAGAAATCACAAGAACAAAGAAGGAAGTCACGAGAAGAAAGGAAGTTACGAGAACAAAGATGAAAGTCATGAAAGAAAGAAGGAAATCATGAAAACAAAGGAGGAAGTTACAAGCGGAAGAACGGAGGAGGAAGACACGAGAACAAAGAAGGAAGACACGAGATCAAAGAAGGGAAACAAAAGAAAAAAAGAAGGAAAACATGAGAACAAAGAAGGAAGGCGGAAGGACAAGAAGGAAGGTACGAGAACAAAGAAGGAAGGCACGGGAACAAAGAATGAACAGACGAGAACAAAGAAGGCACGAGAAAAAAGGATGAGGGAAGAATAACAAAGAAGAAGGCACGATAATAAAAAATGAAGGCGGAAGAACAAAGAAGGTAGGAAGGCACGAGGCCAAAGAAGGAAGGTACGAGAACAAAGAAGGAAGGCACGAGAACGAATAATGAGGACACGAGACCAAAGAAGGAAGACACGATGCGAAAGAGTTAAAGCGAAAAAAAAATAACGAAGGCATGAGAACAAATAAGGAAAGCGGAAGGATAACGAAGGAAGAAACGATTCGTGCAGTTTAGTTTAAGTTGGTTTATATCTTTGTCGTATATCTTATTTCCTCCTACTAGGGTGTTAGTGACCAATGTTGTCTTAGTTGGAAGTCCAAAGTCGTATTCTACAGTAGATACTGTAAGACATGTCATGCATGGGACAAGTATTGCAAGCATCTATATTCTTCGAAGAGTTTTTAGTATCACATGAAAGAGAAGATGTTAAAATCGTTATTTTGGTTAGGTCTCAATCAATATAATACTCCTCTACATCATGCATAGTGACTCTGTGTTTAATATTAGGTAGACAACTCTCCCCCGTGTTGCAATTCATCTATTGAAATATAAATTTTCAGCTTGTTTTTCCATTGGTTCATAGCACGATACTTGGAAAATGAAATCAACCCGTTCCTTTTAAAATTTAATCACAAATGTATAGCGGGCACTATTTATTTAAATGCACTCAGTGCTTATCACTACAGGTTATAGTGGTTATAGCACCATTATGTATTCTAGCATGGCCAAATGGTCGATTCTAACTGCGGCACACACAAACCCAGTGTATGAATTAGAAGTGAATATTGCCAATATCATGCTTTATTGAAGAGCCAGATATTGAAGTATCATAAATTCTCCATTCTCTGTGTTTTTGTGAAATACACTTATCAGTCGAAACGTGGGAAAGGCTGAGTATTATTGTTTACATCATATTAATCTAATTTTTATTACAAGTTACTGAGGTAACTCAGACATTTCAATTAATAACTCCGAAATGGAAGAATTCGCGTTCGATTGTGGGAAAAGGCAAGGAATTTTCAACGTCTCATCTTAAAATAAGAGTAGTCTGAATCTCACAGTTTCCTGCCAAACCCACGTAGAAAGGAGAAGCTCAGGAACCAGTGTGATGTGAAGCTGCGCTCCAGCTTGGATTCGAATCTCCATTGGGAAATTAGCTGGTTGTGATGTTTCCTGGGTTTTCCCCGAAATGTATGACGAATATCACATAATCTCATGATGAGTGTATGATCTCATGTCACCAAAATATCCTTGTCACCAATTCCACTGATAATGAATAACCTCGCAGTTAACACAGCGTCTATAAATATGTTTTAAAAATAACAGGAAATTTATAAAATCTCTTGGATTACGTGAAAAGTCTTTATTCTTAATGTGTTAATATGTTCACAGGTCTTGTTCGTGTCACAGCCTGTCACACACATCAGGCCTATTAATGTAACCAAATTTACTGTTATGAGATGTTTATTAAAATATTGTCTTCCTCCAACATTAATCACAATTGAATCCTGAATTGCAGAAACCTCACATGTCCGTTTGAATAAATTTTTCAGGATGCACAAAAATCTGATTATCTTCAACAGAGTTTGGTGTTTTGAAATGACTGTTTCACATACACGAACTTGCATTTTTCCTTTATTATTTTCTAAAAGAAAATCTGAATTGTCTGGGAATGAGGTTTCTGTAATTCGTAACAGGCAACGATCATTTTAGTAAATGTTATGTTTTATTTAACGACGCTCGCAACTGCAGAGGTTATATCAGCGTCGTCGGTGTGCCAGAATTTTGTCTTGCAGGAGTTATTTCACATACAAATAAATCTACTGATATGACCCTGTCGCATTTAAGCACACTTAAATGCCATCGACCTGGCCCGGGATCGAACCCGCCACCTCGGGCATAGAAGGCCAGCACTATACCAATTGCGCCAACCATCAATGTTCACGTGAAGAAAATGGAGGGGAACAATTTCTTTGAGAGAAAGACAAACAACGTTAAATGCATATTTAAGCCAAGGAATTGGGAAAATACACCGACATACAGATATACAAATTTATGTGAACAATATTTGTAATTTCTCAAATCCCTTTAAACCCTGTCAAAATTATATACGTTGAGGAGTTTGCCTTGTAATGGAAGGTAGGCAGGTTTAACTTTATTGATACGTTTTTTCATAGTGTCACCAATAACATATCTGAAGTTCATTAATTTTGGTAGACGTCTTCAACAAAATGGAACGGGACTTTTGAATCACTCTGGTATTTTTAAAAAGGTGAAAAAATATTTTATATTTTACTTTTTGTATAGCTTCATAGTCAATAATATATGCAATTTTAATATTCCAAGTGTTTAACAAAGGTTGGTACAATGATTTTATGGGGATAATTGTACTATCTCTATTGGTAGTAGTAAGTTGCAAAAAAACCTTGGTAGCAGGAGGGTTAATTATGCTTCGTCCAAACTCTCTCACACGCTCCTTTCTACGCTTTTTGGCATGTCTTGGTTTTAGCGGTTCACTATTTTTTGCATTCATTCTTATCTCAACTTTTCTTATTGTAATATCTCGCATGTACTCTGCTTGCGACTTCTTTCGCTTCCATAACAAATCTATAGTGACTCTTGTAAAAATTATCAATACCAACATCCACGTAATAGATATAATAATAGATTATTATATTTGTTTTAATATCTAATCTCCCTTGCGTAAGTGAATTCATCTAGTTTGCACTTGCACGACCGATTATAATAATATTAATAATTATTAAGCTTTGGTTTTTCTGAACTGAAGCATTCGACGTCCGAGGTGCGAGGCCCTCCTCGCACAAATCTGGACTACACGAGAGATAGTGGGTGGTTTCTATAACTGCGTGATGCGAGGTTTGCGCACAGTGCAGCCATAGAAACCACTCACTATCTCTCATGTCGTCCGGATTTGTGCGAGGCGGGCCTCGCACCTCGGAAACCGCGTGCGTCGTTTCAGAAAAGCCAAGGCTTTATCGTATCAATGTATAATTCCATTTAGAAGTTCCCGAGATCAAAATGGGCTATGTTATCTAAAGTAAATTTTAAGAAAAGTGCAAAAATTTCCTATATCTGATTTATCTACTGATTTTTTCTATACCTTTCACACATCTAAAATAAATAATTTCGAAACTAACCCTTTCACTGTGTAAAGTTTTCAATTCAAACTTGCCAATAATGTCAATAACTGATTTTCTAAAAAAAAAAAAAAAACGTGACATAGCCCATTTTGATCTCGGGCACTCCTGATTTTCATTTTATATTCACATCATTTGAAAACTGCCATCTATCGGTTGATGTAACAAGGATAGTGATGGTGCTACTTCTGTATCAATTTTAGGATCTTAATTTTACAGAAATTTGTTGCACATTTTTCCAGTTTGCAATTCGAATACAGGCATTTCTCTTAAAAATTAACTTCTTCCACTTTTGATTTCGATAATCTATAAGCTGCATTTGGTAAGGTCTGAATTGTAGATGCATGTAGGAAGAATTCCAAGAGCACTTAGTCCACTCATGTCTCCATTGTACTATATCCAAATTTTGATGTAGGAGGGAAATAACCCGTAAATTTCCTTAAAGAACCCTCATTTAGGAATGGAGTGTTTACTTGCCGTAAATCTACGACACTGGCCTCCCACATTTACTTTACTTAAAAGGGCAGGTATTGTAAGGATTTCTGTCACTTAAAATTCCATTGCCCTCGGTCGAATTTGAACACGCGAAGCTCGGAACCTACTAGACCACTGAGAATCACTGTAACCCAGGATAACTACTAGGGTTTATTACATTACCAAATTGCATTACACACTGAACGGTAAAGGAATTCGAAGTTACCTTACAATTGTTTTATATTCAAAGTTAAACGATGGTATCGTGAGATGTCGTATATCGTGAGCCATCAGTAAGTAAATGGTCGCATCACTAAATGTCAGTGTAATATTTTGTTATCGCATAGAGAAAGAGATGAATTCAGCTGTTGTGGATTCCACCGTGCCGTGCGTACGAGTATACGATCGCATCACTACGGGAATGGCATTGTAAAATGGTTATCACACAGACCGCGATATTATGCGTGATGTGTAATGTAGTTATGAGTCGACCGCTATGCAAAAGAGATGTGACCTTATGGCTTTTTAGTTTCGTTATATATATATATATATATATATATATATATATATATATATATATATATATATATGTATACTGCAATGCTATTCCTATAACCAAGGGTGGAATGATGTGTCGTTTATGGATATTCCACCCCTATAGTATACATACTCTCCTTTTCAATTAGCACAAACACATAACCTGTCCAGCATTTTCACAGGAAAAAAAAATTGTCATCACTTATGCTTCTGCCCTTATTATCTCTGTTTTCTCAAGCGGTGGCCGTTCGCCATGCTGATCACATTCATAAGGAATCTACAGTTTTGTTTGTGTCTAGCGTTCATCTTTAATATTAACAATGGCGGGGAAGGAACAAGCTACAATGCTCAGTCGTTGAAGTAGATTATTTACTTTCAGAGAGAGAAATTTATTAATTGTAACTCAATTCATTTCATTATTTCCATTTCAAATTTTGTTTCAGTCTTGACTTTTGCAATGCTTTCAACCGCAGAAATCACTGAGCGACGGGAAAATGGGAGAATATTGAATATATGAATAAAGATGAAGTTTTGTATGAATGTGTTGTGTTCGACTTTAAAAGCACTATCCTGAGAGTTCACTGGAGAAATTTCAGGAATCACTATAACTATTAATGAGGATAAAATCTCGAAATTACATATTTCAATGTCCCGCATTTCCCTCCTTAGTTGTTTAACTGATATTTGTGAAACTTCATCATTATAATGAAGTATATGAAAAGAATTCTGACGATCTAAATGTCGATGTTAACATTTTAGTAAACACAGGCTTTCAGTATCAAGAAAGCTGTTCTCGCAATTCTGTCTCTGTCTGTTTAAAGATATTTTTTCGATGAGATTGATTAATTTGTTTCCATATATAATATAATACGAGTTAACTTATCTGTGGAGCATTCACATGAAAAGTAACAATTTTTTATAAAAATTAGGCTACATGTTTTATTTGGAAGAGTAACACAAAATGATCATTTACTTACTCGATGTCGATGTGGAATATAGGAACTAAAAAAAATGTTAGAAATACAGGATGAACCGTAAGTAATGTTATCAATTTGAGAGTGTTATTCTTTGAGATATTTCAAACAAAAAAGGTTTCATACAATTTCTCTCATTTTTCCTTCCTTTCCGAGGTAAAAATTATTTTATATGAAACATTTCATAAAGTGTTTTGGAAAAGCCATTGATGTAATTTCCATTATTCTCAGTTGATTTAAGAAAGCAGTGAATTATGATAAAAAAATGTTGAAATATTTTTTTCTTTAAATGTGCAGAAATTTCTATTTCTATTAACTACCATGGAAATGAGCCTTTCAGACATTACAAGGAAGCAATAGAGATGTTCACCAGGAAACACTTTAAAAACCCAAGCCACCCATTCCACCACTATCCCGGGATTTCCAGGGGCAAGTAATAATAATAATAATAATAATAATAATAATGATAATAATATTATACTAATAATAATAATAATTATAATAATGATAATAATAATAATTATTATAATAATGATAATAATAATAATAATAATAATCCTAACATTATTCCTATTTAACATTACCTCATTCTTTTGAATCCAATGAAAGTATTTCCTATGTTGCAATGTCAAATTAGGTAAGTGTAATTTAATGTTTTAGACGGGATTCAACACTCAGTTCCTCTGTCTGGTTAATTTCTACCCTTTTTGCAACTTCATGGGCTTTACATCGTACGAAACAATATTGACTTATAGAAGGTATAATTTTCGTTGTCAGATAATAAAGAAAAAAATATTCCATATTTAATATAATTAGTCATTGATTTTTATGTGTGAGCACTGGTGAAGAACATAAAAATTTTCATTTGGGACTTTTTTTGTTTAATTTCCTTATTTTAAAGTTAAAAATTCATTATACGAAAAGTATTCAATCAAGAGCCAATTCCATGCAAAGTTATGTGAATTGACATATAGAGAATATTCATGCAAAATTTCATGCAAATTGGAGCAAATAGAAATCGCGAGAGACCACTGTATGATGAAAAATGGCGTTTTGAGAAAATGCAGTTTATTAAAAAATATTGATTTTTCACATTGAGTGTTTCAGAACTTCCCAGCACCATAGCTTCCCCCTTCCTTTTTCTTCTTGACTTCCTCCTCCCTCATTTTTGACATCTTGGCCAACCTCTTGGAATCAGTATTTGACCTCTTATTCTCATACAGCGTCGTCTTGTTTCGCCTCGCTGCAATCTCTTGTGCTACTCCTGGACGATCCTCCTGTCTAACAGTGGTCCTGCACTGTTGCATGACACTGCATCCCGAATTGTACTCTCCAACAGCATTGCAGGTTGCTATGTCCAGCCTCTTTTTGGAAACAAAACTTTTCTTTGGGCATTTTGGGCCATATTGAAGTGTGTAAACTTTCGTTTTCACTTTGGGTTGATTACGGCGGTATTACTTTCTAAATATGTCAAAAGATGGCAGATGAAGCATGCTTTGAAGCAACTACAGCGAAAACTGAGTAAAATTTAAATATGAGAGTTGAAAAATAAAGATATTACTTACAATTGAGGAAAAGTGGGAGTTACACGTTTTAAACCCCTTCAAGCGGCATTCTAAAAATGCCCGCCAGGCCTTTAAAAATGGCGGATGAACGTTAAGTATAGAAAAAAAGTAGACAAATGTGTAGTCATCATTTATATTAAAAAAAAAGAAACAAAAAAAAATGATTTTTTTTGCTATTTTAGCGAAAAACTAGTGTCCTTTAATTATGCAGATTCATTACATTTTATTTGGTAACATATTAAATACAGCCAAAAACACTTGTTTCTAAAATCTTATTTTGTAATTTATTACGTTAATCTGTCCCAAATGATTTAGGAACGAAGATATTTTGTTTTTTAAATAGTTATCGTATCTTTATATTTTGTCAAAATATTTTTTCAGCATTTTGGTAATTTTTTCATGCGTATTCTGTCGGTCTCTAATGACGAAACACAGTTGTGAATTGGTTTATATTAAACATATTCTTACATATATACATACATACATGAAATTAATGTAATTGTGTTTTTCATTACTTTTTAGTGCGAGAATGTTGGGATAATTTTCCGTGTCATGGATGTAGAATGTGCAAAGATACTGGAGAAAAGGAGCCTATTTTTTGGATTCACTACCAAGAGCTCTTCTCCAGAAATGGACCAAACTTCTTGCACCACTTTGAGCACTATAGAAGTGGCGAATAGCACTGTAAATATTTTTCGTCATACAGATAATGAAATTCATATATGCCATTGGTATCTCGTGAAATTTACCTGCGCGTCAGGGGAAGAAGAAAGTAGACTGAGAAGCTTCCCTCCCTCGCAACGCTCCTACTCGTAGCAAGCGAGCTCACTTACTCCCACCATAAAGTTCTTACTATAAGCTACGGCGCACGCTACCATTTGGTTTCACGAGGTAACGAATGACCTAAACACAAGTTTATTATTTCTTTTATCTAGACTATACCGTCTGCCGTTTGTCTTCGTAAACAAAACAAGTGTTCCTCTCATCTATCAAGACTCTACTGGCCTTTGGCGGGTAATACTTCGAATAACATGAAAATAAACATGAAAATTATTATACACGGACATCATTTTATTTTACTAACATTTCTAATATTAACCTGGTTATACCTTTGGATTGACGGTTGAGAACAGGAAACGCCGTTTGCTACCCACGTCCAAGACAGGAGTTCGATGATACTGGCGTAAAATACAAACAAATCACTTTACTAGGTATAGGAGGGAAGAAAATTAGTTCATCAATTTACGTAAACTAGGAAATACAGCGATTTTGAGTTTGATAATTTTTCTGTACTGTATTAACAATAAGTGTTTTACTCAGGAACTAAGCTATCCATTCGGACGTATTCAATATAGAGAATAAAGTTAAATTGAAAAGTAATCATAATATGGATATTTAAACACATTTTTTTTTAATAGTGGCCGTTCATTTCGATACAGACTTTAGTTCTTTTGTGTATATTATCGCACTAGCCTATAGACTACTGTACCTAATTCCAATTACCAGTTTCGCCCTTCGTACTAGTAACTCATGTTAAAATAATTCTGTACCTACTCTATAAAAGAGTACCTTACGTTCTGTAAGTTCAATCTTCACTTCTGCCGATCCGAAAAGATAAATTTACTCATACATACTATCTACTGTCCGTCCAAGTGGTTTTTTCGCAGGGTCGTAGAAAGGAGTGAAGTCACGTGACAGTTAATCATTTAACGAGGTCCTTTTATTTAAGTTATATTAAACAGTTGTATAATATTACGTAGACGTCCAATTTCTAACAGAAATTAATGTTTTCAGAAAAGAGCTAAGACAGCTCATCCACTAGCCTTTACAGAAGGACGAGCAGAGTCGTGTGGCGGAAACTGGGATGCGACGTAGGCAAACGGACGACAGTACCTGTGCGAAAATATGATTCAATATTGGAAGCTCTTTCGTCACTGGAAAACGCGAACATATTTCCGGAACGTAGTATACTCACTAACTCAGTAATGTTTACTATGACCGTAAGGAGACTTTGATTGTATACGCGGCCTTGGTTCTGTGTGGAGGACGATTGGAAGTTTACTAGTAGAGGGGATGGGAGTGAAGTACATTCACAAACTCAGGTACAGTAAAAATTGAAGTAAAAATAAATTGATGTCCCTGTCCTATATCGATTTTATTGTAAAAAGAATCGCTACATATAAATATCGGAAATGCTAGAATACCATCTCTTCCCTAGCAGCAAACTTCTCTCTCCCCAGGTCAGGAAAGGTAGCAACTTCCTTGATTATATACCTGTGGGCTGTACAAGTGTTGGCCCGGCAACAGCCCTGTCCCCGGGGCCCAGAGGGTCGACCTCCTGCCGTATCTCAAGAGATAAATAGCAAGGGAGGATCGTGACGAAATATGTGACATGGCAATTCCCGACCAGAGTTTCAACGCCTGTTGGAATATCGGGGAAGATGACCCAGCATTCGGCCGCTCGCTATCTAGCAGGCATACACACCTGGCCGGGGAATACTTCCCTTTCTTACAATCACTATGACGCTCATCCAATTCCGTACACAACTGATCAAAAAAGCCCTTCACACAGAAACAAAGAAAGAGTTCTTTTTAACAGAAATTTGAAGGGTAAAAGGGAACAATAATCAAAATCCAAAAATTCGAAGAGTGAGATTTTGATGGCGTATTGTAAAGAGTAACTGGGCCCAACCATAATTTATTAATCATAGTCCACTTTAATGAGGCGCCAAACTTTAGGGTCCTTATGAATAACAATCGAAGTCCATTGGTTAAAGCAGGGGTTCCCAACCGGTATGTCACGACACACTGGTGTGTCGCGAAGCTCCATGGAATGTGTTACGAAATTTTGGAATTCAAAAATAAATTTTATGCGGTCCAGAAATTCCCTTTACAACGGATTTTTATTTACAATGAAGTCTTTGATATGGTACATTTTATTTTCAGACGGACTTTACCAATGAAACATGAACACCTGCAACAATGTTCAGTTCAGTTTCTCAACCAAAAGGCCACATATAGAGAAAGTCTGTGCAACTCGCCAAGAACAGCCTTCACATTAATTTTAAATAGGCGTGTTTTCAAAAACGATAATAACATTATTTTATCGATCATCCACACAGATAGGTTGGGATTTTTGACATATACCTTTGTTTTCCTTTTTTTATGCCACTCAAGTTGCTGCTTGTTCTTTTACAATTTTCGATTGCGTGTTAACACCAACTTATCTACAACACTGGATAATCGAAACTACTTAGAAGTTGTTATCAGTGTTTTTTCTGGCAGAACGCACTGGAACGGCGTTCTGGCACCATTTTGTTGCATTTTTCATCATGGAACAGAAATGTATGTGAATAATTATGTTTTTAATATAATTTTTCTTTGAATTCCGCTTAGATCTTGAAAGTCTTAGTTGGACGAAAAGGAGATTAAAAACGACAAAATTCCTTTGCAGTGAACATCTCCCCGTCCGCTATAAAATATTCTGCACAAAGTTGCACCACCCTTTTCTCCAGAAAAAGATTATTATTATTATTATTATTATTATTATTATTATTATTATTATTATTATTATTATCATTATTATTATTATTATTATTATTATTATTATTATTAAAATCAAATAAGTTTGTCGCGATATCGTGGGCGTTCAGTGAAGTGTGTCGTCAGTCAAAAAAGGTTGGGAACCACTGGGTTAAAGGAAAGAAAAATCAAAGTTCGAATTCAGTTAAAATGTTGTGTAATTAATGTATTTCCTTCTTAGTATTGGTCCGCCATAGCCAAGACCATTGTTGTTAAATGAATTTAATGAGAGCAATGTATTGTTGAAGTCCAGTGTGTAACAGAAAGTCATTGAAGCAAGTCATAGTGGGTATGATATGTCCAGAAATGTGAAGAAGAAACCAAGAACTGGCCGATTATCTGATGCTAATAAAATCCGTGACGTGTGTCATATTGCGGGAGAGAGCAGCAAAAAGGACTGAGTTAATCATATGAACCACTACGTATTTAACCCTTTGAGTGCCCATCACGTTTACATCATTATTTTATAATTTTGATAAAGTGCCAGTCACGAACTAATCGTGATATGGTTCAATGGAGAAGTTCACTTTGTGTACATTTACTTGGCATTTTTCGTATAGGCCTAATACTACGCAAAGGAGTTCGGCATTAAGAGGGTTAATTAATTATTATATCGTACTTAGGTTAGGTCTACATTTTCGTTCTTTCTCAGGATTTTAATTTTTACAGCATTGGGAAAATAGTTACACTAAGACGTACTGTTGAAAATTAAGCAACAAAACGTAGTTTAAAGTCAAGTTATTGATTCATAATTTCAGGACAGATATCAGTGAAATATTTGCACATTGACCCATGTTCTCTGAATATTACTTTAAATAAATGGCAGCGTTTCGAACTTAATTTTGTTATACATCTTGATTACACAACTTTTAACACTGTATCACTTCGGAATATGTAGGCCTATTATATGACTTTATTGTGTTAAATTCTATCGTACCTGGTTTACATGTTTCGACCTATTATGGGTCATCTTCAAAACTGGTCGTTGTTGGTCTTGGCGCCTCTTGTTTTGTTTCCTGTGAGGGTGTGTTTGTGTGGTGTAATGTGGAGTCAAAGAGTGTGTGTGTTCTGAAATTGAGTTGTGTGTTGAGAATTTCATTGAGGTGTGTTTGTGTGTGTCTGTATATTTCATATTGTTCTAGTGTGTTTAGTTTCTGTATTTTTGGTTGGAAGTGTAGTATTTCGATGTCTGTGTTGATGTCTCTGTAGGTATGGTTAGCATTTGTGTGATTGTTCTGCATATGTGGAAGTGTTTTGTAATTTTGTTATGGTCGTGATGTGTTCTTTGTAACGTGTTTGAAATGATCTGCCTATCTGTCCTATGTAATTTTGTTATTTATTCAAAACACATCTGGTTGAGGTTCTGGCTGATATGTACGTCTATTAATAGGCAGTACATCTCACTTAACGATATATGTCAGAGGAAGAACAATTGCTTGTATGCATCTGAAGTCTGATTAGTGGAATATGTAGCTAATCGGAGATGTATGCATTGGAGAGGGAAAGGAACTGACCACTCTACCCAATTATCTCCTGGTTTAGTTGTCTCATGTGTGATGCCTTATTGGTGTCACTTATGAGGTTCAAACCTGTCTTTGGACAGTTGACTAAACAACTCAAAATAAGAAATGTGACTGATTGATCTTTCCGTGTACCTTTCATCTGTGAAACAATTACCAGAAATAACTCTCAGAAGAATCTGTAGTGACATTACATTGGAATCAAATTGACACACAAAACTATTTATTAATCTGTAGTGACAATGTTATTTACGAAAACATTAAAACACTCAATTACTTAATGCAGATGCAAGAATTATAGGTGGGGCAGGAAATATCACTATGCAATTAATTCAAATAAATAACGATTTATTGGAACGATAAATAATTCGCCCACAAATTAAGGTAACCACAGAGATCGAGAATACAAAACGGGTAATTTTAATATTTATCATTTCATTAGTTTGCTGGCCCAATTATAAAACTATTTCATTAATATATAAATGTTATTGTAAGATTTGAAGTGAACCTTACAGAATCTTTATTAATATTTTATTTTTCTCAAAATAGAGATGTGCGACAGTCACTTACAATAGTATCCTGTCGATAGTATAAGATACTATCGATAGTCATTACAAACTTTTTATTAATTAGTTATAAACTGAACACATTTCTGAATGAATATACTGAATGTAATCTGAATTGCATACCAATAATACAGAATATTATAATCTGTCCTTGAAATTCCGAACATTAGGCATCATTATGTGTTTTCTAAACATGTTACCTTTGTTCCAAAGAAAGTTTCCCATTAAAGTAAGCATTTCCTCTTTCCAAGAGGACTGAAGATTCCAGTGAACATTGATACTTCACGGTCAAATTAGTTCTGGGTGAATGGTGTAGTGCTGCTTATGATTAGGTTTTTCTCCGGAGCAGTTGTTTGCGCTCTTTCAATCGGAGGCCTCCGGTTACCTCCGATTGATGCAGCGCAGGTTCTATACGTGCTGTGGCGCAGATATACACTTTGCACTGAGCATTCCTTTAATCGGATCAGGTAGTGATTCGAGTCCGCTGACGTCCGCGTATCTTTTAAAATAAGTTGTAATTTGTTGTTGTTTATTCTCTTTTTTATGTTTATGTCTCTCTTCTTCTTCGGCTCTTTTTTTTTTTCTTGTTTTGCTGAGGTGCTAAGTTAGCTGACAGATTTTGTTCTAGTTTTGAAATTCATAGTATATGTGGAAAGGCGTATTAGTTTTATGTCATTCATCAAATTAATAACATTAAATCTAACTGCAAAACAAATGCAGAAGTAAAGCTTTTCAGTGGCTAATGTAAACATTTATACTGTAGTTCTCCAGGAAACACTCGTTTATTCACAAACAGTTTTTGTCAATTATTATTATTATTCTAAACGGTTTAGTTTAACGTAAAATATATTAAGGGAGTTTCAATGGGTTAAAGTTTACTGTCCAAACTAATTTATTCAGATTCTTCACCGGACAGGATTGTGATCATTGTGTTAAAGGGTGTCAGTATTTGAACTGCCTCTTCTAAAAAGCGCCACTCTTTCCCTGTAATAAAAAATATAAGCGGATATCAACTTAAGGATAATTGTAATTATATTATTACCACATGTTTCTCTAGTTTTATTCAGAAACTCATTATTTTAATCTAAACAGTAAAATAAAACTGAAGTTGTCTAAACAGTAAAATATAACTCAAGTTGTCTTTAAATATTTCACGTGTATTTTATTGCCTCGAAAGTTACATTTTAAAGACGTTTCAAGACTTTTCTACACTGTGGGCCTTTGGGAACAATAGCACTAAAACAATTTAAAAATAAATCGTATCAAATGTTTTGCGTAATTGTTTTTGTCGGCGCTTTCATCAAGTTCGCGATTGCGCGATCGCTTCAAATGGTCTAACAAATTTGAAGTTGCACCACCCTCAGAATAAATTCGCCCACAAAGTTTACAGCGTACGACTTTATTATTATCTTAAACTAAATTAAATAATTTCCATGCGACAGATATTCGATTTGGTGGCATTTTATTCCACTCATAGCTACCGTCATTCCGTACGTGTCGGTCGTCCTTGAGCTAACTGTCGCTTCGCTCCGAACCACCGCATCCCTCCGTATGTCCCCTGTTCCACCTACGGTAGTACCGGAGATCACCGGTGGAGAGCTTTATTCGTAATCTCCGATTCCTCCGCGGTAGTAGTCACTCCGATGAGCAGCACTGGAATGGTGTATGGTAGGAGAAACGGTTGAATGGAAACGAAATACTGGATTTGTTTAGTTATGTATGAAAAATGAGTACGTGCCTAAAATTTGCGTAGTTAAATAGGGATTTAATGCAAAAAATGTACTTGGTAGTTAGGCTGAGTTTATAAATTATGATTTAAGGAACACTATCTTGCATGGAAACTAGGTCTAGCCAATCAGAAAGATACCATCTAATGTTTGAGCTCTCATTATGCTCTATCCTTAACGGACTTACTCTGTTATTTATGCGAGAGCTGTAGAAAGTTTTTATTCTACCCTTGGTTGCAAAGGAAGTGTCGTGTAAATCGTTCGTTTACGATTCAAAACAATACTTGGAACCACAGACTGGGACGAATCGTGAACGAATCGTTTCTAATATCTGATTGAGTCGTTGGAATAGACTCCTGAAAAAGAATCGCGTTTCCCAAAGCCAGTCTGAAACCCCTATAATATTATAAATTACACTGGTCAACAGTGATTTTGTTAAATGTACACTTTCTGCTGTTTCTTATGTAATGTCATCTGCCGATTTAAAAAATGAAGTCAGAATTTTTCTACCACCCACCACTTTTTTGTAATTTTAGAAAAATTAATTTATATTTATTGTCATTATACAGTCCTTAACATAACAATGGAAAGAAAATATTTAAAATATTTCATTGTATTCCTTTAACAATTGACCTATAACGTAAAATCATTGTTGCCTGTGAAGTCACAATTCATAAAAATGAATTTTATTCCTCGTAAGACTGCGAGAGTTAGTAACAATTCTCAGTTGAGTTGGAACTTACAATCATGGAAGAAATTTCATAACCCTGTCTTTTTGGCCTAATTTTAAGTGTGATAAAATTATCTTATAAAATGAAACACATCTCAAAATACTGTGTAAATCACAAACAATTTTTGTTACGTTTGTGGTTAATTAACTTTGAAAGCACACAGGTGAATTTTACTACACTATTTTAAGAGTGTTCTTGATTGAAAAATAGATGACAAGAACTGGGCTCCTGAAATCTATTATGCTCCATGTAATTCTATTAGACTAACTGGTTGGCTAAGCAGATCCCGTCACATGCTTCTTCCAGTTTCAGTGATTTGCCGGGAACCTAAGGATCATTCAACAGACTTACTTTCTAGGAACCACCGATCAGATGATTACAGAAAAATTGTCAGCGAGCTGATTCAGAACTATAACGTGATGGGGTGTCATGTAACTCTCAAAATAACTTCTTGGATTCTCATCTACTTTTTCTTGCATCAAAACTTTCGGGTAGTGAGCGACGAATATGGGGAGCGTTTTCATCAGGATTTTTCTGAAATGGAAAGGCGCTACCAGGAAAAATGGGACCCAAATATTCTGTCAGACCACTGCTGAACAGTCAAAAGAGATGTTTCTCAAGCGAAGAATAGCCTAAAATCTACTTCACACACATTTTAGGCAAAATATGATTTTAGGTAAAATGTAACAAGGTATCAATACTAGAAAAGTCTGAAGTACACTTCTTAATTACTCAAAAACCCTGGGCGATAGAAAACTTTTGAAAACAGATCTGAATTCAGCATGAAAAATGCTATAAGAATCACCCATTCTTTATCTTTTAGCAAAAAATAAATTTAATTTTTTGATCAGTGTTATCTTCCCTTTTTCGACACTATCAATAATCGTCTAAACTATCGATAGTATTGGAAACAATTTGACTTTCGATAGTTGATAGTTTTAATATCCATAGTACTATCGACTACAGCCCATCACTATCTCAAGAAGGTTCCCAGACGTATGTCTACGAATATTTCGTCCACTGTTTCGTACGTCCCTTTGATATTCTGTGCACTATATTTTTGGTCCTCTGGTGTCTTATGTCCACTATTACTTCGTCCACAATTTAAATGTCCATTGTGCTATTTTGTCCTCTGAAAGTTTGGTCCATATTTTATTATGTCCTACATTTATCGTTGTCCTCTTTATTAAGTTGTCCATTTTATTGTCTCGTCTACTACATTGCGTCCAATATTCTTGATTGTCCATTTGCATAAATGAGTGTGCTCTCCTTCTTTCGTAATACGCAGGTATTCCAGCAGTATGATGCCAATCGGTTATGCAATGGGCATAGCATATTTCCTTTTATTCACAGCGCCAATGTGTTAAAAAAATGTTATGTTTTATTTAACGACGCTCGCAACTGCAGAGGTTATATCAGCGTCGCCGGATGTGCCGTAATTTTGTCACGCAGGAGTTCTATTACATGCCAGTAAATCTACTGACATGAGCCTGTCGCATAAAGCACACTTAAATGCCATCGACCTGGCCCGGGATCGAACCCGCAACCTTGGGCATAGAAGGCCAGCGCTATACCAACTCGCCAACCAGGTCGACGCGCCAATGTGTACTTCTACCATTTCTACTCTGTGAATGAAAGTGGTAAGTACGTATAATTGTTGTGGACTGGCATGCCCCACCCTCTTACGGTTCTTTTCATATAACCCATTTTAAATATTTTCCCTTACTTCCAAATTTAATACTGAATCAATAAACTACATATTTCCATAGAAATTAGCATTATTATGCTACAAAATAATTAAATGCATTTCCATAGCAATCCTTCTTTTTTAAATTGCATATTGGAGGTACTTGTTACCAAAAATGAACAAAATATTCGGGAACAAAATATTTAGTTGACACAGAAACTAGTGGACAAAGGAAAATTGGAAAAAATTATGGACACAATAATTCTTGACCGATATATTAATGGAGAAATATTTTGGTGGACGAAAGGTTTGTTGGACTAATCTCCTTGGGCAATATAGCTGTGGACGTGAGATAATGACAAATTGTCTGATGGACGTACTGCTGTGGACGTATCGTCCTGAAAGCCTCAAGAAAAGTAAAACCAATGTTCTTGAGTACGTTTTAAGTAAATTTACTCTGAGCTCCGAACAGATTTTCTGATAATTTCCAAAGCAATCACATATAACTACTAAAAGATAAAAGGTATTCCTAATTTTTTTCTGTTCTAACAAACAACTACTAAGGTATTACAAAATCTGATGCAGAAAACACAATACTGGTACCGCTACTTAGTTCGTTATAGTAAGAATACTCGCAAAGTATTCTTCTCAATCAGGTATGCGACACAGGATTCATACATAGTCCTCCTCTCTGTGTCAAACTGTCGTGTCTGCATAGAACCCCCCCTCTAACCTTATAGTAAGATCGAGTACAATCCCTTTTCTTACTGGTCTTGACTTGACTTTTACACTTAGGTACGATTCGGCCTATTGTGCGCCCATATATAAATTATTATTTAAGTCCGATAGGTAGCTCGGATGGCATTCGTGAATCGGACGCTAACAGGTGGGCCATCCTGCCTCAGTCCCTGATAGAGCCAGGTCCCATTCCCATACAAGTAGCCTGATGAGTCCCAAGCCCGTTCTACATCAGTATCGGAATCCCGTACTACCCCGAAGACTTCACCCAAGTCTATTTTTACTATTGCGGATGATAGATGAAATGAGGGGGAGGTGGAGAGCGTTGGTGGAATGATAGAGAAACCGAGAGTATCCCGAGAAACCCCCTCTGCAACGTTTATCCACCAAAAATTCCATGATGATCTGGCCCCTCTCTTTAAGTGGGACTAACAGAATAAAACCTAATTCTCAACAGTAGACGGCGTATTATAGCTCACTGACGAAAACTGAAGTAAACCAATGAAGGAATAAATAATACAAATACATATTTGTAAGGTAAAGGAAAGAGAAAGGTGTTAATTTGTTGCAGTAATATGAAAACTAATAATTTTTTGGAGTACGGTAATATGAAAAGCAATATTTTGCTGCAGTAATATGAGAGGTAATAATTTGTTGGAGTGATATGAAAAGTATTAATTTGTTGCAGTAATATGAGAAGTAATAATTTCTTGAAGTAATATGGTAAGTAATAATTTGTTGCAGTAATATGAAAAGTAATAATTTGCTGGAGTTATATTAAAAGTATTAATTTGTTGGAGTAATATTAAAAGTATTAATTTGTTGCAGTGATATGAAAAGTAATAATTTGTTGCAGTAATATGAGAAGTAATAATTTGTTGGAATAATGTGAGAAGTAATAATTTGTTGGAGTAATATAAAAATGAATACAGTAATTTGTTGGATTAACATGAAAAGTAAAAATTTGTTGGTGTAATATGAAAAGGAATAATTGTTTGCAGTAATATGAAAAGTAATAATTTGTTGCAGTAATATGAGAAGTAATAATTTGTTGCAGTAGTATGAAAACAATAATTTGTTGGAGTAATATGAGAAGTAATAATTTGTTGGAATAATGTGAAAAGTAATAATTTGTTGGAGTAATATAAAAATGAATACAGTAATTTGTTGGAGTAACATGAAAAGCAATAATTTGTTGGTGTAATATGAAAAGGAATAATTTTTTGCAATAATATGAAAAGTAATAATTTGTTGCAGCAATATCAGAAGTAATAATTTGTTGGAGTAATATGATGAGTAATAATTTTTTCCAGTAATATGAAAAGTAATAATTTACTGGAGTAATATTAAAAGTATTAATTTGTTGTAGTGATATGAAAAGTAATAATTTGTTGGAATAATATTAAAAGTAATAGTTTGTTGCCGTAATATGAGAGGTTATAATTTGTTACAATAATATGAAAAGTATTAATTTGTCGTAGTAATATGAGAAATAATAATTTGTTGCAGTAATATGAAAGTAATAATTTGGAGTAATATGAGAAGCAATAATTTGTTGGAATAATGTGAAAAGTAATAATTTGTTGGAGTAATGTAAAAATGAATACAGTAATTTCTTGGCGTAACATGAAGAGTATTAATTTGTTGGAGTAATATGAGAAGTAATAATTTGTTTCAGTAATATGAAAAGTAATAATTTGTTGGAGTAATATAAAAATTAATACAGTAATTTGTTGGAGTAATATGAAAAGTAATAATTTGTTGGTCGGATATGAAAAGGAATAATTTTTTGCAGTAATATGAAAAGTAATAATTTGTTGCAGTAATATGAAAAGTAATAATTTATTGGAGTAATGTGAGAAGTAATAACTTGTTGGAGTAATATGAAAAGTATTAATTTGCTGCAGTAATATGAGAAGTAAAAATTTGTTGGAGTAATGTGAAAAGTAATAATTTTTGGAGTAATTTGAAAAGTAATAATTTTGGAGTAATGTGAAAATTAATACAGTAATTTGTTGGAATAATATTACAAGTAATAATTTGTTGGTGTAATATGAAAAGGAATAATGTTTGCAGTAATATGAAAAGTAATAATTTGTTGCAGTAATATGAAAGTAACAATTTGTTGCAGTAATATGAGAAGTAATATTATGTTGTAGTAATATGAAAAGTAATAGTTTGTTGCAGTAATAAGAAAAGTAAATAATATATAATGAAAAGTAAATAAAGAAATGAGCAAGTAAGTACCTTACAGATGCTGATAAAAAGAATAACTATTTAATAAACACAAGCAAGGAAGGAAGTAATATGTATAATTTAATAAATGTAAGCAAAGGTAATTTAATGTGTAAACACATTAATAATATAATAAAATTACAATAAGATAAATAAAAGATTAATTAAAAATAAAACATGTATAAATAGAAAAGTTGATATAATCAAGTAACAGCAAGCAGAATATAAAGTAACAAATAATTAAATAAAAAGTATACATGTATATGAAATAAGATAAATAGGAAAGTAAATAAATAAATCGAATCAACAACGGCTTGAACCAAACGCTTCATGTCTCTGCCTCTTTCAAGCTAATATATCTGACTAATGATGTACTCAATCAAAGGATTAGAGTATAAGTGCAGAATCAAGCGAAACCATACGCATTGTCAGCCTACATATGATCTTCACATTAGTACACTTCAATTATTAAAAGACTAAGTAAAAATAATAAAATATATAAATATAAAAGTTGATATAATCAAGTAACAGCAGGCAGAATATAAAGAAACAAATAATTAAACAAGAAGTATACATGTATACAAAATAAGACAAATAGGAAAGTAAATAAATAAATCGAATCAACAACGGCTTGAACCAAACGCTTCATGTCTCTGCCTCTTTCAAGCTAATACATCTGACTAATGATGTACTCAATCAAAGGATTAGAGTATAAATGCATGAAACCCTAGAATCAAGCGAAACCACATGTTTTCTCAGCCTACACATGATCTTCACATTAGTACACACTTCAATTATTTGTGATACGTCAGAGAGGTAGCGCTTAGGCTTATTCTTGGAAGCAGGATAAGGAACACTTATAGTATCTATGGTAATAGGCTATTTCGGGACTCGGCATTAGCTCTTCTGATAACGGTAATGCAATTTAGAACATGGAATTACGTTTCGTAGGAACAGACAAGCCTTGGATTATAAACATTTGCGTTCCAATATATTGATTTACAATTTGCTACAAGCAGATCTCCCACTCTAGCGTTTATAGAAGTGGTACAAATTTCAGACCAACGGTTGTCAGTTACCTCTTTCTTTTTTTATATTCGGTTATTTAAGGACGCTGTATCAACTACTGGATTATTTAGCGTCGATGGGTTTTGGTGATACCGAGATGGTATTTGGCGAGATGAGACCGAGGATGTGTCACAAATTACCTAACATTCACCTTGCGGTTGGGAAAAACACCAGAAAAATCCCAACCAGGTAATCAGCCTAAGCCGGAATTGAACCCACGCCCGAGCGCAACTCCGGATCAGCAGGCAAGCGCCTCTGCCGACTGAGGTACGCCGGTGACCGTCAGTCACCTCGGTTTTCCGTCTGAAAATGAGAAATCTCATCTACAGACGCATATAGATATGCATACATTGTGCGATTATGAAGAACGATGAAAAGACACCGTAGGAGGCGATTTCGTTATAGAATAGAAACAAGCCCAGGTAATGTTAATAAACTCTGTGATAACTGTGGTGATAATTATGTTCCATTGTGGTCGTAATTCGAATGGAAATAACTGCGATGATAACAGTATTCATTTTCATGACGTAAGTAATGGTATTGGTTATGTTATCAAATGCGAATAGAATACAGTTTAAGTCATTGCGATCATAGTGAATAATAATAATAATAATAATAATAATGTGATCATAGTGATAACGATAATGTGATCCTAGTAATAAATGTGATTGGCGTGATTGTAGTGACAATAGCGATAACACTGGTGAAACTTTAATGAATTTTTCAAGATGAAGTTGATGGTTATAGAGACTATGATGATGATGATGATGATGATGATGATGATAGTGACGATGTTGACGGTTAAGTTATAACGTTGACGGTGAAGCATGTGGTGACTATGGTGGTGTGAAAATACTGATAATTACGTTGATGTGGTGATACCGAATTACACTATGATAATCTGAAGATAATATTAAGGAATATGTAGACGCTGTGACAATGGTTATGACTAAAGTGGTGTGATAATAATGGTGCGTATGATGACTATGTTAATGTGAAGGTGGTAATGATTACTAAAGTGACTTGAAAATTGTGATAGTAATAATCAATATGTTAATGTCATGATAGCAATGTTGACTATGATGATGTGTGAAGGTAGTGGCTATTTATGTGATAGTAAAGGCGACAGTTAATATGATACCAATGATGGTTGTTGGTATAATAGTAATGACGACAGTTAATGCGATAACAACGGCGGATGTTGAGGGAATAATAATTTTGGCTGTTGACGTGATAATAATAAAGGTTCTTGATGTGGTGGTAATGATGGCAGTTGGTGTGACAGTAATGACCAGGCTTCGAGACTTCGGACCCAATCGAGCAGTTCAGTGGGAAATCCGCATAACGGCGTACTGAGTATAGTGATAAAGCGTACAGTGGGTGGGGGTACTGTAGAATGAATGCTAACAAATACGCAAAGGAAAACGCTCTGGATTTGAAGGTTCTGACGAATAATTTGGTTTTCATACAAACTGTGTCTGAAACTATAACACGGTTAGAAAAGTCAGAGCAAGAGATACCGGAAGCCCTCAAATTAATTTAGAAAATGATGCAGAGAATTAATGAGACATCAAGTACACCGGTTACTGAACGTGTAAAACAGAAGTGGAAATCAATTTTATGTAAAAATAACGGATATGGAACATTGTGTAACATAAACAGCAAATTAGTGGACATAGAGTCACCCGAGAATAAAGGACTGTCTCTTAGAGACTGCAATGAAGTTAGGTTTTTTCGTTTTGCTCCTATCACGTCATATGCGACGTAGAGAGCAGCTTTCTACATTACAAACTTTGGCAGATAACCGAAAAAGATTTACGTTTGAGACACTGAGAATGTATCTTGTAGTAGGTACATTGCAATTCGGTACTGTAACTGCACTTCCTAAAGACGACCAATAGGATAAATGAAAAAAATAAAATTGCTACATGCTTATTTCCACCATTAACGCTGTGTATAATTAAACACAAATGCTTATAAAAGACAGGAGAATAAATTCTTTTCACATTCTTTTGAAATTATCATTGTATAATGTATATTTACTTTCAGAATGTAGATATGTGTGTGTTTCCCCATACTACCGAACTCTACTCTAAATAGCAACGTTGTTTCCTCAACACATCTCTACCTTTCACTACCTGCAGCGAGTCAGCCTATAGTGCATGCACAGTAAACTTATTGTATCGGGTCCAAAGTCTCGAAGCCTGGTAATGACGGATATTGGCGTGATAATAATGACGGCTGATGATATGATAGTAATTACGATTGTTGATGCAATAATAATGACGGATTTGCTGTGCTAATAATGAGAGCTTTGATGTGACAATAATGACAGGTATTGACGTGATAATGACGGCTCATGATATAGTAATCACGATTGTTGAAGCAATATTCATGACGGATTTGCTGTGGTAGTAATGAGAGCTTTGGTGTGACAGTAATGACGGATATTGACGTGATAATAATGACGGCTGATGGTATGATAGTAATCACGATTTTTGAAGCAATATTAATGACGGATTTGCTGTGGTAGTAATGAGAGCTTTGATGTGACAGTAATGACGGATACTGACGTGATAATAATTACGGCTGATGATATGATAGCAATCACGAATGTTGATGCAATAATAATGACGGATTTGCTGTGGTAGTAATGCGAGCTTTGATGTGACAGTAATGACGGGTATTGAAGTGATAATAATGATGTGATAGTAATCACGGTTGTTGGTGCAGTAGTAATGACGGGTATTGACGTGATAATAATGTGACAGTAATGACGGCTGTTGATGCAATAGTAATGACGGGTATTGACGTGATAATAATGTGATAGTATTGACGGCTGTTGATGCAATAGTAATGACGGGTATTGATGTGATAACAATGATGTGATAGTAATCACGGCTGTTGATGCAATAGTAATGACGGGTATTGTCGTGGTAATAATGATGTGATAGTAATGACGGCTGCTGATGCAATAGTAATGAAGGGTGCTGACGTGATAATAATGATGTGATAGTAATGACGGCTGTTGATGCAGTAGTAATGAAGAGTATTGACGTGGTAATAATGATGTGATAGTAATCATGGCAGTAGATGCAATAGTAATGACGGGTATTGATGTGATAATAATGATGTGATAGTAATCACGGCTGTTGATGCAACAGTAATGACGGGAATTGACATGATATAATGATCTGATTTTAAACACGGCTGTTTATGCAATAACAATGGATGGTATTGACGTGATAATAATGATGTGATAGTAATCATGGCTGTTGATACAATAGCAATGACGGGTATTGACGTGATACTAATGATGTGATAGTAATCATGGCTGTTGATGCTATAGTAATGACGGGTATTGACGTGATAATGATTTGATAGAAATGACGGCTGTTGATGCAATAGTAATGACTGGTATTGACGTCATAATAATGGCATGATAGTAATCACGGCTCTTGATGCAATAATAATGACGGGTATTGACGTGATAATAATAATAATGTGATAGTAATCATGGCTGTTGATGCAATAGTAATGACGTGTATTGACGTGATAATAATAATGTGATAGTAATCATGGCTGTTGATGCAATAGTAATGACGGGTATTGACATGATAATAATGATATGATAGTAATGACTGTTGATGCGATAGTAATGACGGGTTTAGTGTGGTCGTAATGAGAGCTTTGATGTTACAGTAATGACGGCTGTTGATGTCATAGTAATGACGGATATTGACGTGATAATGATGTGATGGGAATGACGGCAGTTGATGCAATAGTAATCACGGGTATTGACGTGATAATAGTAATGTGATAGAAATGACGGCTGTTGATGCAATAGTAATGACGGGTATTGACGTGATAATGATGTGATAGTAATCACGGCTGTTGATACAATAGTAATGACGGTTATTGATGTGATAATAATGATGTAATAGTAATCACGACTGTTGTTGCAATAGTAATGACGGGTATTGACGTGATAATAATGATGTGATAGTAATCACGGCTGTTGATTTTTATTGGGTTATTTTACGACGCTGTATCAACATCTAGGTTATTATCGTCTGAATGAAATGAAGGTGATAATGTCGGTGAAATGACTCCGGGGTGCAGCACCGAAAGTTACCCAGCATTTTCTCGTATTGGGTTGAGGGAAAACCCCGGAAAAAACCTCAACCATGTAACTTGCCCCGACCGGGATCGGCTGTTGATGTCATAGTAAAGACGAGTATTGACGCGATAATAATGATGTGATAGTAATCACGGCTGTGGATGCAATAGTAATGACGGGTATTGACGTGATAATAATAATGTGATAGTAATCACTGCTGTTTATGCAATAGTAATGACCGGTTTGCTGTGGTAGTAATGAGACCTTTGTCGTTGTAGTATCGATAACTTTGATGTGGTAATATGGGAGCTTGTGATGTGATAGTAATGATGGTTTTCATGTGTTAGTAATGGCGACTCTTCATATGGTAATAGCGACAGCTGTTGATGTGATAGTATCTACTGACTTTGATGTGATAATAATGGAGGCTGATGATGTGATAATGACTAGACTACGGACCTTTATGCACTGAATCACCTGAAAATATGAATGAAATTATACAATGAAACTGTTGAAATATGAGCTAAAATTACCACATATGCAGTAAAACATATACTTTAGAGGTTTATTTGGTTTAATAATATGATGCAAATGAAAATACATTATAGTAACCATCATATTTTTATTAAACTTTTTTTCTATAAATGTATTAATTATTCATTTTACATACATATTTTAATTGCTACATTTTTAACTTTCTAACACTCCATCTCTTTTTATTTCTATTAAATCTTCATTTTTCCTTTCGCGTAATAAAATTATTATAGCAGTGAGCAACTAATGATTTCTCCAGGCTTTCTACTGTAAAACTTATTCTCTTAATCAGTTAGAATTATTTTCAATAGCGAGAACGATCTCTCGACATGACATGATGTGACAAGTGAGCCGCAGAGGTTTAAATATATTGTTTTGTTTCTATGAAATCAGAGAGCAGTAGTAGCATTGTCGTCGCAGTAGTTCCATGATCTCAACAATACGTGACTTTAAGGTAGCTAAATCCATCCATTTTTGGTACGAATTCAGAGTAAAATTCTGAATGACTTCTAGGTGACGCGTATTTTCGCCCTGGTTCCTGAAATATTACACTTATATCGAGGTCACACAGAGCACGATGACCGCTACGTATGCGATGTTCGCTACGTTTGCAAAATATAGCTCTCTTTGTTCACAGTTGGACTGACCACACAGAGCTGAGTACGCGATGTTCACTATCTTAGCTGAGCAACGGAGTGTTTGATTCTCGGCTATATTTTCAAAACGTCGCTGTGTACGGGCATGCGCAGTAGGCCATTGGACAGGTTTCTTTCATGCCAAGTGCAGAACTCTCATTCAGGTTGCAACAATAATCTTCACAACTTCTGTTTTCTATGTATTTTCATGTGAATAAAAGGATACACATTGTGAATATAAACAGTTAATTGAAGACTTTAGGACGTGTGCATTCAACAACTCCTGTGATGTCGATGAACAAATACTCATACCCCGGAAGATATTATTTTTATAACCCATATATATTAGACATTTTTCTTGCTTTGATGTACACTATAAGTTCACACCTGTGGAGTAACGGTTAGCGCGTCTGGCCGCGAAACCAGGTGGCCCGGGTTCGATTCCCGATCGGGACAAGTTACCTGGTTGAGGTTTTTTCCGGGGTTTTCCCTCAACCCAATATGAGCAAATGCTGGGTAACTTTCGGTGTTGGACCCCGGACTCATTTCACCGGCATTGTCACCTTCATCTCATTCAGACGCTAAATAACTTAAGATGTTGATAAAGCGTCGTAAAATAACCTACTAAATAAATAAAATGTACACTATATCACCACCTCTCAGAATACTGAATGCTTTTCTTTTAATGGAAATCACATTGAGTATCCCCTACAATGTTGAAGAAGTACTCGTATCTCGGAAGATATTTTTATGACATATGTTTATCAGGCTTTGTTCTTGTTTTATGAATACTATTATATCTCAGAATAATTAATGCTTTTCTTTTAATGGAAATCAAATTGATTACAAGGGTCTTTACTAGAATTTGAGTGTAGTAGGAAGGAAATTTTTCAGGCGTTTCAAAGAACGCATGATAGAGAAAACTTTTCTGCAAATCAGATATATCTGTAGAAAAGATTTCTCTATCATGCATTCTTTGAAACGCCTGAAAAATTTCCTTCCTACTAAGCTCAAACAAATTCTAGTAAAGACCCTTGTAATGCCTCACTTTGACTATTGTGATGTTTTATATAGCGACCTAAGTGCTGAACTTTCTCAAAAACTTCAACGTGTACATAATGTCTGCGTCCGATTTATTTTCAATATCAGTCGACATGATCATATATCGGAATATTTTCTACGACTCTCTTGGCTCCGCTTGCAAGATCGACGTTTAGTACATTCTCTTTGCCTGCTATATCGCATTATACATGATTCCATACCCAACTACCTTGCCTCTCGGTTTACTCTTCTAGCTTCACATCATAATCGTAATACACGTTCACAGCACAATCTGTTGCTATCAATACCACGTCATCAGACATCTCTGTACTCTAGTTCTTTCTCAACAGCCATGGCCCGCTCATGGAATTCGCTGCCGCTGGAAATAAGGGGTAGTCTTAGTCCTCAGTTGTTTAAAATTAGGTTCTTTAGAAATTTTTTAAATGCACAGAATTAGTTTCTAGGTATAATTTTTATTTATTTACTATTATTATTATTATTATTATTATTATTTTTATTATTATTATTATTATTATTATTATTATTATTATTATTTTACACAGTCATTACTTTATTTTTCCATTAACACTAATATCTAGGTAATTGTCATTGTCTGCTGGGTAACTTTCGGTGTTGGACCCCGGATTCATTTCACCGGCATTATCACCATCTCATTCAGACGCTAAATAACCGAAAATGTTGATAAAGCGTCGTAAAATAAACTACAAAAAATTGTCATTGTCTCAATGTAACACGTGCTGTGCATATCACACTAATTCTACTATTTCTTTAGATGTGAAATTATATTCATATGTATTAATTTTTTATGTTAATACTTGTATACTAGAATGTATTTTCCTGTTTGTGATTATGTATTCAGTCTCTTTTTTTATTATATATATTTTTATTATTGTTATTTTAAAGTTAATACTGATTGTGTATATGAATTCAATCTCTCTTTTTTTACTTAATTATGTTTATTATTGTTTTTTAAGTTAATATTTGTATACCGGTATGTATTTTTCTGTATGTGATTTGATCCTGGTTGAGTGGAAGAGGAGGCCTGATGGCCTTAGCTCTGCCAGGGGAAATAAAACTAGTATTATTACCTACTACGACGTTGTAGTACTCATATCTCGGAAAATATTAACTTTAGGACCCACCAATATTAGATTTTATTTTCTTGCTTTTATGAATAATATGGGTGAGGAGGCGAGATCTGGCATGTGACCTATGTGAGAAAGGAAGAATTAGCTATCAGAGAGTTTATTTCATGATGGTTAATATTATACGGAAGTTCATCTCACAAGCAAACGTTTTCATGGAGGCAGATAAAAAAGTTTCTTTCACCATGTTAATAATGTCAAAACAAGTGCTTGTAAAAATTTTGGCAACCGAGCGCAATTACGAGGGCCGTAAATAGTAAATATCCATAGGGACGTTTACAGAAAAAAACACAATCTCACTGGAAAACTTATTGGAACAGATACAAGTGTTTATCTATTTTTCAACATATTCTTCACTAGAGCTGAGACTTTGTCATGCCACTGAATCGAGAGGAGCAGACGGCTGACACACACTGGTTCCGATCCCAGGCGGCAGATTTCTACGTCACACGAATACAAAACTTGATCCAATGGTATGACAAAAATCTCAATTCCCATTAGGAAATATGTTAAAAATAGCTCAACAATTGCTGTATCTGTTCCAATAAATATTTCCATGAAATTGTGTTTTATTTCTGTAAACGGCCACGGGGAAACGTATTTTTACGACCCGCGTAATTACGCTCGAGTGGCCAAAATTTATATTAGCACTTGTTTTGACATTAATATGGTGGAAGAAAAAAAATACTTTTTTATCTGCCCACATGAGAATGTTTACTTGTTTGACTAAAGCCTATCTTCGTGCTCCATACCCCATTGGTGATATAGCTACTACGAGGCGCATCCAGAAAGTAAGTTTCCCTATTAAAAAAAGAACACACAGTTTCAGGAAAACATTTATTGGCAACAGGTACAGCAATGTTTCAGCTATTTTTCAACATAGCTACCATCAGAATTGAGACACTTGTCGCATCGTTGGATCAAATTTTGTATCCCTCTGTCGTAGAACTCTGCCGCCTGTGAATGGAACCAGCGTGTGATAGACGTCTTCAGCTCTTCGTCGTTGCCAAAATGCTCACCGGAGGACAGGAATTTCTTGAGGTGCAAGAAAATGTGAAAATCGCTGGGAGCAAGATCAGGACTGTAGGGTGGATGATCAAACAACTCCCAGCCAAATTCCGTCAAAACAGCTGCTGTGCGCCGAGCCGTATGTGGACGAGCATTGTCATGGAGGAACACAACACCTGCAGTAAGCATTCCACGCCTCTTGTTTTGAATGGCACGTCGCAATTTTCGCAGTGTTTGACAGTAACGGTCAGCGTTCACTCTTTCACCTCTTGGAAGGAAGTCAATGTGCAGAATGCCCTTCCTGTCCCAGAACACTGTGCACATCACTTTCCGTACCGACAGCGTCTGTTGGAATTTCGTCCTGACCGGAGATCCATTATGCCGCCAATGCATTGACTGCTGCTTGGTTTCCGGGGTGAAGTGCGAAATCAAAGTCTCATCGCCCGTGACGATTCTGTCGAGGAACTCGTCGCCGTCATCGTGATACCGTTGCAGAAATGTCAGTGCTGCTCCTAAACGTTGCATTTTGTGTTCGGGTGTCAGGTTTTTCAGCACCCACCTGGCACACACTTTTTTTAACAGGTGCTTAGTGACAATCTCATGCAACAAGGATCGCGATATCTGCGTAAAATGGCTGCTCAGCTCCGTAATCGTGAAGCGACGGTTCTCCATGATGCACTGCCACACCAGCTCAACACGATCATCATTGATGAGGGACGGTCGCCCACTGCGCTCTTCATCATGGACACTTTGACGACCTTCGGAAAACTGCCTACACCAGCGACGCACCATCTGCTTACTCATGATGTTCGGCCCATAGACCTGACAGAGCTGCCGATGAATTTCAATTGGCACAATGCTTTGTGCATTAAAGAACTTTATCACCGAACGAACCTCGCAGGCGGCGGGAGAAGGAATAAGAGCTTCCATTTCGGACCACTGTTGCCACGCTACTGGCACCAGGCAGGACTTGTCGGGCTGGCATATGATTGATACGTCATAGATCTGTTACGCATGCGCAATTGACACGGCTAATTACGTTCACTTTCAAGGGGAAAAAATCGGGAAACTTACTTTCTGGATGCGCCTCGTACGTCAAATGATCAGGTCATAGAACAGGTCTTACCTCTTGTACTGTACCACCTCTTAAAACATTGAACTTTTTTTAACACTCTTTATTCGCATTTCTAAGGCATGTCTTAATAGTAGATGCTATGTAATTTCTCTTCACCTGACATAATTAGGAACATTAAATCCAGACGTTTCAGATGGACAGGGCATGTAGCACGTATGGGCGAAATGCATATAGAATGTTAGTTGGGAGGCTGAGGAAAAAGACCTTTGGGGAGGCCGAGATGTAGTTTGGAGGATAATATCAAAATGGATTTGAGGGAGGTGGGATATGATGATAGAGACTGGATTAATCTTGCACAGGATAGGGAACGATGGTGGGCTTATGTGAGGACGGCAATGAACCTGCGGGTTCCTTAAAAGCCATTTGTAAGTAAGGAAGAAAGCTATGTAGTTTCAACACAAAGTAGCTAATTTGATCCGAACGAATTTAACTTTTTCTGCAGAGGAATTTTACAATGTTTCATTTGTTGGAACCAAATTTCTGCACATGTCAAAAAAAACTAAAATTCCTTCAATCATTTATTATCATAATACACTGCTCTCTTAAATAAACTGAACATAAATATTGGGAATTAAATTAATGGCTTTCCAAAAACACGCTATGAAATGTTTCATATAAAAAAATTTCTATCTCGAAAGGGAAGCAAAAGCAAGCAAAATTGTATTAAATATTTTGTTTGAAATATTTGAAAGAATAACCCCAAAATTAATTACATTACTTACGATTCACCCTGTATTCCTGAATGAACATATCACTTGACCAAATTATGCCCAAATTTCATGTCGTAAATGTGTATAAATGACAAAGTTGTGTATTAATTGAAGGGAATATTTCGAGTTGATACGAACTCTGAGTTTCTAACCAGTTTTAACTAATATGAGTTACAACAGAACCTCTGAAAGTCCAAATATTGTTCCCTTAATAAATCTGAAGTGATTGCGATTTTGATTCCAGAAAATTTTCTTCCTTTCTCGTCTGTGGATAAGTCAGCACTCTGCAAGAATAGAACTGTATTTGTGAACCCACGCGGCCCAGCTGGTTTGAGCTGTGTCAGTATTGATGATTTACAGCGCGTTCAGACAGAACAAACAGAACATGTAATTAGCTGAGGGCGTCGAGTCACCCACATGCGCTCACAGATTGGTCGACGAATGCGACGCGCCAAGCTGATTGGGTCTGCACAGTTCATTCGCTTTGCGAAAAAAATTCCAGCCATACTGTAAGTGAAAGAAAAGACACAAATGTTTACAACCGTACACAGGCGGGAGCGATCGAGGTTTTTGGTCGTTGCACGCTACATCTCAATTTGATTCCGAGTAAATCAAGCTATTTTTCTGTTCCCAAAGTGTTCTTCAGTATCGTTGAGTCCACTCAACCTTCAATAAAATAATTACTTATGTCCACGGCCTGATTTACAATATCAAAGGCCCGGAGCTTAATTTTCTTTATGAGGCCCCCTTCCTACAGCGGAAAAAAAATTCAAATAAAAGTCATGTTTACGGTTTACAAGTACTGTACGCATAGACCAGGCATGTCAATTGATGCCCACAGGAGCAAGCGCGCGCTTTAGAGCCCAGGAGAGCCTGAGCGCTTTACAGCGAAAAGGAAAGAGACACACGAAAGAGGTGGTATATGCCGCTTGGTCGAGCTATATTCAGGCATGGCCAGCACTGATACAATAGATAAAGGGAAGAGAACTTACTAAAACTGTATCCATGTTAATTTTTAGATTTGCCTGAGAAGTTTTTTTTTTTATTGGGTTATTTTACGACGCTGTATCAACATCTCAGGTTATTTAGTGTCTGAATGAAATGAAGGTGGTAATGCCGGTGAAATGAGTTCGGGATCCAGATCCGAAAGTTACCCAGCATTTGCTCGTATGGGGTTGAGGGAAAACCCCGGAAAAACCTCAACCAGGTAACTTGCCCCGACCGGGATTCGAACCCGGGCCACCTGGTTTCGCGGCCAGGCGCGCTGACCGTTACTCCACAGGTGTGGACGCCTGAGAAGTATAACTGCATTATAAGAATGTAAGTTTTCATTTTAATGTTCATTTTTCACAAGTTTGATCTTTTTTATTCAAAAGAAATATTTTCTCAACTTTTCGTATAGAAAAGTGAAATTTTCAGGTATAGGCCTATTTATTTAGTAGCCTTACAGAATGTTTTCGTAAATCTAATATACCGTATATACGTATTACTGAAGATAGTGTATTGAAATTTTTGAAAATATTCGCATGAAAATCGTTTGTAAAGAAATGATTTAACAAAGGAACTACTGTTACATCATAAGCAAAAGATACGTGCCCATGTGTTGTAAAAATTTCAGCTCTATAGCTTCAGCAGATTTCGACAAAATAATTTAATATTCTGATGATAGGAAGTTGCTCACAAATATCACCTTAAAAGCATAATGCGATAAGAGTTTTGTTATGTAATATTAGTTACACTTAAAACAGATACAATACCTAGGTAACTTTGCTTTGTACTGTGATATTGTTTTGATTAGTTTATTGATTACTTTTGTAAGGCTAAAGATACCATCAATATAAATTCCAAAATATCATGTCATACTCCATCTCTTTCTTTGGAATAGCACTTTCTTTATGAATGATGTATTTCATCCACTTAATACAGTATAATATTATACTACTATGGAATATAAGTGAATATTCCTTCTTAACTCTCTATTATGTTATTAAGATTTAAAATAAAAGTGCAATATTAAGAAATCAGTGTTAGTACTTTTGTTTTACAGACAATATAGGTAATATTAAACAGAAAGAAGCCATATTAAAATAACGACATAAAATTTCACGTTCCGTTTGAAGTTTGTGTACCACTATTTTCTTAATCCAACAGGTTGCTTATTCCTGTACACAACCTTTCCTCTTTCCATAATTAGCGCTTGCTACCCGCGCACGACGTCAAGCTCAGAAAAATGCGCTTGCTTTGACATCATTGGCATAGACTATGGCATGAGTTGTGCACGCTTCCCAAGTAGGTACAACACGGTACCGTCCGCAGAGAGCACCACGCGAACACCGAAAACAACTGCCACTCTGCGTTCTCAGTCAGTCCTCGTCCGTACGTTAACAGAGAACATTGAGATACGTAAACATATTATTCATTTGTGTTCTGTGAAGTGATCATAATGTCGAAGACAGATGATAAAAATCATAGGGTGTATTCTTTAATACAAGAACATGGTATCGACATTTTTAGTACCGATACTGGTGAAACAATTAAATGTGGGTTATATATGTGTGCATTAAAAAGACAAGAAAACAATCGATAAAACATCACTGTAATACACAGAAACACATGAAAAGTGATGCTCTATGTTAGAAGAAAATAAGAGTTCATTCAAAACGTTGGACAATCCTCACTTTAAAGGGTTTATAGAAAAGTGCACAAAATATCAGGCACCTTCTGAATCATCGATTCGAAATCAGTTCTTACCTGGACGCGCCTCTGTGCTTACGTAAACAACAACCCTCTGACGAGACAAATTACTCGCGTTGTAGTTACCCTCACATCCGAATGACTTTTTTTCCGCTGTCTAATGATAACTAGACCTAGCTTATTTTATTTAAATTCTGTCACCTTTCTCCTTTCACCATGTACCGGTATTTATTTCACAGAAATTTTCATTAATTCTCTATTGTGAGGGGAAGAATTAAAAATAAAGTGGTCCCATAAGGTATCAGTGATTATGAGTGGCCACAAGACATGGTCAGAGCTAACTGCATTGGTTGCAGTACCGGTAGAACCCTTTGTTTCATGTAGTGCAGTAATTCAGGAGTTTGAAAGGAGTGCACATCTTTCCTAAACTCTGGCTTAGGCTTATAAAAAATACCTTGGCTCTCCAAGATTTAGAATCTGTGGCGGATTGTTGTCTCTGTATGCCAAAATCTTCATTAGTCTGTGTTAAACATTCTTAAATTTTTGAAACTGAAGGTGTCTGTGGGTAAAAGAGTTACTGCTAGTAACATATGAACGAACATACTTGCTCAGTGATAAGCGATGCTGTTGTTGAATTTCAATAGCCGTTTTCTTTCATTGTCTCCTAACTCAAATTGGGTTGGGAATTCCATTTTTACTTAGGGAAACATTTTAACACTACCTCTATACACAGATAATGGTCCTATGCCAACAAAAATTTGATAAGCTGCAAGGAACACAAGCACTGGGCACTTGGTTTAGCAGTCAATAGAGTAAGAACTGATAATGATGTTGACTTTGGTTGCTGAATTCATTATTGATTATTATTTAAATAGGCCTACTGTTACAATTTGAATAATCGGTAAATGGTAGCCAACTTCAAGTTGAACACATTAAACTCTGCAATCAACTTATAACTCTAAACTTAAAACAATAACTTAAAGTGATTTTTTATGTTCTCTAACATAATAATTCATTACGTAATTACTTATTTCCTCAATTCTGATTTTCAGTTGGCAGAGTTGTCTAATTTGCATAATTCATTAAAAAAGTTTGTTCCTGGATTTTGAGGCACCCAGAATCATGAGGCCCTGAGCATAGGCACCATAGGCTGCTGTCTAAATCAGGCCCTGCCTATGTTCATTTCCTAGCAGGCAAAGGATCTTTTTATATTCTGTTTGGTAGTGCACTATCTTAAGGACAGCGGGCTATGAACACAAACAAAAATTATGGCAAAACATACAGTAACAATTTTGACAATATCTACCATAAGATTTATGATAGCAATACATAGATTTTATCACTGAATCTTGAAAGAATGCCGAATTGAATGGCTTACAGTTCACTTAATTTAGTTTATTCATTTGTTCTTTACAATTTGTTTAATTGTTGCAACAAACCGAAAATATACTTAAACATATGATCACATAGGTACGATTTCTTGGTAACCTAATGATGCCATTGATCCTAAATTTTTATCAGATCTTACGTATTGGCTTATGTTAATGAAACTCAGGTTTTATTTCTGTAACATTACAATTATGCTGGTTTCATAATTCTATTACATGCTGTGAAAATTACTTTTACCAAACTCTAATGTTTTCAAATATCACAAAACCCACCACTCTTTCTGAAATTAAGTAAGAAATTAATTTCATATAGCTGTATGTGTATTTAATATCTGATAATAATTTAGGACCAGTGGCATCATTAGTTTACCAGAAAATGGTACCCTTGTGATATTACGTTTCAGCATATTTTCGATTTTGTGGTAACAATTAAGTAAATTGTTTAGGACAGATGAATAATCTAAATTAAGTGAGCTGTATTCCATTCAATTCAGCTTTCGTTTGAGATTCAGTGCTAAAATTTATGCTTACATATCATAAATATGTTGTGGTATATATTGTCAAAAGTGCCAGTGCATGTTTTGCCATAATTTTTGTGTGCCTTCTAAGGCCCGCTGCACTTAACTCCACAAGTACAGCTTTTTTGTGTCTGTTCTTTCTTAAGGTATACCCCACTTACAAAGGACAAAAATTCGTGCCCTAGTTGGATTTCCGACCACAATTACGAATTGATTGCGACATTCAATCTTAGAATGCAGTTGCATAAGTCACTAGCAGTAGCATTATTTTCCTGAGATAAAAACGAACGCGTATGATTTCGATCCCTGAAGCAGTCTATAACCTGAAGTTTGCGTGCTTTTCCATATTACCTCTGACGAAAAAGAATACTTCCGTATTATTATCTATTCAGTAACATGCAATAACTACCCACAGCCTTTGCTACAAATAAAGTTCACTAAAACATTCAAATCCTGAATGTACTACCCTGCAAAGCGAACTTCCGACGCGGAAAATATGTGCAACAACAAAGGTATGATGTCACCACATCGTAACACAGATACCGTCTAGACTGCAGCGCCTTGACCTAAAAGGCCAAGTCGAATGTTTGCCGTGCCAGGTTATATTAAGGGAATTTTTTTGCAGTAATATTAGTACTGATAATAAAATTAATAGTAATATTAGTTTTAATACTAGTAGCGGTACTAGTGTATCAATAGTGCACTTCGCTCTGCCACCGACTAGCTCAGACAGGAACGCCTTTGCCTACTGCAGGGTAGGGAAAATCTGGATCCCGAGGCCAGATACGTTACAGCGACACTTGTCTCCCTTCTCCCTCTACCAGGACCTATACTTCGTTCTATAATGTCTGACAGGAGAAGTATACATCTTCGGCAGAGGAGGATAGCAATATAATTGATATTCAACCAACGACGAAAGTCTCATTCCACGTTTGATTTGAAGTTGGGTGGTCAGATGCGTTCTATTCCTGCCCAACTTCAAGTCAAAGGTGGAATGGAACCTCTGCCATTGGTTGAATAGCAATATATACTTCTCTCCTCTTCTGCCAGAAATGTTTGCATCTCCTATCAGACATTGTGGAACGAAGTATAGTAGTGGATAATAATCAACAGAAGTAGATATAGTGACGGAATTTCAGTAACCTAATGTACCACAGCAGTGCTATGGAAAGAAGAAAAGCAAGGATATACTGAAGTATGAGGTGTGAATTATTTTGTCCCACACAAAGACAAGAGTATGCATAGCATAATATGAAAAATATACTGCCCCCCGATAAAGATATATAACGATCAAGTACATTTTAATAAAAACATTGTAACTTAGTACAATTGAAACGTTAATTCGTTATCGTATGATTACTATTAATATTATGATTGCCACTAAATAATATTACTAGAAACCGTATTCTGGCCCAGGGTGTACGAAGAGATATGGTTAGTTGTACATAAACTATACTGACGTGACGTCATATTTGGCGCGTGACACAGGTACTACATTAATTTTGATAGCCTATGTAGCAAAAATAGCGTATTATAGTGTAAATAATTTAAATTGTAAATATTACTATCGTTGTTAAAGTGGTCCATGCTTTGTTCTGCATAACTCAACCAAATAAGAAACGAGTCGGTAGTCAGTCAAATACAGCTCATGCATTTTGTCAAGACACTCGTGATGTGCAGTACGAGAACAAAGTTTCTGTAGAGGGGTTAGGAATAGAAGGGAAGGCCGGGCTGTATCTACAGAGTTAAAAGTAAAGACAAACCCATTCCCCTATAATTCATATGTAGACTCATCCGATCTCGTGCGCAGCCCTGTAGAAAGAATGGGAGAGTGTCTTGACATAATGCATGCATTGTACCTCACTTGCTAGGTGCACGAGCGTTCCTATCTGTAAAATAAGCTTGTGCCCAGAAAAAGTAGCTTCAACATCATGTAAGTCGTAAAATGAGGGAACAAATCCTATATCTGGTAATAGGATTAACATGCACATCATATCGTTGGAACGATTTGCTAATTCCCTCATCTTCTTCACGCCAATCATTCTTTACTTTATCTGACGACGCGTTCTCTCGAAAAAAAATTACATATAATTCAGAATTCCTTGATATGACTTAGAGAATACGCAGGAACTAATGAAATTGCACGAAAGAAAACTGTTTTCATTCGCAAAGGCAAAATGACAGACCTACTCATTAATATATCACAACGCCTTCAATACAAGGAACATCAAAACAAACACATCAGCTTCAGTTGTCCCTGTCAACAATACCGTACGCTGAAGTCTACCCAAAAATACACACCTTAAAGTAGTATTTTAATGGTAGTAGTATTTATTTATTTAACCTGGTAGAGAATGGAGGGTAGCTGTGAATATATTGAATAAGCAGTCGCGGACAGCCGATGAGGGGTAGTCCTCCACCTTGGGGGTTGGGCGAAGGGCTAACAACCCATCACCGTAAAAAAACAGCTTGTTACGAATCCTTCAAATAAGCTTCGGAATGGGACTGATTCTCTGGCACAACCACAGCAAAGGAATAAGGTTTTGAGATTTGGTAATTGGAATGTTATAAGTCTATATACAACAGGAGGGGTAACATTAGTAGCAAAAGAACTAGCTAGATATAGAATAGACTTTGTGGGAGTACAGGAGGTTAGGTTGGATGGGAACTGCATAACACAAATAGGAGATTATTTGTTGTATTATGGGGAAGGAAACGATAATCACCAATTAGGAACAGGATTCTTTATTCATAAAAGAATAAAATCAGCAGTAAAAAAGGTCGAATTTATCAGTGATAGGTACAGTGATTTAGTACTTAAGGGTAGATGGTGCGATATAGTAGTTATAAATGCTCATGCCCCTACAGAAGAGAAAGACGACCATATAAAGGATAGCTTTTATGAGGAATTGGAACAGACTTTTGATCAGTTACCTAGATATCACATGAAAATGTTTATTGGGGGATTTCAATGCTAAAGTAGGAGGGAAAGATATTTTTAACCCGACTATTGGAAAAGAGAGCCTGCACATAACTATTACTGACAATGAAGTTAGGTTAGTCAACTTCGCCACATCAAAAAATTTAATTGTCAAAAGTACAACATTCTCCCATAAAGATATACATAAATATACTTGGACTTCTCCAGATGGATTAACACATAACTAGATAGATCACATCTTGATAGATAGAAGAAGACATACTGGTATAGTAGATATTCGAACCTTCAGGGGGGCAGACTGTAATTCTGACCATTATTTGGTAATTGGAGAACTAAGAGAAAGACTAACAGTAGCCAAGCGAGTAGAGCAACAAGTTAATATTAGAAGATTCAATATTCCGAAATTAAAGGACGAGGAAACTAAGCAACATTATCAGGTCGAAATTTCAAATAGTTTGCCGTATTAGCAAGTTCCGATGAAGTTGAGGAAGAGTTAGATGTTAATAGCTTGTGGAAAATATCCGAGATAATATCAGAATTTCAGCTGAACAGAGCATAGATTATTATGAAACTAAGAAAAAGAAACCATGGTTTGATGAAGATTGTTGCATGGTAATAGAAAGAAGGAAACAGGCAAAATTGAAATTCTTACAGGATCCAGTTGAGGCGAATAGAGATAATTATTTCAATAAAAGACGGGAAGCAAATCGTACGCTTAGGAATAAAAAGAGAGATTACATGAAGGAAAAACTGAATGAGGTAGAAACAAATAGTAAAAATAAAAACATTAGAGATTTATATAAGGGCATAAAGGAATTCAAGAATGGATATCAGGCAAGGGTAAACGTGATCAACGATGAGAATGGTGACTTGCTTGCAGACACTCATTCAATCCTGAACAGATGGAAAAATTATTTTCGACAACTACTAAATATACATAGGCCAAATAGAAATGATCGGGACGAAATTGAAATACAAACTGATGAGCCATTTATACCCGAACCCACACTTTGTGAAGTCGAAATTGAGATAGAAAATCTGAAAAATTATAAGTCTCCAGGTATCGATCAAATTCCAGCAGAATTAATACAAGAGGGTGGAAGCGCATTATTTAACGAAATTTATAAGCTTGTACTTGCTATTTGGGAAAAGGAAATTGTACCAGAACAATGGAAGGAGTCCATAATCGTACCTATTTTTAAGAAGGGGGACAAGACTAACTGTAGTAAATTTCGAGGAATATCACTTTTGTTGACGTCGTACAAAATTTTGTCCAATATTCTTTAGAGAAGATTAACTCCATATGTAGATGAAATTATTGGGGATCATCAGTGTGGTTTTAGGCGTAATAGATCAACTACTGACCAGATATTTCGTATTCGACAGATAATGGAGAAAAAAATGGAAGTATAAGGTTGCAGTACATCAGTTATTCATAGATTTCAAAAAGGCATATGACTCGGTTAAGAGAGAAGTTTTATATGATATGCTTATTGAATTTGTTATTCCCAAGAAACTAGTTCGATTAATTAAAATGTATCTCAGTGAAACGTACAGCAGAGTTCGTATAGGTCAGTCTCTGTCAGATGATTTTCCAATTCACTGTGGGCTAAAGCAAGGAGATGCACTATCACCTTCACTTTTTAACTTTGCTCTAGATTATGCCATTAGGAAAGTTCAGGATAACAGAGAGGGTTTGGAATTGAATGGGTTACATCAGCTGCTTGTCTATGCTGATGACGTGAATATGTTAGGAGAAAATCCACAAACGATTAGGGAAAACACGGGAATTTTACTGGAAGCAAGTAAAGAGATAGGTATGGAAGTAAATCCCGAAAAGACAAAGAATATGATTATGTCTCGTGACCAGAATATTGTACGAAATGGAAATATAAGGATTGGAAATTTATCTATAGAAGAGGTGGAGAAGTTCAAATAATATTTTGGAGCAACAGTAACAAATGTAAATGACACTCGGGAGGAAATTAAACGCAGAATAAATATGGGAAATGCCTGTTATTATTCGGTTGAAAAGCTTTTATCATCCTTGTCTGCTGTCAAAAAATCTGAACATTAGAATTTATAAAACAGTTATATTACCGGTTGTTGTTTATGGTTGTGAAACTTGGACTCTAACTTTAAGAGAGGAATATAGGTTAAGGGTATTTGAGAATAAGGTGCTTAGGAAAATATTTGGGGCTGAGAGGGATGACGTTACAGGAGAATGGAGAAAGTTACACAACACAGAACTGCAAGCATTGTATTCTTCACCTGACGTAATTAGAAACATTAAATCCAGACATTTGAGATGGGCAGGGTATGTGGCACGTATGGGCGAATCCATAAATGCATGTAGAGTGTTAGTTGGGTGGGAGGCTGGAGGGAAAAAGACCTTATGGGAAGCCGCGACGTAGATGGGAAGATAATATTAAAATGGATTTGAGGTAGGTGGTGTATGATGATAGAGAATGGATTAATCTTGCTCAGGATAGGGACCAATGACGGGCTTATGTGAGGGCGGCAATGAACCTCCGGGTTCCTTGAAAGCCAGTAAGTAAGTATGTAAGTAAGTAACCTGGTAGAGATAAGGCCGTCAGGCCTTCTCTGTTCCTCTACCAGGGGATTACAACTACAATATGAAAAATAAAATTACAATTGCTACTAAATCTAAAATTACAATTACAATAAAAGTCAAAGTACGTAAAGATTACTTGATTAATGAAAGCTATGCAATGTATCATAGAAGTTAAGAACAAAGAATATTTTTTGTATTTACTGAATTAAAAATTAAACCTAGAATGACAAAATTGTATAGTGATTAAATTACCGGATATTTAAATGTTTTGTGATAGATTAAGAGGACGAGTCTCAATTACTGACCAATTGCCTATTAAGTTTGAGTTTGAATTCAATTTCATTTCGACAGTTCCTGATCCTAGCAGGTAGCGAATTCCAGGGTGCTATGCATAGACATTTCACTAACCAGCATTACGAGCGTGCTAAACTAGCCCCGGCTATCGACCGATTACTTGTACAGGATTCATATATCATATCATATCATATCATATCACATCATATCATATCATATCATATCATATCATATCATATCATATATCATATCATATCATATCATATATCATATCATATCATATCATATCATATCATATCATATCATATCATATCATATCATATCATATATCATATCGCTAACACTGGTTTATGAATACGAAAAACGTTAATTCGCTGATCATCCACCGGAAGCCCGCGCTGAGAATGTCTATGAATATGGCCCCCAGAGTCTTGGCAGGGCTATTGTGAAAAGGATGAGTATGCGGAGGTGCGATGGGATGGTATTGCTAGTATTGTTTCATGGCGAGAGCGTGTGTTCAGATTGTGGTGGGAAGAAAGGTAAGTGAAGCGAGACGACAGGTACGAAGGAATAGAAGAGTTCAAGATTTCGAAGAGAAAGAGAAGTGAATGTAAATTTCTTTTCTCATCTGCTTTAAGCAAATCTATTGCTTCCACGGATGGGATAATATGATCATATTTAGGAGCATTGCTTACAAAACGTACACACAAATTATGAGCACGTTGAAGTTTCGTTTTGTTGTCGCTGGAAATGTCAGTAAGTAAAATGTCGGCATAGTCAAAATAGGGAAATACATGCGTCTACACAAGGGACTTCTTTTAAGCAAGAGGGAAGAAGAACATTTATCCATCTTAGCACATGGATAATAGAATATACTTTTGTACTATCAAATAACTAGGTCTACATAAAAAAAATTATTGCTTTCCGCTCAATTTTAGTAGATTGTAAGTATTCTCAATGTCAAATTAATGTGTTCTGACTAAATTTTGTCAACAAAATGCTCTGCTAGCTGAAAGGAATAACTACCACATGTTTTACTAAGTCCACCAAGCGAGGTGGCTCATTCGCATTCGGGACATCCGCGATGCAAATCCTCGGACTGACCAACCTGACTGTGGTTTTTCCGTAGTATGCTGTCTCAAATTGCGTGAAGTTAACATCCTGCGATTTATGTACAGTAATAGCGTATGTAATCTATAATGGCTGAGCCAGTTTTAGGTAGTTCATGGTTCAAACATCATAACAGCAAACCTTTTAGAAACAGCTCGTTATGTGACGTGGACTCTTTATGATGCAAGTACATTTTTGTAAATACCCCATAGATATTCGATGCTTTATGTTAGAATGTTAGCTTAAAATAATGTTCTGTTACTTCACGTCATCTGTCATTGTTACCCATGCGTCGATGCAAGCCTCATTTGCCGGCGTAAACGAGATATCAGCGGTTGGGGAGCGGAAGGATTTTGCGATCTGTTTTTTTATATATGCGGAGTCTTCTTGTATGGAATGGCGATTGGTATGAGTAGAATATTTTTGTTATGAACTCCGAATTTGGGATGATAATGGACTAATCTGAGAATTTGAAGTATTCAGAGACATCGTGCTAGACGCCGTTCCACTGTGGTTGAAGCATGACCTTGGGTGCGCTGTGGACGAAAACGCGTCTACTCCGTAAGACTTCCACGTGGTACTGCACACGTAACCTGCACGAAATTACAAGGCCATGCTCAAACTATGGTGGAACGGCTTCTATACAGCAAAAATGGTACTGAAACTCCAAATAGTGGACCGTATTTTCATTAAAAGAAACACTCGACGGACTGAATTACAATTGAGATTAGAGGAGAAGAATTCGCTCCGGCGCCGGGGATCGAACCCGGGTCCTTGGTTCTACGTACCAAGCGCTCTAACCATTGTGCTACACCGAAGTTCAATCCACAGCACCGGATCGAATCCCTCTCCTCCAGTGTTTTTCCCTTTGCGGCCTGACTCCAAGTTCAACATGTATGTTGAGGGATTCGATCCGGTGCTGTGGATTGAACTTCGATGTAGCTCAATGGTTAGAGCGCTTGGTACGTAGAACTAAGGACCCGGGTTCGATCTCCGGCGCCGGAGCGAGTTCTCCTGTAATATCAATTGTCACCATAACAGATATATTCTGTAGGACCAAAAATTAATCTTTACGTAGATTCTTCGCCCAGCAGTGCATATTACTGTGAAATCTCGGCCACTAAGTCACTCAAGTGAGTTCGCTCCATGTATAATAGCAGTTGACTTAATATAAATAAAAATGTCAACATACATGTCGAACTTGGAGTCAGGCCACAAAGGGAAAAACATTGGAGGAGAGGGATTGGATCCGATGCTGTGGATTGAACTTCGGTGTAGCTCAATGGTTAGAGCGCATGGTACGTACGACCAAGGACCCGAGTTCGATCCCCGGCGCCGGAGTGAATTTTTCTCCTCTAATATAAATTCTTACCATAACAGATATATTGTGTAAGACCAGAAATTATTCTTTGCGTGGACTGAATTACAGTTAACTTTGGAGAAACAGAGAATCATAAAACAAGATTTTCCCTGTCATTTAGACTCAAAGTGGAGTGTTGTAGACGATGTTTGCCCAGTGGCATAAAGAGGTTAAGTGCTAAAGCGACTAACATCCAGGGAATTAAACATAGTTATACGCTAAGACAATCTGGAGGGATGGTGATGTATAGTCGGTCAGGTGGACGGGGCTGTTAGTACGGCTTTTCCCCTTCGAATTATGACTCAAACAGGATGAGGGTGTCACATGCCGGTTTGTCCTTTATTTATCACTGAGACAGCGTCTCTGCACCCCACCGACGACTTCGTAACCACTCGGCCCTGGGGCGCTACAAACTCCGATTCAATTACGCCGCTTCTTATGCTTATTCTTCCCTTCCTTTACCAGGAATTTCTTCCTCGTGTACATAACGACGATATATCAACGTCTGTGGCTATTTAAACAAACTGTGCAGTATAAATGGCAAAACAAGTATTCTTTTAATACGGTTGTGCAAATATTAACATATATACAACAAACTGTTTCCAGTGAATTCAGTAATTAAGAGAATGAGTGACCATAAATTTGTATTTATTTATTTTGCTAATAATTGTAACATAAAATATAAAATAAATAGAAACACTTCAGCTCGTCCCTGAAAGAACAGAAGTCTTGCTCAGGGGCAGATTCCTGAATTGAAATTAAGAAGTATATAAAACAATTTGTCTTATGTCTAATAAGAATATATAGGGACATAATTTTATTTTTACTAACATTTTTAATATTAACCTTTCTATATCTTTGGATTAAAGGTCTAGAACCTGAAATACCGCTTGCTCCCCCCTTCCAAGATTGGAGTTCGATGATACTGGCGTAAAATACAAACAAATCACTTTACTAGGTATAGGAGGGAAGTAAAGTAGTTCATTTATGTAAACAAGGAAATATCGCAATTTTCAATTTGATAATTTTCATTAGGTTTTTGTTTAATCAAAATACAGTACTGTATTAACACTTAGTGTTTTTACTCACGAATTGAGCTATCCATTCGGACTTATTAATTATGCAGTGGATATTTAGACACATTTTTTAAACTGGTGGCCGTTCATTTTGATACAGGCTTCAGTTCTAATGTGCATATTATCGCACTATAGACTATTGCACCTAATTCCAATTACCAGTTTCGTCCTTCGTACCAGTAACTCATGTTGAAATAATTCTATACCTACTCTATAAAAGAGTACCTTACGTACTGTAAATTTAATCTTCACTTCTGCGCGATTCGGAAAGATAAAATTACTCAGACATGCTATCTACTGTCCGTCCAAGTGGTTTTGTCGCAGGGTCGTAGAAAGGACGGAAATCACGTGACAGTAAATTACTTAACGAGGCCCTTTTATTTAAGTTATTTTAAACAGTTGTATAATATTACGTAGACGTCCAATTCCTAACCGAAATTAATGTTCTCAGAAAAGAGCTAAGACAGCCCAGCTACTAGACTTTACAGAGGGGCGAACAGAAGCAGGTGGGAGAAACAGGGATGCGACGTACGCAAACGGACGACAGTACCTGTACGAAAATATGATTCAATATTGAAAGCTCTTTCGTCACTGGAACACGCGAACATATTTCTGGAACGTACTACACTCACTGAGTACTGCATACGCGGCCTCGGTTCTGTGTGGAGAACGGTTGGAGGTTTAGTAGTAGAGGGGGTGGGAGTGAAGTACATTCAAAAACTCAGGTACAATAAAAATTGAAGTAGAAATAAGATGATGTCTCTGTATAAATTTAAATGTACAATTTTTTCAATTTTTATAAAATGCATACATAACTTTTTAAATGTAATACTAGAACCATTAGAATTGACAAGATTAGGATATTTAAATATAAATTTGTTATATATTCTTGGGGCTAAATTACTACTATGATTAAATACTGTATCAGCGTTGCATTTTGGTTTAAACAATCTTAAAGAATTCATACCTTTTGTTTCAAAACTATGAGAATACAATTCAAAACTATTTCGATTTTTAAGTACGAATTTTATTAATACAATCTAATAAATTTGTCTTATTTTAAGAACATTAAAGTCTAAAAAACAATATTAACAATTATCTAGGTTGACAATAAAAATTAATGTAAAGAAGCGCAAAGTGTTGAATGAGAGTCCTTTTAAAGGGCGAATCCTTAAGCATAATATGAATGCAATAATCCTCTACCATTACGTTCCTTTTCGCTTAGAATTCATAGAAATTAATATTGTACGCTTTTAGTTAAGATTCCATTACCATTTAAGGGTCCACACCTGTGGAGTAACGGTCAGCGCGTCTGGCTGCGAAACCAGGTGGCCCCGGTTCGAATCCCGATCGGGGCAAGTTACTTGGTTGAGGTTTTTTCCGGGGTTTTCCCTCAACCCAATACGAGCAAATGCTGGGTAACTTTCGGTGCTGGACCCCGGACTCATTTCACCGGCATTATCACCTTCATATCATTCAGATGCTAAATAACCTAGATGTTGATACAGCGTCGTAAAATAACCCAATAATAAATAATACCATTTAAGGGGGTTATGTAAATTTTGCTAATATATGTATTTAATAAAATTCAACATTTAATTCTTACATATCCTGAATTAATTTTTGCGCTGAAATTTGGTACATTAATTAGGCAATAGGTCTACTTCTAAATTAGTAAACAATTTTAAGAATACAAAAAAATTGTTAAGGGTAATTATACAGGTGAACAGTAAGTAATGTTATTAATTTCATGGGATTATTCTTTGAGATATTTCAAACAAAAAACTTTCAATATAACTTTGCTCGTTTTTTCTTCCTTTTCCAGATATAAACTGTTTTATGTGAAACATTTCATAGCGTATTTTTGGAAAGCCACACATTGAAACCCTAATATGCACAGTCAATTTAAGAGTGCAGTGTATTATGATAATAAATTATTGAAAGAATTTTTGTTTTATCCTTCAAATGTGCAGAAATTTGATCCGAACATATGTAGTATTGAAAAATTGCTTTGCAGAGCTAAAAGTAACATTCGTTTCTCAATCTTCGAAGTTATTTTTTACACATAAAAATACCATGTTTTTAATTAATTTCAATTCAATTTGTTAAGCCATTAGACATACAGTGATAGGCTCCGTCACAAATAAAGATGGGGGAAAAACAATACATTTGTAAATACATATACAGTATAATTGAAACCAGTAAGGCTTAATTAGAATAATGAAAAAGCAATATATTTTGGAACTCTAAAAATTAATGAAAACACTTCACTCTTAATGTACTATTTGTAACTAAGTGTAAATAACTTTATTTAGCGAGTGATAGTGAATGGTTTCTTTAGTTGCGAGGGGCGCAGACCTCGCATCTCGCAGTTACAGAAACCACTCACTATTTCTCGTGTGGTCCGGATTTGTGCGAGGCGGACCTCGCACCTCCTACATCGCATGCGTCGGTTCACAAAAACCAAGGCTTAACAACTCTTTGTATCTTTCTTCGTTCAGCCTAGGTGGAACAACATGAGGTCCAATCAGAACGTTATTAACAATGCAGGTCCAAAGATTGATACTTTCATGTGGTATGCTATTTCTATTTCATAATGTATCACATCAATAAAAACAGAGTTGTAGGAAAAAAGTTGGTAATAAGAAAATAAAGCGTTTCCGTACCAATGTCCATATAATATTTTACATCCTCTCTATGAGAATAATATGCCCCTAAAGTTTTGACATACAATTTTAGTCACACCCTGCATAATAGGCCTTGAAACTTTTAATTTGCTCTCCTGTAAAAACAGTAAGAAGTGATATCAGATTTTTCCCCCATATTCTTCAATATGATCTACTTCTACAGTATTAGCAGGCGTGAAAGTTCGGAAATCTAACATTTCACCCTAAGATTGAATCTTAAAAATGCTAATCACAACTCAGTAACAATAATAGTGTCGTATCTCAATCAGTATTTTTTGTGTAATTAAGACAAATTTGGAGGATTAATTTATTTATTCTATGCTGGCATAGGGTATTAATATTTATTTAAAAACTGAAAAAGTTACGGTTCAGTACGACGCGTATTATTACAGTTTGCATAGTCTTCAGTTACAGCTCGTTGGTTTAGTTTTCATTGTACTCGTAAGGATACATAAACGTAGCCTGTAATCTGTAACATTATTTTTTACGTTTTCCATCTGGTGTAGGCCTATAGAAAAGATTTTAATAGAAAATAAATAAATTCGGAGATAACATCGGAAATTTGCTTCTTTAGGACCCCGAACACGTTTTGTCAAATTTCCGGATGGTGTTTGTATAAATGGAATGAATATTTTGTGCCTGTTTTGACGCAGAAACCTTGTAAACTTTGAATGCAGTGTTTGTTTCATCGAACTCAATTCTAGATTAATGGAAACTTCAGCTAACATGGATATATGTAAGCAAAGTAAGTAATCCAGTCATCGATCCGGCAACTGACTGTTTCTCAACAAAGGGGGCCAGAATTCGATTCTGAAAGTATGAATTTTATTTGTACGTGCACGTTCAGTGTTAAATATTGTTCATCTATGACAATAAATACAACACATTGTGTATTTTGTTAATTTTCTCCATTTAAACAAATTATGCACCGCGTGGAAGTTAAATAACCCTACAGATTTTCAGAGTGAATAGCTCATGTTATATATAACAAAAAAAGTTGATTGTTTTCTCAGAATTTTTTTTTCAAAGGTTTAACTCCCTCTTATTCGGTAACTATTGAGAGTAGGATCGTGATTTTTGTCCAGATTGATAGAAAATCTAATAAAGAATCATTTATTCCTCTGCTGCATTTCATAGCGTGGACGGTTTTTGTGTAAATTTAATTAAAAACCACCAATTTCAAGCCACTGAATCATTCAACCAGATTGCAACGTTGTAGACAGACAGAGAAATTCGCGTAGCAACACAGACCTGAATTTGTTGATCTCTTCCATCTGTATTACGAGAAGACAGAGACTATGTTAACGGCGATGTTGTCAGACTGGTGAAACTTCCAACTTAATTTTCTTATTAACTGTGCATTTAATCACAAAACGTAATATAGGTTTTCTATACATTTAAGTGTAACCTATCGTCCCTTTCAATCTGCCCATTCTATATTATTTTTTGTGGAAACAGGACTTGCCTAAATTATCCTCTTCAGTCCCGAATTTACAATTTTTGGAAAAAAAAAAAAAAAAAAAGGTCACAACATTCTGGGGTTCCAAATATCCCAAATCAAGTCTTCACAGAAAATCAAATTTTGGGGCAATTTTGACTTCTTTGTGCCCCAAAATTTTGAATTTAATTTATAAATCTGGCATAGAAATGTTGCAAAAGTGATACTCTTCATTTCTATCAAATTTAATTATTCAAAAATTCAAAAGTATCCAAGATACTGCAAAAAAAATTAAAATAAAATTATGTACTGTATAGTATACGATACACCAGGACTGAAGAGGATATATGACTTTCTCTTATTTAGATATGCCGAGAGTCACTGTCGTTGACTACAGTACGATTTCCTGTCATTTAATTGTTTGACCACGCCCTGGGGTCCACACCTGTGGAGTAACGGTCAGCGCGTCTGGCCGCGAAACCAGATGGCCCGGGTTCGAATCCCGGTCGGGGCAAGTTACTTGGTTGAGGTTTTTTAAGGGGTTTTTCTTCAACCCAATATGAGCAAATGCTGGGCAACTTTCGGTGGTCCACACCTGTGGAGCAACAGTCAGCGCGTCTGGCCGCGAAACCAGGTGGCCCGGGTTCGAATCCCGGTCGGGGCAAGTTACCTGGTTGAGGTTTTGTCCCGGGTTTTCCCTCAACCCAATACGAGTAAATGCTGGGTAACTTTCGGTGCTGGATCCCGGACTCATTTCACCGGCATTATCACCTTCATCTCATTCAGACGCTAAATAACCAAAGCTGTTGATAGAGCGTCGTAAAATAACCTATTAAAAATAAACTTTCGGTGCTGGACCCCGGACTCATTTCACCGGCATTATCACCTTCATTTCATTCAGACGCTAAATAACCTGAGATGTTGATACAGCGTCGCAAAATAACCAAATAAAATAAAAAAACACGCCCTGAGAACTTCGCTTTCGGCCTGTATGAACCTAGAAGAGGGATTTTGACAGTACTTCAGGCAATGTGTGTTTGTGAAACAACTCCGCATATTTAAACACAAACGAGAGCATTTAACGATATCCTACTCTAAGTAATGAATCTTCGCGAACAATTTTCATTCCACTTGGTAGTGATGGTGTGAAGATGGGGCGAAAAACTGAAATAAGTGCGTCTTCTCGTGTAATGGTTTACCGTAGCCATGAGTGTTATTTAAGTGATATTGATATTGTTCTATGCAAATTTTTTAAACTTCGTGATTCAAACGAAAAGTATTTAAAAACTATAGCTCATGAAAAATGTGTGGACGAATGCTCAAACGTTACGAAACAACTAGGACAAATCATCGGTTTACAAATAAAAAAACATTAAGTCAACACATTACTTCTGAAAGAACGGCGTATAATTAATAATAATAATAATAATAATAATAACAATAATAACTATAATAAAAATATCAATAATAATAATGATGATGATAATAATAATAATAATAATAATAATAATAATAATAATGATTTGTTTTAGCTGGCAGACTTAAGGCCGTAAGGCCTTCTCTTCCACTCAACCAGCAAAAACTATATATACATATGCATGAACTTACAAAGAATTCAACAATTTGATTTAGATGAGAGTTACATGTATAGAAAAGTTATTTATGAATTAAACAACAAAATACTATGAACTATTAATTAAACACTGAAATAATCTGTGTAGCAGAATAATTAAGCTAAGATACATAGAATGTTAATATATTTCAAATAATATTAGATAATAGAAAGAGATTATTATGAGACAATTTTGAAAATACAGCACTATCAGGATGATGTCTGAAGAAAGAAGTAACAATGTAGTCAGTGATAGTTTAAATCAGTATGATTGGAGTGAAATGCTAATAGGGTTATCTTTTAAGCTGCTTTTAAAGGTGTTTATTGTCTTGCAGCCCCTAATACTTTGTGACAAGGAATTCCATTGACGTGAGGTGGATACTGTAAAAGATGTTGAATAACAAGATATTCTATGAAGAGGTATACTTTGCGTGCCACAGATAAGTGATCTGGTATTTACGTCGTGGTTAGAGTATAGATAAGAGAAACGAGACGAAAGGTAATTTGGTGTTGAGGTGTGCAGAATTCGAAAGAGTAAAGACAAAGAGTGTAAAGTTCTGCGTTCTTTAAGTCGGAACCACGAAGGACTTGCGAAGGACGGTGATATGTGATCATATCGTCGGACGTTGCACACGTATCTGACGCACATATTCTGAGCTCGCTATAACTTGACTGACAGTTCAGAACTTAGGTTACTTAAGAAAACCTCATAATATTCTAAGTGCGGCATTACTAGGGTTTGTACTAGGGTAAGTTTTAGTTACTGGGGCAAGAAGTTTCTCAAGCGACTCAAACAGTGAATGGAGGAACAGATTTTTTTTATCGTTTCTTTAACTTGAAAATTCCAACTTAAATTATTATAAAAAAAGAAGCCAAGATTTTTTACGACAGATGAATAAGGGATTAGCGTGTTGTTAAGGGTAATAACTGAAAGATTACTGATATTAAGGGAGTTAACTAAACGCTTATGTCCAATAATTATATCTTGAGTCTTACTTGGATTAAGTGCGAGTCCGAAATTGGCCGCCCAAGTGGAGTAGTGGCTAGGTCACAATTCAACTTGTCAATCGATTCATTGATCTATATTGTCTGGAATGCATGTAAAGTTGTAGGTCGTCGGCATAGAGGTGATATCGCCAATACTGTAAGTTCTTTGATACGTCATTGATGTAGATAGAGAAGAGTAGTGGTCCTAATACGGAGCCCTGCGGCACTCCCGCCTTTGTGCATCGCCATTGGGAGAACAGGGTGTTAAAAAACATATTCAATATTTCAGGAGGTGATACTATGCATCAAAAGAATAAAATAATGTATAATAAACATGGGTCCTGCAACACATACCGTAAGTTGGGGTAATTCCAATATAGTATTATAATACCGATCATTTTGCTTTTTCATTAAAAGATTGTAGCTCTTGTTGTATTATATCGTGAGGTATGTCGGACAATACGTTATTTACGAAGCTAATAATGTGACTGATATGAACCGGCTGCGTGAAGGTTTACAGCTGTATTAATTAAGTTTCATTTTCCATTGTTGACGCCAAGTCGTTTTCTGCTTGCTATAATATCCTTGTGTAACTTCAGTTCTACTGCTTCACTGGAAGGGTTTGTGACGTAGGTGAGAGTTAAAATGTGTTGTATAATTAGTTACTTATATTATTCGTAAGTTGGATAATTATTAGACCATACCTACTTGAAATTAAAACACTTAATATGGGAAATGGAAAAGTTCCAGGGTAACACTGATCATGGGTGGACCTATACAGAAAAAATCGGGACCATCATGGAGATGTGGCAGATACAATCCAGTTCACTTGGATAATGCTGTTCGGGCAGTAAGGAATGGAAAATTGTCCATTCGGAGATTTCCCTTGAAGGAAGTGGATGTAAGAGATGTTGTTCAGGACTACTTCAGCTGGAAATGAAAGGAGGAGAAAATATTTACGAATAATCGTCCTGGAAATGAGTGGTTTCTTTGATTCCTAACTAGGAATAAGGAGCTCTCAAGCAGAATGAGTGAAAACAGAAGCGATCCAGAGAATTCATAACGAGAGACACAATGAATCAATTCTTTCCTAATTTAGCAGAGGCCTTGAATGGAGTTCAGTCTTCAAATTTGATAAACTACGAAGAAACTCATTTTTGCGATGACCTAGGGCAGAGTAAGATCATAGGTAAACGAGGTTCGAAACATCCAGTAAAAATTTTGGACGGGTCTAAAACAAGTATTAGTGTTATGGTGGCGGCAGCTGCAGGTGGCCCTGTACCTCACCGTGTACAGAAGCACACGTCCCTATGATACCTGGACAGAAGGTGGAATTAATGGTGCAGAATATGGTCGCAATAAAAGCGACTGGTTTGACCTAGGAACTTCTGAGAAATGGTTTTCTAAGATGCTTCTCCCCTATGCAAAGAAATTACAAGGACCTAAAGGAACAATCGGCGTTAATTTATCTAGTTATCTGTCCATAAATATAATAAAGCTATGCGAAGAAGACAATATAAGATACGGTATGTGTTCTTGCCACCTAATACAATTCACTTATGTCAGCCACTTGATGTGGCATTTTCTCATTCACTGAAGGCAGCATGGAGCAGTGGAAGAAAAAAAATATGGGAATAATGCCAAAATCGGATTTCCATGGATTCTGTAATTTGTATTCTGGAAAAATGATGAAATATAGCATGGTACATTGTTCTTTGTAAGCCCTAAGTTTAAAATAATTTTTTAACATTTTTTAAACTTAAAATACTGATCGGTATAACACCTTCATACTCTAATAGTGATCATAAGGAAAATTTAATAGGTGATCGGCATTACCCCATTCTACCAGTTAACACTGATCACTGATTTTCTTTAAATCTTTTTTAAAACATAAATTATTGATCGGTAAAACCCCTTCAACAGTTTGACAGCGATCATGAGGGAAATTAAACAGGTGATCGGTATTACCCCATCGTATGAGGTAACACCGATCACTGATTTTTTTAAATAAAATGATAATTAAAATTAGTCAAATTATGAAAAATGTATCTACAGCTACTTAAAGATTGGGAGATAATTAATTTGCTTTATTTCGCACATATTAAAGAAAATGCTAATGAACTACGTACGAAAATGTATAAAAGTGATCGGTATTAGCCCATTTTACGATACTTTTTGAGATCTGAACACTTGTTCATAGGAGGTGCCCAATGTGACGTCCATTCATGTCAATGCATTCCTCTGCCCTTCTGGGTAAAGAATCACGCACTCTTTGAAATTTGTTTTAATACGTTAATAAGAAAGTCCTGATAACGAACCCCAATTAATCTCTGTGGTACCACGTATGGCCCTATTTATCTGTCACCAAGAACGCCTGCTCATATGTTGATTGAGAATCGGTGATGATGCCTTGCATCTTCAACTGCATGGGGATTTTCATTAGCCAACACATGCTGATTACGAAAATCCACAACACAATCTCTGCTGAACCCCGCTCATATCCGCAACCAGACTTTTGTTTTCTGTATTCCTTGCGACGTATCCTTATTCTATGCCAGGGGTGTCAACTACAGTATGATTATCTGGCAGTCTGCTGTGTTTTAGGGCAGAGAAATGCATTGCAATGAATGGACTTCACATTAGCACCTCCTACGAACAAGTGCTCAGATCTCAAAAAGTATGTATTGAAGGACCCATGTTTATTAAACATTATTTTCTTGTTTTGATGCATACTATCACCTCCTAAAATTTGGATATCATTTAATGTACAGAATGTATGTGTATTAACTTAGAAATGGGAAATGAAATAAACATAGACAAACAACTTGCTAAAATTAATATTTTGAGGATTCAGTTTTGTCAAGAACTTTCAAACGCCTTTTTCTCAGTAATAGTGTTTATGACTTGAGGTATTTTGCTTGTAAAGAGAAGAAATTTTAAATGATAACGGCGAGAGCTTATTTTCTACTGATAATCTAAGTTGCAGAAAATAAATCTTCAATGAAATCAGGAAATATTTTAATTTCTACGTCGGAAATTATTAACTTATTTGGTTTGGTGTCAACAGCAACTTAAAGTAATAATTGTGGTAAATATTTCACTATATCTTACCACATATTTGTAAAAATAAATAACAGGCCTACATCAAGCATTATAATAATAAACTTACATCATATCCACTGACTAGTAGTAGTAGTAGTAGTAGTAGTAGTAGTAGTAGTAGTAGTAGCAGAAGTGGGGGTGGTCATGGTGGTGGTAGTATTAGTGGGGTTAGTGATGGTAGTGGTAGTAGTAGTAGTAGTAGCAGTAGCAGCAGTAATAGTAGTAGTGGGTGTGGTGGTGGGGTAGCAGCAGCAGTAGTAGTTGCAGCAGCAGTAGCAGCAGCAGTAGTAGTAGTAGTATTAGAAGCAGTAGTGGGGGTGGTGGTGACAGTAGTAGTGGTAGCAGTAGTAGTAGTAGTAACAGCAGCTGTAGTATTAGTGGGGGTGGTAGTGGTAGTGGTCGTAGTAGTAGTGGGGGTGGTGGTGGTGGTGGTAGTAGTAGTAGTAGTGGGGGTGGTGGTATTAGTAGTAGTGGTGGTGGTGGTATTAGTAGTAGTGGTGGTGGTGGTGATAGTAGTAGTGGTGGTAGTAGTAGTAGTAGTAGTAGTAGTAGCAGCACCAACAGTAGTAGTGGGGATGGTAGTGGTCATAGTATTAGTAAAGGTGGTGATGATAGTAGTAGTGGTAGTAGCAGTAGTAGTAGTTGTAGTAGTAATAGTAGTGGTGGTGGTGGTAGTAACAGTAGTAGTGGTGATTGTGTTGGTGGTAATAGTGGTAGTAGTAGTGATATTAGTAGTGGTAGTAGTAATAGAAGTGGCAGTTGTGGTAGTAACAGTAGTAGTAGGGGTGGTCGTGGTGGTAATAGTGGTAGTAATAGTATTGGTGGTCGTAGTAATGGGGGTGTTAATGGTAGTGGCAGTGGTCGCAGTAGTAATGGGGGTGATGGTGGTGGTGGTAGTAGTAGTAGTAGCAGCAGTAGTAGTAGTGGGACTGATAGTTGTAGTTAGTGGTCGTAGTAGTAGCAATAATAATAATAATAATAATAATAATAATAATAATAATAATAATAATAATAATAATAATGTTGGTATACAAATGAATCGGTTATTGTTGAAAGGAACTAAGTCCACTTTTTAAAGTTTTGAGATAATCGAAAAAAACTGTTTTGTAGATAATTTATCGAAGATTAAACCAAAATATATTGTACACATAAAATATATGTGTACAATATATTTTGGTTTAATCTTCGATAGATTATTCACAAAACAGTTTTTTTTTTCGATTATCTCAAAACTTTTTAAAAGTTGACTTACAATAGTTCCTTTCAACAATAACCGATTCAAATATATATTTCTTGGGTTATATTTTTATATATGTTTAGATTGATTTTCGCGCCCAAAATCTTTGTGGAGCTGAGGCGGTGAGTTATTACACCAATCACATACATTTTCTTTTATTACGGCATTGTCGCGAAAATATGAACCCACGACAGTAACCCTCACGCAACGTAAAGACAACGCCATAAAGTCCAGCTAAATTATTACCCAAATTCAAATTTGAATTTAAATTAAAAAACAAATACATTGAGTGAATTAGTCGTTATTTACTTGAGGAAATAGAAATAAATAATCAAGTTTATAATCGTCGGCCACAGTGAACCTGAGCGTAAGGTGCGAAGGTCTGACTGCGCACATCCCACGTGGGATGAAATGGTGTGTGTTGTGGAATGAGATGTGTAAAGTTAAGAGAAGCGGAAGAACCCAGGGGAAATGCACATGCTTCTACTTTCACTGCCTCAAACATCACTCAAGCGAACGCCGGAAATCCAACCAGACATCATGGAATAATAAGCCCGCTCGCGTAGCACTTTCAGATGACGTGAAATTTTACAAACTTATCAGCGAATTTACCTACTTCAAAATCTTAATTAGGGCTACATCAAACATAAACATTGCCGCTCCTTAGAATTCCCAGCGATGTGATAAAATCGCCAATTAACATCTTACTACGCAACATACATACATACATACATACATACATACATACATACATACATACATGCAAACACAGATACACAGATACAAATATAATTACATACATTATGTAATGGTAAGAGTGTGTTTGAGTTAGAGTCCTGCATAACCGGTTACGAAAGATAGAACAGACAGATTGCTACTGAACGCCTGGCGCTATAGACAGTATGCGAAGCTCTTCCGTCTCGCGAAGTAGCCCAATGTTCGGTTTAACGAATGTCCGAGTCTCACTCGGGTGGACGGCTCTGGATCATTAACGACAGATAATATTGAGCCATCCAGGAGTTCCAAGAATCGTTGCAAGGACGCGATTATCATCGTGTACCTTTCAAATGGTATTTCCTCCTTTCTCCTCAATGATTGAAACGCGCATCATGAAACTAGAATCATTAAACTTGAAAGTGCTTTTATTTTTGTTAATAGCCCATTATCTCCCTAAAAGGATTTAGTAGAGAAATAATAATACATCTGTTTAGAATAATTAAAATACGTAGGCTATATTAACAACTACCCTTTCAGAGGTAGCCTATGTATTTTGAGTTTAAAGTATGAACGTTACAATAATAAGTGTGTACATATTTTCTCTTCTCTTTCGTAAGTAATTTTAATTTATTTTATTCTTGTATTTGTTTACAGATCAGATTTCATCTATGTATTACAATTATGTACTTTGTTGTCACCGGTGTCCATTAGTTGATTTATGTATTAGTTATGAAGATAAATGTACCAAAATGTCCAATCAATTATAACCCTATTTCAAGCTAACTTACTTACTTATGGCTTTTAAGGAACCCGTTGGTTCATTGCTGATCTCACATAAGCCCGCCATCGGTCCCTATACTGTGCAAGATTAATCCAGTCTCTATAATCATATCCCACTTCCCTCAAATCCATTTTAATATTATCCTCCCATATACGTCTCGGCCTTCTCAAAGGTCTTTTTCCCTCCGGCCTCCCAACTAACACTCTATATGCATTTCTGGATTCGCATATACGTGCTACATGACCTGCCCATCTCAAACGTCTGGATTTAATGTTCCTAATTATGTCAGGTGAAGAATACAATGCGTGCATCTGCGTTGTGTAACTATCTCCATTCTCCTGTAATTTCATCCCTCTTAGCCCCAAATATTTTCCTAAGATTTCAAGCTAACACTTTTTTTAATTAGGAAAAGTAAATTTCCTTCACTTACTCCATTTTTGTAGTTACAAAATGTTATCAGAGTTCCTGTGTGGTGAAATGCGCTTGGTATTCTCTCCTCTATATCTGTGGTTCTGTCTAACCAGGTTCAACCGCTTCAAGGCCGGTTATCCTAACGAATGTCCAACCTCGCAGGTTGATCTGCAACCGGTCAAATATAAACTCTGCCAGGTTAAATAAAGCCATTATTATTATTATTATTATTATTATTATTATTATTATTATTGTTGTTGTTGTTGTTGTTATAAACCGGTTGTAAGCGCTGTTCTGCAGCACTCTGTTTTGAGTCGTATTATTGTAATCCGACAGAAGTTTAAATCGAGAGCTCAAGTTTCCGATGTGATAGTTTTATGTTTATCGATTCTGTGAGCATGAGCGGCACTTGCTATTGCTTCACCTGAGGTAGAACGTCGATCTGATCGCTCTCACTCTCCCCAATGCGGGCCTGGCAGTTGTATTAGTAATATTCTCTATCTCGTTTGAATGTAAACGCCGGAACAAATGTAAGGTAACTGGTATTCCAAGTCAGTGCTCAGAGCTAGTAATATTGGCACCTGCAATTTTGGTTTAATTCTTTCGACTGATTTATCAAAATTTAAAACCCGTACCATTTTTTATCCCTGCCATCTTAGCCGATTGTGCTATAACTTCAGATCGGAAACCACACTCACCAACTATGAGCAATTATATCCTTTAAATTTCTAAGCTTGTTGGTGTTTTTTATTCAATGAATTTGAGGTTAGCTAGAGTTATATGTTAATGGGAGGAACTAAAAGCTGTTTTTTTTTTAATATTGTTAATTCTGAATGAGGAATACATTGCTTTGAAATAATTTATAATCTTGTCCTGTTATCGGCTGGGGTGAAAACTCGGCTGGGGGGAACACATTACTGACACAGCGGGAAAAGTATAGAGTGTGTTACACTTTGTGATGAGGGTACTAAGAAAAGGCTCTGATAAATCCAAAGATATTGCATATAAATCACTTGTTCGTCCAGGAATGGAATATGGTGCTACACGTTTGGATCCTTACAGGTTGGAACATATTAAGACACTGGAAAAGATCCAAAAAACGGGCTCTCAAGCGTTATCGTAATAATTCACCATTAAAATGGGATACACTCACGGACAGGAGAACGCGGATTCGATTATGTGCAATGTTCAAAACATACAGAGGTGAGCCTGCGGGGAGACAAATAAAAAATAGGTTGTAGCCGCCAATTTACTCTTCAAGGAACGACCACTAATATAAATTGAGGGAAAAAAGACAGAGGACGGACACTGGAAAGTTTTCTTTTCTCAGTCGTACTGTCAGAGACTGGAATGCTTTATCTGCAGATTTACTAAATGATTTACCAATAACCAAAAATGTATTTAAAATAGGCTTAAGAACTTTACTAATAGACGGTAGTATACTATACTCACTATTTAAAGAGTGTTAGTGGTATTTTTTTATTTAAGTATTGTATCAGTCAAGAAGTGTGTTGTGTCAGTGAAGAGTGAAGTGTGTTGTGTAAGTGAAGTGTGTTTTGTCAGTGAAGAGTGAAGTGAGTTGCGTAAGTGAAGTGTGTTGTGTCAGTGAATTGTGTTGTGTAAGTGAAGCTTTATAGTTTATAGTGGCAGTGCAAAGTATTTAAACAGTGAAATGTTTTTTTAAATGTTAGTGAAATCATGACAGAATCAGAGAAATGTGCCGTAGTTCCAGTGCAGTGAGTGAGTTGTTAGCGAAATGAGTGTAGTACTGAAAGGTACTTGTGCAGGTATGAACATATCATACTAGTGAGTTTTAGTTCGAACTTAGGATTAAGATACAAATTAGATTTTACTTTAAATGTTATTTTAAGTGATCGTGCTTCATTTAATTTAGAATGCTTCCTCTTATTATTATTATTATTATTATTATTATTATTATTACTATTACTACTATTATTATCATTATTACTATTACTATTATCATTATTATTAATTTATTATTAATTGTATTTTTTATTAACTGTGTTTCTTATTAATTGTCATTATTGAGTGTAATTAGTTAGCATTACCACAGTGTATATACCGATTTGTAGTGTGAATAAATACATACATACACACATGCATACATAACATAACATAACATAACATAACATAACATAACATAACATAACATAACGTACGTACGTACATACATACATACATACATACATACATACATACATACATACATACATACATACATACATACATACAAACATACATACATGCTGGGTAACTTTCGGTGCTGTACCCCGGACTCATTTCACCGTCATTATCACCTTGATATCATTCAGACGCTAAATAACTTGAGATGTTGATACAGCGTCGTAAAAGAACGTACTAAAACAAATACATACATACGTACATACATACATACATACATACATACATACATACATACATACATACATACATACATAATGCTTTTCGTCTCAGATAATCATATGGCGAATCTCCGGCCATATCTCAGCAAATATTATTTCACTATCTCCTATTTTTTTATTGGGTTATTTTATAACATCTAGGTTATTTAGCGTCTGAATGAAATGAAGGTGATAATGCCGGTGAAATGAGTCCGGGGTCCAGCACCGAAAGTTACCCAGCATTTGCACGTATTGGGTTGAGGGAAAACCGCGGAACAAACCTCAACCAGGTAACTTGCCCCTACCGGAATTCGAACCCGGGCCACCTGGTTTCACAGCCAGACGCTCTGACCGCTATCTCCTATTCCTTGGACGCTAAATAACTTAGTAGTTAATACAGCGTCGCTAAATGACCGACAAAAAAGACTGCATACAAGAAGTTATTGTCCACACCTGTGGAGTAACGACTAACACGTCTGGCCTCCTAACCAGGTGGCTCGGGTTCGAATCCCGGTCGGGACAAGTTATCTTATTGAGGTTTTTTCCGGGGTTTTCCCCTCAACCCAATATGAGCAAATGCTGGGTAACTATCGGTGCTGGACCACCTGACTCATTTCACAGACATTATCATCTTCACTTCATTCAGACGCTAAATAACTTGAGATGTTGACACGTCGTAAAATAACCTATTAAAAATTATTGAGGGAATTGTGATAGTGAATAGTCAATTTCGATATTCTCACGAATGTATACTTTATTCTACTCGGCATACAGAGCTGAAGGCTGCTTGTCGCTTTTGCATTCTACCTACGATCTTGTATCAGAGAGATTATTGATATTATTGGAAGCATTTCTTTTTTATATTTAATTTATATTTAATATTTACATGTTATTTAACGCGAAACATTTAACTGAAACTTTCTGCATGGAATTAAAAGAAAACAGTGTAATAAAATCCAGTCTAAGGTGTTAATTCCTATCATCCATGTTATTTTATAAACTGCATTGGGTACATTCACGTTGTTGTGCTGACATTATTTCAGACATGTCAAAAGCCTGCACATTGTGCGTAGTCTCTGTGCGATGTGCACTTTATATTCCCCTACCTGGAGGGAGTGAATCGCCTTGGAGGGGAACACGACAGGGCTATACAGACCTGCAACAGCATCTCAGCTTTTGTTCCAGTAACTCATTTTCAGTAAGGGTACTGATTTGGATGTCTGTGAATGAGTTATGATAAATAAAGTGAGGAGTTCACAGATAACGAAGAAGGGAAATTATGAATCATATAACATAATTGTTATAATGTTTTCTTCAGTCAACAATAATTATTTTAAAATGGAAGGTTTTGATCAGCCCATGTCGAGGTAATAGTGTTGTGACAGTTTAGATCAGATTAGTAAAGTTAATCAGTACTTTCACGGAAAAACGAACTTGGCATTGGCGTTGTTTTAGAGCCTGTACTAACACAGCCATCAAAGATTAGACGACTTACGACTTCCATTTCATAAGCTGGTAAGTGATGAGAATATTGTGAGGAATACATTAAGGCTCTTGAGGTTGTAAGGAGCGAAGAAAGCAACTATTTGCAAGGCGGAAAAAATTCTGGAAAAATATATAATGGCAAATTTTCCATCTCACGTCACTATATTATGCTAATAGACTAACATTAATAAATCTTTAAACCTGACATAAATAGAATATCGTCGCTTCACAGCTTGTGAACTACACATTTAATTTCTTTTAGTAACGTTTCCAACTTGTCGATACTTGCTCTCAACGTTTTCTAAATAAACTATATGTGAATTCAAATTCTAAGCTTAGTTTATATCATTTATTAATATTAATGTTAATTTATATTGTCATACAGCAAGGAAATTATTTTAGTGTAAAAACTTCACAATGTCCTACTGCATGTAATTAATTGGGAGTATATTTTCTTTAACATTTGTGTACCAATGGTCCCATTAAATAATAATGTTTGACGAACAATGAAAGAATAAGGTCTATTATTTAAAATAATTAGTACCTAATACGTACAATGAAATACTATGTTCGTTTTTTGTTGTTTCGAAATTACTGCAATATTTTTTTTCTTCACATACTATATAGAAATCATTTTAATAAATTTTGCTTTACAAACCACTACTTTGTCAAGTATAACTCAGTAAGCCTAAAGGTTTTTTTGTATTGCAATTGTCAAACATAGACACTGATAACAAGCATGATTTTTCCTTCTGCTAAGTGTGTTTATAATGTCCAAATGCCTATTTAATCCAACCCTAGAAGCGCAGAATAGATTACTGTACACCCCTCCAGCTAAGAACTGGTAAGAGCAACCCTTGAATGAAGCAGTCCGCACAGACCGGCGATCCGCGCACATAACTGCACATTCAGAGTCTGATTTCTGACATGCCTGTATTATTAGTGTTTCACAATGTCACCGTCTAGAATTGCTTCGCCTCTCAAAGAAGCCCAGATATGACAAAGCTTTCATGTGAGTTTTCTAAGCTCTATAGAAAGAAAGGAAACACATTTTCTTCATTACGTTATACGGAATTAATTTTCCTTGAACACAAAATAATACGTCGCATGTACACAAGAAATTGTGGTTTAAAATAGCATTCTTTAGTAATTCAAGAGAACTCTGACGTGTACTCCTTAATTTAGGACAAAGTTACGTAAGAAGTTAATTAACATGTGATACAGGAAGGACCATTTAATGCCACCACTAATCTTCTTATACCACAAATCTCTTAATCTTATTAGCACTCATACTCGAGCACAACATGTGGTTCATCGCTGCACAACTCGATACATAGACGGCTTTTCTTAGCACGGCACAACTTCAGTTACAAGAGAATATCTAACGAATGAAGCTTTCTGTTTTTCATGCAGCACATACAGTACGTCCTTACACATCCGCTGGGCTCTATTCCACGAAAGTGTGGTATTATACATTATTAGTTATAGATAAAAGTTATTGTATAGTATGGAGTTGTAACTTTTTGTTCCACAACATAATGTACAACAGTAATAATACTACAGTATTAGTAAAAATGTGTATGGCTGAGGAACGTCTGTCACATGATGTCATACCATCAATTACCTTATAATAATAATGGTTTAACTTGGCAGAGTTAAGGCCACACGGCCTTCTCTAACACTCAACCAGGAGTAAAACTGCGTTACAAAAAACACTACAAATTTACAAAGTACACTACAATTTTACACACAAAACTGAATAAGATAATAATAATAAAATGTAAACAACAAGTAAGTAGAAATCAGACATAATACTGTATATAGCATACAGAAAGAAAGAAAAAAGCATAATAAAATGTGAAAAGCAGGTCAAAATAAATGAGACATACAAAGTATAAAAAATAAGACAATTATTGATAATAATAATAATAATGATAATAATAATAATGATAATAATAATAATAATAATAATAATAATAATAATAGTAATAAAATAGTGCAGTACAAAGCATACAATGAATACAATATTTTTAAGTACACACAGTAAGGAAAATTATGATTATATATAGCTCAACTTATCACATTATACATATACCATTATCGGAAAATATGAAAACAAAAATATAAAATAAGTTAAATATCACTAGAACATAAAAAATGTGAATACGTGGAAACATGCAATACAACACTTGTCATAATAGTAAGTAAGTTTGGCAACTCGTCATAAGATAATTTTCTAACTTGGATTTGAAAGATTTCAATGTTCGGCAGCCCTCGATTTCAGGCGGCAGAGAGTTCCAGTGACGAGAGGTAGCAACAGTGAAAGATGAGGAATACAGAGATGATGTGTGAAGAGGAATTTCTAGCTTGTTATCGCGTTGTGATCGAGTATTAATATTATGATAGCGAGAGAGAGTATGAAAACGAGCGAATAAATAATAGGGGGATGAAGTGTGCATAATTCGACATAAGAGAAAGTGAGTAAGCTTATATCCACCAGCTTGGTAATAAATTCGTATTTCAGGACGCAAAAACGGTTTATCATCTTTTATATAACATTTGTGTGAATTATTTATTTTATCAGGAATAATGAACATTTAAATACTTCATCACATATTTGTTAATATTTAAACATAATCTTCCACTTTAAGATGACCTTTGTAATTTTCCGTGCGTAAGAGTATCAATTTCAGTCAAGAGCTAGTGCAAGTATCGATCTTCCCAAACAATTGTTTGTTTTATGCAAATCTGGCTTTCAGGTAGAAGCCCCCTCTGAAGCAGGCTTTAATAATTTCAAGGGAAAATTGTTCCGGGGCCGGGAATCGACCCCGGGACTCTTCGCTTAGCGCACGAATGCTCTACCGACTGAGCTAACCCAGGTACTACACGCGACACCGTCACAATTTAAGTCACACAAAACTGTGTGCACTCAAAGTTGCGATCTGGCGTCTTGTCAGCCCATTTCAGTTGTGTGGATATAAAGGGAGGAATTGTGACGGTATCGTGTGTAGTTCCTAGGGTGGCTCAGTCGGTAGAGCATTCGTGCGCTAAGGGAACGGTCCCGGGATCGATACCCGGCGAGGGAACAATTTTTCCCTTGGAATTATTCAATTGTTTTTTTTTCTCCATTTGTCTGTAATTTGCGGTACTGTTAACTTTATTTAACTAGCTAGCTAGCGAGTACAAATTAAAATTATAAAACAAAAATGTTTCTAGCCACTACCGTAAGAGCCGGGCTCGTCTATGTTGTGGTCTTAGCCAATAATATATCATAAAATTTACAAGGACAGTTTACTAAATGCAGTAAGTACCTTAAGTTCATTTGTTATCGTTTCACAAACAAGGAAAATTAGTGAAAATGGCGTTAAAAGAGACGAAATTATTTTGAAAGAGCTAGAAGCAAGGAAAGATATTATTCTATTCGGTACATTTAGCGAAAGTCTTAAAAAAAAAGACACAATAAGGAGGTGTACTGTAATTGTACGTAATTTATAGCTGCTTTTACAGAGTGAATTCATCTACACACTGAAATCTTTGATATTCCGTGCTTATGATATTGACCTCCATTACCCAGCCAATGAAGTGTATTCAGTTTAATAGGGGAGACTCGGCTAATTCCGCAATATTAAGAAGTAAATTTATCATTTTTTTATCGAAATGTTTATTGAAAAATATTATCAAGGTATGTAGATATGGACGAAACCTTTCATTACCAAATGAGATAAAGAGACCTATTAAAAAGCAAATATATTTAGTTGTACATATATTACAGTTGAAAAAGAACTCGGATAATTCAGCAATAGCATTTGGCTAATTCCGCAGTCGTAAATAATTATGAAATACATTATGAAAGTAACATAAAAGGAACCATTTATATGTAACAATGCTCGCTTTCTTCACAGCTGTGTAGCAAAACACGAAAAACAGCCAACTTTCGATGTTTCACTGTATTGCCGACAGAGGTGTCGACCAATATCCTAGATTTTTTTCTGTAGCACTGAAGAGGACATGCCTCCTGTTGACAGCCTCTCAAAACTTACGTTCACTCTATTGTAAAGCGGCAGTAAAATCATATATACATAACTGCGGTATTACCCGTACTGCGGAATTAGCAGAGTTTCCTCTAACTGATGCTTAACTGATAATTATTTACTTCTATTCGTTTGATGTCCTAATCTATGTCTGATGTTAGTGAAAAGTCCTACTTTTGCACTAAGCCTAAAATGTTCATAGTAATCAAATACAGAGTTAAAATGGAAATTTATTCTTCTTTTGTATACATGGATATTCTCATTCTCATTATCATTTTCATTATCATCACTTTCACTACTATTACGCTACAAATTTTAGTAATTATTTCCTTGAATTTATTTATTTATTTATTTAAATTCAAATATACAGAATAAAGAAATATAATTAAAGAAGAAATATAATTACAAAAACAAACAAAGAGAAATACAAATAAAATAATACAAGCAATATAAAAAGAAGATACAGTAGTATTAACAAAATTTGAGACCGAATGAGCAGCGCTCGTGCTCGGTCGCAGTTCAGATATAATATTAAAATAAAAAATAATAATAATAATATAAATAAATAAGTAAAATAAAATAGAAACTAAAATATAATTACAGCGGCAATGGAATTAAGTATATAATATAATATAATATTAACACTAGAGAAGAATAATATCGCACGTGAAAAGTAGGATTAATATATATATTTCAAAATTATAGAATACAAATATAATATAGGTTGATTAATTCATACACATAGGCTATAAATTTATTTAATCAAATTTAAGATATTAACACGTTTCTAATTTTCTTGTTATATGTTAGTGGGTTACATGTTAGAAGTTCTGGGTGTAATTTAGTTAAAGCATTGTACAACCGAGGGCCAAAATTTATGCTATGCTTTAGACCAGCAGATGTGAGACATTTAGGTTCTACTAATGTTGAATTAATATTTCGTCTTGTGTCATAATTGTGTGTCTGTAATACAAACTTATTACGATTTTTATGATAAAATTTTAACAGCGTATACTTATAAATTTGTTCAATATTAATTACACATTAAGTTCGCGGGTATTGCATAGTGGGTCAAATTAAGAACTTTGCTGGACAAAAATACTTTTCTTCAACATCAAAAACTATGATTTATTCCTTGTATAATATTCACAAGTAATTGTTCCTAAATTCCCTGCACTAGAAACCCATCTCATTGCAATATTGACAACACACAACAGCCTCCAATCTGAGGTACCTCCGCACGTGTTTACACCATCTCGCAAAGCCGTTAAGAGGGTGGATGTCTGTGGTTGTATTTATGTTATCTGAGTGTTTGTGCTATTTTGATATAGAGCATGTAGCTGAGAGTTTGAAAATTTATATTTTAAGTAGTTTCGGTAATTATTTTCAATAGATACTCAATAATTTTAATAACACTGCTTCTATAAGAAATTTAACAATAATTTCACATTTAATGTCTTTGACGAGTCTTTTAACATACTGCGTCACGTCGCATCATGATCTAAATGGAGTTAAAATGTAGTGCAAGATCTCTAGTTTGCGGCAACTATCAAATTATTTGCACATTCTACCAACTTAGTTATTTTCATTTTACACGCGGTTAAGGCTGTCCAAATTTCAAGAGAGGATCCCTGGGTGGGAAGCACGGTCCTTGCGGGGTAAGAGAAGAGGGTAAGCCAGTAACTCAGCGTTCTTGAAGGAGCAGGTGGATAGAGGTGGTGTCATTGGTCGGCTGGGACAAGCAAGGCTCAGTCAATGGCCGGTCGGTTCAGTGTCGGGGTTAGGTTATAAGAGTGGGGGAGAAACTCGCTTTCCTTGCTCGGATCTTCTCGTGAAATGCGGACTGCATTTGAAGTACTGAACTCGAAGATTCTGGAAAAAGACTATGTGAATCTAGTAGTTGCAGAGCCTTTTGAGTGTAGCGTGTGGCAGAGACGAGGGAGGGAGAAACAAGCCTGAACTCAACGTTTGTAAACAGCAGAGTTAAATAGGTTCTATCATTAGGATCAAATTATGAACTGATTTCATGGAATTAAACATATTACATTAAATTCGTAAGATGTGTTTAATGGTCTAACAAATTAAACCTATATTATGCATATTTTACAATAAGTACACAAATACAATGTAAAGTCCACCGATACAGGTTAGTGTTTCTTAGAACCTGTCACTATCCCTTATTTATTTCTCTTAATCTATTCTTCCATCCCTTCTGGTTGTCTGTAGACACTACAGTCTCACTGAACATGATCAGAACAAAATTGTGAATTGTTCATCCAGTGATGAAAGCACAATTTCTTATTGCACCATGCACAATAATATTTGCTATGTGTTACATTTTTCATATTACTGTATATCTCTTGTGCTCAACGTAAAATAAATTTAATAATCATATAAATAAAATAAACAATTTCTTTAAAGAATATAATGTAATTTTCAACACATTTAGCTCTGTCAAGTTACCTTCAAACCTCAAAATTATTTTAAGTACTGTACAACGTAAGACACTTTTCTATTAATTTACTACGGTAAATAGGCAAATTGATAACTTGCTTTTACTTTATGCATCGATGTAACCCTCTCTCTTTGAAACACAAAAAATAGCTAATAAGTAAGCAGTATTTCCAATAGTAACTTGAGGTTTTCTTTAAATGATTAACGTAATTTAATTCAGTTTACTAATTTCTCGTGTATATGAGAATATGGTGAAAGATTCCATCATTTGAACTATTTATTTATTGATTTACATACTCAGTCACTCACTCACTCACTCACTCACTCACTCACTCACTCACTCATTTATTTTATTGCTAGTAAGTTTGAAATGAATACAAGTTAATACAATGTGAGATAGACTAGCCCACTCCTGAATAAGACTCGTGCTCAGGAAGGGATTCCAATACGGACAATAATAAAATTAAAATTGATAGTGAATACAGATTAATATGTTTAAAACCAAACTATAAATCCAATACAATTTTTTTCCATTTTTTTATTAATTTGTACAGGATTATATTAGAATAAAATATGTTTAATAATCTGGGACCTTGACTCATGCGATGATAAAAAGTTGCATTGGTTCTTAGGTTCAGATAAACGCAGAGAATTCATATTTTTAGTTCTATATTTATGTATGTACCTTTAAAAGTTATTCAGATTTTTGTGAAAATATTTTATTAAACTAAATTAATTAATTAATTTGTTTAATGTCTAAAACTTTGAAATGTTTAAACAACAATTCAGTTGAGTAATCTTTCTGCTTTTTTAAACAAATTTTTAATACTTTTTTCTGTAGTAAAATTAACGGATAAAGGTTGGATTTAGAAGTTCCACCCCAACCTATAATACTTACATAAATATAGATTGAAATAATGCTAAATAAATTATATGTAAACAGTTACTTGACAAAATATTTCTTAGAACAACAAAGTAATACAATATTTTATCTAATGTATTACAAATATAATGAATATGATTATTACATTTTAAATTATTATCAATACTTGAGGGGGTCCGGGCAAGAAAGTGCCAAGCCACATTTTTACACTTTTGAGATAATGCAAGTTGAATATTTGATCAAATCCTCAAATCACAGAAAAAGTTAAATTTTTGATTCTATAGATATAATTAATTTCCCTGATACAATTTTAATGAAAATATGAAATATATTATACATATTTTTTATTATTTTATATTACAAGTTTGTATTTTAATGTATAATGTATACTGTTCTGTGGCTTGACACTGTCTTGGTCAAAATAATTACTAATTATATAGTGTGAATTTTTATTGACATTAGAAATGTTATATTTTCAACTATTATTTACCATTTTTAAGACAAACAAATTTCATATTAATTTCGTTACTTCTCAAAAGACAAAGGTAACCTAAAATATAGGGTATTTTAAAAGTCAGTTCAAATATTAAACCCCTATAAATATTATAATATCTGAGATAGGGAAAAAACAAAAACATCACAGTGCTGGGCAAACAACGGGGTTTACAAAACATTGGGAAGATGTCCGTCGTTCTCTTGTTCAATGTATAGCATTCTGTCTGCGACAACATGCACTTTGCAGATAATGTCTTGGAATATTGGCAATTTCTTGCAAGATGGCATCTTTCAGTTGAAGTAGGGTTGTTTGATGTGCCAGGAAAACTCGTTCTTTAAGGTAACCCCACAACCAAAAGTCGGTCGGATTGAAATCTGGAGAACGCGAAGGCCACATTTATGGGAAGTGCCTACTGATGACTATGGTCGGAAAACGAACCTCAGTTACGCGTGTTAACTTCACCATTAATTTTAATAGGTTATTTTACGACGCTTTATCAACATCTTAGGTTATTTAGCGTCTGAATGAAATGAAGGTTATAATGCCGGTGAAATGAGTCCAGCACCGACAGTTACCCAGCATTTGCTCATATTGGGTTGAAGGAAAACCCCGGAAAAACCTCAACCAGATAACTTCCCCCTACTGGGAATCGAAGCCGGACCACCTAGTTTCCTAACCGTTACTTCACAGGTGTGAACAATAATGGAATAAGACAGACTTACAGTAAACGGGGAGCGCTACTACAGCATGTTAAAGAACTTCGTCATTCCTAGACTAAGGAATCACGATATGGAAAACAATCTTCATGCAAGATGGCGCTCCACCCCACATCTTTATCCTTGCAAAACAGTTAATGACGCAGATTTTTGGCGATCGTATCATCAGTGGGCACTTTCCAACAATGTGGCCTCCGCGTTCTCCAGATTTTCATCCGGCCGACTTTTGGTTGTGGGGTTACCTTAAAGAACGAGTTTTCCTGACACATCAAACAACCCTACTTCAACTGAAAGATGCCATCTCGCAAGAAATTGCCAATGTTCCAAGACATTATCTGCAAAGTGCGTGTTGTCGCAGACAGAATGCTATACGTTGAACAAGAGAACGACGGACAGCTTCCCAATGTTTTGTAAACCCCGTTGTTTGCCCAGCACTGAGATGTTTTTGTTTTTTCCCTATCTCAAATATTATAATATTTATAGCGATTTAATGTTTAAGCTGATTTTTTAAATACCCTCTGCATCTTTCACATCATATTCCTCATCATCACCATCATCATCAGATATCAAATTGAGGTAAAAGCCATGGTGGATTGGGGGGACATATTCCATTAGCTTCATTACATCTGTAAGTTTGATTTTCTTTATTTTTAGAAGTCCCACATTTTTCTGTCTACAATCATAGTACTTTCGTTCCCTTTCTTTCAAGAAACCTCTTCAAAACTCCATATTCATTTTACTGTTGTTCATTCGTCCTCTATGATTTTGAAGACCGTCAATGCTCATAAATGATTTTTTTCCAAACTCACACTGACCTTCCATTAATTTTAACTCTGCAAATAAAAGTATATTTTTTGTAGCAATTTTCTGGAGAATTCTTCTTGTACCTTCGCTTTATATGACCGGCCTCAATATTGCCGAAGAGATACCCGCTTCCTCAATGTAGGTTGTTTTTCAGGACTATTGAATGAAGATCTGCCATGAGCTAACTCTTTTTTTTCTTCTCGTGGCAAGATAGTTCTGTTGTCATCTTGAAGGAAATTTATTACTGATATAGTTGAAACAATACTTTAATAATGAATTTTTTCTTCCAGAAATAAAATACCGTATTATATAAGTCAAATTAGTTCATATGTTTATACTACTCAGAAATCTACTTGATGGCAATTCAATAATATGGTAATGCACTCATATAAATATTAAATATTTAGGACAAGAGAATGCCAAGCAACATATTGCAAAAATTTTGGGCAAGAAAATGCCAAGCAACAATTTTAAATTTAAGAATATCTTCACTCACATAAGGTAATAAAAGGAACAAAACGTTAGACATTAATGGACAGTATTATCACTTTAAATAGATAATGAAAAAGCAATTAGAAACATCTTTTATGAAATGAAATGCGTACTTTGTCCAATCAACACATCTGCAATTAACATTCTGAGGGCAATATAATGCCAAGCAACACTTAACTATATTTCAGTTTTTGATGTTAATTCTTCTTCAGAAAGTGTCAAATATTCAGAATCAGAGCTGGAATTACTTCCTTCATCATTTGATTCATTCGAAAACTTCAGCTTCCTCCTGTGCACCATTCTCTCCAAACTACCTTTGTTGCTTGACATTGTCTTGCCGTTACAGAAGGTGCATGGAGTATTAGGGTAAGAACATACAACGGATAATAGAGCCATCTGTTAGGTTTTCTGCAGAAACTCTTGACACCATAATTTTAAATGTATTATTTCCCATGAGATGGCATGATTAGTTCAATTTGGCCAAAAATGTGGCTTAGCACTTTCTTGCCGGGACCCCTCAATTATACCTAAGACTAGTGTGTTATTCAATTTCTCTCAAATTAAACTGATAAGTCTATAGTTACAGTATATTGTTGTGTTCGATGCCAGACTTCGTATTTGCTGGTCATTAGCTCGCGACACAAGTAGACCTACTACACAGAGCTTGCCTTCTTCCGAGCGACAGCATCAGAGCTACCAAACTAGCAAACTACTACTAATATTCAAGTACTATTTAACTATCTTATAAGTCGATTTTGAAATTTCGTGTTGTAAAAAACCGTTATAAATGCGAACTTTCATACAAAATTTGAAGGTCCTATCCAACATTCTAGTGTTGAACGTCCCCTTGTTAGTCTCTGGACAACGACCAATTTCCATGTCAAAGGGTGTACTTCGACCATGAGCCCCAAACGCTATAGAATAACAAGAAGACAGCGTTTCGAGCGCAGATATATTGTGTGGAGGCTAAGCAGTAGGTTCAACACAGTTCGAGCACTGACGCTCGTTCTCTTTGACGTTTTATACTGATTCAACTAGAGGACTAGTTGTAATACTTATCCCACGTTACAGAAGTCTAATCGTGTATGCTAGCAGTGATATGGAGAGAGAAGAATCCAGAATTCGACTTTGAAAACGAATTGTGAATGCCATGGAAGAAGGTACATGGGTTAGACCTCAGTTATAACAAGGTAAGGAGACTATGTTATATAACATATTCATCAGCCCAATGTACTTTCAAGACAACAAATTTAATCAATTCCACTATGCTGCCATTTAGCGACTGCAAGAGAAGCCACGTAATTTCCCTGACGGAATTGCATGGAGTAATAGCTTGCAGTCGTACTTCCATCTAGCGGTCGTTACTAAAAATTTAATTCAAGATTCAAATCCCGCTTAAACACAGACGTTTCCTTTTTGTTTCACGTACAATATTGATTCAACTAAGGCTCAATATCGAGCTGATACTTTGTCGCGGGATTCTAATCGTGTGTACGTATGTATACGTACAACGCTAGCTCAAGAAAATAATTCGAAATTGAATTTCGACCACGGGCTTTAAAAGCCATGAAGGGAGAAGAAAAGCAGAGGTTAATGCGAGAAACTCACGTTCAGTAGAAGCTACAGTCGTATCATGGAGAATATAATAGGATGCGAAACTACAGTCAGCACCATCTAACTTCTCACGGACGAAGTAATAAGACCAACGCCCGATGCAGTAGGTGGTGAACATTAGAACTACGTGTTGGTTAGATTCCCAGACTTCTCCACTTATCCCTTAGAGACTGTTAGTTCAGAAAACAAGATGGAAGCCAGAAACTTGCAAAAAAAAGTCCAGATAAATGTTCTGCCAGTGGATATAAGTGGTATGTGTATAAGCATTGTATGTTAAAACAGTAATATTTATAGACCTTATAAAATAGTGACGTTGAATGTATTATAAAATAATAGATAATTATGTAATAATTTCAATTATCCGTATCTAACTAGTTTTTGCAAACTTTTCCAGTTTACTGTACACTAAACACCCAAATAATACAGTTTCAATTATCTATGCTTTTGTTTTCTTTTCTGCCCCATTTTGTTTGTATTTTAATTAGTTGTATTAGAAGGTAGTGTAAAATAGATAGTCTCTTTCATCTTCTTGTTGGCTACAATAAGAATTTTCAATGCCAGATGATGAGAGGAATAGAACTTTAAGGGGTTATGTACAGCTTAGAGCAGTAAAATTTTGGAAATATTCAACATGTTTTTCCTCCAGTATTCTATCTTGTACAATAATGAAAATTAGTGTATGTAAAACACTGTCCTTCTGCTATATGAAAAAAATATATTTTTAAGATTTGAAAAAAAAATATTTACTTTTTTTTTTTCTTTTCAAAATTCAGTTCACTGTGCAGTGATGAAGCGTCTCCCACATAACTCAAAAACTATCCAACATTCTCTGATGAAATTTTGTGTGCTTATTTATGCATGTCATATCTACAATATGATGCAAGATCACTTCTCTATCTTTCATAGATTGTCTGATAAAAAATAAATTCATTTTAAAAAATGGTCAAATATCAGTATTTTCTTATAACACAAAATAAAAAGAAATATTATTTATTTAGAAATGTAGTTGAAAGAGTATAGCATTGTAAATATGAGTTTCAGCAATAAAATAAAAGAGAGAGATCATGAAAATATTAGCAAGTTTATGAGTTATGAGGGAAACGCTTCATCACTGCACAGTGAACTACCACCGTTATAAAAATATATATATATTTTTATATCATATTTTTTTCATATAGCGGAAGGACAGTGTTTTACACATAACAATTTTAATTATTGTACAAGATACAGTAATGGAGGAAAAAAGTGTTCAATATTCCCGAACATTTTACTGCTGTAAGCTGTACCTAACCCCTTAAATGTTTTATTTTAAATTAGAATGGGGGGACGTTTCATGCACATGGTGGAACTTTTCGCCACTTCGTGCGCTGCTGCCTCCATGCAGTAATAAGTTACTCTTTTCACCACTTGGTGTGCTGCTAGATGCATCGGGTAATTAGTCATCCTTAGAAAAACAGGTGGCAGCAACATCAATTTATGCATTAGCGTCTCTAGCATTTGAAACGGAAAAGTCAATAAGTTTCGTATTCCTATTAGTCATCCATGGTCGTATGTCCAAATCCCGCTTGGACACTGACGTTTGTTTGGTTTGATAGTCTTGTAATGATTCGAATGGAGTTCCAGCGTCGTGATCACCCCATATTACGGGAGTGTCACAGTATGTATGACGCTACTTCGAGAAAATAGCTCGGAAATGGCTTTCCACCTTAAGCTGCAAATTCTATAGAAGAAGACAATGGTTACAGAGCAAATTTCACATTGTGTGGAGACTAGTTCGAAACATCAAATCCCGCTTGAGCAAGTACGATTGTTCGTTGTTCACGTCCTGTATTGATTGAAGTAAGGTCCAAAGCCATGCTAATCCTATGTCGCGGAAGTCTGATCGTGTGTCTGTACAACGCTAGCTCTAGAAAATAATTCGGAATTGAATTTCGGCCACGAGCTCTGAAAGCTAATGGAAGGAAAAAAAAACAGCTATCGAAGCACAGATCTCAGGTTGTAAACACTGTAAAAGAAGAAATTAAACGGGTAATGTGTAGAGCTAACGTTGCATGCAGGTTACAGTTGTGGGTTTGAACCCCGAACAGCGTGAGATCTCTGTATCGGATCAGGTGGAGACCAACATCGAGTTGATTCCAAATCCGAAAGTCCCGTTATATGCCAGTCTCGTGAAGGGATGAAACTTACTGAAAGGTCCAAAAAGGCTAAGACCGCATAAGAGTAAAACTAGTAAAAAGAAAGGAAGAAAATGAAAGAACATTAGAGAGAGAGAGAGATAGAGAGACAGAGAGAGAGAGAGAGAAAGAACAACGAAAAACGTATTTCGGTAGCACAATTGAGTTCTGGATACAGCGAGTGTTCAGGGACTGGAGAGGCGGGAGTTCGATACCCGGCGACTGCAAAAGAATTTTCTCGTCGGTACAAAATCCTACACGACTCTGAACATACATCGTACAGTACATAAGCTCTAAGGAAATAATTCATTCAATATTGGTGCTCATATTATCGAATTAAATCGTACGGAACCAGATGCTAACAATTCATATCCTTCTAGTACATTTATAATGCACTTTTTCTTAATTAAATACCTTAAATAACAAAAGTGCTAAGTGCTACAATAATAAAACTGAGATACTTTATTTTTAAGTTTACACGATACATAATAAGAAAATTTAATTAAAATTAATGATGTTTTAGTGCAGTGGTCGACATTTTATATCTTCACCCATTCTACACTGATCGCAGCAAACCTACCTAGCACATTCTCCTCGTTTGCAATGAGGGGGGGATGAAGCTATATTTTGGTACATCACGATATGTTGCGTCCACTATAGATGTAAACCAGTCATGTCAATTGATGCCCATAGGCGCAAGCGCGAGCTTTAGAGCTCAGGAGAGCCAGAGCGCTTTACAGCGGAAAGAAAAGAGATAGACGAAAAAGATAGTATATGCCGCTTGGTCGAGCTATGTACAGGGATGGCCAGCACTGATTCAATTGATAAAGGGAAGAGAACTTATTAAAACAGCATCCATGTTAACTTTTAGATTTGTCTGAGAAGTATAAGTGCATTATAAGAATGTAAGTTTTAATTTTAATGCTCATTTTTCGAAAGCTTGCTTTTTTTTTTTTTTTCAAAAGAATTATTTTCTCAACTTTTTTTTACAGAAAAGTGAAATTTTCAGATATGTTTATTTAGTAGCCTTGCAGGTACTGAAATAATGTTTTCGTAAATCTAATATATCGTAAATACGTATTACTGAAGATAGTGTATTTAAAATTTTACAAATATTCACATGGAAAATGTTTGTAAGGAAATGAATTAACAAAGCAATTACTGTTACATGATAAACAAAAGATATGTGCCCATGTATTGTAAAAACATCAGCTCTATAGCTTCACCCCTTCTTCCAGTCCACCCTTATAGAGAGCGCAGCTAATATCTGCATTCCGCTCTCGAGCTGTGAGCAGACTCGGAGAGCGCAAAACTTGCGCAGGCCTAGTGTAATCAGTTATTATTCTTATACCGGTATGCATAATATTATTCTGTGCCCTTGGCAACCCAGGATTCCTGGGCAGACGATTGTTTGGAAATAAATTATATATAGTCCCAGAAAGAAAGCAGTGCGCATGATCAGAGGGCGAGCGACCTGGTTCACAAGAGAACGACTAGTTGAGATAATAAAATTAGTTTTGTTTCGTTTTATGATCATGCGCACTATCCTACTTTCTGGGACTTACAGAGAAAGTATCTGTGCGAACAAACATTTTTTCTAAGACTGTACATAGCTTTGTCAATACCTCAAGGAACTAAAGTATAAACGGTAACAGTGTACACAATACTGAAAAGGAACTGAATTGTTAAGAGAGGCGAATAACGTACTATGAAGTGCATGTCACCTTCACTACACCACTTTTTTCCTGTTTTCAAATTAACAGGACGTCTACCTCCTATACATCGCACGACATTAATATTAGCTTAAACATTACAGTCTTCATTCCCATCAATATGTTCTCTGCAATCAATATAATTTTATTTAGAGCAGAACTGGGCAGCAAGAGCGGATTCTACTCTCTCACGGGGAGCCATATAATTTCTCTTCATCCACTTTCTTCCCCGCCGAACACCGCGCAGCGTTGATTCAGTGACGGATGAATATTAAGTGTTCCCGTTTAGAGACTGGTTCCGCTCCCGATGCCCAGGCCTGATTTAGAGCTAATACGTTGTTCCGTTTTCAGTGACATTGGTAACTGAAAACACCGTCATATATTATATTCCAGTAAACTCCTGTCAAGCAGGAAGAGTGATCAATTTTGATGATAATATGCCACAACAGAGCTGACAAATAAACGAAATTATTCCCGCACAAAAACGTCCCTTTATTCATTTTCGACCTGATCAGGTCATTAATTCAAGCGATTGTTGGATAGGATGTAGAGTTGTTAATAAAAATTGACGATATACTGCATGTGAGATTATGTAAATTGGGTAGAATATATCGCCTTAATTAAACCATTCGTTCAACATACTTTCCGATATGTCTGCTTTGGCAAATTTCCGGAGTTTTCTGCTTTATAGGGTGACTCATAAAGAAAAGAATTATTATTATTATTATTATTATTATTATTAAAATTATTATTATTAAAATTATTATTAAAATTATTGTTATTATTATTATTATTATTAACGGAAATTCTACTTGAAGCAAGTAAAGCGATAGAGTTTGAAGTAAATCCCGAAAAGACTAAGTATATGATTATGTCTCGTGACCAGAATATTGTACGAAATGGAAATATAAAAATTGGAGATTTATCCTTCGAAGAGGTGGAAAAATTCAAATATCTTGGAGCAACAGTAACAAATATAAATGACACTCGGGAGAAATTTAAATGCAGAATAAATATGGGAAATGCCTGTTACTATTCGGTTGAGAAGCTTTTGTCATCTAGTCTGCTGTCAAAAAATCTGAAAGTTAGAATTTATAAAACAGCTTTATTACCGATTGTTCTGTATGGTTGTGAAACTTGGACTCTCACTTTGAGAGAGGAACAGAGATTAAGGGTGTTTGAGAATAAGGTTCTTAGGAAAATATTTGTGGCTAAAAGGAATGAAGTTACACGAGAATGGAGAAAGTTACACAACGCAGAGCGGCACGCATTGTATTCTTCACCTGACATAATTAGGAACATTAAATCTAGACGTTTGAGATGGGCAGGGCATGTAGCACGTATGGGCGAATCCAGAAATGCATATAGAGTGTTAGTTGGGAGGCCGGCGGGAAAAAGACCTTTGGGGAGGCCGAGACGTAGATGGGAAGATAATATTAAAATGGATTTGAGGGAGGTGGGATATGATGGTAGAGACTGGATCAATCTTGCTCAGGATAGGTATCAATTGCGGGCTTATGTGAGGGCGGCAATGAACATCCGGGTTCCTTAGAAGCCAGTAAGTAAGTGAGTAAGTAATAAGTAAGTAAGGAAGTATTATTATTATTATTATTATTATTATTATTATTATTATTATTGATGTTAGTGGTGGTGTTAAAGTTACTAATAATGGGATCTCTGCAATTCGATTGAGCGACTTTGCAGTAATTCTAGTCAGATACGTGAACATTTCTCACATAGAAGAATTGTTTTAAAAATTTGGTGTTCATCACTTCCATCTCAAACCCAAATAATTAATAGTGGAAGTCTAAATTATTTAGATTTTTTAAGATTCGGTTTACTTTAGATGTAGATTGCTTGAGCATTATAACCGGCGATGGCCATAATGGTTCCCATTAATTACAATCAAGGAAAATCATTCATTTACAATGATAATAACTGGTGTAGATCCCTACCTTTGGAGGTCGAAGGTATTGGTAGATTTCGAAACAATTTCACCATGGCGAACATCGTATGTCGAGCTAAAGAAGTCCGTGGTTGAAGAAAGTCTTGAAGACATTTAAGCACTCTGTGATCAACAGTCTCTTCAGCATGTCTGAAAAATAATAAAAGTACCTATTTTAATTTTTTCTAAAGACAAATAAAACACTGAATCAATGTTTATTGAATAATTTTTCTCATTCACTACCAAACGAAAATTGAGGTCTTGTGTACAGTTTTGCGTATGAAAAGAAGTCCTTTTTTGGATAATGTCAAATAAGTTACTATATTTCACTCTTTATGGAATACTATGTTATACACTAGTGCAAAATGAAAAATGACCAACTCTACAGAATTGACGTATAAACACCATATTAGCATAGGGCACTGATGAAGGTCATTAAATGTAATGATTGAAAGAGCTATGCTGTGAAAGGAGTAGGAACCGAGTACTAAGCATGAAAACTCTGAGCCCATAACAACTGTAGTTGGCTTGGTGAAAGAGTGATTTGTTGTTTCGAGCATCGTACTATGTTCAGTAAACATTGTAGACATGGCATGACGACGTAGACGAGCACAACTATGCAATTAACTGAATTTAACTCTATTGTGAACCTGCAGGAGGCTAGATGGTCCTTCTGAAGAATTGCTCAACACGTTGGACGTGAAGTGTCTGGTGTGTATCATTGTCAGTGCCGGTGGTCCAAAGATGGTGCACATGCTCGTCATCCGGCAGCAGCATACGGATTCATACCTGGACCGCCGCATCAGGCGAACAGCCATTGCTGATCGCACAGCGACCACAGCACACATCAGGACCACAGTTTCACCCAGGGTGTCAGCTAGGACTATCAGCAACGGTTTGCTGGAAGCTGGGCTACGATCAAGGGTGCCGCCCACCAGGCTTCCTCTCAATCCTCATCACTCTGCAGCACACCTCGGATGATGTCGCGAAAGACTCAACTGGAGGGATAAATGACGTGAAGTTGTGTTTAGTGATGAGAGCAGATTCTGCCTTGATGCTAGTGATGGTCGTTTGCGAGTGCGGTATCGACCAAGAGAGTGGCAAAAACTAAAATGTACAGTATACGTAGCACATCCGGCACCAACTCCTGGCATAGTGGTCTTGGAAGCAATAGCCTACAATGACCTTACGCATCTGGTGTTTGTTGAGGGAACACTGAACTGTGCACGATACATCCGGAACATCATCGTGTTCATTCTATTGCCGTTCCTACGTCAGAGAGATTTGCTCTTTTAGCAGAACAGTGCTTGTGGACATATTTCTCGTATATCCCTACTTGCTCTCTAAGGTATTCGTATACACTCTGGCCATCACGATCACCAGATATATCCCATTGAAAATGTGTGGGACATGATGGGTCGGCGTCTGGTCCGGTTTGCAATACCAGCAACAATCCTCTACCAATTACAACAACAGGTGGAATTAACGTGGAACACTGTTTCCCAAGATGATATCCAACACCTCTATGATCGTCTCTATGCACGATTGCAGGGCTGCATTCTAGCTAAAGAAGGCTACACAAGATAATGCAGTTGTTTTTTAAACAATCTGTAACCTATGTCCATAGATATATGACCCTGTGTTCGTCTTCATGTACATTATACAACCTGTATTCAGTAAAACTTACTTTATGTTGGGCCATTGCTTCCGGGTGTTCATTTTTCATTTTCCAGTAGCGCATAACATTAATAATCATCATCATCCTTCACGAATTAGGCCTCTGTAGACCTGTTTCGGCCCCATCTAGCAGTCTTAATAATAATAATAATAATAATAATAATAATAATAATGATAATGATTTATTTTAGCTGGCAGAGTTAAGGCCGTAAGGCCTTCTCTTCCACTCAACCAGCAAAAAGTATACAAACATATGTATGAACTTACAAAGAATTCTACAATTTGATTTATATAACAGTTATATGTGTACAAGAGTTATTTACGAATTAAACAACAAAATACTATGAACTATTAATTAAACACTGAAATACAAACTATGTAGCAGACTTAAGCTAAAATACATAGAATGTTAATATATTTCAAATAATGTTATATAATAAAAAGAGATTATTATGAGACAATTTTGAAAATACAGCACTATCAGGATGCATGTCTGAAGGAAGGAGTAACAATGTAGTCAGTGATAGTTTAAATCAGTATGATTGGAGTGAAATGCTAATAAGGTTATCTTTTAGTATTTTTTAAAATGTTTATTGTCTTGCAGCCCCTAATGCTTTGTGACAGGGAAATCCATTGTCGCGAGGTGGATACTGTAAAAGATGATGAATAACGAGATGTTCTATGAAGAGGTATACTTAACGCGCCACAGATAAGTGATCTGGTATTTACATCGTGGTTAACAGGAATAGCATTCTTTTTATATGGCAACAAGTGTTTTTGTTACGGCAATAAATAAAAGTATGCATCCAACCTGTGTGTGCCACGTCTATGGATCAAGCGCTTGCGCTCTGGTCTTCCATCCAGGCGGCCTAGGTTCGATACCTGGTTTTTTCTCGAGGTACTCCCTTTCCTTCTATCATTCCACCAACGCTCTTCACCTCCCCTCATTTCATCTATCTACAATAGTAAAAACAGGTTGGAGTGAAGTCTGGGGTAGTACGGGTTTCCGGTGCTAATAGAGCAAGCGCTTGGTGCTCCAGGCCCCTGGAGCTCATCAGGCAACTCGTATGCGGATGTGGCCTAGCTCTGTCAGAGGCTGAGGCAAGATAACCCAATTTACAGAGTCGTATGATCAGGAAGGACTTGGGACTCCGGGCCCCTGGGGCTTATCAGGCTAGTCATATGCAGAAGAAACCTGGATCTATCAGGGGCAGAGCCAGAATGGCCCACCTATCATCATCAGATTACTAATGCCACCCAGGTCACCTGTCGGACTTAGACAATCATGGCATGTATAGGGTGCACAATGGGCCAAAACGTTCGTGTGTGTTGCTTATACATTTTTTCACACCTGTAATTTCAGTGTACGCCTACGGCTAGTATTCAGAATCTTTCTTCTCGTGCAAAAATGTTCAAAATTACACACAAGTTGCATAAATTACTAATTATGACATGATTATAACATGACGCTCAGAAAATAATACGTAGATTACAGTAAAAAGTTCTTGTGAAAGTATAGCTAAACCGTAATTCTTCTTAAATTGATTTAGTATAAGATGGTTCACCGCTGCATTAGGTATCCCTAAATCGTCCGATATTTCCTCAATTCAGCATTCCCCGATAAAATGCATTCTACGCTACGCTGTGACACAATGGCTGCCACAAACACAGGGCAAACTCCTTTAGATTTTTTTTTCCTTTGGGGTTAAGCGAAAAACGAAAGTCTATTCAGCATGTGCACAAGATGTCAGTGCATTGAAGAGCAGAGTACCAGACGCTATTGCTTTCGTCCCTAAGAGATGCTGGACCAAACTATGCGAGAAATAAAATGTAATATCGGTTAGAAGTACTCTGGTCACCAAGGGTATATCAGGGGGCAAGACCTGGCATGTGAGCTGTGCGATGTGGAAGAATGAGCTATCACAAGGAGAGTTTGATTCATGATGGTTAATATTACACGAATCTAAAGATTCAGAAGTTCATCTCAGCCTAAACCTATCTTCCCCTTCCACACATATTGATGATTTTTAGTTGGTTATTTAACGACGCTGTATCAACTACTAGGCTATTTAGTGTCGATGAATTGATAGCGAGATGGTATTCGGCATGATGAGGCCGAGGATTCACCATAGATTACCTGGCATTCACCTTACGGTTAGGGAAAACCTCGGAAAAAACCCAACCAGGTAATCAGCCCAAGCAGGGATCGAACCCGCGCCCGAGCGTAACTTCAGACCGGTAGGCAAGCGCCTTAACCGACTGAGTCACGCTGGTGGCCATATTGATAATAGTCATAACACATGTTAAGGTCATAGGACAGATCTTGCCTCTTCTAGTGTACATTTCTTTTATTTCACGAATGTGGTTGAAACTTCTTGAAATCTTCTGCATTTTGCTAAGATCTGGTCGATTTCACTACATCAGCTTTTTGAAAAATGAGACTTTTACAAGGAAAGACAATGACAACTGGCAATTTTCAATTCCATACACAGTGAAATAGTTAAATAAAATATGTAATCAACAAATGTACGTAATAGTGACTTTTTAATTCAATTCAATTTATTAAGCCATAAAACATAGTAATACGCTTCGTCACAATACAGGAGGGGGAAGAAACATACATTTGAAAATACACATATAATTGAAAGCAGTAACGTTTCATCAGAATGAAAACATAAAACATTTTGAAACTCTAAAAATTAATGAAAACACTTCACTCTTAATGTAATATTTGGAACTAAATGTAAATAACTTTATTTATTAAAAACAATTTCGTATGAATGTATGTTAAGAAACTCATCTACAGAGTAGAAAGGATTAATTAAAAGCCAATTATAAAATCTAGTTTTGAAACTATTGGTTGGTAACTTATAATATTGACTGGGAAGTTTATTATATAATTTCATCCCAGTGACAGAAAAATTTGTACTAGTTTTATGTAATCTACAGTATGGAATATTAATTTGTTCACTACTCCTAATTTCATGAACATGTAAAGTTAAAGTTATGTTTTATTTAACGACGCTCGCAACTGCAGAGGTTATATCAGCGTCGCCGGATGTGCCGGAATTTTGTCCCGCAGGAGTTCTTTTACATGCCAGTAAATCTACTGACATGAGCCTGTCGCATTTAAGCACACTTAAATGCCATCGACCTGGCCCGGGATCGAACCCGCAACCTTGGGCATAGAAGGCCAGCGCTATACCAACTTGCCAACCAGGTCGACATGATCATGTATATTGGCTACTAATGAGTAATTGTCTATATTTTGTCGAGTGTAAAGGACTAGGTCGTGTGTGTGTGTGTGTGTGTGTATATATATATATATATATATATATATATATATATATATATAAATTTATGAAAGTTAATATCTGTGATTCTTTGAAAAGTGGTCACAATGTTCAAGATAGTTTAACTGATAAAGAATTCTAATGGCTTTCTTTTGCAAAATCAGACACTCCCAATTTTGTTATCATTTCCCCAGAAAATTAAAGCATACCGAATTATCGACTGAAAGAACGAAAAGTAGGCACATTTTAAATACTGTAATTTTCATAAACGCAAGTCACTAATTTCTTTAATAAATATATAACTCTTGATAACTTTGTGCATATATATATATATATATATATATATATATATATATATATATTCGATATGTTTTTCCCATGTTAAACTGGAGTCTATACAAAGTCATAGAAATTGGTATAGTTTTGTATGTTGTCCTTTTTTATTATATGATTTAGGCTAAAAGTTATGTTGATAGTCTTTTCTTGATGAAGGAAAGAACCATTAGATTCAAACCATAAAGACATCATCTGTGACAGAATATCATTGGTTAGAGCATATAATTCATTCAGAGTAGAGCTAGAACATAAGAATGTAGTTTTATCAGCGTACATAACTGTTATAGCTTTAATGACTTTAGGAATTTCATTTATTGCTATTAAGAATATTAGTGGACCAATTATTGAGCCTTGTGGAACACCATATTTTAGTAGAGTCGACCGTTATTAGGGTAAAAAGTTGTATACATACTGTATATACATTATATATGTATATTACATACCGATAATATATTTATTGTTCAATAAATATGCTTATTCTAATCGTGGTACCATAATGACCAATAACATACATTTACCTTTAATAACTGTCTTTCGAAGCCTGCATTTTTCAAGTTATTAATATACTTTGTAGAAGAACTATTTGCGCTATACTTAAGAAATTTTCATTCTATCTAGCTTACTGGATGTACAATGTTACCCTGTCCCATATATTGGTATATATTAAAGTTATTCTTACCTACATTTCATTATGCGACGACGAAATAAAATGTGTAAATATTTAAATATCCTCAAAAACCATAATATTTAAATGAACAATATTCTCTCTGGCAAGAGTGCCTTCTACTGGGTCTAACAACATATGATTAAAATTTCGTTGAAATCTGAAAGTTAGGAAAGCAGAAAATTGTGCCAATGTATGTGCATTTACTATAATCATTCATGAAAACTTATTTACTGTATAACATTATTAATTTTTTCGAAGAAATGTGCATGTGTATTCAATGCCTATCCACTTCACTTGCTTGATTCGAATTCTGTATATTGCGGAGAGATGGCAGGACTGTGATTCATTTTCAATTTGCACACCACTTGGGCGGACCACGCTGTGCATGATGTGCATCTGTAAGGAGACTTGTCATGTCCTAAGGTGAGTGTATGTGGTGCACAATCTAGCAATCAGAAGTTGTACATCGCCAGCTTTCCTAGTCCCGAGGTAGAAATTTTACACAGATATTTCCGACCCAACCGGAAATCGAACCCGGGCCGACTAGTCTGGAGGCAGACACGCTACCACACAGCTAAATCGGCGGATTTTTTGCAAGAAATAAAGTAATGTATCAGAACTTCTGTATAATAATAATAATAATAATAATAATAATAATAATAATAATAGTAGTAGTAGTAGACCTAGTAATAATAATAATAATAATAATAGACCTAGTAATAATAATAATAATAATAATAATAATAATAGACCTAGTAATAATAATAATAATAGACCTAGTAATAATAATAATAATAATAATCCTTGGTGCTATATTCTTTTAAGGGCCCAGACCGTAAAACTGGCTGCTGGCCTCACTTCTACACGCCGAAACAGAGCTGGACGATCATCTAACTAGAATGGAGGTATCGTGTGGTTAGCACGATGATCCCTGAGCCGTTATAGCTGCCTTTCGTAACCGGATTTTACTATCTTAGCTCCGTATACATCGCGATGCAGGTTTGACATCGGTCCCGTACACTGGCCGAAATTTCATGAGAAAATTCCTTCCCCCGCGAGGACTAGAATGAGAGCGCATTCCGTAACGCGAGTCCTAGGAAGGATGCCCTGACCACGACGTGGGACATCAGAATTTGTAGTACATATTTAACGCGTAGAAAGAAGATATGAGCAAAACATTCGTGTAGTTATATTAGAACTTAAGTTGAAATAAGATGTAGTTATATTTTCACAACTTTCTCATGGCTTAAGAATCAACTCATATTAAGAACGATTTCAATTGCATGTGTCATTCTACGTCGAAACCCAAGATATGCAAGAAATGTCCGAAAAAATGTCCAATACCGAATATATCTCTAATTATAAAAATATTACGGGTATATGTCAACTTTTCTCTGAATATTCTAAGTTTGAAAAATTAGCGTTTATCAGCCAGTTCTGTTGAGATTTTTTGGCGTTTCAGAATAGCTTACAGGTGTCACCATCACGGTCATATCACAGTCTAGTATATACAGTCACGAAGCTCAATACGTAGTAAATATGCATCCATAGTTGCTAACCACTAGGATCGCTACTATTGCCCCGTTACAGACAATGCGAAATAGTACCTGCACAGTGTATTGTTTCTAGTACCCTCATCAACTCAAGCTTCGTGACTGTATATCAGCGGTGACCAAAACTCGAGCTGCAGTGATTACATGCGACAGACAGCCCATGAAGTAAGGAGACGGAGGAAAGGTACTTGGCATGAAAACTACAACCAGTGGTGGTTTCTGTACCAACATCTTGATCAATCCCGCGGATAAAATTTTCAAGCTTTGCTGTATCAGTAATGTCACTGCTGTCATCAAGAGCCAGTGAATAGTATACGATTTTTCTTGGTTCTTTTTAAAAATTCTTTTTGAATATAATCAGGATTTTTCTAAATTTTTCTCTCGATACGTGATCGATAAATTCGTAGTTTTTCGAAAATTAAAACTTCTTATGAACAAGTTATTTAAGCTATTTTAATCATTACTCTTTTGAGAAATTCTGTTATATTAAAAGGCTTTAGAGCACGAGATATTTCAAACCCCATTAAGTAGCTGACTTCCTTACATTCATTTGTCTCATCTTTCTCTTTCTGGGTATGATTTAAGACATGAAAATTCCTGGCGCTTAACAGTTCGTTGGTACATAATATTGAATCAGTTTTTTTTACAATATTATTATTAAATGAATAACTTATAAATAGTTACCCTCATCTAGAGATTAAGAAGATTAAAACTGAGATGAAACCTAATAATTTTATCCTTCTAGGGAGATGATCTAAAACTATCAATATTTATGCACGTACAAAAGAATGATAGAAACACATATTTAGTGGCCAATAATAATACTAATAATAATAATAATAATAATAATAATAATAATAATAATAATACATTATTCAGCGTGGCAATAAATGATTCTATATACTCCTAATTCAACCGTTGAGCAAAGTGTACATATTACATTTTGTCCGACAGAACAACAAAGAAGTTCTATTTCTCATTCTTTACGAAACCACCTCTTACTGCTTGTAGGGACAGAGTTTGTAGAACGACATGATACCGCCACTGCTTGCCTTCAGTATGTGAATGAAACTCACAGCAATGTACATGAAACTCCTCGTACCCATTTGAATATCTGTGATTACACGATGTAATCACGACACCCGCTTTGGTCATCGCTGCTGTATATATTAGACTGTGGTCATATCTCACAAGATCGGAAGAACGGCCTGTTCTGTTGCGACCATTATCCTTGGTTGCACAATTAGGCCTATAACAGATAAAAAATGGGCAATCCTTGCATCTACCAAATTATACGATCTTGTTGGTGTTCGTGTAAAGGAGAGAGGATAGTGAAATTTCTAATTTCTTTGTCATTTCTTTAATACTTTCTTTTTTTTTGGTACTTCAGAGTTAAGTAAGTGAAACCTTAAATCAACTGTCAAAACTGTTTGAAAATTGAAGGGGGGAGCCAAATATAACAAAAAAAACTCTCGCGAATGTATTTACTAAAATTAGTATATCTCAGTCTGATTTCAAGATATTCACAAAATTCTTTGACCGTTTTATTCATAAAAAGCCGATGTACAAATTCTCCAGATTAAACTTTTAATATTTTACATTGGTACAATAGTACAAACTTCTTAACAAGATTAATTATTATTTTGTGATTAGTAATTTCAAATTATTTTCACATATACATAAAATATCAAAATTATAATTGAGACAAAAGATTACTTATAATCTGCTAGAAATAAGTAAAAAATTTCATGAACTTACGTTTAGTGGTTTCCGAGTTATATACATTTTTGTAAGTACAGTGTCAGAAAATCAAACTTGCGGGAAATCAACAAACAACAGCATGCCATTTAAAATCTCAGTGCGCAGGCCATTTAAAAATGGCTACCAATGACTTCCAATCATGCAAGGTGGCGAATAAAATAATATACATGTTGTTCTACACATATCACAGTACTGTTTTCAGGTAATGTATTTATTTTAATTCAACCTTTTTCCAACTTTCATCATCCTTTCCCCTTAAGATGTTCTGAAACGGCGTCTATTATATTAAATCTCAACAACACACTTGTGAAAGCGTAGTTCTCCAAGACGAAATAACAGCTAAAGCTTAAAATTTCGTACTCCACTTTGTTTACCAGTTCCATTTCGTAACTGATTTCAAGGGTTTGGTGTCTTACTTAAACAAATATGGCTGACGCTCAATCAGCTGCTTCCTGCGTTCTAACAAATAAGACATAGTTCAGACACAAGAGAATATAATACCAGCCTCTTGCCCTCCTTCACAAATCGTAAAAAGATATTATTTCTTAATATTATATGTTAGAGACGTCACAGGAAACGGGCGTAGTTCAAGATAAGATCCGAGGGAGAAGCAAACATGGAGGGAGAATTTCATCTTCTAGAGCAAACCCCTTGGGCGTAATCTATTTCAATTTGGGTCAGTCTACAGTCAACACTGAAGTATTAGTCATCTGTCATTGTGGATCAAAGTCACTTAATTTCAGATTCATCATTTCTATCTGTGCGAATATTATTCAAATGTATGAGTAATGTATATCAAATACGAATCCTGCATAGTTTCGGAATGACTTCATACTCACATCAAAATTCAGCCGAACATCATTTTGAAACACTCTAACGTGCTCATTATTAACATCACATAAAAACAATTGATACTAATTCGAAAGTGTCCGATCGGTGTGTAATTTATTGTAAATACAATGCCATCTTCTGAATCCCCTCCAAATTTTGCCAAACGGCTGGGGCGTACGTTTACTACGCTGGAGTTTCGGTTCAAGTCTTGGCGAATCCAAGATGATATTTTGATGGACTACTTGTTGGGGTTGTTTTTCTCGGGATCAAACTACAATTATGGGGGTTGTTTTCTCGGGATACCCCAGTTTACCATGTAATTATTCAGTCATTTCCTCGCAATAACTCGTAACTATTATTTTCTAAGTATAAATTCTATAGGCAGGATACGAATCCATAGCCGTGAAAAAAAATTCTGTGACAAGTTTAAAAAAAGCTTTGCGTTTTGTTACGAAATTTAATTCTATGTTATGGCGTAAATAAAGATATTGATGTCTCCACCAAATGCGCATACATTTATGTACTAGGTGACCATTTTGTATGCGGAACGTAAACAGCGGCGCTGCCATCTTATGCCGTTACTCTGGGCGAGAGAGAAAGACATAATCTGTAACTAGAATAAGAGACCGATCGTAGGCCTACTACTCAGGTGACGTAACAGCGGCGCGCTGTGTATTAGTGCAAGCGACTGCCGTTCCACAAGAATTGTAGGGAAATATAAATTAGTGGTAACGGGGCTGTTAACGTGCAATGCGTCTTCTGTATAATATTTTGACTTACACAGTGGAAACCAGCGAGTGAAATTATATTGCGGGGAAGCTTCTTGCTAGGAAATATGACTAAATAAAAGGCAGAGAAAATGAGAGCATTGCGTAATAGAAAGCTTGCAAATGATTCGCCTTAAATGTAGCCAGAAGTAGAAGTGAGTAGAGTGGAACGAGTGCGAGAATGCAGGTCACAGGAAAATACATTTTTCAATACTCCTTCATCATTTCAGTTCCAAAGATTATGTCCCTCGCATTTTTCATTTAATACTTCTAGCTATGTGATGCAAATTGTAAGGTGCTCATTGTAGATTTTCTTCTGATGTACAGGCAAAATAAAACTGGCCCGGACAACTGAACGCTTTAACGCATGCACAACAGTAAATTTTTAAGGATACAGATGCAGGTCCTTTTTGTTGTTTCGACACGACGTTCTCTTAATTCCCACTTGCACAGATAAACGGCGTTGCGATTTCGTCGGACTTTGTTCCAGGCTTCCATGCACTCAAGCAATGTTTTCTGGTTTTAGAGCTCTTTTCTGATAGTTACGGATTTTATTCGCTACAGAGCCCGTTTCACGTCATTTTGCCACTAAGTTTTGTATTGCAGTCTTTGCTGGAGGTTTTGCCAAAACACTTTCAGTCCGAAACTCTTGCGCAAATAGTTCCGCACACCTTTTCCAAGAATTGTGCTTCGCATAATACTCGACAATGAACACGCGTTGTTTTATCGTGAGCACCATTTTCTGTTGCATTCAACTGGCCACTAAGCACGTCTGCTCCTCTCACTCACTCACTCAAACGTAATGACTAGACAGTGGATGCGTGATGACTTATCGTTGAATGTAGGTGCACATTTACTGTATGTTAAATTTTTTCCATTCAGGCCATTGGCTCAACACGTTTTAAACGTAAACAACCGACGTCAACATGCTACTCTATCTCCGTATAGTCAGAAAAGAAAAATAACGTACTGTAGTAGTGTAGCACATACCTTGCAAGTTCAGTCCTCTCATCATTGATGCAATTACCAGCGTTGCAGTAAACGACGATATATTCTCGTAAGTCAGCGTTGTAAGACACAGCCTAAACGGAGCGGAGCGCTCCACTATAACTCGTTGCGAGCTCCGGTGCTTCCACAGACATAAGTAAGTTCACGCTCCGACTGGAAGTCTCTAGCACACAACCGGTTTCGGAGCTTACAACGCTGACACTACTGTCGTAAGTTGTCGAAGCTGAATCGTCTTCGCCTATCGGTTAAACAGTTTTTGTACCGAGAGAATTTCTGAAGAAAACCTCTAAAATGGGGATCACTAAATTACTTCAGCACTGAGCACAATGTTTAGACCCGCACAACTAAATGATAATGATGATGATGATGATGATGATGATGATTATGATGATGGTTCCTCAGATTTCATTTCAACGCATTTCCTGTGCGATATACTGTTGCAATGTTTCCCTATAGCCTGAGCTGTTCTGGTTTTTATTTCAATTTTACATACATTACACACGATATTTTCTTCCTTAATAAATAAATTGTCACTCTCATACTTCTTAATTGCATTTCGTATCTCTAAGAGAGTTTAACGTTTTGACTTCGACATTATGAATGGATCAGCACTACACTATTCAACTCGTACTAAATACTTGAGCAGGATAACACAACTGCACACATTGCGTTGCAATGTGGACTGGGGTTCCTTCGTTATGTACGCTGCTGTACTCCCCAGGTTCACAAAAGACGAACGACGCGGCACGTGCCATATACTCCGATACGAAACAACTTCACTTTTCCTTAAGTCATACCGCATCCACTGTCTAGTAATGACACAGCGAAACTCGGGACAGAGCATGCGAGAGATTCGCATGCGTGGACATGTGACAGAAACCCATTTTTGCATCGAAATCACGGTTTCTTGCATTGTCAGGGTCATTTCTGCGTCAGTCTTAAACATATAAATTCATATATTTCATATATATTTTTTTCCGTGGCAGAACATACAGTAATTACAAAACAAAACAAACTACTAATATGAAATAAAACTTCGATTACAATCAAATGAATCCACACACACACACACACACACACGATCCGAAAGAACAAAATTCGTGCCAAGGTTTTTTGTGTTTCTAGCCCGCTTACCTTATAATGCATATAGCATTGTCAAGTTCACAGTAATTTATCTCGCTAATTACAACAGATTACGAACGTATATCATGCTATTTTAGTACTTCAGGTAGCTCTAGGTTAAAGCAGAATCTTATCAATTTGCGAACTTGAGTTCGATCCCCTGCCATTCATGGTGTGATGCTTGCAATAACGAAGATAGGAAAAGAAGAGGTTGTCCTATTTCCCTCAATTTTGGAAAATTAACGTGATGCCAGCCAGAATAAATATCTATCTATGCAACACTATTGAACAATTTTGAGATTACTCTCTAAAATTTTTCATGGTAGCTCTATCTAAGACGTTTAAATGAACTCCCATATTTCTCTCATCTCACCTGATCGAACCATCTCTGGAGATTCCGTACGAAAGACATTTACTTGTTAGAATATTATAGAAAACTTTGGTCCGCCGTCATATATATAAAAAAGAGATGAAATTTAAGCGAACACTTCACTAAAAATTACAACTTTTTTCCTAATCGTTTTTTCAACCATATTTTGAGATCATCTTTACTATTTAAAGGGCTAACATAATCCAGAATTTCAACTTCCAAATTTTTTTGGCTTTTCATACTCTTTTCTTTTTTTTTTAGAAATATTTTCAAACCCAAGTCTTTAGTAGAAGATCTCAATTTTTAAGCTTCATTTTTTTTGGTTACATTCACAAGACATAGCGAAGCATTTCTATGCATTCATTTGATGAAATATCTCATTTATTCACTTAGCTTTTTACTTTTAGAAATGTTATTTTTTCTATAATTTATGAAAAAATATTAATAAAATAAACTAGCAGCATGTCTTACAAAATAAAAGCATTGAAAAAATGTAGCTACCTCACAAATATTTTCAGTAGAATTTTCATCCGGATTGATTAATATTTGGCATAAAGAAGTTGAATAAAAAAAACTTATGACAAAATGGATTTGAAAGTAAAATCAATATTTATGTAACACACACCTACTACAGTTTTACTCCACTACATTAATCTAGTAAATTCAGGGAGCCAACTTTTGAACAGACAAGTTACAAGATTTGTAATCGGAAATATGTAAAATAGAATTCTTTGATGAAAAAATAATTTTGACAGCTCTTTAAATGCCACGCCCCCTTACAGCCTTCCTTTAAAAACATTTTTAGACATATTTATAATCGGAATTTAACTAAATCCATTTGGGTAATGAAAATATCGTCGTTGTTCCTGCAATAACTCCTATGTGATATATTTATCGATTTTCAGATTTTTGGTCCATTAAATAACTTAAATAGTGATAGAGCAAATAATAAAATCTCCTAGATGTAATTATATTTCTTTGTTTCGAAAATGTAATAATTCACAATCCCCTATGTAAGGCTGCCATAGGATGCATAAATATGTTTTTTTCCTCCTACTGAAAATTGTATATTTTGCACATAGGAGTTATTGCAGGAACAACGACGATATACATTCTAAAGACGTAAAATAGACAATAATTTTTTTTGGAAAATTTTCATGATTTTCTGTGGAGTCTCCCCTTAATGGCAACATAGAAAAACAAGAAGTTGGATTATACAGGCTGTTTCCGAGGTGGTGTTACAAACTTTCAGGGATGATGGCGAAGGGCACATGTATCAATTTGAGATAAGGAACCATGGTCCGGAAATGACCGAGTCGAAAGTTATAAGCAAAAATAGTTGTGTGGAAATGGAATTGTAATTTGGCACCACGTTCCCTTCTTCCCTTAATCTTTGGAACAGTCGTGGAAAGATGGTATGGGCCGGATGTCTCTTATGTGCGTACTTGTCCCGATACAATCTGTGAGCTTGTCTACTGTTCCCATTGGCTCATCCGTATTCGAAAATCAGGTCTGCTTATTCCACTCTCGTGTACTCCTCCATTTCACTAGGACTGATCGACTGGACACTGCAACTTGCACACATACACTGCTGTCTACAGACATGCTTATTATAAGGACAGACCATGTCCGTTACACATTACGTTATCTGCATTGCTTTAGTGTAATTTCTTGTCCCCACACCTCAGAGAGTGCATTGAATGGAATACTGTAAGTAGACAACGTAAACAACGTCAGATGAATACAGTATGTGTAAGATGTACAGGTAAGTACATATAAATTATTTGTACAGAGGAATAAAATTATTTAATTTCCACACAACTATTTTTGCTCGGTCATTTCCGGACCATGGTTCTTATCTCAAATTGATACATGTGCCCTTCGCCATCATCCCTGAAAGTTTGCAACACCACCTCGGAAACACCCTGTATTTTTATGGAGATTAAGATTCCTGATATCAAACGAACTAATTTATTAAATATATTAACGTTTAAAGCAGCGTCCGTCTTCATTAAAAGGGCAGAACAATGTTACAAAACGAAACATTAACTGCTAATATTGTAGGAAATTTCTTTCACACTGATATGAATCCGCTTTCACACGATCCTAAAGAACAAAATACGTGCCAAAGTCGTTTGTGTTTCCAACCCACTTACCTTATCATGCACAGTCAAGTTCACATTTATCTCGCTGAAATACACATTCGTCAGAAATCAAAGCACATTATCTCCATTTCACTGTCATCCATCCCACTATGATCTATGCTTGTGAGTTGTGTGCATACACACAACAGACTAAGCTAATTATGCCACAAAAGGTACAAACCAGACGCGTGATAATTATGGGCAGGTGTCTGAAGACCACTAATATAATATACCTACATGCGTACTTTGATATTCCGCCGGTCGCATCACTTCTGAGGGTTCTCGTCAAGTCTGCATTCCTCAAACTCAGATACAATTCCTAACGCACTAATTAGGCAGGTCGACCCTTCACCGCCTGCCTCGGACAAAAGACATCGTTGCAGATATTACGCGAAACGACCTGCAATCAACAGGCTTTTTCTCGCTTCCACAATTTTGGGAGAACTACTATCTCAACACGTAGGGCCATATTCAGGAACGTCTCTTCAGTTATTTCACATTTACTTACATCCGACTCCAGTACACTGCTCCGTCGATTTAGTAGAATACGTTTGAGTCTAAAAAAGCAGAAAATAGTACAACGAGATCTGCCCCTGCATTCAGATAAGGCATCACGTCACAAATCAATTTCTCATAAACTAAATATTATTCAACTCTTTGAAAATGGCGTAAATATTAAGGATATTGCTCGAGAGTTTAAGATAATATTTCTTTCTTTCTTTGTCTTTCTTTTTATCTTCCTTTCCGTCTGTCTTCCTTCCTTTATATATTTACTTATTTAATGTTTATTTAATTACTTCTTATTCTTAGCTTTTTTCTTGTTTCTTTATTTGCAGAATTTACTTATTTACTTTTTGTTTATTTTTATTTACTAAATTATTCATTTACGTATTTATTTACTTATTTACGTATTTATTTATTTATTTATTTATTTATTATTTATTTATTAATTTACTTATTTATTTACGTATTTATTAACTCATTTACGTATTTATTTATTATTTGCTTCCTTATTTACTTATTTACGCATTTATTTACTTATTTACGTATTTATTTACTTACTTATCTACGTATTTATTTACTTATTTACGTATTTATTTAATTATTTACTTACTTATTTACGTATTTATTTACTTATTTACATACTTATTTATTTATTGTATTCTATAGAGAAAAGCATATAAACATAGGGGCCGGTGTATACAGCAACCTCTTTTCCTTTTATATATGTATCAGTTGAGCAGAATCTCTCGGCCTTTGATGGAGAGATTGATACCATTCGTGTTGCATTAAGTCAGCTTTACTTACACCTAGGCAAGTTTAGCCGTGGGACTGAAGCCGGATGGTCTATGGAGAGTCCTTGGCATCAACACCTTTGATTTCATTACCCCCCTTTAATTTGATTACCTGGTTGGGTTTTTCCGAGGTTTTCCCCAACCAAAAGGCAAATGCCGGGTAATATTTTGGCGAATCCTCGGATCTCACCTGATCTCACTACATCTCGCCAGAATATTGTAAAAAATAGCACAAAATTTTAAAAATTGTAGAAAATTACTAAATTGTAAAACTATAAATATTTGTAAAAATTGTGATTGTAATATTGTAAAATTTTGACTTGTTCCATATCTTAAAGCTTCATTGCTCATGTAAGATCTATGGAATGAATGAATGAATGAATGAATTTACTAACGCCGTTACTCTTCAGGCCACTTTACAACTAATTAAACAAAAGAATAAATATGTCATTCTTCAGTGGATTCCTGGTCATTGCGAACTCTTTGGCAATGAACAAGCAGACTTCTTAGTTAAGAGGGGTGTGCTGACCATTCAGTGAAGCATTACATTAAAAATGCTCTTCAAACTAAATTCTTTCTAGAACTAAATAATGCACCATCTGAACACCACTGGGGAAACAAAATATTAAACACTCCTGATGATCCTAGAACATCAGCAGTAGCCATATTCCGCCTTTCTACCAGACATGATATACTGGGCAAACACCTGAAACGCTCGGGGATAATGCAATCTCCAAACTGTACGCTCAGCAATATCAATGAAGAGATGGACCGTCATCACCTGGGAAAGTGTCCAGCCATTCACTCCTCCTCCAAAGTTGACTGTTACTGGGAAGCCAGGTTGAAGATGTCTTATTTCAGTTAGCTACAACTTCCTATTATTGTTTTTTGTTGTTGTTTGTAGTCAATGACTCCATTGATCATGTACTAGCCATTTGCAAAATAAATAAATAAATTTTATAGATCGATATATATACTAGGAAATAAATTAATTTGTATTAACGTTGTATCAGATTCACTTGTTTTTTTAATGTATTAAGGCAGGCCTGCAGCACTCGTAAGTAGGGGAAATACGTCAGTCTCACTCCGCTTCTATTAGGGATGATCGAATTCTGCTTAGAGTTATTGATATTCTTTGCGTGTGGAAGGTCTATCAGAAGCGGCTCTGTAATTTTCAAAAATGATTGTAATAAAGTCATTGTATTTATAATGCTTTGTCACTTCAAGGTTTACGATTATGCTAGATTTTCTGTCGGTAGTTTCTTAGAGATTTCTTTGCACTTAGCCTGCTTTATATTTTCCAAAACTTTCCTCCTATCATCACCTACGGGAACATTGACTAAATTTGTAGCATTTAAGTAATGAACCTTAAAAGTTAATATAAATGTCACTATTCATTTCAATACAAAATGAACACAACGAGTGATGTCCTTAATTTAACAGTATATAAATAAATAATCAATATATAGTTCATAATAATGAACTTACCCGAAAGCTTGTCTATTCCATAATTCTTAATATGGGCTTTGTTTAAATGCCGTTTAATATTAGAATGACGAGTAGAAATAAATTGGATGGGACACAGTAAACAAGCAATTCTTTCGTCTTCAACAACAACAACAACAAAATAATCATACTCCCATTTCCTCTGGAAGTAGTATTTCTTCACGGGTTAGATTTTGCCATGTTCCAGTTCTCTTCAAACTGCAGTATGCGTATTGTATACCTGCCGCCGCTAGGATGAATGTTGATATAGCCGAGCGCAACTAGAACGCTATGACCACACTGGTAGAAAAGGTGGTGGGGTAGAAGGGGTACGAAGGCAGTCGCTCTGAGGAGCTAAAGTTCTGCAGGTCTGAATTAAAAACTCTTAAATACCCATTCCCGTATGATCAATTTTTTACTACCCATAATATTTCTGGATTTCCATGCTGTACCTAACCATGATGCTTGCTGATTGCAGGGGGGGACTTGCTTCGCGTGTTATATCTAAGTAGGTAGGCATTGGCTTTCTCCTATATCGACAGAGCAAAGTTGGTGATCCTCATTCCTGTTATATTATTATTACTATTATTATTATTATTATTATTATTATTATTATTATTATTATTATTATCATAATTATTTAATTTTTAAATCGAAAAATCAATTGGGAAAGAGAGATTTGATTTTTTTTTTATTTGATTAACTTGTAAATGTTTACATAACATAGCGGAGTTTTAAAAATAAATGTTATAGGACACGATATTTTATATCAGAATAAAAATTACTTTTATGACCTTATATTGATGTACTTTATTCAACATAAATTTTAATTAATTTTTCATGTAATTAATATTATCATTATTACTTTTTGTGTTCTAAATTTCATGTCATTTATTCTTCTTTACTGAAACCTGAACGACATATTTCTTATTTTCCACCACGCCTTTACATTGTAAGCAAGTTTTTTTATGTAAGCCTACACCTTTATTTGCGGTTTCTTCCTTTCCAAAGAATGTTTTTGAAACCAACATGTTTGAATTCTGAAACGAAATGTAGCCAGCAATGAATGAATGATTTTCGTACTTTCCTCATGGAGCATTTGTGGGCTGGAAGCAATACGTCATTATATGATGACGTCGAACTTCAAGTCCACTTATTTTTTTAGCTACGTTCGATTTTGTCAAGGGAAATGCTAAGTTTAGTATTGCCTCTGAGTAATACGGATCAGCAATTTTACATGAACTAACTTCTGACTTGAGAAAGTAATGACGAAGTGAAGTTGGAGTGAATGTCTTGAACACGCCCCATAGTATCTGAATTAGCACAGTAGAACTGTGGTGAAGTGAGTCGACACAGCAATAGGAATCAATCTATGAAATCGCATGATAATCACAATGAACAAACATCAGTGCCCTAGGTGATATTTCAACCCACGACTGGCATTTTCAACAACGCTCCAGTTGTTGCGCATATTATCCCCTGCAGCCACATGTAGGCCTATATGCAAATACATCGGTTTCTTTGGGTGTGAAATATGTTGCTTCGTACATATGCAGAGTGTAGGGGTAGGTATGTGTCGTCCTTTTCACAGTCTTCGAGGACGGTCCACAGGATCAAAAAGTGTTCATACAACATAGGGTCAGAACTTTATAGTTCTCCCAGAAGAAATATTTCTTTCCTTATTTTATTTGCGTTATACTGCTTATATCGTTAGTAAAATTACGAAAACAATTACATCAGTACAGTCCGCATTTCACGAGAAGATCCGCAGAGGGAATGCGAGTTTTTCCCCCACTCTTATAACCTATCCCCATCACAGAACCGGCCGGCAAATGACTGAGCCTTGTATGTCCCAGCTGGCCAATGACACCACTCCCATTCACCTGCTCCTTCAAGAACGCTGAGTTACTGGCTTACTCTCTCCTCTTACCCCGCAAGGACCATAATCTCCTCGCAGGGATACTCTCGTGAAATTTGGACAGCAAACAGTTAATATTAGTTTAAATAAATATTTGTGTGTTATATTACGTTTTAATAATAATGAATGCATAAATTTGTTAATATTCTGGCGTGAGAGATGTGGTAACTTGTTCAGCAGGATTCATGCTGTTGACAGTAGTCTGCACAGACGTACAGATCAGCTGAGTTCAAGCTCCGTGTTCATAGGTCTCCTGCCGAACGGATGGCAGTTCAGTACAGATATTCGATGAACAACTTACAAAGTCATTCACAGTTCAGGAATATCATATGTTATGTTATTAATTTATAGAGAAAGTCGTAATTAAAATGCGGCAAGAAGATGTACCGTCAACGTTTCCCGCAAAGAAGGTTACCTAATCGGCGAAATTTTGCATTAGAAAGAAAAGATCGTGCGATTTTGTGCAGTAAATGAGTTGGACATGTGAAAATTAACGAAAATATGTTTTATGACTATTAATTTGGAAGGAAACATAAATAATTCTTTCTATTGACTGGCCTACTTACAGTTTTTAAGACGGAGAATATGGAGCCAGACGTCGAAGCCATCTCATCGTTGTGTTACATTAACGTGACTGATCGTGTGTACCATATGAGATGCGGATAGGAAATTGAGAGAGAAGTTTCCAGTAGGTAACCAGGCGATATTACTCGATGAGTGATTATTTAGTGATGCGGTATAAGGGGTTTAGAAAATTAGGGACCTGTCATTTGATAGTTGAGTGTTATGATTAAACAGTGGACGCGGGATGACTTATCGTTAAATGTAGGTGCATATTTACTATATGTTACTTTTTTTTTCATTCAGACCATTGGCTCAACAGGTTTTAACGTAAACAGACGACGTCAACATGCTTCTGTATCTCCGTACAGTCAGAAGGAAAAGAAAAATAACGTACTGTAGTAGTGTAGCACATACTTTGTAAGTTCAGTCCTCGTCATCATTGATGCAATTACCAGCGTTGCAGTAAACGAGATATATTCTCGTAAGTTGCCGGAGCTGAATCGTCTTCGCTTATCGCTTAAACAGTTTTTGTATCCAGAGAATTTCTGAAGAAAAACTCTAAAATGGGGATCATTTAATTTCTGTAGAGGAATATTTGCACTGAGCATCATATTGCACGTGTCGTTTAGTCCCGCACAACTAAATGATGATGATGATGATGATGATGGTTCCTCAGATTTCATTTCAATGCACTTCCTGTGCGATGTACTGTTGCAATGTTTCTCTAAAGCCTGAGTTGTTCTGGTTTTTATTTCAATTTTTACATACATTACACACGATATTGTCTTCGTTAATAAATAAAATGTCACTCTCATACTTCTTAATTGCATTTCATATCTGTAAGCGAATTTAACGTTTTGACTTTGACATTATGAATGGAATTGCACTACACTATTCAACTCGTACTAAATACAGTACTTGAGCAGGATAACACTACTGCTCACATTGCGTTGCAATGTGGACCGGGGTTCCTTCGTTTTGTACGCTGCTGTACTCGTCAGGTACACAAAAGGCGAACGACGCGGCACGTGCCATATACTCCGATACGAAACAACTTCACTTTTCCTTAAGTCATCCCGCATCCACTGTCTATTTATGACTGTAATTTCTCGCAATGAAATATTCTCCCGCTGTAGTAATGAATTGTGGGTCGTTCACTATTTTTACTATTTTATTGTTTTTAAGATTTTTAATGTATTATGGGTACTACTGAGTTCATTGCCTGTGTCGAAAATATTCGTGGTAACGATATTGTAACATGACATGACAGAAAAGTAATTCTGTATTTGTATAAAGTTTGATAAGTTGTAGATTGAAATCATGTAACACAATATTTTAATATACAGTCCGCCGAGTTAGCTCTATAGTAGCGTGTCTGCCTCCAAACTAGCCGGCCCGGGTTCGATTCCCGGCGGGGTCAGAAGTTTTCATGTAAAATGTCTACCACGGGACTAGGAGAGATGGCGATGCGTAACTTCTAATCACTAGATAGTGCACCAATATGCCTGGGTTAAATCCCAAATCTCTCCGCAGTGCAGTATGAAGGGAAGGCATATGTCACTGTTGATAGTGATTCGTTCGTCGGAAGGGGACGTTAAGCCAAGCGGTCTCCTTGGTGCTATTCGACAGGAATAGGCTGCGTGCCGGCACCGGGTTTCCCCTTACCCATTCCTCATCTTCATCATCACTCATTCCAGACACTACACTTACACGAACACTTACACATACTCTCACCCTAGTACAAGACATAACGCTCCACAGATACACATCATGTACAGTGTGGCTCGCCGAAGTGGTATACAACTGGAAAATGGGCCACAGTCCTGCCATCTATCCGCAATACGCGGAACCCGAATCACGTAAAAGTGAAGTGGATAGGCGTTACATACATACATACATACATACATACATACATACATACATACATACATACATACATACATGCATATTTTAATATACAATTCCAGCTTATTGAAAACAAACCTCGATATGAACTTCAATTTGCCTATATTGCGGAAATATATTATTATTCCTTTATATAGCGAGTTGTATATGGAGTTACTGTTTCCATCACTACATTTTAATCCATTAACATTCATTTGGTAACATGAAGGCTTTAGGTTCAAGGCTGGTAGCATTTACGTGTCAGCCATCTTTGATCTTTGGTACCTCATCATATAAAGTTTTGATAATATTCAGGGTCTCGACTGAACATCATATTAACAGGTAGGCTACCGTCGTAGCTCAGATGGTAAGCGAGTTCGTCTACTGATCAAGTTCTGCGCTTGGGTCTAATTTCGATTCCCGCTTGGGCTGCTAACTTGATTGAGTTTCCCCGAAGTTTTCCTAACTGTAAGGCGAACATCAGGTAATCACATGGCTAATCCTCGGACTCGTCTAGCCAAATGAAATTTCGATCAAAAATTCCATTGAGGCTATAAAAAAAGCCAGTAGACGATGGAGCATTGTTATGTGACCTTCTAAAATGGCAAACATCGATGTCTTAAGTATGATTCCAAACAAGAACCGTAGTTTCTACGCATCTTTAAAGATATCCTTCCATACGAAAATGAGTTTGAAAGTGTTGAACACCGGTTCTCTTAGTGTAGTATAGGGTAAGGTTGCCTAATTCCGTGACATATTTAATGAAGTCTATATTTTTGCCAAACGTTTACTAAAAAATTTTCAAATAACACCTAAATGACGTTATTTGGACCTTTAGCTACAGTTTTTACAACATTCAGTGTCAACAGTTTCACAAGTTTAGTTTGATATATAATATATGATTCTTCATTGTTATACAGTGGCTCCTAAATCCGTGAAAGGGATCCAGATTCCGTGATAGCGGTTTCCTAATTCCGTGAGTGATATCCTAATTCCGTGATACTAAAATAATCCTCATTAACTGCTCAGAAAACAAACGTGTATTTGGAAAAAGAAATTAAAGTCATGGTATACTGTTTTCATATGGATTAAGCAAGAAATTACAACATAGAAAAAGGGCCAAAGTGACAAATTTGATAGAAAATACTTGTGTAGCTACAGGAATACATATTACATAATAATATATTATAAACAAAATAAACTGAAAGTTAAATTCAATACAAAATTAAATTTGAATAAATTGAATTATAACACAATTATTTCTCATTATTTATATCCCTAACAGCAGAAATTAAGTTAAATATATGCCCTATTATTTTATTATAATTTGTTTTCTATAACTTATTTCTATTATTATTTCCACGAACTATTCTCTTTCATGGACATTAATTTTCACAATTTAGCGTTGGCATCACTGGTCGAGTGAGCCAGGAAGGAGAAATATGAAAATAAATCCGAAAATGGGAAAGCTCCTGTAGAATTGTTATTGTCTCACAATGTTTAAATAGTCATACACATTGATTCAGCTGACTTTAATCTACAGTAATATATCATTTTATAATGCTATATTAATTCTTATCTCAAATATATAATGTTCCTTCAGGAGCGGTCACAAGAGAGAGAGAAAAACTTCCTGGTCAACCACCTTCCACTGAACTAAAGCTTCTGCAGTCGATTGCTTCTATTCAAAAGGCGGGTAGTCAATAGAATTGAAAAGAAGACATCTACTGGCATCTGTTAGGTATTTCAAAAACTTAAAAGTCAGAGACCACAACTCCATGGCAGTCAATTGAATTTTTATCACGGGATTAGGGGTATCACGGAATTAGACACCTTTACCCTACATAATGACTAGCAACGTGCATGTAGTGTGTATCGTGAGGATGGAGAGGAAAATAAATATGTCATCATAACTCGAAACTCCATGCGATGGTGACACAAATGTGTGGAGTAAATAAATTGGTGCATAAAGTATACAAGTACGAAAATGCTGAGGCAATATATTTCTGTCTGCCTGTCCCGTATAGGCTACATAGTATGGCATATTTCCCCAGTATTTAACATTTTCTACTTGAAATTGCCTTAAAAAAAGACAGAATAGTACATTTAGGAAATGACTAATGATCAATATATTGATATTTATTTTATATTACCAAAAAATTCTTACTAGTGCGTAATAAATTAAGCGCTTATACAATTAAAAAAATATTACAATGTCTGACAGAATTATAAAAAGAAATAGTTTATTCTTAAAATACAGTTCAAACTAAAATACTGCTGCATTCAATAGTGCACATTAAACTCTCACAGGTTGGCTTTGCAAGTTCGGTTCCATGTACAAAATGACTGAAACTGACCCACAGTCAACCAGTTTATTTGATGATTGTTTCAGTCCGATAAGTGATCCCGGTGGAGGAAATTTTTAACCGGAAGCCAATGTCGTCCAAGGTCTTTTCGGTTGATACTCTTCCCTTTTGTTTAGATATTTATTTTAATATTTCCCAATTCCTCACCAAGTTGAAAATGTGTGGAAACCTAACATCGAGAAAATGACAGTTCTGTTCTTTCCACTTTCTTGTGTGCATCGCCCTACGACCAGAACTCCACATTTTGCAAACATTACAAGTTTTTCAGACTACATCAAAGTCATATATTAAGCGAACATAATACACTGCTACGTCGATTTAGTAGAAAGTCAATGTTCATCCACTTAGATATAACACCCGGAACAAGCCCCCTGCAAACGGAAAGGATCATGTTTTTGGTAAAGCAGTGGTATTCTCTCTATGGTAGGGTATTCGGAGTTGTTTTAAAGGGGTACGCATCCCAGTGATTACATATGTAAAAGTTCAAATATACAGGGTGTTTCCGAGATGGTGTTACAAACTTTCAGAGATGATGGCGAAGGGCACATGTATCAATTTGAGATAAGAAACCCTGGTCCGGAAATGACCGAGCCGAAAGTTACAAGCAAAAATAGTTATGTGGAAATGAAATAATTTTATTCCTCCGTGCACCATATTTATGTGTATTTATCTGTACATCTTACACATACTGTATTCATCTGACGTAGTTTACGTTGTCTACTTACAGTATTCCATTCAATGCGCTCTCTGAGGAATGGGGACAGGAAACTACAATAAAGCAATGCAGATAGCGTAATGTGTAACGGACATGGTCGGTCCTGATATGCACGTCTGTAGACAGCAGTGTATGTGTACAAGTTGCAGTGTCCAGTCGATCAGTCCTAGTGAAATGGAGGAGTACAAAAGAGCGGAATATGCAGACCTGATTTTCGAATACGGATGAGCCAATGGGAACAGTAGACAAGCTCACAGATTGTATAGGGCCTAGTACCCACGTAGGAGACATACAGCCCATACCATCTTTCCACGATTGTTCCAAAGGTTAAGGGAAGGTGGGCACATGGTTCCAAATTACAATTCCATTTCCACACAACTATTTTTGCTTATAACTTTCGACTCAGTCATTTCCGGACCATGGTTCCTGATCTCAAATTGATACTTGTGCCCTTCGCCATCATCCCTGAAAGTTTGTAACACCATCTCGGAAGCACCCTGTATTTATTTTATTACACTTGTTAATTAATTATATTATAGTTTCTTTGGCAATATCAACTCTTGTTTTCCCTTGCTTGAATAACATTTTACGTAAATCATTACTATTATTATTGCATCAATAACTACTGTATTAATAATAATAATAATAATAATAATAATAACAATAATAATATTTTATTTTTATTACATCAATCATAGTCTTTTGTTAATTATTACATAATTGCTTTGCAGTTTGGGGGTACAAATATATTTTGGGGGTACGCTAGCAAAAATAATAATAATAATAATAATAATAATAATAATAATAATAATAATAATAATACTGAGGTAGAAGAAGAAAGTCAAGGAAAATTTTGGACAGCAAAAAAATCGATCATATGGGAAAGTGTATTTAAGAGTTGTTAATTAATTAGGCTATAAAAACCGAATCTGATATAACGTCAATACAAATTAATTTTATTTCCTATATATATATATATATATACACAATACAATAATAAATAAATAATTGAAAATATAGGAATGCATAAATATATATATATATATATATATATATATATATATATATATATATATATATATAAATAAGTATAGAAAGAAAAAAGGAGTGAGTGAGTGAGTGAGTGAGTGAGTGAACGAACGAACGAACGAACGAAGGAAAAAATAAGGAAATAAATGTTTAAAAATAAAGAAAGAAAGACAAAGTAAGTAAGAAAGAAAGAAGTAAGAAAAAAAGAAATATTACCTTACTGTCTCCAGTAACATCATCATCATTTATGCAGTTTTCAAGGCGTTGAATAATATTTACTTTGTCACAAATATTGAAACTAAAATGTGTTTGTGAACGATGCCTTACCGGTATACAGAGGCTTGGAGTCTCGTCACAACAGAATACGTTGTACAGTTTTCTGCTTACTTTAGACTCAAACGCATTCTACTAAATCGACGGAGCAGTGTATGGTTAAAGCCCTATCTATGGCTGATAAATTCACGTTTCCCTACCACGAATCTAACCCGAGTAGAGTTAATTACATTTTTTGCTTCATTATATGAAGTCCACAGATCATGTTACACATTCTACATTTCTCGATAGTTGAATTTATTTTTAAAATATCGCATCTCTATTCATTATTTCAAATATTTTATACGTGTTTTTTTATAATACCGCGCGGTTACTGACCTATCGACTGGTACAATTAACATCTGCCCCATTTCCCATTTGTGTTTTCTCTGTAATTTACCCTCTGGCTCCTGTGGATTTTATTATACATTTATTCGGCATTTTCACAGACCAATGTAACATCTACTCAGCGCACGTTACGAAATTATACAAAAGGAAATTGAATTTCCAAATTCACCTGTCTTTACTTTATCATTACACCAATATAGAAGCTTAGGTATAACAATAACATGGTATCATTTATAATTTATATATTTTTATTTAGGAACTCTCAATTTCAGTTCCTTTTACTTCATTATCCAATTAATTAAACAATGGTGATTTCATTGACAGTTAACCACAGTACACCTTTTTTATTTCTTAAACGTTTCAGGCTATGTACACTGGCTAAGATTAACCAGGGAGAGTAAAGAAGAAGTCAAAACCCGGTAAACTAATAGTACATTATGCAACGAGCCTATAATGATAGTAATCAAGACGCAAGTATGTTTGTTTATGAAACGAGCGCAAGCGAGTTTCATAATTTTCATACGAGCGTCTTAATTACCATTATAGGCAAGTTTCATACGACTGTTTATGCTCGACCATATTTCTAACTTGAAATTATTCAGAAATATTCATTTTATTTGTATCTGACAGAAGATCGGAAGTGACCTTGTTCATAGCTCGAAATTGTGAGATGTGCGCAGACGCGAAAGTATTGATTTTTTCCGAGGAACAATAATGTCATTGACCTTGATGTAATGCAGAGAATGTATAACCTGGAAATTGATTTAGAATTGAAAAACGAGATGACAAATTGAATTTATTTGAATATTATTTACAATTAACGCTAATTATTATAGTAACAGAGCATAACCTTCTGCGACAGTATTGGATTTCCAGCCTCCGTGACGTTTCCCTCGTCTTTCGATTGCATATCCGAAAATAATCGAAAACCTGAACTTTAATGACATGCATTAAAGGACTGCTACCAGATGTATAATTACTACATTTCGGCATAGTTGAGCATAAAGATATTTAAAGAAGTGAGAATGTCTTTCACATGACGTTATCCATCCTTTCTAAATGAAATTTGCATTATTATCGAAACTATAGATTGCACCATGTTTTGAACCAAATGTACTTCATTAGTCAATGGACATATCTCTTATTAATTCTTCATCCTGACCTCATAATCATGTACAGTACATTAGCATAACTATTCCTTCCCTTCCAATGAGAAAAAACGAAAAGATGAACGATTTTCAGCCCTGGAATGAAATACTTCTATGTTGATATTTAATTTATGTTCCTGCGCATATAATTAATTTTATAGGGGTTTTATGGCCTACTATAGATTAATAAAGATACAGATTTTACACAAGATTTTAGGCGCCTATAGAGGATTCCACTTTAAGATAATAGCATTGAATATATGGAGTCTGTTCCATCAACTATTTATAAGTATTTTTCTTGACAATTGGGAATTAATTAGTTTCATTTAATTCATAGAACATAATTTCATTGAGAACTAGATCGATTTCATGTACTGAAATTGTGTTACACCTCTGAAATTACCATATATTTAATTCACAAACAACGGGGTAACAGCTAAATTGATGGAATAGTCTTCCGCTCTCTTGCTAAAGATCTGCTCTGAAAAACTTAAGAGACAAGTAGGGGTGGTACAGTTAAGGCTAAGATTTCATAATGTTAAAACACGCTTATTTGAAGAAGAACACAAAATTTAACTGCCAGCAAAACAGCAAAGGCATTAGACATGTATCTTAGTTTTTGTTTGATTATAGTATGAAGTTAATAACGGAAAAAGTGTGTTGTATATAATTTTAATTTTGTATTGTAACAGCTCCGTAACATTTAATAACGGAAAACGTGTGCTACAAATAATCTTAAATCTGTATTATAAGCGCTTCTTAACATTTTTAATAACGGAGAAAGGTGCTGCACATAATCTTAATTTTGTGTTAAAGCGCTTCGTAACATTTAATAACGGAAAAAGTATACTACAAATAATCTTAAAATTTCATTATAAGCGCTCCTTAACATTTAATAACGGTAAACGTGTGCTTCATATAATCTTAAGTTTGTATTATAAGCACTTCTTAACCCAATAAAATAACAGTTTTATAATAATAATAATAATAATAATAATAATAATAATAATAATAAGAATAAGAATAATAATAATAATAATAATAATAATTATTATTATTATTATTATTATTATCTTCTTCCTCTGTCTGTCAGCAATTTAACACAAATTCGCTAGTTGTACCCGAATAAGCATTCTCTTACATTCCAAGACAGATAACAACCCTTTCCTTTTTTTCTCACCATTTGTAAGTACAACAGTGAGCGACACAATAGCACAATAGGTGCTGATCATCTACTGTGAAGAAAACTATGGAAATGTGATTGGTGAATGAAAAATACTAACTTAAAAACAGAATGTCTTTATTTTGTGTATGCATGTGTACCATCGTAAAATATGAAATGTGTGGAAGTTTCTTTTAATCCTAGAATTTTGCATTAAATAAATGTTGAACCTTATACCTTATACTAGTGACCATTATTTAAGAAAAAAAAATATTTTTTATTTTATAGAGCCTAAATAAATAGGAGTTTAAGAGCTATTTTAGGCTTCTAAAATGCCACTTTTTAGGGCCTAAAAATTTCGCTCTCTAATCATGGCATAAGATATGCTCTGTTTTATTAGGTTAGGTTATTTTACGACGCTTTATCAACATCTTAGGTTATTTAGCGTCTGAATGAGATAAAGGTGATAATGACGGTGAAATGAGTCCGAGGTCCAGCATCGAAAGTTACCCAGCATTTGCTCATATTGGGTTGAGGGAAAACCCCGGAAAAATCCTCGACCAGGTAACTTACCCCGACCGGAAATCGACGGGAATCTGGCCGCGAAACCAGGTGGGACACCTGGTTTCGCGGCCAGACGGGCTAACCGTTACTCCACAGGTGTGGACTGCTCTGTTTTATGTTACATTAAACAGAAAAAGACAGACAAATAACTTTTTTTTTGTTAGTAAAATTTGTCGTAACACAGGAGATTCGAAGCTTACTTCTATTACTTTCCGACGGTAATCGAGTGTAGGGGCCTTCTTTTGCGGGTCACATATTATCAGGATAAAAAAATCGGCGGATTGCATATTGACACGCCGCACTGTCTCCCACAGACACTGGACAGAATAAGAACTCTACTGTATAAAGCACCTTAATCAATGCCATAAGGCGATCAATTATTTCTTTCGTCGCCACGAGTTCCATTAGGTTCAATAGCCAGTAATGCTACCTCTAATCCTCGGTAAAATTCTACTTGAAAAGAGAACATGAATATTATAAGACGTACGAATATTACACATTGCTGCAGTTTTGCAAAACTGAACCACTTCGAGCAGAAAAAGCGTTTTCATCTCAGTCCATTTATTGTTTGTTACATTTTTAGAATAGAAGTCGCTCCTTCCTTACTCATAGCGGATTCGTGCCATCACCTAGGGCAATTTGAGTAGCCGTCTAAAGAGATGGGATTTCATGGCGTTTGCAATTTGTAGAAAGACCTTCTCTCCATCAGACTCCCCTTCCTTCGCCCCACGGCACCCAATCCACTGAATAACCAAACAAGGAGGCACCCGATTCAATATATTCCTTACCGAAGTGGTGTGGATCGCGGAGCAAGAAACTGTTCAAGCAGTTCTGGGCTGTTAACTTAAGCTTCCGCCGACTCAGGCACTCGTCTCATTTGTTAAACAGCCCAGAAAATAATCCAATTTTACTTATTTTGCGATACGTCATACACGTTCGAAGAATCTTACTTCTAACACACAGTCCTTGGAATGGAATAAAATTTCGAAGTTTCAGCACATTAAACGAAACATATTTAAGTCGCCGAATAAATAAGATCATAGGCGTAAAATACATTAGCCATAAATAATATTTATTTTACTTCTGTATGACTATCAAACCATGTATTGTGGGTCCCTATCACCACGGCATGGCGCGTCCTAAGGTTGCGGATAGAGGAGACGGCCTCCAGATGTGGAGGGTAGCTGCGAATATATTGAATAAGCAGTCGTGGACAGCCGATAAGGGGTGGTCCTCCAGCTTGGGGATTGGGCGAAGGGCTATCAACCCATCACCGTAAGAAACAGCTTGTTACGAAACCTAACAGTAAGCCTCGGATTGGGACTGATTCTCCGGCACGACCACAGCAAAGGAAAATGGTTATAAGATTTGAAAATTCAGGATAACACAGAGGGTTTGGAATTGAACGGGTTACATCAGCTTCTTGTCTATGCGGATGACGTGAATATGTTAGAAGAAAATCCACAAACGATTAGGGGAAACGCGGAAATCCTAGTTGAAGCAAGTAAAGCGATTGGGCTGGAAGTAAATCCCGAAAAGACTAAGTATATGATTATGTCTCGTGACCAGAATATAGTACGAAATGGAACTATAAAAATTGGAGATTTATCCTTCGAAGAGGTGGAAAAATTCAAATATCTTGGAGCAACAGTAACAAACATAAATGACACTCGGGAGGAAATCAAACTCAGAATAAATATGGGAAATGCATGTTATTACTCGGTTGAGAAGCTTTTATCATCCAGTCTGCTCTCAAAAAAGCTATAGTTAGAATTTATGAAACGATTATATTACTGGTTCTTCTGTATGCTTGTGAAACTTGGACTTTCACTTTGAGAGAGAAACAGATGTTAAGAGTGTTTGAGAATAAGGTGCTTAGGAAACTATTTGGGGTTAAGAGGGCTGAAGTTAAAGGAGAATGGAGAAAGTTACATAACGCAGAACTGCATGTATTTTATTCTCCTACTGACTTAATTAGGAACATTTAATCGAGACGTTTGTGATGGGCACGACATGTAGCACGTATAGGCGAATCCAGGAATGCATATAGAGTGTTAGTTGGGAGGCCGGAGGAAATAAGACCTTTGAGGAGACCGAGATGTAGATGGGAGAATAATAGTAAAATGGATTTGAGGAAGGTGTAATATGATTGTAGAGAGTGGATTAATCTTGCTCAGGATAGGGATTGATGGCGGGCTTATGTGAGGGAGGCAATGAACCTCCGGAAGGAAGGCTAGTCATTCTTATATAAATGCAATGCAGTTTGGGGCACAAATATATTTTGGGGATTCACTAGCTATGAAGGTTGAATACCACTGAGGTAGAACAAGAAAGTTCAAGAAATATTTTGGACAGTAAAATGTCGATCATACGGGAATGGGTAATGTAAGAAAATATAATTGTAAGTGAATGAGTATATATATATATATATATATATATATATATATATATATATATAAGTAAAGAAAGAAAGGAAAGCCGCTGGCGTCGCTCAGTCGGTTAAGGCGCTTGCCTGCCGGTCTGAAGTTGCGGTCGGGCGCGGGTTCGATCCCCGATTAGTCTGATTACCTAGTTGGGTTTTTTCTGAGGTTTTCCCAAACCGTAATGGAATGCCACGCAATCTATAGAAAATCCTCGGCCTCATCTCGCCAAATACCATCTCGCTATCAGCAATCTCATCGACACAAATAACCTCGTAGTTGATACAGTTAAATAACCAACTCAAAAAACGAAAGGAGTAAGTGAGTGAGTGAGTGAGTGAAGTTATGAAGAAAGGAATGAAGGAAAGAGGGAATGAATGAAAGAGTGAATGAACGAATTAATGAATGAATAAAGAAATAAATCAATAAATAAAGGATTAAATAAAGAAAGAAAAAATAAAACATATTACCTTATACTCTCCAGTAATATTCTTAACATTTGTGCAGTTTTGAAGGCGTAGAATGTTATTTACTTTGTCAGAAATACTCAGACTTGAAAGTGTTTGTGACATGAAGCCTTACCGGTATGCGAGTGCTTGGATTCTCGTCACAACAACAGATAACGTTGTACTGTTTTCTTTTTTAAACTCAAACGCATTCTACTAAATCGATTGAGAAGTGTACAGTTTAACTAATAAAGAATGTCAGTTTGAAATATACAATTATTAGGTTAATGCATAAGTTCATACGTAGCATTTTTCTACCGTTATCACAACACTGCGTTGATAAGAGATTGTTTACCGTTTGTCATTTTATATTTGGAGTGTTGTGGTTGTAAATACGCCTTGAATTTTGCGGATTTGAAGAATGTTTCTGCTATTTTAGGGCTAAAGCCGATGGAGTGTCAAGTGAAAAAAAATATGCTATGTAAGGGGAGAACGCCATCGGAGAAAGCACTGCAAGAAAATGGTTCTGTCGTTTCCAAACCTATCATCCCGTACAAAAGATAGTGTCCATCCACAGAACATTATGTTATACGTATGGTGAACAAAAAGAAGGCGTTATGTACTACGAAATGTGCCAAAAATTTAATCGCATCAGCTGACATTTATTGTCAAAACTCAGGTGCTTTACGGCCGCAATTGAAGAAAAACGACCGGGAAGACTGCATCAAGTGCTGCTACAACACGATAATGTTTCCACATTCCCCATACATCCCCCATATTTTCTCGATCTTGCACCTTCAGCTTTCCACATTCTCCCTTCTCTACCCAACAATCTTTAAGGAAATTTCTTTTTGATAACGAAGATGCTTTACAAATTTGGCTTGACGACTTCCTTACTTCAAAACCAGCAGATTTCTTCAGATGTGAAATCGAAAAACTACCTCAGTTTTGGCAGAGAATCATACGTAATGTAGCAAAATATATTACTGATTAATTTCTGTACTTTTTTCACCTTAAATAAAAACATTTGTCACAGCGAAAAAAACCACACAAAATTTTGCATCAACCCAATACAATTAAAAATGGAAAAGCGGTAGACTATGCACCTAGAATTTTTTCCATTAATTTTATTTTTAATGTTCTATTATTTTTTTATATACAGTTACTACTTTGTTGTTTCCATTGACACTAATTTCTAGGTAATTAGCACTGTTTCAATATTATCTACACTGATTATACAAATTGTATTCTTCCTTCAGTTTTTTCATTATATTCATATGCATTCATTCTTTTTTTAAGTTAATACCTGTACACCGGAATGTATTTTCTTGTATGTGATTATATTCGTATGTATTCAATATTTTTTAAGTTATTACTTGTATACCGGTATGTATTACTCTGTATGTGCTTTGATCCTGGTTGAGTGGAAGAGAACACCTGATGGCCTTAACTCTGCCTGGAAAAATAAAACTATTATTATTATTATTATTATTATTATTATTATTATTATTATTATTGTTGTTGTTGATTCTGGTTTACGTTAACACTTTGATCAAAAAACTTAAAATTGTTTAACGACACGTTATAATTGTTAAAATTTTAAAAAAGGTTATGTACCTTAGACGACCCGTTTCGACGCCGGTACTGCGTCATCTTCAGTGTCTTACGAACTACTGTTGTTCCTGTTGATCTTGCATTGTGTCATTTGCATTCGTCAGTTGCAGAGGTGGGGATGTGTTGCTCCTATGGTGAGGGTGGTTGTTTGTTTGATATGTATCATGATATCGAATAATGTGTGGGTATTGAACTGTAATTGTGTATTAAGTATATGTTGTGGGTGTGTTATTGTATGTTTGTATATTTCGTATTGTTCTAAGATGTTTAACTGTGGACTTTTTGGTGTGATGTGTAAAATTTCCATATCTGTTTCTATATTATTGTAGTCATGATTATTATTGATAATAATCATCAAAAAGACACTGAAAATGACGCAGCACCGGCGTCGAAACTGGCCGTCTGTCTAAGGTACATAACCTTTTTTAAAAATTTTAACACTTTTAACGTGTCGTTAAACAATTTTAAGTTTATTATTATTATTATTATTATTATTATTATTATTATTATTATACCTGTGTACACCGACCCATTTCGAGCACTCTTCGCAAGTCATCCCCAGAGGTCTAGAGAATCCACAGATAGCGGGTTCAAACTCGGACCACAGCGAAGACACCTTAGAAACGCTTCCACCATATGGAAGTGAACCTCTCTGTCCCGTGTTACAGATTTATGGCGTGTAAATGAAACCTGTCCCTGATGAGGAATATATGGAATATTTATCTGTCATTTCTCGCCCTAGTTTTATTTTTATACTGAGTAACCTCTATAGATGAGAGTAATATTGAACAGACTACTACCAACAACACTAACACTACTTTCACAGGACTGTGATTTTAATTATTCATCGTCAGATCTCGGATTCACATGAGCATAAATGTGCTAAAGTGATCTGTAAAACTGCACTGGAAACGTCTAAAAATTACCCGTTTTTCACACAAAGAAATTAAATTTTACGAACAGATTACCTAATCAGGTAGGTACTAAATTCACAAAAGATTCAATTTATTTCTTCATCAATCGAACCACTCGCCACTTGCTTATGGTTCTTTTATGCAATCACTAATTCAGCACTTGCACTTAGCTATGAGAACCAGACTGTTTCAACACTGTTTCGCAGGCTGCAGAAAATAAATTGAAATTGTGTGATATTCATGATCTATTTCTACCCTATAAATCCTAAGAATAAGTCCCCTTCTGTGGCTCAAAGTCGCAGTGATATCTACAGTGCGTATACTAACTGGCTCCGCAGTGAAGCAAGCGGTAGTATTCGACCCGGCAGAAATGTAAAGTTGATACTGTGAAGCGCCTAGTTTGAATACAACTCCTCTCTCGCTCCCTCCCACTCTTCACCATTCAATGCGGCCAAAGTCATTGACTTTACCTGCACGATACCAACACAACTCTTCGAGTCCCCGCGTTCTACTTGCCACTTCTGCGGAGCAAGTTAGTATACGCACTGTAGCTAAATATACAGAAAAAGCGGGTTCAATTACCCATAGAAAACTTCGGTGGCTCCAGTTCAGTTTTTCAGGAGAGAGCATATAAGGTTTCTTTTATTGGTTATTTTACGACACTTTATTAACTGCTTTGGTAACTTAGCATCTGAATGATATGGAGGTGATAATGTCGGCGAAATGAGTCCAGGGTTCAGCGCCGAAAGTTACTCAGCATTTGCTCTTAATAGGTTGAGGGAAAGCCTCGGAAGAAACCTCAACCAGGTAACTTCTCTCAACCAAGATTTTAACCTGGGCAATCTTGTTACACGGTCAGGCATGCTAACCATTAATCCACAGCGGTGGACTTTATAGTTTGAACGCCTGTAGCTATTAAGTTATATTAATCATGTATCATATCAACATGTTAGAAAAATAGTAGACATATGCAAGTCATCTGCTAAACTGAAGATATCATCAGAATGCACAAAATAACGCAAAATCTCATTTTCGCAAAAATTGACATATCAATTTTTGTCTAGGAACCACATAATTGAGATATACAGGGTGGGAGGAATATATGTGCAAATATTTTTCTTGGTAGTTATTTTTTTAAACATGAAAAATTATAATGTTCTTAGGTTAGTTAATACTTCCAGACAATTTGTTTTCTTTCTAGTTACGCGGAGGTCTAAGCTTGTGGAGGTTGTCTACTGTCCAGTCTTACCATGAAGGTCTTTGTGGTGTAACGAGTTATCAAATAATTTATCATGTATCCAAACACAATCGCCTTTTTACATTAGCACATGGGATTACATTCATTATTTATTTTGTACTATAATACGTTCGAATTTCGAACACAGTCTACATTTTTATTCTCACAAGTATGGTAGATTGCAATGAAACAAAATATTTTAAAGCAATTCTATCTAAATTATCAAGCTGAAAAGGCTTTATAAACGACATGACATTCACTTCACAAAATAACTGAAATAAATTCACATTTAAAAATCATTGAAAGAAAAGAAACATACGAAATACTGTACAATAATCTCTCAACTGTTAACAAAGGTTAATATTTTCTTAACTAGTGTAGAATGTTTTTAGAAACGTTGTGTCATATTACGAAGGAAACAACGTCACGTTGCGGTCCACGATCCTCGGTCCGAGATAGAGTCTTTGGTAAGCAGCAACGAACAATTGTCTATTTGGAATCCCACGATTTGGAAATCGTAGCCAACAGAGCTCCCTTACCACGACTGCAGATTCTCTTGCTGCTCCGTATATTAAATGAATATCGGGTAATTCTGCATCAGTGAATCCTTCCACTGAGTCAAGCGAGGTTTCTGCAAGGTTAATCAACCTTAACTATTTATGCTGTATTATAATAATGATATCGAAAGACGTGCGTATAGTCTAAACTGACAAGCGTTTCAAGTACTATCATTCATAAAAAAAAACATACCGTAAAACGTGACACCTTTACGGAAAAACTATAAGAGTAAGGGAAGAAGTAAATAGGACGTTAAATCGCTTGCATTTTTCTTAAACAAATATCAAAATATTTACATGTATACCCCTCCCACCCTGTACAGTAGAGGAGGCAAGATCTGTCCTACGGCCTTATCATGCGCCTTGAATATACAGGGTGGAACATAAGGTAGTGCATTAATTGTAGGATGTGATTCCTTAAAATATAACGAACAAAGAAGTCTAATACCAGTTTGCTCGTTTTTGCGAGGTTTCTGAAGAAATAATACTTTTATGCCGACATTTCGATCGCGAATTTTACGAATACTGTTTAAAATACGGTTTAATTTTTGTATAACAACGATGAGAACGTTTGTTATGTTTACGTTGCAGCAGTATTTTAATTAGAAAATTCACAGATAACGAATTAATCGATTGAAGAAACATTGGAAACATTAATTGTCGAGTCACGTATAGAAGATCTAAAAATCTGGCATCGCTGTCGAGAAGGCAGACGGTTTGAGTAGTTCTCGCAACTGATCAGCTGTTGTGATGTTTACATTGCATTAGTGTTCAGTTGGACGTAAGCGTATTTTAAACAATATTCGTAAAATTCGCGATCGAAATGTCGGCATAAAAATATCATTTCTTCAAAAACCTCGCAAAAACGAGCAAAATGGTATTAGACATTTTTGTTCGTTATATTTTAAGGAATCACATCCTACAATAAATGTACTACCTTATGTTCCACTCTGTATAACTAATAGGTATGGAAGGGGAAGATAGGTTTTAGTTTGAGACGAACTTCCGTGTTGGTAAATTCGTACAATATTAACCACTATGACACCCCTACTGCCTGAATGGTCAGACCTTTAACCGGTCACACAGGCGGTCCGGGTTCGAATCCCTCATTCGTCTTCTCTCTTTCCTCTCATTCGTCCTCTCTCTTTCCTATCATTCGTCCTCTCTCTTTAATCTCATTCGTCTTCCCTCTTTCCTCTCATTCGTCCTCTCTCTTTCCTATCATTCGTCCTCTCTCTTTCCTCTCATTCGTCCTCTCTCTTTCCTCTCATTCGTCCTCTCTCTTTCCTCTCATTCGTCCTCTCTCTTTCCTCTCATTCGTCCTCTCTCTTTCCTCTCATTCGTCCTCTCTCTTTCCTCTCATTCGTCCTCTCTCTTTAATCTCATTCGTCTTCCCTCTTTCCTCTCATTCGTCCTCTCTCTTTCCTATCATTCGTCCTCTCTCTTTCCTCTCATTCGTCCTCTCTCTTTCCTCTCATTCGTTCTCTCTCTTTCCTCTCATTCGCCCTCTCTCGTTCCTCTCATTCGTCCTCTCTCGTTCCTCTCATTCGTCCTCTCTCTTTCCTTTCATTCGTCCTCTCTCTTTCCTATCATTCGTCCTCTCTCTTTAATCTCATTCGCCTTCCCTCTTTCCTCTCATTCTTCCTCTATTTAATCTCATTCGTCTTCCCTCTTTCCTCTCATTCGTCCTCTCTCGTTCCTCTCATTCGTCCCCTCTCTTTCCTCTCTTTCGTCCCCTCTCTTTCCTCTCATTCGTCTTCTCCCTTTCCTCTCATTCGTCTTCTCTCTTTCCTCTCATTCGTCCTCTCTCTTTCCTCTCATTCGTCCTCCCTCTTTAATCTCATTCGTCTACCCTCTTTCCTCTCATTCGTCCTGTCTCTTTCCTCTCATTCGTCCTGTCTATTTCCTCTCATTCGTCCTCTCTCTTTCCTCTCATTCGCCCTCTCTCGTTCCTCAAAGTGGTCCTCTCCTTTCCACTCCTTCGTCCTCTCTCTTTTCCCTCATTCGCCCTCTCTCTTTCCTCTCATTCGTCCTCTCTCTTTCCTCTCATTCGCCCTCTCTCGTTCCTCAAAGTGGACTTCTCTCTTTCCTCTCCTTCGTCCTCTCTCTTTCTGCTCATTCGCCCTCTGTCTTTCCTCTCATTCGTTCTCTCTCTTTTCTCTCATTCGCCCTCTCTCGTTCCTCTCATTCGTCCTCTCTCGTTCCTGTCATTCGTCCTCTCGTTCTTGTCATTCGTTCTCTCTCCTTCCTCTCACTCGTCTTCCCTCTTTCCTCTCATTCATCATCTCTCTTTACTCTCATTCGTCCTCTCTCTTTCCTCTCATTCGTCCTCTCTTTCCTCTCATTCGTCCTCTCTCTTTAATCTCATTCGTCTTCTATCTTTGCTTTCATTCGTCTTCTCTCTTTCATGTCATTCGTCCTGTCTCTTTCCTCTCATTCGTCCCGTTTGTCCTCTCGTCCATCCTTTCTCTCTTACATTAGTCCTCTCCTCTATTTCTTCTTCTATTTTCTTCCTTTCTTTTCTGATTCTCTCTCATTTTCACTATATTTTTCACACTCAACTGTGTTCGCACACTAGTACCAGTTTAACCCTGCTCAATATTCGGGCCTTTTACACGTAATAAGGTACAGGCACATGACGGCACTTCAGTGATATCCTACGGTATCACATTACAATGGACAAACATCAATATCCGGACTGGGGATCGAACTCTTGACCGTGGATTTAATACATAATGACAACTTCAGCTATTTTCGTTGCGTATAACACGATCGGTGTGAAAACTGCTTTCACTGCTTAAAATGAATTCAAATTAAAAAACAACGGAATAACTGCACATCACAACAAAGAAGACAGCGTCTGCGGATTTTATAAAAATTACTCAATGTATTTATAAACAAAATTACGGCCCACACATTCGTCCGCAATGTTCCCTAAAGTGTTATTTTGCTTACTTTGTATTAATGTTTGTTCAATCATTACAGTACAATTTAATGACAGATTAGGTAATGGTTCGAAGCGTATTACCAATATGTGCGAGTGTAGTATGTATGCATAGACAGAGAGAGAGAGCGGGGGATAATGCAAAATAAAAAGCGAGTTCTTGTCCATAAACCCGCTCCACTCGGACACTAATGTATTTTGCTAAATTCTAATAGCGAGCAATTGTAATTACTTTCAACCCCCCTCAAAAAGGCTGATATCATCCAAAACATGAACACACATCACAACATCGGAGGATGGTATTTGCATTTTCTGCAGGATTGTCATTACACCATCAGTAACCCACGTCACAGCTCCGAAAATGCAATACGAACAGCGCTTAACATCTTCAGCAACCTAGACGTAGTTCAGTGAACTGGCAGAAAATGCTTTCATTGTCGACGAGGTATGTGACAAGACAAATTCGGTATTGCTCCCTTGGTTTCTACTGCTATTTACACTCAACATCGGAAGTCACAGTTCCGAAAATATAACATAAACCGCTATAAACATCTTCAGCAACTTAGATGTCCGTTCAGTGAACTGGCAGGAAATGCTTTCATTGTCGACAAGGTCTGTGACATTTAAGACAAATTCCGTGTTGTTTCCTTGGTTTCTCCTGCTATTTTCACTAAACATCGAAAGTCACAGGTCCCAAAAAAATATAACACAAACCGCTATAAACATCTTCAGCAACTTAGACGTCGTTCAGTAAACTGACAGAAAATGCTTTCATTGTCGAAAAGGTCTGTGACATTTGACACAAATTCCGTGTTGCTTCCTTAGTTTCCCCTGCTATTTTCACTCAACACTGCAAATCACACCTCCGAAAATAGAAAGCGAATTGCGATAAATATCTTCAGCAACCTAGACGTCGTTCAGTGAACTGACAGAAAATGCTTTCATTGTCGACAAGATCTGTGACATTTAAGACAAATTCTGTATTGCTCCCTTGGTTTCTCCTACTACTCTCATTCCACATCGCAAGTCACAGCTTCGAAAATACAACACAAACATCTATAAACATTTTCAGCAACTTAGACGTACGTTCAGTGAACAGGCAGAAAATGCTTTCATTGTCGACAAGGTCTGTGACATTTAAGTCAAATTCCGTATTGCTCCCTTGGTTTCTCCTGCTATTTTCACTCAACATCGAAAGTCACAGTTCCGAAAATATAACACAAACCGCTATAAACATCTTCAGCAAATTAGACGTCTGTTCAGTGAACTGGCAGAAAATACTTTCATTGTCGACAAGGTCTGTAACATTAAGACAAATTCCATATTGCTCCTTTGGTTTCTCCTGCTATTTTCACTCTACATCGCAAGTCACACCTCCGAAAATACAAAGCGAATCGCGATAAACATCTTCAGCAACCTAGACGTCGTTCAGTGAACTGACAGAAAATGCTTTCAGTGTCGACAAGTTCTGTGACATTTAAGACAAATTCCGTATTGTTCCCTGCTGCTTTCACTCAACATAGGAAGTCACAGTTCCGAAAATATAACACAAAACGCTACAAACATCTTCAGCAACTTAGACGGCCGTTATGTGAACTGGCAGAAAATGATTTCATTGTCGACAAGGTCCTTGACATTTAAGACAAATTCCGCATTGCTCCCTTGGTTTCTCTTGTTATTTTCACTCAACATCGGAAGTCACAGTTCCGAAAATATGACACAAACCACTATAATCATCTTCAAGCAACTTAGACGTCCGTTCAGTGAACTGGCAGAAAATGCTTTCATTGTCGACAAGGTCTGTGACATTTAAGACAAATTCCGTATTGCTCCCTTGGTTTCTCCTGCTATTTTCACTCTACATCGCAAGTCACACCTCCGAAAATATAAAACGAATCGCGATAAACATCTTCAGCAACCTAGACGTCGTTCAGCGAACTGACAGAAAATGCTTTCATTGTCGACAAGGTTTGTGACATGAGCCAAATTCGCTATTGCTCCTTTGGTTTCTCTTGCTATTCTCAGACAACATCGCAAGTCACACTTCCGAAAATATAAAACGAACCGCTATAAACATTTTCAGCAATATAGAAGTATTTCAGTAAACTGACATAAAATGCTTTCAATGTCGACAAGGTCTGTAATCAGACAAGATCAGAAATGTGATCACATACAATCATGTTGTCACCGCTGTGGAGTAACGATTAGCATGTCTGACCGTGATGAACGCGCTCAGATTCAAATCCTAGTTGAGCCCAATTACCTGGATGAGTCTTTTTCCGGGGTTTTCCCCTCAACCCATTAAGAGCAAACGCTAGGTAAATTTCGGTACTGGACCACTGACTCATTTCGATGGCAACACCACCATTATCCCACTCATTTGCGCTTCCCGACCAAATATCCGAGGTTCGATTCACGTCGTGGGCAACAAAAGAATTTTATCTTCCGCCCACGGGACTGAGTGTCTGTCAGTTGTTTTGTGATTGTACTGTGATGTCTCTGCGGCGGTTCTTTGCCATGTTACACACATGACCAGAGAGACCTGCACTTGTGAGATGTTTAGTGTGTGATTTTAGTGATTCTCCGTCTCCTACCCGCAATGGCATGTATGTCGCAGAAGGGGGAGTTTAAACCGACAAAGAAATAACATTCATTCATTCATTCATTTATTTTATTCCATAGATCTTACATGAGCAATGAAGCTTTAAGATGTGGAACATGTCAACATTTTACAATATTACAATTACAATTTTTACAAATTTTTATAGTTTTACAATTTAGTAATTTTCTACAATTTTTACAATGTTGTACAATTTTTTTACATTTTGGCGAGATGTAGTGAGATGAAATGAGGTCCGAGGATTCGCCAAAATATTACCCGGCATTTGCCTTTTCGGTGGGGGAAACCTCGGAAAAAACCAACCAGGTAATCAAATCAAAGGGGGTAATCAATCAAAGGTGTTGATGCCAAGGACTCGCCATAGACCATCCGGCTTCAGTCCCACGGCTGTGGAAAACCTCGGAAGAAACCAAAGTCCAAAGGGGGATCCAACCCAAGCCCGAACGCAGCTCCGGAACAGCAGCCCAGCGAGTCTGCCGACTGAGCTACATCGATGGCTCTACTAAAAGTATACAATACATAGCCAATCAGATTATTAAATTTACAAACGCAAACGATCATTCATAAGTTGAGCTATATTATAATACAAAACAATTTAATTAAATTTAAGGTATAAACAATTCAACCAGTTGTGATATACAGAAATTGATAATACATAACATGCAAACTACTTCAAATTACAAACACAAACAATTTATCAGTAGAGCTATATAGATTACTATTCAATTTAAAGCATATACAATTCATCGGCCAAAACTATACAAATATATACAATACAAAGTAGCATACTTTCATTAAGCTATACAAATTTGTGCAATTAATATCAAGTAGATTAATTCAATTTATAATCATAAACAATTCATCAGTTGAGCTATACATATAACCATTCAATTTACAGTAGGTCTATATACAATTCATCAGTAGAGCTACACAGACTAGTAATCATTTTAAGAACATATACAATTCATCAGCCAAACTATACAAACATATACAATCAAATTAGTTCAATTTACAAACTTATTTTCGTTAAGCTATACAATTCATATGAAGTAGATTAATTCAATTTATAAGCTTAAACAATTCATCAGTTGACGTATACAATACATACAATTCATCAGTTATGCTAAACAAAAAATACAATACATAGTAAACAGATTAAGTCAATATAAAACATATTTTAGTTGAGCTATATAAAATTGTACATGTCATTTAAGTAGAATAATTCAATTCACAAGCATAAAAAATTCATCAATTGTGTAGAAGGTATGAGTATGTAGAAATTTGGTTAATTCTTTTCTGAACCTTTTCTCGTTGTTCTTCAAATCTTTAAGATTATTAGGCAGTGCATTGAAGACTGTTATACATGAATAGCGAACTCCTTTTTTAAAACAGCTTAGACTAACAGAGGGTAGATGAAGATCTGATTTATGTCTTGTATTAAAATGATGAATGTCTTGATTAGTACTGAATTTATCTTGGTTCTTAATATACAGCATCATTAGGGAAAGAATGTATTCACAAGGTAAAGTCAAGATTTCTAAGTTTCGGAAAATATTTTTACATGAGGTCCTTTTATGCACACCGGCCATTATTCTTATAGCTTTCTTTTGTAAAACAAAAACGTGTTTAGCTTCAGACGAGTTACCCCAGAATATTAATCCATATTTCATTACAGAGTGAAAATATGCAAAGTATGACATTTTAAGTAAGTTTATATCACCAATAGTAGATAAGGATCTTAATGCATAACAGGCAGAGCTCAATTTACGAGTAATACATTCTATATGCGTTTTCCAGTTCAAGTGATTATCCAATTCTAAACCAAGAAACTTTGTGCTTATAGATTCTTTGAGATGAGTTCCATTTAATCGAATACTGTAGGAAACCTGAGCACTATTGTGTGTACTAAATTTGACTGCACTGGTTTTATCAACATTAAGTGCTAGTTTATTTGCATGGAACCATTCATTCATTAGATTCAGCACTGTATTAGAAGTGTTTATAAAATGATCGTATTGTTTGCTTGAAATAATTACACTTGTATCATCTGCAAATAAAATTACATGGGATGAATTGTTTATGGTCAAGGCTAAATCATTAATATAAACTAGAAACAACAATGGACCTAAAATTGACCCCTGCGGAACACCATGTTTAATATTTCTAAATTCTGAATAAGTAACTTTATGACTATTTGGTACATTTATTTCTACTTTTTGTTTTCTATTTGATAAGTACGATGTAAACCAACCCAACATCTCATCTTTAATACCATAAAACTTCAATTTTTTTACTAATATACTATGGTCTACACAATCAAATGCTTTAGCCAAGTCACAAAAAATCCCACCTACATGTAGTTTCGAATTTAATTAATTTAGTATTTCATCCACCAAACTAAAAGCAGCATTCTCTGTCGATTTTTGTTTTCTAAATCCAAACTGTTCTAAAACTAATATATTGTTGGACTCCAGGTAATGATATAATCTATTATACATAACTTTCTCAAACACTTTTGAAAATGTTGTTAATAATGATATGGGTCTGTAATTAGCAATAGTACATTTATCTTCCTTTTTGTATATTGGTTTTACTATTGAATATTTGAGTCTTTCTGGAAAAATACCACATTGAATTGACAAATTGCATAGATAGCTTAACGGATGGGATAATATTTCAGAACAAGCTTTCAGAACTTTACTTGGAATTTCATCACATCCAGAGGAATATTTTGTTTTTAGTTGTTTTATCACATGCATGATTTCTGCTGCGGTAGTGGGAATAAATTTGAGACCTAAAAACTCAGTGTTAAATGCATCAGTTAGGTAACCAAGTGCAGCATCTTCTGGACAATCTTGAATGTTTAAGTTCTGAATAATATTTATATAGAAGTCATTAAAATGATTTGCAATTGATTTTGGGTTATCTATTTTACTATCATTGATTTTAATGCAAGTAATATTTTTACTCTTTGAATATCGATTAGTTTCATTTTTAATAATATCCCAAATAGTTTTAATCTTATTATCTGAATTTTGTATTTTTTCATTCAGATACATTTTCTTTGCATTTTTTATAACTTTTGTCAAAGTTTTACAGAAATTCTTGTAGTAATTAAGAACATGAGGATCATCACTATTCCTACTCATTAAATATAGATTCCTTTTTCTAGCACATGATATTTTAATTCCTTGAGTTATCCACATGTTTTTACTTTTACATTTTTTCACCACCTTGACTGGAAAACATTCATTGAAATAATTCGTAAATGTAGTGAAAAATGCATTAAATTTAGTATTAATATCAATGGTATCGGTACTATATACATTTTCCCAAGATTCATTTTGTAGACATGTATTTAAATGATGAAGAGATTCAGCATTTATAATCCTTTTTTTTTTTTATTTTTAGATTAACACTTTGGAATTTTTCACTCATATTGAAAACACTTAGAATTTGTGCATCGTGATCAGACAGGCCATTGACTAATGGTACTGTTGAATAGGAATTCAATCTACTTTTATCTATAAATATATTATCAATGGCAGTACTACTTCCAGCTTGTGTTCTGGTTGGAAAACTTACTGTGTGACTAAGATTATAAGTTTCAAGAAGTGAGTTTAATTTTCTTTTACGTGAGCTTTCTGATAGATAATCTATGTTTATGTCACCACAGATTACAAATTCGGTATGTGGTTTATAAAGTCTTTTCAATAATGAATCTAAGTTAGTTGTAAATTTCTTATAATCTCCCATTGGCGCCCTATAAACACATAAGATAATTAAATTTGATATCTCATAACCAATTTGTATTCCACAGATTTCAATATCTTGTTCAAGGCAAAAATCAGATATATCAATTTTACTAAATAATAGATCCTCTCTGATAAAAATACAGGCACCCCCTTTTTGGAAGACATGTCTACAGAAATGAGAACCTAATACATATCCATGTAAAGACAGTTGTAGTATTTCCTGTTGCTTCATATGATGTTCAGTTATACATAATATCTGAGGTTTATGCTTTTGAGTTGCTAAAGAAGTGATCAATTCATCAGTTTTTTGTTTTAATCCCCTAATATTTTGATGAAAAATAGTGCAGTTACTGTGTTCATTACTAGAAACATCAGAGCATTTACAATTTAGTTGAACTTGTTTCAAACACCTTACTGGTGGGAGGTTTAACCTAAGCAAGCAAGGAAAAAAGAAAATCTCATCCAGACACTAGATAACCATCGCAGTTGATAAATCATTCTAAAACGAAAAAGTTAAAAATCTAGCGTTCTGCATTATCAAGAGAATATTAAGTATCATTACATAATTTAAAATTACTGACAGTTTTCTATCAGTACTTATGCGTTTGTAGAGAAATTGGTGTAACTCTCTTCCATCCTGAGTGTGAATAATATGAACTAATATGCATCATAAAGTAATCAACTATTTCTAGTTTCTATTTAAAAATAATGTCACTTGAAATACGGTTTCATTACTACAAACAAAATTGTGTATTGAAATAGGTTTTGAAAATTAAATTAAAAATTTTATACATAAATATCAATGCAAAAGTGGTTATATTTTAATCACTTATAATTTTAAAGAAAATCCCACTGTCTAATTAAAACAAAGTCATCAATAGAACCTACTCCAATTGCTGCCATTTTTGCCTCGAGTATAGCACGCAGGGAAATTAGATTCACCAAAGCTCATTATTCACACCTATATTTATATAGGCCTATATGACTCCCAATATCTCTTGATCACGTTCAATTAAAATTTTGTAATATGAATAAAAAAATATCTATAAATACACCAATTTCTACTAAATTCGTCCTAAAACAAAACTATAGGGTAGACACAAAATTTCGGGCCATTTCTCGAGTTTAAACTTACTATATTTGGAAATGTAGGGGATTTTAAAATAAAATGTTTGCCTTGATGAGCTGAAAATCGGTATTTCGCGAATCTGTGGTTTGCGAAAACTCGGTGTCTCTCCAGATATTAAAGAACAGTCTAGTCAAGATAATACCACAGTCTACTATATACAGTCGCGAAGCTTGAGGTGATTTTTTGCAAATCTCGTGATAAAGCGCTCCAAGCGGTTAGCAACTAGAAACAATAGACTGTCTACGGTCGACTTTGGACTGTGTCGTATTTCCATCGAGTACTAGCTCGTTGCGTATTTCACATTGATGCTTGTGAAATATTCGTTATTGGTTGTAATGAAAATGTTAATGGCTAAAATACAATAATTGGAATAATAATATTTTACTAGAGACGTAGAAAAATTAAGTTTGTTTTAATGAAATTTATTGATCACGTTTTATTTTCAATTCTGGTGGGATCATTATTGCTAGGCCTACTTTTTTTTTTCAAAGGATATGTTTTTAATTACAGCTGTTAATTTTGTTATTTTTATTTGTTACTTTACTAGAGACGTAGAAAAAGTCTGTTACAATAAAATTTATTGATCACGTTTTATTTCCAATTCTGATGTGATTATTATTGCTTAACCTCATCTCACTTTGTTAACTACGTAAGCCTACACTACAAGTACCGGTACACGTAAGTCACTCCATTAAATCACATTTCCATTATTATTGTTGTAAAGGGAAATGAAAATTAATATTTATTGGTTTCATAGTTAATTATCGCTATAATCTTGAATGAGTGAAGCGATTATAGTAAATTTCAGTTCGTTTTGTACAAACAAAAATAATATTAACCTATTTCTTGTAGGTATCTTCGAGTTTATGGTGGAATTTAATATTCTTCATTAAAATAGTAAATTAACTTTATGCATTTAATATTTCAATAATAGAAGGAAGGTGTTAATTTTTCCAAAAGAACACAACGAAAGTGTAACATATTTTGTCGTCTACTAGGAGAGAGATCTGCGATGATGAGGCGATAGTAGCGATCCTAGTGGTGGGCAACTACCCATGTTTGCAATTTTACTACATATTGAGCTTCGCGACTGTATATAGTAGACTGTGCTAATACTTTCTCATTACAGGTTTTGCTCGTTTTGCCAAATTATTATGCTGTAACTATACTAATAAGGGTGATAAAAGTAATCGAAACACAGTTGTTGACATTTGACTCCTACAAGTAACCAATTCCTGCCCCTCTGGTAAGAGTCTCTCGTCTAAATCCTGGTTACACAAAATTTTCAGTTTCACTCCAATATTATTTCAGTAACAATTAAGGCAGGAATGAAATGAGTTACAGACGGTACTGCGTTCTCTTCCTTTCAAATATCGTGTCGTTTCCTCATCGCTCCCTCGCTGCTTCGTGTTCTGTGCAGCATGCACTTCAATAAAAACGTCTGCACTCCAGACTTTCCCAGCACGAGATTTGATGCGCATGATGTGTGATGGAAGCAGTGTAACGGCATTTGCTGTCGGAGGAAATCTCGACAAATTCCCGTTACTTTTCCATATGTCTCTTCTTTGTATAGAACATATCAATCACGAAATCAAGGAAGGAAATAACGTCCCTAGGGATAACAAAGAACGATTAAACTTTTCTCGCCACGCGAACTGAACGAATTATCAGTAACTATTGCTCCAAACGTAGCTGACCTGACTTCGAATCTCGACCAAGAAAGTGAAGAATATTCTTTTTTCTAAAGGGATATGTATTAATTTTTGTTTTTTCCCTCTTAATTTTTTTCTTTCAGGAGTTAGTCTTGCACTATGCTCAACCTCCGCCCAATTATTTCTGGTAGTTTTGAATGGAAAGGACCAACACCTCAGAGATGACAACAAATACAAACGAGACTTTTGACTCAATATCGCATTAACAATTTATCTAAATCAATTTTTCCAAGTATCAATGTTAATCACTGAGTTTAGACTTTCACACATTGCAGTCATTAGATTATTTAAAGAAACAATCAATTTCACAATCGTAGTAGTAATAGTAGTAGTAGTAGTAGTAGTAGTAGTATTTTTAAGTAGCAGTAGCATTTTAGTAGTAGTAGTAGTAGTAGTATTTTTAAGTAGCAGTAGTATTTGAGTAGTAATAGTAGTAGTAGTAGCATTTTTAAGTAGTAGTAGTAGTATTTTTAAGCAGCAGTAGTATTTTAATAGTAGTAGTAGTAGTAATTTTACGTAGCAGTAGTATTTTAGTAGTAGTAGGCCCTAGTAGTAGTAGTAGTAGTAATTTTAAGTAACAGTAGTATTTTAGTAATAGTAGGCCCTAGTAGTAGTAGTATTATTTTTAAGTAACAGTAGTATTTTAGTAGTATTAGTAGTAGTAGTAGTAGTAGTAGTATTTTTAAGTAGCAGTAGTATTTTAGTAGTAGTAGTAGTAGTAGTTTTCAAGTAGCAGTATTAGCAGAATTCTTTAAGTAAGAGTAGTAGAATTTTGGTTGTAGTAGTAGTATTTTAAGTAGTGCTAGTATTTTAGTAGTAGTATTGTAAGTAGCAGTAGAATTGTAGTAGTAGTAGTTTTCAAATAGCAGTATTAGCAGTATTCTTTAAGTAAGAGCAGTAGTATTTTAAGCAGTAGTAGTGGGCCGAGTAGTACTAGTATTTCTAGTAGTATTAGTAGTAGTAATAGTATGCCTAGTAGTAGTAATATCAATAGTAGTAGTGGTAGTATTACTATTTTTAAGTAGCAGTAGTATTGTAGTAGTAGTAGTAGAACTAGTAGTATTTTTAAGTAGTCGTAGTATTTTAGTAGCAGTAGTAGCATTTTAAGTAGCCGTAGTACTTTAGAAGCAGTAGTAGTAGTAGTAGTAGTAGTAGTAGTAGTAGTAGTTTTCAAGTAGCAGTATTAGCAATATTCTTTAAGTAATAGTAGTAGTATTTTAAGCAGTAGTAGTGGGCCCAGTAGTAGTACTATTCCTAGTAGTGGTATTAGTAGTATGCCTAGTAGTAGTAATATCAGTAGTATTAGTAGTAGTAATAGCAGTAATAGTAGTAGTAGTATTTTTAACTAGCAGTAGTATTTTATTATTATTATTATTATTAGTAGTATTTTAAGTATTTGTAGTATTTTAGTAGTAGTAGTATTTTAAGTAGCAGTAGTATTTTACTACTACTACTACTACTACTAGTAGTAGTAGTAGTAGTAGTAGTAGTAGTAGCAGAAGTTTTCAAGTAGTAGTATTAGCAGTATTCTTTAAGTAAGAGTAGTAGTATTTTTAAGCAGTAGTAGTGGGCCGAGTAGTATTCCTAGTAGTAGTAGTAGTAGTAGTAGTAGTAGTAGTAGTAGTAGTATTAGTTTTCAAGTAGCAGTATTAGTATTTTAACTAGTAGTAGTAGTAGTAGTAGTAGTAGTAGTAGTTTTCAAGTAGCAGTAGTAGTATTCTTTAAGTAGCAGTAGTAGTATTCTTTAAGTAACAGTAGTAGTATTTTAAGTAGCAGTAGTGATAGTAGTTTTCAAGTAGCAGTAGTAGTATTCTTTAAGTAGCAGTAGTAGTATTTTAAGTAGTAGTAGTAGGCCTAGTAGTAGTAGTATTCCTAATAGTAGAAGTATGCCTAGTAGTAGTAGTAGTTGTAATAGTAGTAGTAGTAGTAGTAGTAGTAGTAGTAGTAGTAGTAGTAGTTCTGCAGTGCTTGCGAAAAGTGGGATAAGTCAGTGTCCATAAACATTTTCTATTAATTTATTGACAACTTACGGAACATCTACTCGCTTGGAAGAAGAGACATAAGTATTTCTCCCATTGCAATAATTCATACAGAATAAAATCAAATCGACATAAATCTGTGTGAAGACACTTTTTTCCTTCTCCTTATTTTAACATTTTACAGTCCACCGCTGTCAAGTAACTTCAGCGTGCCTGACTGTGAAACGGGCGGGCCCGGGTTCAAATCTTGGTTGATACAGGTTACCTCATTGAGATATTTTCGGGGGTTTCCCTTCAACCCATTAAGAGCAAGTGCTGGATAAATTCGGCATTGGACCCTGGACTCAATTCGGTGGCATTATCACTTTCTTTTCACTATAATCCCGTCGCTCTAATTTCCGGCAGCCAATCGCGTTGCAGGTCGGCTACATTTAAACTTGTGCGTCTTGTGATTCGCTGAGAAAGACATTATTCATTTCTTAAGGCTCGATAAATACCTAATATAATCGCCCGCCATTTTGGCTCTTTCGTTGGCGTTCGCAGAAAGCACTCGAAGACGTTATTTGCCGGTCAGTTATTTGCTGAATTACAGTGCGTTTGATTTATTATCATAGGAGCTACGACATGATAATGTTTAACGTTGTAGCAAATTGATTCCTCGTATGGTATTTCAGCAACGAAAGAACAAAAATGGCGAACGATACTACCTACCTGGCATTTATAGAGCCTTCACTTCCTAAGACGTAAGCAAAGAGGAGGAGTCACGCCGGGAATAACAGCATCGCGACTATAGATATCCATAGCAATCGCTAATGCGTCGTAAAATAAACAAAAAATACGAGTTACATATCTTACATAAACAATTTCGTATACTATTATAAAGCATTTCATTAATTAATGCAGAAAAATATATTTTTTTCACTATAACATTCTGTATCGCGTCAATCGAATTTATCAGGATATGTTCGTTGTCGTCCTCCAGAATGTGACACCCCACGACGCAGTGCAATTCGTTATTCATACATAGAATTCTATATCTTATACATATATTTACATGATGTTATTTGAGAAGACATTCTCCTTCATGGTGTTATTGGATTTCGATAAAGAAATACTTCGATACACAGTTTCCCTTGGGTTACCAGATATATATGACGACGAAAGACTATGCAGTAATACAGTAAATCCTCTCTCTTATAAATTTCGTCAGACATCAATCCCATCATCATACCAGACAAAAGCCAATATTGTTTTTACGTGCTGTATGCAATAGTTTGGTGTGACTTTTCACTTTACTCCAGGGCCATGGTAGCGACTTCGAATCCCGCATCAGACATGACATGATGTTCGCGTTCTGCTGGTCGAAATACACACAGTTCCTTCACATGCTAATATGGAAAATTTTAATCAGTTCCAAAGAGAGCAAGAATTCCAAATCGTAAAAAAATAAACGGTCTAATAAATAGCGATTTAAAGCTAAGCATTTAGAAATGCCTAATGCAGAAAGCTAAGCAGTCCCTGGGAGATCAATATTATTACACGTTCCGCTAAACAGCTCAATCCGAAATTAATATTATTGCACAATAATTAGTTTGCTTAGAAATGCTGGATGATCACCGCAACGCCAGAGCAACACACACAACTGAATAAACTTGATACTTAATTCGTGTATTCGCATAGTGCAGTGATGTCAACTGATGCCCATAGGAGCAAGCACGCGCTTTAGAGCCCAAGAGAGCCTGAGCGCTTTACAGCGGAAAGGAAAGAGACAGGCGAAAGAGGTAGTATATGCCGCTTGGTCGAGCTATATATAGGGATGGCCATCACTTATTCAATGGATAAAAGGAAGAGAATTTATTAAAACTGTATCCATGTTAATTTTTAGATTTGTCTGAGAAGTATAAGTGTATTATAAGAATGCAAGTTTTGATGCTCATTTTTGCTTTTATATTCAAAAGGAATATTTTCTCAACTTTTTTTTTTTTTACAGAAAAGTGAAATTTTCAGATATGTTTGTTTAGTAGCCTTACAGGTACTGAAACAATGTTTTGTAAATCTAATATATCGTAAATAAGTATTACTGACGATAATGTATTAAAATGTTTGAAAATGTTCGCATGGAAAAAGTTTGCAAGGATATGAATTAACAAAGCAAATACTGTTACATCACAAACAAAAGATATGTGCCTATGTTTTGTGAAAACGTCAGGTCTATAGCTTCAGCAGATTTTGAGATAATTTAATATTCTGATAACAGAAATTTGCGTACCAATATCACCTAAAAGCATAATGCGATAAGAGTTTTATTAAGTAATATTACTTACAGTTAAAACATATACCTAGGCAACTTTGCTTTGTACTATAATATTGTTTTGATTACTTTTATAAGGCTAAAGATATCATCAATATCAATTTCAACTTATTATGTCACACTCAGTGTCTTTCTTTGGGATAACACTTTCTTTATGAATGATGTGTTTCATTCATTTAGTACAGTATAGTTGTAAGTATTATGGAATTTGTGTGAATATTCCATCTTTACTCTTTATTATGTTATTAACATTTAAAACACAACTGCAATATTACGCTAAGAAATAGGTGTTAGTACTTTTGTTTTACAGACAATATAGAAAATAACAAACAGAAAGAAGCAATATAAAAATAACGACATAAAATTTCACGTTCCGTTTGAAGTTTGTACACCACTGTTTTCTTAATCCAACAGGCTGCTTATTTCTCCTTCCATACCTAGAGCTTAATGCCCGCGCACGACTTCAAGGTCAGAAAAGTGCTCTTGCTTTGACATCACTGGCATAGTGAATATGCAGACATGCTTTTTGTTTGTGGATTTTGAGATTGCAATGCAGTGGCTGCTGTTGAGGAATTCAGACGTTTTTCCAATCGAAGGGCTCCATCTAGCTGTGTCTTTTCTCGTGTTTATTTTGTTTTAGTAGGTTATTTTACGATGCCTTAACAACATCTTAGTTCATTTAGCGTCTGAATGAGATGAAGGTGATAATGCCGGTGAAATGAGTCCGGGGCCCAGCACCGAAAGTTACCCAGCATTTGCTCATATTGGGTTGAGGGAAAACCCTGGAAAAAACCTCAACCAGGTAGCTTTCCCCGACCGGGAATCGAACCCGGGCCATCTGGTTTCGTATCGTGTTTACCGAATGATATCTGAATCTCGCAAGGTACAAAGTGTTTCACTGAGGTCGGAAAGACAACCAGTACCGATACTTGATATGAATTTACAAATCATGAAATCCAGAAGAAGGGCAACCTTAGTAATTTGTCTTGTGTATGTAATTATTAGAGCTAGGAATTTCGTACCAATCTCGTTATTCAGGGAGAGAGCAGCCAGAAAATGGGCATACAAAACGGGAGACCTGCTCGACCAACGGCCCCCTTGGAGTGCATCATGTTCATGTTAATAAACCTTACTGCCTGCAACAGGGTCACATCGGCATCGGCAGTATGGAAGACGTTTGAGTAACAACATATTGTTCTACTGCAAGTGTGGGCGAGATTCATTCCCTGTATAAACACAGTGTTTTCTAGCACTGTATGATTATGTATGTATGTATGTATGTAAAATTTAAATTATGGTTTATTTAGCGACGCTTCCAACCACAAAGGTTATATCAGCGTCGCCGGAGTGTCGGAATTTTGTCCCGCAGGAGTTCTTTTACGTAAATCTACTGACATGAGTCTGTCGCATTTAAACACACTTAAATATAATCGACCTGGGCCGGGATCGAACCCGCAACTTCGAGCACAGAAGGCCAGCGTTATATCGACTACGCTGCCCAGGCCGACTGTATGTATAGTAGGGCCTATGTATGTATGTATGTAAAAAATTCCAAATTATGGTTTATTTAACGACGCTCGCAACTGAAGAGTTTACATCAGTGTCGCCGGTGTGCCGGAATTTTGCCCCGCAGGAGTTCTATTACACGTCAGTAAATCTACTGACATCAGTCTGTCTCATTTAAACACACTTAAATGCCATCGACCTGGGCCGGGGTCGAATCCGCAACCTCGAGCATAGAAGGCCAGCGCTATGTATGTATGTATGTATGTATGTATGTATGTATGTATGTATGTATGTATGCATGCATGTATGTATGTACAGTTTATTTCCTTCTTTGTTAGTTACTTAGTATACGTTTCAAAATATTTATGAAATGTATTATTTTATTTATAACCTATTTTTTGCATCATTTCAGTAAATGTTACACCCTATGTTATATTTTATAGGTGTAAATGATGTAAATATGTATCATTGTCAATCTAGTATATGTATGTAACAATTTGTGTAGTTGTACATAAACATAATTATGTAACTTCCTGTTCATTTACGAATGTCCCATGAATCTTTCTTTTCCAGAAACAGGAATATTGCCTTGACGATAGGCTTGTTTTTCTTTCCACTGCACCTTCCCTTTTCTATGATAGATGTTTTGATGCGTTGACGACGTCGCACCTGGCTGGTCGTAGCCTGCTTTGGGCGATAGCGATCGATACGAAATCTCTAGCTCTCGTAATTATTTTATTTTCTTACTCAGTTTGTACTTAGTTATGAAATAGATTTATTGAAACAACACACGATGCAGCATTTTCAATTATGTATCATATCACAATGTTCTAAAACGTATAAATACGTCTATAATGCCTCTCTCCAATTAGAAGTTCGCCCATCAATAACTTCCCAACAGTTGTATTTCGAACAAAGACCTAGGCGTATGATGTCAAATCGATATAGATTACCCTAAACTACATTATCCTGAAGTATTTCACATTTTAAAGCTTCTCTGTCTAATTTTCTTATTTCTCCTACAAGCCAAGTAATTATTCCGAGACTGTACTTTAGTACTACTAATGATGTAATCCTTGTCACCCCATTCTATCCATTGAATTTTGTCTGCAATTTATAAATTGCTTCTTTGTATATATCGAGGAATGTGTGTATCGCGGTTCTAGGAGCGTAATTTCCTAAGAATCACTTTTTGTACTTTGCCTTCTACCAATTCTACATTTTGACCTATATTCAGTCCATATCTCTTTTGATATCGTCACTATTTCTCTCTGTAATATTGCGCCTTCCTCTAAGCTATTTTCTGTTTCTTTCAATAAAATTGAAGTCATATGTACTCGTATATGACAGGTAATGTCGTCGGTTTACAAGCAAAACACATTAAGTAAAAATATTATTTCTGAGAAAAAGGCGTGTATAATATACACTATGTATATGTCTGAACTTAGAATTGGAAAATGAAATACAGATAAGTAAAAACTTACTAAAAATAACATTTTCAGTACGTTTTCAGTTTGTCAAGAACTTTCAAACGCCTTTCTTTTTTTAGAAGCGGTATTTTTACTTTACGTATTTTGCTTGTAAACCGACGATATTTTCTCACGTTTGTGTATTACATTGCGTATCCTGTTATATGTGAGATTTCAGACTTTCAGGGTGTTCAACTTACTGCGAAATTTTTGGAAGTTTGTATCCTTTTATGGATAAAGAAATGTTCCACACTACGATGAATGTATGGCTGTACTGGAATTGGTTCCCAAATCTGTGAATTAGTTCCCAGTTCGTCCCAGAGCTATACCCAAGTTGGTTCCAGGTTGATTTCTCCTGTGTACTGCAATTGGTTCCCGCGCTAGATCAAGACAGAAAACATTTCCCTTCCCATTTTACACATACTTAGGATTGTCAACTACTGTCTACAGTAGTAGGTAGGTTAAAAATGTTTTGTGCATGGAGGACGCGCTGCGTCGAATAACTTCACAATTTTATTTCTGTACTGGTAAAAATTTGAAACGTGTCGCAGGAATGCATATCTACTTACACTGCCATCAGAAAGCTTTTCCATCCAATCTTTCACAAAACGTCCCTTTTGTTGCATTATCTTAGGCCTACATTTGCTTTTACTCCTAAGCTTAATGTAAGTATCGCACTGAACCTCCTTCAGAGCATCTGCAAGTGCAAATATATTTGGGTGTGGAACACAAAAGTGCGCATTAAGTTTACTGTGAAAAGATTCACAACAGTTGGTTGTTCGCACTAAGGAAGAAGTAAACTCGGCCCATATTGGAGGTGGGTCCTCACTTGTTGGTGTAATATAAGTATGAGGAGGTAATCAAAGAACTGGTCCAATCGATCGTCTATAGGTTTGACAGCCATTAAGTCATTAACAAAACAATCTTCAACTTCTTGAGGAGCCAATAAAGGCAGTCCGAATATAGTTTTTACAAGCTGACCATTTTCAGATTCCCCTTTTCACTGAGCATAGTAGTAAAATCCATAATTAAGTGCAATACAGCTGTCCTGTACTTCCACTGCCACTGTAACTTATGATCATCCATGTCCCACACAGCCTGCTACAAAATCACAGCCTTGGATATTTGAACATGGGGGACCAACTCACGTTGTTGATATTTGAACATGGGGAACCAACTCACGTTGTTGATATTTGAATATGGGGAACCAACTCACGTTGTTGATATTTGAACATGGGGAACCAACTCACGTTGTTGATATTTGAACATGGGGAACCAACTCACGTTGTTGATATTTGAATATGGGGAACCAACTCACGTTGTTGATATTTGAACATGGGGAACCAACTGCAGAACAGCGGAATGTATCGGCTCCATCAGGAGGAAAGACAAAGAAGTAAGAATCTGGTTTGATTCGTCCAAAAGCTGTACATAGACCTCGAACAGATAGAATTCTGAATAATTTCGAGGGAAGAATTGTTCCGGGGCCCGGCATCGTACCCGGGACCTTTGGTTAAACGTACCAACGTTCTACCAACTGAGCTACTCGGGAATTCTACCAGACACCGATCCAATTTTTCCCTCTATATCCACAGACCTCAAAGTGGGCTGAAAACCGTAAAGCAACCAACATTGAGTGCACAGTAACTCTGTGTGACTTAAATTGTGGTTTTCTGTTAACGAACACTGACGTGTATTACGCAAATCAAGCTTTCAGATATAACTACTGTACGTTTAACCAAAGGTCCCGGGTTCGATGCCGAGCCACGGAACAATTTTTTACTCGAAATTATTCAAATCAACTTTACAGGGAGTTATACCTGAAAGCTTGATTTGCAGATAGAATTCTGTCTCTATTCCTTTCATTATGGAGCTGATATATCGATCCAAAACTTTGCATGTTTCTGTATATATGACAAGATATAAGAGCACAAAATTCTCGTCCTGTTTTACTCATATTTTCGTTTTCATTATCAATATTGCCCTTCGTCATTATCACAATCAGCAACATAACTTTTATCTTTTAGAGTCATTCTCATATGTGCTGGAGTTATGGTAAGAATGTCGAATGCCTGCTTTAAAGAAAGCTGTATACTTGCACCACACTGAAAACAACAATGAATTTATGCTATTTGTCAATGTGTATTATTGATCTATAATAATAAAAATACTGAGGACAAAACTAGCACAATACTCAATCTTCCGACTCTCTGTAGATCTACACTTACTCCTTCTACGAGTATTCTCCTAAAAATCTTGCAGAGCAGTGTTTTATATTCGGAAGGGAAGTTTCGATTTATATTCATGTCATAATGACAAAGTTAAAAAATTCTTTATTTGTGTTAGGCTTGTGTTCTCCTAAGCTATAACATTCCATCATGCTAGTCGTATGACCAGAGATTTCTGGTAATTGTGAATGCCTATGATTGCTTCATGATTCTCACGCAAAAAACAGCTGCTGCTACTACTGCTACTATTACCGCTACTTTCACTAATACTACCGCTACAACCACTAGTACTACCACTACTGTCACTACCACTACCGCTACCATCACTATAACCACTAGTGCTACCGCTATTACTACAAAAACCACTAGTACTAGCATCACTACAACCACTAGTACTACCGCTACTATCATTACTACCACTAATACTACCGCTATTATCATTAATACTACCGCTACTACCACTAGTACTACCTCTGCTACCACTAGCATTACCGCTACAACTACTAGTACCACTAGTACTATCGCTACTATTATTACTACCACTAATACTACCGCTACTACCACTAGTACTACCTCTGCTACCACTAGCACTACCGTTACAACTACTAGTACTACCTCTGCTACCACTAGCAATACCGCTACAACTACTAGTACCAGTAGTACTACCGCTATTACCATTACAAACATTAGTACTACCGCTACTATAATTACTACCACTAGTACTACCGCTATTATCACTAGTACTACCGCTACTACCATTAGTACTACCTCTGCTAATACTAGCACTACCGCCGCAATCACTAGTACTACCGCTATTACCATTACAACCACTAGTACTACCGCTATTACCACTAATATCATTAGTGCTACCACTATCACTATTATTTCTTTATCCTCAGTTGTTCCAGGTACAAGTCCAGAGCACCAGTATTTAATTTCTAACATAGAAGAAATGTATGCTCCTACCTTGGAACTGAATTGCATAAGTTCAGTAATTGCCTAATCCTTTTACGCAATACCAATCATATGACTGGAAAATCTCACTCTCTCTGCCTGCATTTCAGAGGATGGAACAAACCAAATGAGACACTATGAAGGTAGGTGATGGTTATTTATATTAATTCTAAATCGGTTGTTTAACGACGCACTATTAAAAACGCGGATGAGATGAGTCCGAGGATTCATCATGGAATTATGTGATATTAATCTTAAAGTTCGATTTGAAAATAATCGAATCAGCTAACACATACAAGGGACATTCGAACCCACGTCCGATAGCAGCCTCGGAGTACAGCTAGACTTGGCTTTTCAAATGTCGAACCCGGGATGGATCCTTGCAGTTAGGCTTATTTTCGTCTATTATGCGCCCGGTATAAGCGAAGAAAAATAAATTATGGTTTATTAAAACGACTCTCGAAACTGCAGAGGTTATAACAGCGTCGCCGGTGTGCCGGAATTTTGTCCCGCAGTAGTTCTTTTACATGCCTGTAAATCTACTAACATGTGCCTGTCACATTTAAACACACTTAAATGCCATCGACTTCGGCCGGGATCGAATCCGCAACCTCGAACATAGAAGGCCAGCCCTATACCGACTACGCTACCGAGGGCGACTATAAACTAAGATTGTCAAATTCCGACAGGTTTTCTTGGTGCTTTCGTGAATCCAACATCGACAGGCTAGCCTTCCTGCCTGAACGCAGACAGAAGTATGTCCCATTCTTAGATGAATACCTGATAAACCCCAGGACCTGGAGCCCCAAATCCTGGCTATATCAAGACCGGAAACGCATACTTCAATTCAGCCCATTCTTTACTATTGCAGATGATACATGAAGTGAGAGGAAACGGAAGAATTTTATTTCAAGCGGAAAACTTCAGTACTACAAATAAAACAATGTGCAACTCCGCTTTAGCCATACATTCCATCTAGGGCTGGGGACGGAGCGGTTCGGTTCGGAGCAGTTACTGTGACGTCATTACTCGGTTGAACCGAGTACAGTACCGAGTACAAATTTGTGGCGGTAGATTTAAGGTTTAGATAGATTGAGTAAATTTTAGAACGTACTTTGAAAGTGGAACCAAGCGTGTTTTAAAAGCATTGTAGTAAAGCGCTTTCGCTTTGCCAATTGACGAGAAAAAAGTGCTTCTCTTCATTGAAAAATGGCGGTTGCAAATTTCATTTGCGTGATTACAACTATTTGCGGATTATTTTGTATGAACGGCCTATTTAACTTTAATTTTTGTTATCTATGACAGACGAAATAAAATTGATAGAATAATGTATAATACTAACAGCTAATAAACATGCGAGGTAAACGTTAAACGCTGCAGTAAGGAAAAAAAGAAACAAGCTCCATGAAGCGCTGCCTAAAACAGTTAAAAATAATAAACAAAATTATTTACTATTAGGCCTACGGAGAGTGGATAAAATAATCAATAAAACGTGGAATCTTAAACTGAAGAACATAATGTTTATTTCTTTTATAGCATTACTAGTTTTCAATACAATCATGTTCTCTTTCGTGAAGAGTAATATTATTGATAAATTAAAGTAATTAGGTAACATAATTCGTAGAAATAAATACAAATAATATGATGACTGATGAGGTAACACAAATCCAATAAACACAAACAGAAGAAAATATAATTCACTTCCTTTTTTATCATATTTTAATATTAATCAAACACTCTAGTATGATAATAATAATAATAATAGTAATATTATTATTAATAATAATTTTAATAATAATACTAATAGTAGTAATAATATTATTATTACTATTATTATTATTATTATTATTATTATTAACAGTAATATGTTCAGACTTTCAGTGTTTATTAGGCTCACTTGACAGGTCATATAATAGGATGAACTCCTCTTCAACACTAGAGGCCTTTTAGCCCGCTTTGGGAACAAGTAAATAATTTGTCCTGCAGCAGAAAATATTTAAATACAACAGTACCTACGTTGTTACCTGCTAGTATTAGGTAAAACACGTGAACTCTGTTTGAACGTTTGAACTGACCGATAACGGCTACGGTTAACCGAGTAACTTCGGTGCTCCGCTGCCAAGCACATAAACCGATAGAACCGAGTAACTCAACAGTTCTACTCGCTCCGTCCCCAGCTCTAATTCCATCACCTCGCCGGGGATCGAACCCGGTACAACTGAATGAAAGCCCTGAAAGCTATTAGTAATAGCGGTTGAGTCATAGACGCGGCTAAGTGTCGGAGTATATGCTCGCTCTCAAACTCTAATGTGTGGGGTTGCCTATTATTATTATTATTATTATTATTATTATTATTATTATTATTATTATTATTATTATTTTACTGTAACATCTTCCCGTGAGCTGGTAGAGGACGAGTGAAGATTGAAATACATTCAGAAAGTCACTGAGGCAGTGGAGTATGTTAATAGAACGTCGTTGTTTGAAAAATTTTATCTCAGGAGGAAAGCTGCTTCTGAGTTGCTCCAGAGGGCGTTAATAAAGGAAAACAATCCCGAGTGTAGAGCAAAGCCACTTCTCGTTATTGTAAGTCTGCAGTGGCATTCCCGTTCATTTCATCCGTATCTTTGTGAATTAGTAACGTGGGCCGTGCTTTGTCACTATGGACACAGAGGCGATTAATAATAAGCAGAAATTTAGAGCGCGGAGAACTACGACGATCGCTCCTGAGGGCACTCAATTTAAACCGTATTGCGCAGAGACGAAACAGTGTCACAGCAAATTACTTACGTTTCATTTTGTCGTAAGACAACCATATAAAAAGTTTACCACAAAAGTTTGTTTTCTGAGTACAGCTAGACTACGGAAGTTTCACTAAAATTTTACACTGCCTTCGGGGGAAATAAAAAAAATCCTATTTTAATTTTTCTCGAAGGTAATTATACACCTGACCTTTTTAAACTGTTCCTCGACGTTGGTATAATTACACGCCGCAGGCTCGGTGTTCAGCTACTCAACTGTTTGGAAGGGCGGCCAGTACTAGTTTATCACTCAGTTTTATGCGCCCAGAAATTGTCTTCTTTTCTCATATAATTCGTAAAGCTCAGTGTTTAAATTCTAATGTCAGCTAAGGGAATTCCACAAAATTAACGAGGAAAAGTACAATTCCAGGATGCTAAACACAACGGAGTTCAGTTACATACAAAATAAGTAGGTATCCACAACTACGTCCCGCGCCGTGGCGTCGTGGTCTAAGGCATCCTGCCTAGGACTCGCGTTACGGAATGCGCGCTGGTTCGAATCCTCATGGAGGAAGAAATTTTCTCATGAAATTTCTGCCATTGTATGGGACCGGTGCCCACCCAGCCTTGTGATGCACTTGGGGAGCTACGATAGGTAGCGAAATGCGGTTGCGAATACCAGCTATAACGGCTGGGGGGATCATCGTGCTAACCACACGATACCTCCATTCTGGTTGGATGATCGTCCACCTCTGCTTCGGCATGTGGGCGTGAGACCAGCAGCCAGCTGGTCGGTCTAGACCCTTCACGGGCTGTAGCGCCACTGATTATTATTATTATTATCCACAACTACGAACGAAAATCTCATAATCCAGACCTCAAATTATGAGCCTGGAAAGAACATCCAAGAACCTACTCGCGCTGATAATTGCAATTCAAGGTTTTTCTTAAAAAAAAAAAAGCATACACCAAAAATGCAAATTTGAGATTTCAAGCATGTGATGAGCCTATTTTACCAGCCATCTACTGAATTAGTTGTTAGTGGAAAAAACACCATAGTCCCATTTTTGTAGGTTCTTTTACTACGCTTTATCAACATCTTAGGTTATTTAGCGTCTGAAGGTGATAATGCCGGTAAAATGAGTCCGGGGTCCAGCACCAAAAGTTACCTAGCATTTGCTCATGTTGAGTTGAGGGAAAACCCCTAATAAAACCTCAACCAGGTAACTTCTCCCAACCGGGAATCGAACCACCTGGTTTCGCGGCCAGACGCGCTAGCCGTTACTCCGGACTAGTCCCATGTTATAGGAGTGGAAATTTTCAGTGGTTTTCATAAAAAAGCTAGCCTATAGTCCAAAAACTTTTTTTGTGAAAACAGCCGTTGTCCAGGACGACAAATATCCCATTCATATCATCCTGAAACATTCATCCATACAACTTGAAACTGTAGTAGATTGGCAGCACTGCTTCTTGCGTGCGCTGCAAAGTCACTTCAGAGAAAAATACTTCAGCGGCTGCTAATTCAAATACATAATCATTCCTTCTTCCATACCTAGCGCTTGATGCCCGCGCACAACATTAAGGTCAGAAAAATGCTCTTGCTTTGACATCACAGGTGTATAGTAAAACATTTTTCGCATGAACATATTTTTAAAACTGCAAATACAATATATTTTGCACTGAAAATTTATAGCAATATTATTCCAAAGTCTTCGCAAAAATTATACTGTAATGGTAAGTATCAATAAGTGCACTGTAATGGATCTATTTTAGTATAGTTTTATGTTATGAGGAATGTTTTCCCTAGCAAAAGTTTCTGTGTGGGAATTGTAACTTTCAAGGCCTAACAATAATACAGTAGCTGTAAATAAAAAAATAAAACGATTGTGCAAAAAGGAATAATTCCTGATTAATTATTACTATTTATAATTTAACATAAATTATAACTCTTAAACTTACTTATGGTAAGAGTCGAAATAAAAAAAATGACTATGTGAATAGTTGGAGATTTGTAACAAATTCTCCCTTATGTCGAATTACAATAAACATTTAGGTGCTATTCATAGACTTTTCTCTAGTCCGCGCTACGAGAGTGCTAAACTAGCCCCGGCTATCGACTGGTTACTTGTACAGGATTCATATCTTATCGCTAACACTGGTTTGTGAATACGAAGAACATTAATTCGCTGATCATCAACCGGAAGCCCGCGCTAAGAATGTCTATGAATACGGCCCTTAGTCACCTTCTTCAGTGTCTCATTTAATTTAGGAGCGAGACAAATGGTCTACTTTCTTGGAGCTCTCATAACTACCGTATCAGTCTGTCTCTCGCCAAGGCGCCAGAATCACGTTTACCTTCATTTTCTTCTTCCACATTCATTTTCTTTACTCAGTTAATTAATTCAGCCTTTCTTCTGTTTAGCTTACAAGAAAAGCAAGCAATATTGTAAGTATTCCACTGGCAATATCCTTCTTCTTTTTTTCATTTCTACATTAATGTACGTAAACCTTTCAATTTGTTTCTAAAATAATTGCCCATTTCTTATTGTTTCCTATGTACATGAAGGCTATTTTACTTAATTTAAAATATAAGATAATTATGTAAGAATAAATACTCTAACACTTTCATACACAATTACTCTCCGTTAAAAAGTCTCAATCTCAAGGGAAAATATCCATCGGCATTTGGGAAGGTGGTATGCTTGAAGGTGGAGGGAGCGCCCAACAACGATGGAAGAGCAAGTTGAACGCCTCTTTGGGGAATGAAGTTCACAACATTCAAGTCCAAATCCAGAAAACAAGAATGAGAGTAAAAAGGAAAAGAAAATGTGAGAAAATGCTACTCAGCATTGTCTTGGAAACGCACTGAACCTAATTGTGAAGGTCAGGCCTAATGTTAGTTCATTTAGACGACGACCCTCATTTCAGCCTCTCGCTTTCTAGAACAGGAGAGTTCTACGAGGTTTCTGTGTCTATGTCGCTCTGCTTTTTCTAATGAGGTTGAGTCAACTGTTACATTTCTTTGGCCAGACAAAACTGGAAGCAAATATTACTTTTCGGAAGTTTTCGTTGTCATCGCACTTCAAAGTACATAATCTTACGAATTTAAAGCTCATAGGTTAGAACAACATTCAAATTCTACAGGGACATCACTTTATTTTTACTAACATTTTTAACATTAACCTGGCTATACTCGGAAACACTGTTACCCCCCTTCCATACAGGAGTTTGGAGTTGCTAGTGCAATATGTAAACAAATCATTTTACTAGCTATAGAAGGAGAGAAAAGTAGTGTATCCATTTATGTTACAGGGAAATATAGTATTACGATTTTCAGTTTGGTTATTAATTTACAGTATTTTATCAAAAAACAGTAGAATAGATAACAATTTTTTTTTCACAAGCTCAAGTCTTCAGGCGGTTATATACATTATGTAATGTCTACTTTATTCAGCATATTACTAACCTAATTTATTCCTGAGAATTTTGTGAGCACTTCCGTAAGAAACCCCAATTTCTACAGCTAACTCCTTGACCGACTTATTACGACCTCGCTGCATCCTTTCTCCAGCATCTTCTACAGCATCTTCTGTCACCTTTGTTGGTCATCTTACACTTTTCTTCCTTTCTGTACACTCTGTTGCTCTAAATTTATCTACCAGATTAATGACATTTCTACGAAAATATTCCGTAATGATATAATCAGAAAATTGTGAAAAAAAAAGAAAAACAGTTGTTCACATTCGGTTATATTGTAATTCCAGTCTCCATCATCGTCCTTCATACCTACAAATAGTGAAACAAAACTCTTGTTTAAATAATGCTGTTAAGTACCGTACCATATTATAGGGTACCGTACTTTCGGTAACTCTAATCTTCACTTGTGCTCAGTCTACACAGATAAATTTAGTTATGCTACACACCATACCTGTGTGAAAATAAACTTCAATAATATAAGCTTTTTCTTCTATAGAAAATGCAACATATTTCTGAAACACACTGTACTCTGTACTGTTTATTTCACTGCTAGCAACAGCGGCCGTAAATTTGTGTGACTGACGTTAGCAAGGACATTAGTGAAAGGGATGGGAGTCAAGTACATTTAGAAACGCAGGTACAATAAAAATTGAAGTAAAAATAAAATGATGTCCCTGTACAAATAAGCCATAATTAGGGACCGTACTTTGTCACACGAGGCTACAAGATTAAGTATTACTGAAGGTTTTAAGGGAACGAAACATGTGGATCTAGCAAGCGAAGTACTTGACTGACGGCTCACGCGAGTCTTGTTTCGTAAAGTGGGAAGAACAAGGAATGGGGCACTTTAACAATTACACTAACATTTACAATTTACATTATTTAGATAATGTACACTTGAATTAGTGATTTTTACTATTAAATTATAATAAATAATGTAGGCCTACATTGAGAAACGTAATTTACACTATTATGTACAGTGTTGTGTATTGTAATGCAAGGTATTTTATATAATAATACTGTAGCCTAGGTCTACTTTTTGTAAATTGTACACAAAAACGTTTAAATAATATTTAAACCTTCATTATTTGTGATGGTGTAAATAGTGAAAAGATAGTATTTTTTGTCTACATAGTGTAAAGGACTGTCAGACATCGACTACTTTCAAAAGCCTATTGTCATAAAGACTGCTTTTCGTCTCTAGAATATGATCCCTCTTCAAGTATTACTTTTGTAGAATAATTATCTTTAATATGTCAATTTTCCTTCATTATGTTAATCATTTCTCTGATCCATATTATCTTATTTAACACTCTATTGCAATTGTTTAACTCTTAGAATTACGTGTACACCTACATTTTATTATTATTACTATTATTATTATTATTATTATTATTAAATTGCTTTCTGTGTTGATGTTATTTATATTCGCTACGTATTTTTATACTGGTTAAGTGAAAAAGAAACCTTATGGCCTTAACTTTGCCAGTATCAGTAAAAATAGATTCAATAAATAAATGAACAAAGAACTTAATTTGTAGGAATGGTCATCGTAATATTAGTCTTTAGCAGTAGAATGCATTTTCAACAGTCTTCGAGATAAGTTTTTAATCATTAGTAGAACGTCAACTGCAGCATAAATAAGATGCAAGTGTTCACTGATAGTACTTGTGTCATGCGCCAAATAATGACGGTCACTTCAATATAGTCTATGAACAACTAAAGGCTGGTTCACAATAAACCGGGAACGGAAACGACAACAAGAAAGAGATCGGAAATAATGTTAAAAAATTGTATTTAAATGTGATCGTTCACAGTAGTTCATTTCGAATGCTATCATTTAAAAACAATTATTTTAACAATATTTCCGTTCTCGTTCTCGTTGTCGTTTTCGTTCCCGGTTTACTGTGAACCAGCCTTAACCTTATCTCCGTACGACAGACAGAATAGGTCTCTAATCATAATAATGATATCCTTCTTCACCCCCTATTAAAGCATCACATCTAACACCTGTTCCCATTTCACATATTCAAGGTTATATCGGAGGTGTTCCAATCAATTTTACTTTATTTCAGTTTGTAAGCACTTCTTTGGTAATTTTTCAATAGATTCTTAATTACAACAGCTGGGACATCAACTTTGCAGGCTGAAGTCTAAGTCCTGGCTAAACCAATTTAAATTTGGTAGTCAACAAATTTTATCTGAATTAATCCCATTCCGCATGCCACTCAACCACGTACAGTCTTTCTCCGGTGTACTCCCATTTCCATCATCATTCTGTGTGTGTTTTGTACACGTTTCCTCGGGAGTATTTCCGCTTTTTCTTTCATTCGATGATGGTACTAACAGACTTTGCCTCTAAAACACTCCCGTTTCTCCTGAGGACTGTAGGTACATAACATTTCGGAGTACTATCTTCCTCCTGTCTCTAGATATAAAGGTTTCTACATAGCAAATAATAAGTATGGGATACTGCTGTTACTTGACCAAGGCCAGTGGAGTCCTGCAGCCCGGAGCCGTGGCGCTACTGCTCCTGCGTTCATAATACCGCATCGCGATAGTTCACATTACGTCCGCGGCTCCACTCTCCTTGGTCGAGTAATAATAACTTGTTAAATTTTAATTTTATAAAAAAAAAAAAGTTTTATACAAAAACTGTTGGAGATAACCATATATTACGATACAAGTATTCGAAAAAAAAAAAGAGATACGTTGAGAAAGAGAAAAAAATACTTCTAAATGTGGTCGTTACTCAAAATCTTTACTGGTTTCCAAATTACGGCGAGTTATACAAAGGAGCGTTTTTGCTTGGCTGAGTACTCACAAATCAACTTTCTATCTGTTGGAATTTCACCGAAAAATTCTTCCCTGAGCCTTCTTGTACTTAGATCTGAATAATTTATCCATCTTGAGCTGTTCTAAGTAGATGAATATCACCCATAGTGGTAAATCCTGGCCTAGTTGCTTCATGAGTGATGCCTTATTGGTGTTACTAATGAAGTTCAAAACTGTCTTCAGAGAGTTGACTAAACAATAACATGGAATTAGGCCTACGGTAAACTTCATTCGCATCCACGTTATCCCGCTAGAGATAGAAGGTTCCGTCTCTGAAACAAAGTGAGGTGAATGACTCTGATTGGCTCTTTGATAAATGACGTCAACATAGCGTTAACGTTTAGCGTACGACGAGGATGCGAAAATTCTCTAATAACTTCCATGTACAGTGTAGTTAATTTTACCCAGTTCACAAGGAAAGAAGTTTAAGGATTAAATTAAAATTTCTTCAAATATTTTTCCGATGTCAAATATATCAAGAGAAATTTATTATGATTGACTTCAACATCCACCAGTTGCAACGCGTAGAAGGGGTAGGTTAATTAAAATGTGTCTAAATTAAACCTCTAATAAAGTTCGTGCACATCAGCTGTATCTGATGAATTTTAATTTTATTGCGGTGTACAACAAGGGCTGCGTTTCCCCTTCGCTCGATAACTGTTCTGTTACATGAAACTATACAAGACCAAGAAAATGTAGTAGGGTACGTAATTGAATACATTTATCTAGAAAATGGCAAAGGCTTGTTAGAGTGAAATATAAGGTCTATTTCTATTAATAGCTAGGAAAAGAAATGTGTCTGAAATGTTTAGTTAGAAGCAAAATAGCTTCAATGTAACTGCGTTTGTATGGAAAATAGGACTAAATAACAATATGTAACATTTGTTGGAAACAAAAAACAGATGTAAGTAAATTCTCATTTTTAAACCGAACTATAAATATTTGGAATGACCACTTGCAGCGATCTTTGAGGGCTATCCTTCCTTAAGGAGATTAAAAATAAATGAAATAGTTGTGCATAAGGTGTAAATGTTACAAAAGATACGTTACATTATTTAAGGTGACATGTACTTAATTAGCCTGACGAGTTATTCCTTTGGTTTGAATTGTAAATTAGTTTAAAGTAGTGTACATAATGTAAAGGGCTGTCAGATATTTACTACTTTCAAAATCCGATTGTCAGAGATTACTTTTAATCTCTACAGCAGTGATCGTCAGCACTCGCTGAAATGTGCAAAGGGTAAGCGGTGCCGTCCCGTGTGCACCGTAGTGTAGCAGGAAGAGGTAGAGAGCATTCCCGCTAGCAGCTACGAGTGCACCATGGTGCACTGTGTTTTCCGCGGGTAATAGACGCTAGCCCCAGGGTGCTCTGTGCTGAGGACCGCTGTTCTACAGCAAGATCTTTCTTCAAATATTACTTTTTTATAATATGGAGTTTATTTTTTAAAATATATCAATTTTCCTAATTATACTTGCTTGACTATTTAGAATTACATGTAACTAAACACATACATTTTGCTCATTATTATTATTATTATTATTATTATTATTATTATTATTATTATTATAATTCCATTGTTTTCTCTATTGATGTTATTCATATTTGACATGAATAATTTTATATTGGTTGAGTGAAAGAGAAGGTCTTTTGACCTTAACTCTGCCAGTACCAGTAAAAATGAGTTAAATAAATAAATGGACAGATAATTTAAATTCTGTGGCCGGAAGGAAAAATGTCTTAAGTCATTTTTTGGTGTGAAAATGAGATTGTTATATAATATATTCTGAAAGCGGAAACAATTTTCTACAATCTAGTAAAACGGTTAAAATCAAATAGGACTCCTGACTGGATTTATTGAGCATACCAAATGTCCTAAGTACTTTTTGAATCGAGCACACACAGAATAAAGGACACAAGAATATTTAATACTTTATTCCTTACAAACATCACATACTTACTTTCCATGCTTCCCTATTAAAAATGTCTAACTTGTATTTGAGCCATTTTATCACATACTGATGCCCTTTCCTTTTAAAACTTTAAGTACCAGGTAAACAGTCTTATGTTGTTTAAGACCTATTCTGTATTCCTAATAATTTGCATTTCCCATTTATTTTGACATGAAAAAGTTCTTATGTTTAAATAGTCCCTTCTCAGTTTGGGTTGTAGTCTTAAAAGGGCTTAAGCGCGGTCATTTTTGGAAATAATCAAGAAAATTGTTAAATGAGCAACATTGCCTATTTTAAAAGAAATATAAACAAATAATATCCAGGAAAAACCTCTTAATTAAAGAGACTTTAATTGAAACCAATTTCAATCTTTCTACGGCTCTCCTGAAAAGTATAAAATTTGTACTTAAGACCTTTTTCCTCCCGGCCACAGAATTGTAGGATACATAATCGTAGTATCAGTTTTTATTACTAGATTACATTTTCAACATTCTGCAAGATGAAGTTTTGAATCATTAAAAGAACGTCAACTGCAGAACAAACAAGTTCCCTCATAGTATCTGTCCCACGCGCTAAAATGACGTAACGCCAACATAGTCTATGAATAACCAACCTCATCTCCGTGAGCCTTAGAACAGAATACGGTCCCTAATAACTACTGTGAGCACATGGTATCCATCGTCATCGTCGTAGTAGACACTGCCATCGCCATGGTGATAGCTGCCACCATAGTTGTGGCTATTGTTGCTATCATCATCGTTGTGCCCATTGTCATTTTCTCTACCATCGTCGTGGCCGTCGTCATCTTCGTTTTCATCAGGACGTTATCGCCTTCGTCATCGTCGTATTTATTCATCGTCATCATAGTAGACACCGTCATCGTCATCGTCATCGTCACCGTCACCGTCATAACCATTGCAGTCGTCATTGTAACTATTGTCATCATCTTCGCCATAGTCGTCGTACCATTCATTACCGTCGAAATCACCTCCGTGGACACTCACATCGCAAACGTCAACACCAACGTTTGCAACGCCGTTTTACCATCAGCAGTTACAGCAGCAACATTATCACGTTCTAGGATTTCAAATTCATGCTTACTTTAAATAGTTCCTTGCCTCATCTGAGATAATTCTCTTCATACATTACCGAATCCGTACTTCGTTCTATTTTGTATAATTGAAGGGATCAGAGCCATAGTGGGCCAAGCGCCATTTATTATAGACGGAGAAAGCACGGGTTAAGGTTAAGTGAATACCATAGTTTAATGAAGATTGACGTATCATTTAGTTCTAATGTGTATATGTTACTGTAAATGTACGAAGACCGGTAAATCTTAGAATTTACCGGTATAACCTAACATTTACCATTACAGTGCGGTAAAACCCCGAAATATCTTATTATATGTATACATTTTGAACTTTTACCAAGAGATATTGGTAAATCTCAGGACTTACCCATCAGCTGTGGTAAAATCGTATTAAAGAAGTAAATAGAATCTTTACTAAGATCTGCCGTTCTTCGCACTTCTATATATCTATTTCCAATTCATCTTTTATTGTTGTTTTAGGATATATTTGAAAACATAAATAAAAATCACCTCACAATGACTGAAATAATTTGTATTTAATTTTAATTTAAGTTATTTAAATATTCACACATTCTAATGTGAGTATAATAAACAATATTCTACATTAAAAATAGTGAAAAATATTATAATTTTAATGGTTCCTTTACATCTCCTCAAACAGTCTCAGTCCACAAATAAAGTAAAACAAGCATTATAAAGCACTTTTTTTGTTGAACACTTTTTAAACATTTACACTTTTTGAACCCTTGTCCTCCAACGAAAGATAGTTGGCCAACCACTTGCCGTACACTAATTCCTTCTTTTCCTAACTCTTCAATGCCGATAAAGTTTTCTTTACACAATATAAATTGATTCCTAGAGTACAATGACTTCAGTTTGCCAGCTTTGGTACCAACTTGATAAAACTCATCTTAAATATTTATGATCACTGCTATTATTGATTTTGCGTCAATTTTTGCATCCGGTACTTTGATTCTCACATTTAATCCGACTAAAAATTTTGGAACTTTGTTACAAGTAGCTGCTTCCATTTTCTTCGCTTGCATTTCAAGACCTTCTCTGGCAGCCTCTCGGAACCGCTTCACCCCTGCAAACATGTCTGAATCTGCACAACGAAGGCGGGATTCTTCGATCTAGCTTTTACCAGCTCGCATCGGTAAATCCTAAAATTTACCAATATTTCTTGGTAAAAGTTCAAAACGTATGCATCTAATAAGATATTTTGGGGTTTTACCGCACTATAACGGTAAATGTTAAGTTATACCGGTAAATTCTAAGATTTACCGGTCTTCGTACATTTACAGTAACATATATAAGTTGACAAATCGAACTGAAACCCTGACCGAGTTACTACGTGAGCGCTTGCTGTCTTGGGGTGAGCAAGTGAGAAAGCACGGGAGGAACGGAGAGAGCACTATGAACTCAGCGTTGTCACATTTAGTAAGAGGGAGACAAAAGATAATGATGATTATTATTATTAAATTTCCAAGTTTATAGAACCCTATTTTACCCAAAGTTATATTAGGGCTGTAATTAAATCAAACATATTATTATTATTATTATTATTATTATTATTATTATTATTATTATTATTATTATTATTATTATTAGTATAGAATGCAATACTCGTCTGAGGTGCTCTCGACTACCCTTATAACCGATTTCATCTTGCAGTGTAGCGCGGAGTTTCTTTAATGTAGGCACTTCAATTTTAGTGTGTAGTACGCTTGTATTTTTCTCCTTATAATGCACCTATCCATGTCATCCAATATGATTTTTTTACACACTTTTCGGTTTTACCCGATGTGGATAATTTGGTTTGCTTACTTTCTTTTCTCTTCTAATTTTTTTAATGAATGATTCCGATTTTCCATTGCTGTTGCAGCTCGTTTTGTTGTTTGACACAGTGGCAAATTAAATGAATTCCTGTTTTTCTCGGCATCAAAAAAGTCAATTACCTTGGCAACATTACTTTCTTCACTATGTACAACTTTATTCTTACCTGTCTCCATCGATGTGAATTAAATATTTGATCATGCTGTAGCTTAGGAACGTTTATACACGCACGCACGGACACAACACAACCCACAATCAGCTAAATAGACTGGAATCGGCAACATTGTGATCGCAGTTGTATTGTACAGGGACATCATTTTATTTTTACTTCAATTTTTATTGTACCTGAGTTTTTGAATGTCTTCACTCCCACCCCCTCTACTAGTGAACTCCAAGCGTCCTCCACACAGAACCGAGGCCGCGTATGCAGTACTGAGTTAGTAAGTATAGTGCGTTGCAGAAAAATGTTCACGTTTTCCAGTGACGAAAGAGCTTTCAATATTGAATCATATTTTCGTACAGGTACTGTCGTCCGTTTGCTTACGTCGCATCCCGGTTTCCCCCACCTGCTTCTGTTCGCCCCTCTGTAAAGTCTAGTAGCTGGGCTGTTTTAGCTCTTTTCTGAAAACATTAATTTCTGTTAGGAATTGGACGCCTACGTAATATTATACAACTATTTAAAATAACTTAAATAAAAGGGCCTCGTTAAGCAATTAGATAGCATTTCTGAGCAATTTTATCTTTTCGAATCGGGCAGAAGTGAAGATTGAATTTACAGTACGTAAGGTACTCTTTTATATAGTAGGTACAGAATTATTTCAACATGAGTTACTCGTACGAGTGATAATATGCACAAAAGAACTGAAGCCTGTATCGAAATGAACGGCCACCATTTTCAAAAATGTGTTTAAATATCCATATTAAGATTATTTTTCAATTTAACTTCATTCTCGATGTTGTACGCTAATGTGCTGTAACAGTACTATATACACTGCATAATTAATACGTCCGAATGGATAGCTCAATTCATGAGTAAAAACACTGAGTATTAATACAGTACTGTACTTTGATTAAACAAAAACCTAATGAAAATGATCAAACTCAAAATTGCGATATTTCCTACTTTACGTAAATGGATGAACTGTTTTTCTTCCCTCCTATATCTAGTAAAGTGATTTCTATTTTACGCCAATATCATCGAACTCCAGTCTTGGAAGGGAGAGCAAGCGGTGTTTCCGGTTCTAGACCTTTAATCCAAAGATATAGCCAGGTTGATATTAAAAATGTTAGTAAAAATAAAATGATGTCCCTGTACTTGCAGGTCCATTCACATTTTGTCAAACCTGCTAACAAAAGTATTAAAAGGTTGACTAGTTGCCTGCAATGCTGGCATAATGCAACCTTCCTAGCCGACAGTCAAGGCAAAAATGAAGAATCCATTATTGTGGTAATACTGGAGAGTGGTTCTTCTATTGGTCGCGATGCCCACATACACCCTCTCAGATACTTAAGCCTCGTTCACACTTTTCAAGTAACTTGAAAAGATGAACTTGAAAAGTGTGAACTATGTTTCAAGTTGACTTGAAATCAATTAACTGCTTGAATTCAAGTTTCAAGTGAAGTTGGATCCCTTTCTACTTTTTACTTGACTTGAAAGGACAATTGAAAAGTGTGAACGTCACTTGATAACTTGAATTCAAAGAGAAAAGCGCGGGAATTTAAATTAACAACTGTTTAATAGCGTTAAATTAACAGCTGATTGTTTTTTCAGTTCTACTGGGAACGTAAAAATAATAGGAAAGAGTGGTAAGTGAAACAATGACCAAATATTTGAGTTTCTGAAGTTGTATAAAATTCACGAAGGCCTGCGGATTATAGAAACTGCAAAGTTTCGTAATAAAAATGCAAAGGAAGCTGCCAAGGAAGGAAGAGTTCATTGAAGAACTGAACAGCAGAGATTTTAACGTGGACACAGATGAGATAGCCTATGAAAGACAATTAAAAAACCATTAAACTGTAGATAGAGAAGAAGTGAGGAAGATACGAGTGATTAAGAAGAGAAGAACGTTGCTTGAAGGGATGACATTTATCGCCGAAACTGGCATGCTTCTATGTAGTTGATAGCTTTTTTGGGAACTGTAACAGCTTCAAGATAATCATTTTCAATTATGGTAAATCAGACTTGCTTATATTTTATTACATTTGCGACAAGAATTATTAAGTCTGCTTAAAGATTTCACTTATTCTATTTGTAATGGTCAATGGTCGTGTATTACTCTTACTAATTCAATTCCTAACCTATACTGAACAACGCGTCTTCCATTTCTTCAATATATTTATCATTTCCCTGGCACGGAGACTTGCTACTACAGAAATTCCTAATTGCACAACATCCATCGACGCCATTTTATCCTACTTGAAAACAAAATAACTTGAATATATATGAACTGCGACTTGAATTCAGGTTACTTGAAATCATGTGACTTGAATTCAAGTTCCTTGAAAAGTGTGAATGAGACTTTACGGGTGACTGAATGACGCCGGAGCGAGGGAGAGATAAGAAAGAAAGAGAGAGATTCCAGAAGTTGGCGTGTTTTACGGGGTTTCACTTGAAATTGTCAAACTATACTTTATATTACTTGCTACTGTATACGTTTCCATTGAATTATGGTAACAATTTCATTTTAACCTTTGTTTTCTACGGTGTTGTTAAATGGCGTTTGGCCCACTATGGTTCTGAACTCTTCAATTACAGTAGGCCTATATATTCCTTTGTTTTACTTCTTTCCTACCTTATGTTGGAACAGTTGCATAGATTTGAAACCAATGAGCATATTCCGAATCTCAGCGCTGAGCAGTCTGATGGCATCACAATGTTCCTAATTTCAACGATGACGTCAATGATGCTCCACTGGTGTCACATCGGTTCCATCAGCTTGCAGAGGTGGTGGCAGTCTCCATCAGTGAATCTAATTGGTTCTTGTATAGGGCGGGAATTAGCAGACGAATGACATCGTGCACTGTTGTGTCATGGCGGTATGTTCTGCTCTGGTTCTGCTATATTGTTTGTAATGAGCACAACGTAAAAAAAAAACATGTTAATGGCTTATGAGCGAACATGTCAACGGACCAGTTGTTATTACTGGTTCAAGAAAAATTGTTTATGCTTTCTTTTCTTTGAACGAGATGACAGTACGGAAATTTCACAAAATCTTGCTAGCTTAGCACAGACAACAACTTGTACAGCCGCCATGATAGCCATCGAACCTTCCAACAATTTTGTTCCTATTTCGCTGCAGCGTGACGTCATTGTTGTCCACCGGTCCGGTGAGATTCAGAATACGCTGAATACCACACACTGGCGAGGATGACGCTCTGCGTGGATGTGTGCAAATTACCGAAATGACTGGAACAACAAGAGTTGTTTAGTCAACTGTCCGAAGATAGGTCTGAACCTCACAAGTGATACCAGCAAGGCACAAATTATGAGGCAACTAGGCCAGAAGATAATGGGGTAGGGTGGCCAGTTCCTTTCCCCTTCCATTGCATACACTAATCAGACTTCAGATGCATGCAAACAATTGTTCTTCCTCTGACACATATCGCCAAGTGGCATGTACTGCCTGATAATAGATGTACATATCAGCCAGAACCTTAATTAGAGGTAAGACTACGGCATTGATATTCTGAAGACTTGTGAAATAAGTTTACTGAGAGCAAATAATATGTTGCTACAATTTTTACAGCAATGGTGCCATCTTGGAACCGCCAGGTTATGAAACCCGATGTAAAGAATGGAAATATCGCGAATTACCCTTTACGTCTACTGTCATCTCATTTTCCCACACCTTGAAAGGTCAGATGTTAAGTGGAACTAACATACATATGAAGGGTGCACGGAAAATACCATGAATGTCACACTTCTCTTAAGAATGATGTCAATAATTTACTACAAACTGTAGGAAGGAGAATTATTACCACAGATACAGCCATTCTTTCCTTCATTTTCAATAGCAATATCAATAGATTTTACAGTAATATACTGAATTAGGTTAATATCTCACTCTTAACAAAAAAGTAACATTCATCGTTTTTTCCCTGTAGGTATTCTATGCGTGCAACAATCGCAATGGGAATCGTGACAAGACAAAACTGATCATTTCTCGTTGCTTTCCAAAGTATAGCCAAAGATAACTCTAATTTATAAATGTTTTGTTGAAATTGTGAAAGAAGAACCTGGAAAATTGCCACAAAAAATTATTTCTCTACCACAAATTTCAATTCCAATCACTGAGTTTTGAACCAGTAAGTCTGTGCGAGGAACGGAGACTGTTTGTCAGTTCGGTTAAATTAAACATTAATACCAAATCATACGTCATGTCAACTATTTTATTTTCAAAGTCAACCGATGGTATCACGAGACGTCGTATGTCGTATATCGTACGGCATCCAATAGACGTCAGTGTGACTTCTGGTTATAGCACAGAGAGCAATGTGAATTCAGTTGTGAGTCGACCGCCGTGACCTGCATCAATAGTACGGGTATGTATTCAAATCTCTACAGAGATGACAGTGTGATATGGCTATCGCACAGAGAGGGATGTTACGCGCAATGGGTAGTGCAGTTGTCTTATGACCGCCGTAGAAAATGGATGTGACCTGGTGGGTTTCAGAGTGGATATGCTGTAATACTATTGCAACTACTGTAATAAACACGAGTAGCATAAACCTGTGTATTTATGGATGTTTGATCGCTACCCTACACTATCCTATCCCACTAGTACATACTGTACTTTCAATAGCATAACGTCGTTGTTCCTGCAATAACTCTTATGTGACATATTTATCGATTTTCAGATTTTTGCTTTATTAAATATCTTAAATAGTGATACAGAAAATAATAAAATCTCCTGTATGCAATTATATTTATTTGTTTCGAAAATGTAAGAATTCACAGTCTCCTATGTACGGCAGTCATAGGATGAAAAAATGTGTTCTCTCTTCCTACTGAAAAATTTTATATTTTGCACATAGGAGTTACTGCAAGAACAACGACGGTATGCATACAACCTGCCCTTTCAAGTAGCATGACGCTGTGTCGTTTATGGATATTAGACCCCTGCCCTACTAGTAAACATACCCTGCCCTTTCATTTGCATGTATCAAAATTTTAAACCACGGTCGTATTTTTTTTTTCAAAAAAAATAGTTGCCATGGCTTATGCCTCAACCCTCTTATAACACTAACTGTGAAGAACATTAACATTATGCACAATACAACATAATGATTACTACAATACACAGTATCCCGCTTAGAGGGATCGAGCAATAAATGCTCACCACTTAAAATCAGGTAAAGATATCGTTGTGATGTACATGTGAAAAGATAGAGAAACTCTCCAAGTTTATGCAACAAAGTTTGAAAACAGCTGCATCCGTAACTTTCACTTGTTTATGCGTAACTTTCGTTTGTTTTATGCTAGGGCACTAAAACAAGCCTGGCGCTATTTTGTAGGAGACTATGCTATGGTAAACTTGTGGACACCACAACAGAAAGTTCAGTGCGTGCTATGGCTAGCAGAAGAAAAATCTGTTACGCGATTACAACTCCGTGCTCGTCGTAGATGGACTGTATATCCACCTGGGTATGAAGCAATTCTCAATTCAATACTCCGAAAAACACGATCTTTGCTATCGCAGACTGGTAAGCATGCGAAACGGCGTGTAACTGAGGAGACAGGACTTTTTTTTCGGGGCTTTGTGAAGGATGCAGTGTACCAAAGAGGCAGAGCTAACACTTTGGAGCAACTGAGGCAACGCATCACAAATGCAGCTGCGCTAGTGACTCCACAAACGCTACAGAACACTTGGCGGGAGGTTCGAATATCATTTAGATATCTACAGAGCAACTCAAGGCGCACACATCGAGTTGAATTTAGCATTCTCCGAAACTCGGAGAGTTTTTACATCAAGTTATGTAAAAAGTTATGTTAATAAGCCATTTGAAATTATCACTTATTTCTAGATCTCTCTAAGCGGGACACGTTGTATAATTAATAATAAGAAACAAAGCTTTATTTGAAAATTACCAAAAATTTCCACCACTGACAATGGATAAAACCAAAATTGCACCTTGCTATAACAAATCTCACAGACGCTAACATGGCAATTGATATAACGTCGTTAAATGACGACTTTAAAAGGTTAAAAAATACTTAACAACTAACTAACGAAATAACCTCTATCAAACTAACCACTACATAACTAATTAACAAATGAACAAACCCGTAACTGATCTACCAAATCTCGTCAATTCTAATAGTTCTAGTATTAAATTTTAAAAGATATGTATGGATTTTATAGAAATTGAAAAATTGTAAATTTTAATTTATTCTTATTGTGTAGTAGACGTAAGACAAATCGTATTATATACTTCTTAATTTCAATTCAGGAATCCGCCCCTGAGCAAGAGTCCTACTCTTTCAGAGACGAGCTAAAGTTTTTCTGTTTATATTATATTTTATGTTACAATTATTAGCAAAATAAATAAATAAAAATAATAATAAGAAGTAAGGCAGGCAGGAATGTCGCTGTAGTCATTTCAAACATCTGCATATTGTGCACCTATACGTATATTGATTCATTTAACTTTAAAGATGTATGTTCATGCTCTAGTTGCTCTATAGGGATTACATACTTTGTTCGTGACATATACTGTACACAGGCGGCTACAATTTATGCGAACTCTGCCCACTATTTATATAACTAAACATTACACAAAATGTCCATGTTTAACATTAAGGTTAGAGGTACACGTCCTTTCCATTTATAAACATTGTATAACATGTTGCGTGGTCGCTTGTTGTGATACATTTGTCCTACAGCTGGCGATGAATGGTTGCCCTCTGGTTAAGATATTGGTACAAATAGCAGATTTTAGCAATTTAAAATTAAAAACATACTTTAAAAATTAAATTTAACATTTCATAGCACCTTTAATGTCAGTATTCAGCATTCTTTAGACTTTATGGAAAATTCGTTGGTAGAAATTCAATGAGCAATGTATTAATAAATGCATTTTCTAGATTTTCAAGTAAACGTTTTTACATATTGATTACACAACTTGTAACACTGTGCTTATCCTCCTTCAAGTTAAATTAATTTTAAAATAACCCATTAACCGATAACCGGTTATTTTTGTATAACTTCCCATCATTACCTAAAGCATCACAGAAGTGAATACAGACAGAATCACCTTTCATTCAACCGTAACTATACTGTTTTCGCTCTAAGAAAAATCCTAATGTAAACATAAGCACGTTGCTGCCATACCCGTGATTGGCTCCCAGTCGAAACACTCACATGACGTAGGAAAATATAGTTCGTATTTGGAAACCATAATCTTGTATTATTTGAAAATAAAAAATTGAATTCTAGTTGTTAAATATGATGAAACATTTAACTTCACTCATGTGTAAATGCTATGTAAAAGAAAAGCTACTTTTATGTTTTGTTATGTACTATGAACGCGGATGAATACCAACAGTAATACCGAGGTAGTCTGTTCTTGTAACAAGCTGGCGTCACTTGAGCTCGTAGTTGTTCACGTAAGCACGTGGTACTGAAGTATGGCTTCTGTATCCTCAACTGTCCATTGTGAAGACATGAGACTTAAAAATAATTTAATTACAGTAATTATAAAATAAATGTTTCCTAAGCAAACGAATGAATAGAAGTGAGGTTAGACGTACTTGACGAGTAACGGAAAATATTTAACATGAAACAGAATGTACAACAGTAGGCGGGAACACGTACTGAGAATCTATGGCGCCAAACAGTGGCCAATGAGGCCTCACTTCAGTCACGTGCTATTGTTTACATTAGGATTTTTCTTACAGCGAAAATATTGTAGTTCCACAATTCTTGGGGTATGCGGTAGATGGAACAATAGGTACGTAAACAGAGAATAACTCACTTTACGAGGCCAACATACACTCGTGCACTGAGGCTATGGAAAGAATATATTTCTATCCGAAAAATATGGCATCTCTTGTGTCTGAGTGGAGTCAGAGCCACTGTCCTCTGCTATAGATATTCCTCGCAAATTCTTGTTAGTTATTTATTAAAAATATGTTTGAAAATATTAGCGGAAAACTGTCTTATAGACCATAAGATGCGATAAACTAGAAAGGATATTCAATACCCAACAGGCACATATTTTGGCTGAACCTTCAGAAACGAAAGAGAGAGTAAATGTTCAAATGTGACTTCATTCAAATACATTATATTGTTTCCTTCCAACATACATTTGAAGGCTAATATAATAAGAATGACTTCTAATTATTAAAACTAGGCTATCTACTTACGTAACTTTCGTAACAAACTCCTGTGAAGAGAAAAATTCCCAAGCTCTGTGTTGTTCTTACTTTTTTTCCTATTTGTTTGTATTATTTTAAAATCCTGTATTAATATTCATATTATTTAACATGTATATAAAAAGTAATTCATAAAAAAATTTCAAACGAGATTTTAATCCAATATTGCCAATTTAAGGTTTTCTTTCGATATTAATTGAAGGGTAATTTAAGAACAATGCCTTCAGATTCTTAAACCTATTCTAACTATTTACTGTACCTTCATAAGAGAAGCTACTAGAAATACAAGCTTTTAAAGAATAAATAACACATTAACAATTTCCTCAGGATGTACACAAGCGCATGACAGAGTAGAAGTAAGTTCAGAGTTTAGAAAATACCTTTGGGTATATTATAGACATCTTGACGGACATCCTCAATCTTTGTCATATAACTGAAATAAATTATTTACGTATTTTGTAACGTATATAAAGTAACACAAGCAAAATCTTTTCCATTTACTCGGCTATTGGAAATAAACAAACTAAAGTAAGTCTGCAAATCTGGCTTTCAGGTAGTATCTCCCTGTAAAACAAGTTTGAATAATTTTTCCTTGAAATTATTCAAACCTGCTTTACAGAGAGCTAGGTACTACCTGAAAGCCAGATTTGCAAACTTGGCTTATATTCGTTACTGGAGGTACGTTAACAGGAAGCCACAATTTAAGTCACACAGAATTTGTGTGCTCTCAAAGTTGGGTTCTGGCGTCTTGTCAGCTCATTTGAGTAGTGTGGATATAAAGGAAGAATTATGACGGTGTCGTGTATAGTTCTTCGGGTAGCTCATTCGGTAGAGCATTCGTACGCTAAGCGAAGTGTCCCGGTATCGATACCCGGCCCCGGAACAATTTTTCCTTGAAATTATTCTAACATAAGTCTATTTGAAGAGTGTGATCCCAAAACACGCTCAGTCCATTTGGCCATATTTATGATTATATATGATTATGTTTGAGACTTCTATAATTATATTTTAAGGTTTTTTCCTTCCAAAACAAGGCCAATCATGTAATACCTTGTGTTATTGTGCATGTCATTTGAAAACTCTCTCAGTCCAGCACAAAAACTAGCCCTATCCTTTCTTAAAAATGGACTGAACGCGTTTTGGGATCACACTTTTCAATTTCATTTTTGAAAATATTTTTAAGAAAAAAGTGAGTGTTGTCTTGAAAACACCATTTCAGTTAATCCGGGTTTTAATTAAGCAAATTCCGATTAAGGGTATATGTATGTGAACGACCACAAATATTATCAGAAATTGCAGGCTCTAAATTTCTAAAATTTTATAAGAAATGAACTCACAACTGGACAAAAAATTACAAGGTACCACAACAAGACTTATTAGAACTTAAATATCTGATAAAAGTAGAAAAAAGATTATTAATAATATTTTTCAAACCAGTTTTATCAAAGTATGAAAAAGCAAACAAATTCTGCAGTTACATCATATGGTAACCATAGCGTTGTTATGGTCTCTCTAACATCTCTAATATTTTTTCCTGTATGTAATAAACACTTATTTCTTAAAAGTAGACTACTCTCAGACATGTAGAGTGTTTGTTTTAGTACAATTAATTTTTTATTTCTCCTATATATAATATATTAAAATTTACATAATGTTTTGTGACCTAATTTTTCTATTTTCAAAGAAATTGGCATTATTTTAGTCGACCGTTTGCATAAATGCATGTTAAATCAGTGTACAAAATTTCAGAATTCTATCTCCAATGGTTGTGGAGTTATGAAATAATATTATGTGAAAATTTTCAAATTTTTTAAAATTTAATTTAAAGTAAAAAGTGAATCTTTCAAATCCAAGTTAGAAAATTATCTTATGACGAGTTGCCAAACTAACTTACTATTATGACAAGTGTTGTATTGCATGTTTCCACGTATTCACATTTTTTTAAATGTTATAGTGATATTTAACTTATTTTATAATTTTTGTTTTCATATTTTCCGATAATGGTATATCTATAATGTGATAAGTTGAGCTATATATAAAATCATAATTTTCCTTACTGTGTGTACTTAAAAATATTGTATTCATTGTATGCTTTGTACTGCACTATTTTATTATTACTATTATTATTATTATTATTAATATTATTATTATTATTATTAATACTATTCTTATTTTTATCATTATTATCATTATTGTTATTATTATTATTATTATTATTATTATTATTAATTGTCTTATTTTTTATACTTTGTATGTATCATTTATTTTGACCTGCTGTTCACATTTTATTATGATTTTTTCTGTCTTTCTGTATGTTATATATTATGTCTGATTTCTACTTACTTGTTGTTTACATTTTATTATTATTTTCTTATTCAGTTTTGTGTGTAAAATTGTAGTGTTTTTGTAACGCAGTTTTACTCCTGGCTGAGTGTTAGAGAAGGCCGTATGGCCTTAACTCTGCCAGGTTAAATAAATCATTATTATTATTATTATTATTATTATTATTATTATTATTATTATTATAAAAATATTAGTAACCTTTTTTAATCTTTTATTAGATATTTAAGTTTTAATACATAAGTCTCGTAATTTCTATCCAATTGTGAGTTAATTTCCTTATAAAATTTTAGAAATTTAGAGCCTACATTTTCTGATAATATTTGTGGTCGTTCACTTACATACACCCTTTGCATGGTTTTATTGTATTAAGAAATTATTTCGTACCTACCTACCTAATGAAGGTATTTAATACAGGAAGGACATTGTATGAGGTGAGCACAGGTTTAGTCGTAGCCATCGCTTTCGTGAGACTTTCCACTGTTTCATAATTACCTAATTATCTACCCAGCGCTAATAAACCTCAGCAGTTCGTAAGAAATGCTACAAAGTAAAGCGAACAATTTGCTTGGCTGCCATGTACCGGTATTTCATAGCGTATTGCCTGCAGACTTCGCATCCATTCTCGCGCTGCAGGCTTACCAAACACGTCGGCAGAAGAAGAATGATGTGGAGGGATTTTTGTACATCCTACCCTGTTTACAGTTTCTGCCTAATTAGCGAAAAATTCAGATGTGCTGATGCGGCTCAGCCGGGCTTTAATTGCTGGCAAGAAACTCGCTTCATCATCGCGGCTGTGCAGCTCCGACGCACGCGTGACGGGATTACCTGCGGTACGGAGATTATTTGCATCTGATCAGTATTAAGGAAGATATGTAAACAAGTAGGTAAGTACATAGGTAGTAGATGGATTGGGTACATGTCTGGGATGGGTAGGTGGATTGATTTGTACGTAGATAGGTGGGTGAATAATAGAGTGAGGCGAACATATATGTAATTAAACTTTTATTTGATTTGAAAATTATAATAGTGCGCAAACATTTGGTCTTACAGTGGCATATTTTTAATACAATAGCTTTCATTTTCTGTTTCAGTAACATCTTGAAGGGTCTACCTAACTTTATATTTTAGATATTTTTTTAATTCCCTAAATTTGTATACTAGAATCGATGGCAATTCGGAAGGCGGTAGTCTGCTAGCGTTTGCGTCGAGAGAGACTGATAGAGAGAGCAAGGCAGCGTACAACATTGCCATATCGTACTTCACGAGCACGTGCAATACAAATAGCACAGGAGAGAACTTAAGGGTGCTATTCATAGACATTTCGCTAGCCCGCGCTAAGAGCGTGCTAAACTAGCCCCGGCTATCGACTGGTAACTTGTACAGGATTCATATTATATCATATCGCTAACAGTAGTTTATGAATACGAAAAACGTTACTTCGCTGGTCATCCACCGGAAGCCCGTGCTAAGAATGTCTATGAATACGGCCCTTAATTATCAAAAGACAATAATGGTCTTAGCGGTTGATTACTGTAAGCATGACACCAAACAAACCCTCTTTCCTTCACTAACAATATGCTTTGCACGGTTCTCAATCCCACACCACATGCTTCTGCAGTCGTTTCTTTCACGTTGGCAACGTTGCAGCCAGCATCAAGATGGTCGGCAGTGTTCCGCTCGTCAACGTTTTTAAAATAATTATATACCTTAAACACTACTTACCGCGCCTGCCTATGCAATACTTGTCTTTTTACAATCTCTTCTTTCATTTATTTATCTTACACACACACAAAGAAAAATGTTAGTTTTACTTATTCAATGTATTGAAACACTCACACGTGAACAAACGAACTCGGTAAGTACTTGTTACAGACCGATTCCGATTGGTTCTACTGTACAAGCTTGTGACGTCACATACCAGAAATGCTACGGTGCATATAGCAGCCGACCGCCTTCCGAACTGACGTCTAGTCTAGTTACACTCTAACATATAGTGTCTTTATGTAATATTTTAGTTTACACATTAAAAAATACAGTTATTTAGTCACATATAAAGGGAAATGACACAAAAATAATCACAAACTGGATACTACTTATAGAAAAATAAGGGAGAAAAACATTGTTTTTTGCTCTGTCACATAAACTGAATATTTGAATAAATAAAAGGAAAAATGTTGATCCATTTTGTTTCACAATTTTTTTTAATTCCCTCAGTAATCATTCATAAGTTAGTAATAAAACTTGAATGTCTTGCAAATTATAATTTGATCTTCACAAGAATAAATATAAATCTATAATAATACTATTAAAAAAAGATGCAAATGATGTCATGACATAATACTCATTTATATAAAAATTAAGGGGACAATCATATTTCTCCGCTGTTTCACATAAACTGAATATTCAAGCAAGATTAACAAATTATTGTCAGTAACATCTTAATACAACTTTTTTTTTTTCATTTTTGCATACTGTATTCTGATTTTATTTAAAACCTGGATAAAACTGCTCTTGAATCAATTCGTGACCTTACTGCCGTCGAATCGCAATCAATTGCTAAGAGCAGCGGTCAGCATTTCATACGGAAAGCCGCATCTTACGTCACATTTATGCAGGGGCAGTTCAATAATGCATCCGTTTCCACGCACTCACTCCACGTAAACAGGCCGAGTACAGTATATACGTAACTGGCGATCATCATGTATGTTTCCAAAGTCCAAACCATTAACCGTAAAGAGTGCAGCAAAACGTATATATGTAGAAGAATAGGAAGAGAAAACCTTCCATTTATTCCTTTAATTTATTTATTCATTTATTAATTTATTTCTTTTATTCATCCATTCATCCATCTATTCTTCCATTTCATTCATTCATTCATTCTGGTAGAGGTAAGGCCATGAGGCCTTTTCTTCCACACTACCAGACGTGAAATACACAATGTAACCATGACAAAATAGTTGTGCACAGGAAGAAAATGTAACATGTTTATTATGTTTCAGATTACCACTATAAAGAGACATTATACGAAACTCCATTGTCACGTATACTTTGCCATAATATTAATACTGATTAAGGAAAAAGCGTTGCCGAATATCATTTTCTGATATTATAAAATTTTGAAACTTTGCAAAGAAGCCTAAATAAGGTAAAAACTTCTCAGATTTAAAAATTCCCCGCTAAAATTCAAAATTTTCACTCCTGAAGTCATTTTGTGGTAGGTTTATTTCAATGTTCGGATCGACATTATGTACAGTTACCCTGAAAAAGAATGATACGATTCTTGGTCATCGGAAGTTAAAGTTCTACAGCGCGGTTCACTCGATAACGACGTAACGATACATATCATGACAAATAGTACAAGAATTGTTACAAGGACCACAACAAGGACAAGGACCAGAATAAGGATCACGAAGAAGACTGCCATTTAAGGCCAGGATTTCACAACATAGCTCGAGTCACAAAATATCATTGCTTCACTGTACCGAATGGCAAATGCCTGCTAAGGGATCTAAATTCTGGACTGCTGCTGTCACTGTCTTGTCTCGGTAGCTCATACAGTAGCGTGTCTGTTCCACTGTATAACCGAAACGTCTCGTGTTCGATTCCGGGTAAAACTTTTTTTTATTGAGGTGTAATTAATTTGTTCAGAGTTACCCGACTGTCTAATTTGTCAAAAAATATGGAATAATTTATGCCCAATTTCTGGGTCTAACAAGTGGGCTGAACCTCGTCAAAAAATAAATCTTTTTTTGGAAATTAAAAGTATTCTTCCTCAAACAAAAATCATAAGAAACAAAAAGAGACCTGTTAACTTAAAACCTTGTCCACATGCCATCAGCTTCTATTACAGCTCTAAGTCGATCCGGCATGGATATCACGAGATTGTGGAATAAGTTCTGATCCCCGGCGAGATCTTCCCAGGTGTCAACAACTTGATCCCTCAATTCGTCTCGATTTCGAGGGCGTCGGTGGGCATAGGTGGCTATCCTTCTCTTTTGCAATTCCGCCCATAAATTTTCGATGACATTCAAATCAGGTGACTTCGGAGGCCAATTAATGATTTCGATCTCGGGTCTCCTTTGAAACCATCTTTGAATGCTTGCAGCATAGTGCACGGGATGGTTATCCTACTCGAACAGCAATGTTCCTTCGGGAAAACCTTCTCGGGCGGAGGGAAGGAATATATTTTCCAGAATGTGCTCGTAAGTTCCCGCATTAAACCGGCCATCGATGCGTTCTATAACGCCAGGTCCATCGTAAGACATCCACCCCGAACACGATATGCTAAAGCGCCCCGATCTTTCACGTCGGTGCACATAGCGCTGGTCATGTCGGAGACCATCCTCACGATAGACACGGACAGGACCTTCGTAATCACTCGAGATGGTTGTTTCGTCGGAGAAAATTACATTTCTCCAATCGAAATCCACTCGATTGGTAGCGAAGGCAAGACGGTCGACAGCTTGTACTTCCCCCAATATTTCCATTTGCGCAGCCCACCGGCTCCTAATACCGCGGTTCCTCAACCTGCTGATCACAGTCTGTGAAGAACCGGGAAAGTTAGATGCTGCTCTTATTTAGTTAGCAGTCAGAAAAGGGTCCTGTCGAACTGTCTCGAATAAGACAGCATCCTCTTCCAATGAAGAAATCCGCGGACGCCCAGGAATAGGGCGATTTTCGACCTCCCTTAAATTTTGGTCACGATGAACCCACCTCGCGGCTGTACTTCCAGGAACACCGACCAAACGGCCAGCAGCTTTAGCCCCATATCCAGCCTCAACTAGAGCTATAACTCCCTGTCTCATGTCCCGTCGGTTCGCCCTTACGATGAGAAATGAGGGATGACGATAATACTTTAGTGCAGACAATGACTATTTAACGTGATATAGAATTATTGAATTAACAGGCATCTTGCATAGTAAGAGTTAATAAATCAACCCTAAATTAAATATCTAAATAACAGGATATAACAGGAAGTCCAATTGTTGCGAAACTAATCAAATTAAATCTAATTACATTAAGTAAACAAACCTCAAGTTATGACACCACATTGCTACAGCTAAATTGTAGGTTATTAACATAAGCATTGAATAGGTCCGTGGTTGTGCGTTGGACGACAAAACCATCATTGAAAGTTCGAATCTTGCGGAGGAATGTAACTTCTTGCTTTTTATAATGTAAATCAGACTTCTAACTACAATCATTCATATTTCTTACATTATTTATTAATATTAATAGCCAACATTGAATTTGTAAATAAAAGACTTTAGAAATGTCATATGGAATTTGTGACCTGTAGTGACATAAACATAGATTACCTCTCGGAACTTTTCCGTAAAAGTAAATTAAATTCACTCCTTGAAACTGGAAACCTTAGTCGCAGAGTCATTTTCCCACAGCATACATGCTGAAGTAGCGCAGCCTTTGATAAATGTTTTGTACACAGAATTAGACTGAATTCCTATTCGACAGAACCTATAATCAATGGCTTGTCTGAACATGATAAACAAATCCTAAGTGTTTCCAATGTCACTGAACAATTTCAAAATATTAATTTAAAAACTAAGAAAGGATCGTAAATGCTGTATCTAGTGATTATTTACATTTATGTCTACAAAATGAATCTTGGAAAAACATATATGATACTGGTACTACTTATATTAAGAGTAAATGTATTGAATTATTCACTTAATTTCATAATCACTTCAGTGGATGTTCTCCACTCAAAGTTGTGAAAAAATTCAAAAGTAAAAACATGTAGATAACGCAGGGACTTCAAACTCTCATGTATTAAAAAGAAGAATCTATATGTAATGAGTTGCAATGTAATGTTCCTCATGTTATTAAATACCGCAAGAAGTACAGTGTAATTTATAAAAAAAAATTATGAAAGAGGGAAATAGAATATATTTGAATAGAAAAGTACAAAATTCAGATAATGCAATTAAACCTATTCGGAATATTATTAAATTTAAACTTGTAGATATCCTAAGAAAGAAAATATTTTTTTCATTATAGCAATGATTATAAAGTAGAGGATCCCAAATCTATTGCAAATTATTTTAACGTATTATAGTATATAGTACAGAAATATTATTGACAACTTTAACATTCAAGATTTTGCAAAAGATACTGCAATTGGTTACTTAACAGATGTATTTAATAATTATTATTAATATATGTAATTAGTGAATAACTGCAACAGTGCATTTTCATTCAATCATAACATGAATAAAATTGAATGCACATTAAATTAAACACTATTGCAAACACGTAGATAAAATAGTTAAAATTAACTGAAGGAGTGAGAATGAAATAATCCAAAGCCCTACTTTTAACAAAAATTGTTTTGTGCGAGTGCATTTCTTACACATATGGGAAAGCTATTAATAAAATATTGTAATAATTACTCAACAAATGACATAGTCCAAGGCCTCTAAACCTTTGTAAAAGTTTGTCTATTATTATATATATTTTTTATTTCATTTTAATTGTTAGTTTTTAATATATATATATATATATATATATATATATATATATATATTTACATTGTATATGTGTGTATAAATGCATTCATTAGATTAACGTTTATAATATTATAACTTGTAATTTTGTATTGTTTGCGATCATTAACACATAATCTCAGGACTTTGTAAAACCCTATTTCAACGTTACTTAGCTATTTCAACGTTATTTAGACAAAAAAAATCGTTGTGTAGACTAAGAATCGAACTCGCACTCTTCTATACAGCACGCAGAAGTCTTACCGTCTGAGCTATTGAAACGACATGAAAGCTTTCCTTTCTGTGCGGAGTGTCGTTCTAGTCATGAAGGTCCATTGTCGATTTAACTACACGATTTATGTATACATTTATCTTTTATTTACGTAATATTATCATATTTTTTGCAGTTTTTTAAGTGAATTTGGGAACGATGCTAGTAACGAACCAAATAGCCTGAATTTAAGTAACTCAATATTCGTTATCTTGTGTATCAGTGCTCTGGTCTCCGATCATGCGCAGTGTCTTACATCTGAGACTTAGGAATATTCAATCGTCTCATCCTTTTCCAGGGAAACTGTATGTGAGCATTTGTTGGTTATGAAATTTGTTATGTTCAAAACCAAGATAAGTTTTTTACTAACCTGAACATTCATGATTGTATTATTGGACAAAAATCATTTCTCCATGAGTCTCAAAACTTTCAGAAAATTTTCACTTTTTCTTCCATTGCAGCTCTAAATGCACTGCCTAAATATTTCGAAGCTTTGAAAACCAAAAGGAAAAGTTTAGAACAGAATTAACTGAACTGTTCCGCATTCATATATTTTAATTAACTGGTGGATTGTTTATTTTTTTTTTATTTTTATTGTGTTATTTTACGACGCTGTATCAACATCTGAGGTTATTTAGCGTCTGAATGAAATGAAGGTGGTAATGCCGGTGAAATGAGTCCGGAGTCCAGCACCGAAAGTTACTCAGCATTTGCTCGTATGGGGTTGAAGGAAAACCCCGGAAAAAAACTCAACCAGTTAACTTGCCGCGACCGGGATTGGAACCCAGGCCACCTGGTTTCGCGGCCAGACGCGCTGACCGTTAGTCCACAGGTGTGGACTGGATTGCTTACGTTTGTAAATTAAATTAATCTATTTACTTTGTATTAGTCATAATTTATGTTATATATATTTGTATAAATTTCAGGCTACACGTTCTACATCAAAAAGCTACAATTGTGAGGAAATTTTGATGGAATAAAATAAATGTAATATAACACACACACACACACACACACAGAAACTAAAGAAATGAAGTGAAGGGATATCTTTGATTGCAGGATATTTCTGAAAATACCGAAATATACTTTCAGAGAACTTGGGATTTCTGGCGAGCAACTGTAACTTTAAGAAAAGCTCTGGTAGCTCATTTTCCGCCATATCATTTCACGAATCATTCAATAACGTCCAGTTATTGATATCTAAACCTCGTACATTACAGTTCAGGCATGAAGTAAGGATATCATCTACTTAAGTTGAAAGCACATTAAGTGAGAAAATTACCAAGACTAAGGGTGGGAATAAACCAATGATGAAAGAGTGACATGTGGAGAGATGACACAGATTTATGACGTGCGAACGTCCCTACGGAGGTTCCCAGTCCGGTCAGCACAACCAGAGATCCCTCTGCTATACCAAGGGATGCTCCGTGGAAAGTCCCCTAATGCATTAAAATTGCCTTCGTTCCTCCTCCCCAGATACGTGTGTGTTTGTCGGCCAAGTGAGGGTTTTCTTGAAGAGAAATCACGAACAATTCCAGTAAAGGTCATGATTGAACATTACAGGATTGTTTTCCTCAAACTAACAAGAATTCAGTTCCTGGTAGCCAGGGTTGTAGTCCCAAACTTTACAGTGTTTTTTTTTTAACTTTTGGGGAAGGGGAAGGTTTGGATGCAAAAAAAATAGACAAAGAAAGAAATGCCATAAAGTAAGACTGTAAGGAGAATGCAAGGCAACACCAATCAATATCTACTCCATTTAGCTTCTGAAGCTCAAGTAAACCGAAATGATCACTGTAAGGGTGATCATTCTGCGCAATGTAATAAGCTGATCTAAATTTCGCTTTTGTTGCTTCACGGTGGGCTGCACTCGTTTATTCGCCAACATTTTCAATTGATTGCTTTTCAGACATATGAATATTTGTTTGCTATATTATGAGCACTGGATTTCTTGTGTTCAATGATTTTTTTTTCGTAGTAACTTAAGCTGATCTGACCTGTTCGATCCGTAGTAATTTGCTGAATATGAGCGCCATTCATTAGATACAGAAATACACTCTTTTTTTAAATGCACCTAATATAGTTACTTCATGACACACTTTACAGCCTAGCTTACATTGCTTACACTCAATCAACGGATAAGCTTCTTTTTTTTCTTGACCACACATTTTTTTCATTCCATATATTCGGCCACTCACTTTGCAGGCCGGCTTTTTGGCTTTCACTATTTTGAACATTATGACGTTGAATATTCTTCGCAGTCATACTGGAACTGTCTGTATCTTTCATAACAGTATCTCTGATTGAATTACTAGGTTCATCAAGTAGAAGCGATGGGCTTGAGATATCAGCAATATCAGGAGAGGAAGCGTTTGTAACTCCACTAGTAACAGCAATGGCACGAGAAAAGAAAGAAGTTAATGTTTTTTTGTCTATGTTTATTTTGTTTCATATTTACTGAAGGACAATAGATAAAAACAAAAGTTTGAAGCAGTCTTTTAGTCACGATATAGGCAGTAAATTAACTGTTTAAAATTCACTTCGTAAAATAACTGGGAAACAAACACAACACATTTCGGTAAGTAACACCATAGACAATCTCCTGTGTCGTACAAAGACGCGAGAACTAACGAAATACGATACTAAACGAAAGTGAATTAGGAATGTGGTCATTTCGTGCAGGCGCACTATAAAGTTTAGTTTGGTGATTGTCCTGTCACTTATAGTGGTTTCGCGACTCTCTAACTTCCTAACTTGTTCCGATTTTCTAAAGGAAGCACAGAAAATATAATCACTAAATATTCTGACATTAACTAAGATATCGTTAGCTGGGAAAGTATTGTGATGTCAAAAGAGATTTTAAAATTCCAAATCAGTGCCGGAGCTCCGCTCCACCTACGACCACAGTGCCGAAGCGACACTCCGCTCCACCACCACTACATCCCTGCTGGTAGCAGGATTTCAATTCCTAGTAGGACATACGTTTGTTACAGATATGAGAGGGGAAAATTTTTCCATGGCTATTTCGCTCATGCATTGATCAATCCCGTATAAGAATTCGCTAAGTTTCAATCAATTACGCTCATCTATCAGTGTAATATTGCCGAAATAATCTTGTCTTATCTGAGTCGCATTTTAATCCTTCCTGGTTAGTACCGGGAATATTTGAGCCGTTCAGAGCAAAAGTGGTGTAAGTCAAAATTGGTTAATGAGGTTTAAAGTAAAATTTCTGTAAAATACAGTGCAAAGTAGCAATTAATATGTCCTTCGTGCTATTCACCGACTGCTAATAGTTTAAATAAATTGAATATTAATTGCTACATTAGGCTGTATTTTACATAATGTTCACTTTAACCCTCATTATCCATTTTTGACTTACACCACTTCTGATCTGAATGGCTCATTTAGAAGGCGCAGTGACAGCTCTTTCTCACTGAAACACTACGTAGACCTACAAATTAATGAGGAACATTCGGAGTTGCTGTCGGGCGTGAGTTCGAGTAGTGCCTGGGCTGATGACCTGCTAAGGTTTCCCCTAGGGTTTCCTCCACTGTAAAGCGAATATTAGGTTATGACCAGCAAATACTAAGCCTCATCACGCCAAAATCTTGCTATCACCAAATCTATAAACGCTAGACATTCTTAGCGCGGGCTTCCGGTGGATGATCAGCGAACTAATGTTTTTTGTATTCATAAACCAGTCTTAGCGATATGATATGATATATGATATGATATGATATGATATGATATGATATGATATGATATGATATGATATGATATGATATGATATGATATGATATGATATGATATGATATGATATGATATGAATGGTGTACAAGTAACCAGTCGATAGCCGGGGCTAGTTTAGGACGCTCGTAGCGCGGGCTAGCGAAATGTCTATGAATAGCACCCTAAAAGTCTAGTAGTTAATACAGCACCGTTAAATAACATACATAAAAATACATGATGCGTACAACTGCAATCTCATATAATAGCTTTCAACACTTGACTACTGCTTTACAGGTGCTCATCAACCATTGAGTAGGCCAAAGCCGGGCAAATGGAGCAAATAAGAGTTGTAAGCGTTATAGACGCTAGTGAGCGGCAGCTGAGAGCGTGGTGTTGTGTCTGTTACGTGGTCAGAGATGAATTTATCCATTTGACTGCACTTTGAGGTTGAACATAAGATCCGTTGTTTCACTTATTAATGAATTTTTGAAATTGAAAGACTGCAAACATTTCGTAAATCAACCAAATAAATATCTACAGAATTTTTAAATTGCTTCGGAAAACGTATTATGTGTGTTTCTCGTGTTAAATTTTACATTACCTCGTTAACATGTTTCAGCCTGTTATCGGCCATCTTCAGAACTGGTTGGTGCCGGTCTTGGCACCTTTTGTTTGTTTTTCCTGTGGGGGTGTGTTTGTGTAGTGTAATGTGGAGTCAAAGAGTGTGTGTGTTCTGAAATTGAGTTGTGTGTTGAGAATTTCATTTGGATGTGTTTTTGTGTGCCTATATGCAGTAGCGAAGCGTGACAAATTTTTTGGGTAAGCTGGGCTGAAGACATGGTTCGGAAATAATTATCTAGACCGTGCTTTACGTCGCTGAAAGGTAAGCGAAACGATGAAACGCTCATGTTTTTAATCAACTAAATTCTAAATTGATCTTGTCCCTTCGAAAATGTTTGGGAAAGCTCAGCTTACCCTGCCTACCCTGAAGATTCGTCTATATATTTTGTATTGTTCTAGTGTGTTTAGTTTCTGACTATTTTGGTTGAATGTGTAGAATGTCCATGTCTGTGTTGATGTCTCTTTGACTTCACATTAAACTATACAAACACACCCCCACAGGAAATAAACAAAAGGCACCAAGACCAGCAAAAACTAATTCTGAATATGGTCGATAACAGGCTTAAGCTGGGTCCACACTATATAACAAAACATGTTATTAACAAAGTTATATAACTTGTTGCAGAAACAGGAAGAAAATGTTACATAACATGAGTTTTTTGTGTTATATGGCAAGTTATATGTTATCCATCGGGTGTCGGTAAAGATCAAAGGATGTTATAAAACATCGTTATATAACATGTTTGCGCATTATGTAACTTGTTATAAAACACACCCGCTGCACAAAAAGGTACGAGCTGAATCTTGCTGGAATCATATACGTCATGTGTTTTGCATTATTTCGTAGTATCTTGTATGTATTCTCTGTGCGCTTGGCGTGATTATTCATCTGTGTTCCGAAGTCAACTTGGCATAATGCAGTGAAACAAGACTGCAACTTATGAGTTAATTGAGCTGTACAGAGAAAAACGGGTATTATGGGATCCGCGACTGATATGGACTACAAAGACAAATAAAAAGCACGACGCATGGGCTGAATTGGGTGTTAATATGAAAATGGATGTGCAAGAGGTTGAAAAGAAAATGAGAATTCTTATTGGTCAGTTCCAGATAGAATTAAAGAAAGGGAAAAGTAGATATGGAGCAAACGCTCACTACAAATCTAAATGGGTGTACTTCAAGATGCTCTTGTTTTTAAGAGACAAAATGAGTCAATTATAGCTTCACATATGCTGGCACAATCTTGGATATGCTCTGCTTGAAGAATTTGAACAAATAGCTTAAAATTTTATAGGAATCTCCACTTGGAAGAAATCTTAAAGTAACAGTTTCTCTCGTCAGTATTGCATCTCGAAATTAAATGTCTTTCTTTTTTATCTTATATCCGATTACGTTTATAAGATATTCAACATCAGAACTGATCATTCTAGCAAACTTTTGAAACTTTCATCACATCCAAGTTCTCCTGCCAAGGAACCACCAACATCTCTCTTAAGATCTGCTAAAAGGTTACTTCTACTTTATTGTTTTCTAGCTTGTAATGATGGTCGCACTCAACATTTTCGTTTACAAGGCCTACTACTTCCTGCCAGAATCACACAAGCAGCAGCAGCAGCAGCAAGAACTACATCATCTACCCTCGACGTCATTTTCAAACGTGACATTTATTTCATTTATCGAGTTACATAATTTGTTACAAGAATATTATTTTGATACCAACACAAATATAACATATAGCAAGTTAAAGAAACATGTTGCATACAAAATTTGTTATATAACGTGTTTTGTTTCACACGTATAGTCTAGACCTAGCTTTAAACATGTTAAAGAGATAATGTAAAATTTAACACGAGAAAGACACATAATACGTTTTCGGAAGTAATAAAGTGTTAAAAGTTGTGTAATCAAGATGTATATTTTAAATTGCTTTGAAAATGATCGATTTAATAGTTATTTATCATACAATTTCGACCCAATCAAAATTCGAAGCCCGCGAAAAAAAAAATTCTCCGCCAAATCTTCCACCTGCACAGAGGCACCAGAAACAACACAGTTTACACTACGACAAAAACAAAGCCACTCTTCACACATCTAAACAACATAAACAGGAAATACACACATTCGGCAGAAAATCACGTATATACACAACACATCTTCGCAAATCCACCGAACACAAACAGAACAACACTGGAGGAACTCCTCTACAATTACCACCAGCCCCAACCACCAAACTAAAACACACAAACAAAACCGCAAACACGTGTTAGAAATTTGAATACTGTCTGAGAGGACACATGACAGCAACAGGGAGGCAGATCAATAAAATAACTCTACCCCATGAAAGTCTCCATAACCATTCAGCCGCTTCTGCCACCGGAAGGGGAAACTTTAAAATCTGAACAAAAAACATGTATGTATGTATGTATGTATGTATGTATGTATGTATGTATGTATGTATGTATGTATGTATGTATGTATGTATGTATGTATGTATGTATGCATGCATTCACAGTGTTCTGCCCAAGAGTAGGTCTTTAACTGCAAACCCAGCATTTTTCATTCTTCCCAAATTACTTCTTTCCTCTTAATCTCACCATAATAATACATTAACGTTGTTTATCAGGTGATATCTTTTACCCCGAACTCTTCTGCCCTTCACCATTCCTGATATGTACCATATGTATATTATATTAATACTAACTAGTCCCCTACAAATATAGCAAATTAACAAATTAGGCCTACACAAAATAAAAGGAATCGGTCACTGCACTCACACACCTACTGGCACTTATGCCAGAAATAGTTTCATATGTGTAAATATATTTATATTGTTATTTATGTACAGTACAATGGCGGAGAGGGCGTCCTGCGCGTATAAGACCCTAAATCGGCTTCTGGCCACAGTATAGAGAACATACAGTAAAGACACCTAAGCCATTTCGTGGAAACAAATTCTGAGTGCGTATGTCACGAAATTGGGTGTATTATCTGGAACCTCCACCAGATGGATCTCCATCTACGACAGGCTGGCATAATTTAATATTAACTGAAAATATTCATTACTCATCTTTTAACAATTGAGGAGCGTTTTTGCAAAAGTCAATAGATGCAGAAATTAAGATTTTACAGAAATTACATTTTTTTTAATTTAAAGACAGAAATATTTATTTTACAACAACAATTTTCACAGAAGCATTCTTTGTTCTGAGGCAATGAAAGTAGGTTTGAAAAATACAAGCACTTTTTTGTTATTACTTGTCAGTTTTAGGCGCAAAATATAAGAATTTTTTCAAAAGTCGATAGATGCAGAAATCAAGACTTTACATAAATTACATTTTTTAATTTAAACATACAAATATTTATTTTACAACAACAATTTTGACAGGAAGTATTCTTTGTTTTGAGGCAATAAAAATAGGTTTGAAAAATGTAAGCACTCTTTTTATTACTTGTCAATTTTAGGCGCAAAAATAAGTTTTTTTTTTCAAAAGTCAATAGATACAGTCTATCTTCATATGAATCTCATTACAACACCAATAAAATTGAAGAAAATTATTAGTATCAACACAGAAGTACAATTTTATCACAGAAGTCTAATGGGACACATCTGCTAGAACTGTTGTGTAGAAGTCCTTTGCCTCGCCTGTTACTTCGAAATACTGCATGAGTTTCTTAACGTCATTCTTTTTTTTTCTTTTGACACCATGTTGACTTCTGAAAGAACAGGGGAGTTTAACACACTACCACATGTTTTAATTATTTGCTTTAGCACACACACTGCCACTGGACACGCTGTGTAGCCTATGTGTTTTGCACAGTAACAGAAACATTACGATGTTTTCCAAAAGTTTTACTGTAAGTGATCACTCGCTGCGGAGCCATCTTAAATGGTAGTGTCGAACTTAACACCTTTTGAGCACTCGATTTTAAGTCCATGATTTTCCTGTCCTTGTTGAGATTTTTGACTTGCCATGATTTTCTAGTATGTTGTGGTAGCCATTGGGAGTCAGTATGTCTTCCGTTCTCCTGTTGTCTTTTTCTGTTCTTCCGAAAAAATGATCTGGAGCCATACAGCTACGACCGCGTATCGGAAAGAAATGAAGAATGCGAGTAAAAATATTGTTTTGCTCCGAAAAAAAAACCATAAGAGTTGTCATCATAATGCTATTCTTGTTCTGACTGGCAGAAGAATCGGAAAAGAGATGAATGGTGGAAGGAGTTGCGAATTTTTTTTTCTAGATTAAAAAAAAACTAGCAATACAGATGCGACTTAGTTACATCCCCTTGATGACTGGGTCTCCAACCAAATATAGAATGAAATGTCCTTAATTTCTTGTCTTTTTTAATGTATCATAACACGTAGGTTGTACAGCCATACTTGTTTTGCGTAGAACACTTCGCCCACTGATAATTTAGGCAGAGGTTGATTGTGTTGCAAGTCAAAACATATCTTTATTATCATCTTTCATCATTTTGTAAAACTTGTCTGCACGAAGTTTATGTGGTTATATTGGGTCCTGAGTTCATTTCTTTTACCAAGTCTGTCTCTGCCTTTATTTGGAATGGGTGTATCTTGCAGGTTGAGCAGGAATCAGTACGGGGAGTTTTAAATGACAGGTTGAAATAAGTGTAAAATATGTTTATACTTCGAGAGTAAGTCTCAATTAGTCCAAGTTTTTTCTTTTTTCACAGAAATATGTCCACATTTCTTTTATAGAGTTTTCTGGAGGCAGATATCCCTTACTAGATTTTCCCCTAGTATAGTGGCTCTTTCTGCATTTGTACATCTTTATGTAATTTTTAACTCCTATTGTAAGATTCTCATACTTCTTACCTGAAATATTTCCTCCTCTATTTTCCCTTGGTGACTGTCCTGTACAGTAGAATCCATTTGCCAGAAGAGACAATCGGTCCTTCGATAAACCAGTTATGCCTTGGAAACTTGACGCACAAACAGGGATTACCTGTCCATCTGTTTTCCTGATATTCTATTTAATTGACACACTTTGTTTTCCTCTCGAAGACTCGATATTCACCACCCTACGCTTTGGTGATGTGATGGTCATGAACTTAACCTTAGGATGCATAACATGGGTCCATTGGACCCGGCGGCATATTTAATAATTATCATCTAAATAACTAATTCACATTGTGACTCAGCCCACTAGGTATGCTACTCTTGTTACTTCCTTTATACACCTATAGCACATTTGGTATTTTATTCTTTGATTTTATATATGTTTTTTATTCGTGTTCATATATACTACACTTTTACATAACATGGGTCCAATAGACCTGTTGCTTAAATTGTTTTATTATCGTAAATATTATTGTAATCTGCCATCTAAGCAGAATCCCATGAACTACTAAACATATTTTCATGAGTTGGCAAGACTTCTACAGCTGGAAAGTAAAATTTCGGACGACGATTAGGAATACACATATATCTCCAGCAATGGATGACAATACTCCGGATGAAGATGAAGTTTCTTCTGCAGAACTGGATAATGATTGTGTGAGCATAAAGATGAAACCTGGATGCTTGTTTGACACCAGTCGACAATCAAAACACATAGAGGAGAATATATTGCTTCTAGTGGGATGATATGGAGGACAGAAACCCCTGCTCAGAGTAAATCTCCTGTCCACAACTTCGTAAGATTTGTATCAAGTCCTTCAAGGGCTATAGGAACTGCTACTCTGAGGTGCCTGGAATTTATTTATCCCACAGTATATTTTGGATGAAACTGTGAGATGTATCAACTTAGAAGCAAAAAGGTTTTATCTACTAAAGAAAATAAAATGGCAAGAAGTATCAATAGATGAAATGGTTGCTTTTCTTGGAATTTTGTTGCATATGAGAGCAGACAAATCTTGGGATGTTCGAATAAGAGAATTTCTTCCTGGTAAATTTTCCAATCCATTTTATAGAGCTACAATGTCTGTGAATCATTTTGAAGCTATGAGAAGATTTTTAAGGCTCTATGATAAGAGAACACGAAAGGTTAGATTACGAAAACACATAAACTTGTTCTTATTTCTTATGTGTGGCAAATATTTACGGAACAGTTAGGAAAAATAATGGTCCCACAACCAAATGTCACAATATACGGATAGCTGGTTTTGTTTAGAGGCCGTTGTAGTTTTGTACAATATATGCCAAAGAAGCCAGCGAACTACGAGATCAAAATTATGTGGATGTGTGAAGCAGCAACTGGTTATACCGTTCACGGGATTGTATAGGCCTATTTACGGGGAAATTATCGAAGAACCGCCACAGAAGAATTTGGCTCTCATTATTGTGAAGTTTCTAAATCGCTGTGTACTTGGTAGAGCCCGAAATATCACCATGGACAATTATTTTACAAATATATCTTTGGCGCAATATATGTTGGAGAAGAAAGTGACAATTGTGGGATCAATTAGGCAAAAACAAGAGAGACATTCGAAAAGAAATGAAATCCAATGCAAAATCGACCAGTGAACAAAAGTGTATTTGTATTTCACAAGGACATGACAATAGTTAGTTTTTGCCCAAAGAAAAACAAAAGCGCTATTCCGGTAAGTACTATGACAATGCTGTTCACGAACATCACCCAAAAAGAAACCTGAGATTGTAAAATTCTACAGTCGCACTAAGGGTGGTGTTGATGTAATGGATCAGAAAGTGCACAATTATACTTGTAAAATGCAAACCAAACGCTGGCCCATGGAGCTTCGGTGTAACATTTTGGACGTTACTGCTCTAAATGCATTCATTCTGTATTGTACCCAGCTCCCAGGTACCATAAAGGACTTTTACACAAGTGGAGACTATTCATCAAAGAGATGTCAATGAAAATGGTCCAAACATACATGATTAGAAGATCGTTTAATCTCCGTCTGCATAAGTCGATTTATGTGGACATGGAAACGTTCATCACTAATCTAGGTAGTAGTGCGTACAGTAACAACAACAGTGGTGGCAACCATCAAAACAAGAGGAGGAGATGTTTCGTATGTCGTACAGCGACAGATAGAAATACCAAATCTATCTGCTACAAGTGTACAAATAATGTTTGTCAGGAGCATAGTTCAGTCGTGTGCAATAATATGATATACCTGTACTTGTGTGGTATTCCTTACTGTTTTTCTTCTTCTACCTCGTGGATACATTACATTTTTATCTTATATAAATAAATATATGCGTTTGTGTTGTCTTGGGGTCATGGCATAAAGCATCCTTCCTAGGACTCGCGTTACGGAATGCGCGCTGATTCGACTCCTCATGGGAAAGATATATTCTCATGAAATTTCGGCCAGTGTATGGGACCGGTGTCCAACCAGCATCGTGATGCACTTGGGGAGCTACGATAGGTAATGAAATCCGGTTACGCAAACCAGCTATAACGACTGGGGGGCTCATCGTGCTAACCACACGATACCTCCATTCTGGTTGAATGACCGTCCACCTCTGCTTCGGCATGTGGCCGTGAGTCCAGCAGCCGGCTAGTCGGTCTTGGCACTTCATGGGCTGTAGTGCCACGGATTATTATTATTATTATTATTATTATTATTATTATTATTATTATTATTATTATTATTTTGTGTTTGTGTTGTAATAAGAACAACTTATTTTCACTCGCTACTAAGTTATAAAACTATATTATTTTCTTTGCCCAAAGAACTTACATTATTATCTTGTAGAAATAAATGAATATAATTATATATTTGTATATTCACATGTTACTTAGTTATAAAATTGTATATTATTTTCCACAATTAAACCCCCTAAATTCAAATTAAATTAAATAATAGATTAATATTATTCCATTTTTATGTGTAATTCTTCATTAAATAGCATACGGGTCCAATGGACCCATGTCATGTAAATGTGTAGGAAAAGTAGCTCATGCATCCTAGGGTTATTAAGTAATTTGTCTTGATTTATTTTGCATAAAATCTTAAATTTATTGTGAAATGCACTAATTTCATCCAAGGTTAACTCTGCCACTTTACACTGCTTACTTCATTTAGTTTATGGATTGGAGGAAGAGTTTGCAAGTCCATGAGAGCATTTTATATTCGGTTCATGCTCTTTCGTTTTACGCTTCCCTGTACGAGGACTCTTCTCTTTAGTTCTGTATTTCCTACTATTCACTACTCCTTGAATCATAATCATTTCATCTCCTGGATCCATTATTCACACACAGAAATTAACTAGAACATCAGAACATTGGAAAACGCTGTCACTTAAAACTCGTCTGAAGTCATATGTGAATGAATACTGCTTTGAAAAGTATGCCATTTCATATTCGCCACTTCACTGTCAAGTTGAGTGGGAGAAATAGATAAATAGTTTTCGCCTCAGTAATTTACAGTTATGCGAGAAATCCTAGACAGTGAAGCTTTAGTTTGGGGAGGGAGATCAAATAGCTTCTGTCTCAGCGATTTACCGCTAGGCGACAAAATAATAGCATTCCAATTCTGTCGGCAATCCTAATAAAATTAAATTGTCTGAAATACTATGCTGAAAACTATTTTATTTGACCCTGCACATATTTCAAATAAGGACTCGAGCATCTATCGACTTTTGCTTTAACTAAGAGACAGCATCTATCGAATTTTGAAAAAACCTGGAAGGTTTGGTGGTCTCTACACACGGTATGAATCAAGTTTTGCTAAATCCGAGTTCATAGGTCGATTCTGAAGCTAGAAAACATACGATATCCATATATAACTCATTTTCGAAAATTTCTTTCTCTATCGACTTTTGCAAAAACGCTCCTCAATTTTAAAGACCTGAGGCAAAGGAATGGCAATATAACTATAATAATAATAATAATAATTACTTCCGTATGCAATCATCATGAAAATGTTCACTAATTGACGCTAACGTTCAAGTCACTGTTTGAGGCTTATGTTGGTAAAATTGATCCAAGTACAACATAGTACATCATGGCGTCCGTTGCGGTGAAGTGCGAACATGAACGTCAACAATGGATATAAGTATTTTGACTTCCTAGCGACATAATATTAATGATAGATAATATAAATACAACATTATTATTCGTATTACTGACCAATAAACTAAATAAATAAATATTTTACTAATATTTTGATAGTGGTTTGATACTAGCGACATAGTTGGATTCATTGACAACTATATCTTACTGAGCTTGAATTTAGTACCAACAACATCAAAGGTGCCGACAAGAGTTGTCCCTACTGATTCTTCTTGTACTGTGCTCTGGCTCAAAGCCAGAAATGTCAATAAACAACATCATCGTACAATTTCATAAAGGTTCTCTCTTTGGTACGACTAGAGGTGTGCGCGGGCAGACTGCTTGCTGTCAGCCGACTACCTGTACAGCAGTAAGCCCACTCGGCCTGCCTGGAGGTCATAGGTCTCCTGCTACACAGTTCGAGCTCGAGGCAATGAACTCCAGCCAGACTGAGCCCGTGGCTGCCAGCCCGCGGAGCGCCAACAGGGCTTGCCTGCAAACCGCTGCGATTCCTTCACATGGCAGCGGACTCGAGAGCCCGGCTCTGTCCCTCTTTCATCAATAATTGCGGTCTTACTAATAAAAGCTCTATATACAGAGTTTAACTGTCTCATACTTATACAAAGAGTAGCTCGTTTATAAGTCGTGTGTAAATTCCTTACTAATAATCACTACATACGTCGTGTATAACAGTTTAACTGTTAACAAAGCTACGTCATAGTTTCGTCATTACTTCGTTACGAAAGGTAATAGAATATCTGAGGTTCTCTATTGCATCCGATAGAGCGCTCTAGTGTGCTGTGTTGAAGTATCGATAGTACAACTGGCTCTGATCGATTACAACACTATATTTTGGTCAAAGAGTCCAAGCTAAAGAAATATTATTCTACTTATTCTGTGCTCTTTGGTGTGTTCTTCTGTGGTTACAAGGCATCCATCATCATAAAATGACAGTCGATACGAACAGCTGTTAGAGGGGCGGCCATTTTTTCTCAATATACAACGCTTAAACAAGGGGTTTCATGTATATAACTACTGCAAAGCAATTCCCATTGTATAGTTACAGACTGTTTATACATCCATCTCTTATGCATGGTTTATTAGTAACATTTTCTGTCTCAACGCTGCATAAGTCTCGTATAAAAACTATACACGGTTTATTAGTAAGACCGTTGATCTATTACCACAGTCTAGTATATACAGTCGCGAAGCTTGAGTTGTGAGGGTGCTAGGAACAATAGACTGTGCCAGTAGTATTTCGTATCGTCTGTAATGAGGCGATAGTAGCGATCCTAGTGGTTAGCAACTATCTATGGATGCATATTTACTACTATTGACCTTCGTGACTCTATAAACTTTATTTAGTAGGTTATTTTACGACGGTTTATCAACATCTTAGGTTATTTAGCGTCTGAATTTGATGAAGGTGATAATGTCGGTGAAATGAGTCCGGAGTCCAGCACCGAAAATTACCCAGCATTTGCTCATATTGGGTTGAGAGAAAACCCCGGAAAAACCTCAACCAGGTAACCTGCCCCAACCGGGAATCGAACCCGGGCCACCTGGTTTCTCGGCCAGACGCGCTGACCGCTGTATATACTAGACCAGCTGTGAACAAAACTCAAGCTGCAGTGATTACATGCGACAGACAGCCTATGAAGTAAGGAGACGGAGGAATGGTACTTGGTATGAAAACTACAACCAGTGGTGGTTCCTGTCCTAACATCTCGATCAATCCCGCGGATAAAAATCTCAAGCTTTGCTGTATCAGTAATGTCACTGCTGTCATCAAGAGCTAGTGAATAATATACGATTTATTTGTTTTATTTTTAACCTTCCTCTTGAATATAATCAGGAATTTTCTAAATTCTTCTCTCGATACTTGTTCGAGAAATTGGTAGCTTTTCAAAATTAAAAACTTCTTGTGGACAAGTTATTTAAGCTATTTTAATCATTACTCTTTTGAGAAATTCTGTTCTATTAAAAGGTTTTAGAGCACGAGATATTTCAAACCCCATTAGGTAGCTGACTTCCTTACATTTATTTATCTCATCTTTCTCTTCCTGGCTATGATTTAACACATATAAATTCCTGGCGTTTAACAGTTCGTTGGTACATAATATTGAATCAGCTTTTCTACAATATTATTATATAATGAATAGCTAATAAATAGTTACCCTCATCTAAAGATTAAAAAGATTAAAATTGAGATAAAACCTAATAATTTTATCCTTCTACGAAGATCTAAAAATATCAATATTCATATACCTACAGAAGAATTATAAAAAAAAAACACATACTTAGTGATCAGTGATAATAATGATAATAATAATAATAATAATAATAATAATACATTATTCAGCGTGGCAATTAATGAATCTATATTCTCCTAATTGAACCATTGAGCAAAGTAAACATATTACATTTTGTCCGACAGAACAACAAAAAAATTATCCTTCTCATTCTTTAGGAAACCACCTCTTACTGTTTATAGAGACAGAATTTATAGAGCGACATGATAGCGCCACTGCTTACCTTCAGTACGTGAATGAAACACATAGCAATGTATAGGAAACTCCTCGTACCCGTTTGAATGTCTATGATTACACAATGTAATCACGACACCCGGTTTGGTCACCGCTGTAGGTACTAGAATGTGCTATTATATGTCAAAAAATTCGCTTGTAATAACATTAATCATTCTTTCTGCAAAAAAAAAATGCATTACAACACAATATTCCTTTACTTCCTGCGTAATATAACATATTTCTTTGAATAATCTTATCGATACTCTTAACATTTTGATAATAACTGTATTAAATGAAACGTGTTCATATTCAAATATGTCAAGTAAAATATAGAAAAAAAAAAGCATTTACTTTATACAACATTACATTAATCCTTTAATATAGAGTTAACTAATAAACTAAATGGAAGTTTTCTAGCACTACCACCATTCTTAAGATGAAATGTCTAAATCGCATTATTAATTTTATCGGATAATAATATATCTATATTAATAATGCCCATACGTTGTGTTTACACGAGTTTTGTCCATTATCTTTTCGTCTACTCTTATTTTTCGTCCACACTAATCTTTCCTTCATATGTAAATGTATGTTCACGAATTCTTTCCTCACTTCCCTTTCATCCACGTATCCTGTTCGTTCAGAAATATTTTTCGTCCATATGATACCATGGTCATAGCAAATAATAATATTTCATTTAAGAATATTCTTCTATGTAGATGAAATTATTGAGGATCATCAGTGTGGTTTTAGGCGTAATAGATCAACTATTGATAAGATATTTTGTATTCGACAGATAGTGGAAAAAAAAATGGGAGTAGAGTATAAGGGTATAGTGCATCAGTTATTCATAGATTTAAAAAAGGTATATGACCCGGTTAAGAGAGAAGTTTTATATAATATTCTTATTGAATTTGGTGTTTCCCAAAAAAGTAGTTCGATTAATTAAAATGTGTCTCAGTGAAACGTACAGCAGAGTCCGTATAGGTCAATTTCTGTCAGATGCGTTTCCAATTCTTTGTGGGCTAAAGCAAGGAGATGCACTATCACCTTTACTGTTTAACTTTGCTCTAGAGTATCCCATTAGAAATGTCCGGGATAACAGAGAGGGTTTGGAATTGAACGGGTTACATCAGCTGCTTGTCTATGCGGATGACGTGAATGTTAGGAGAAAATACACAAACGATTAGGGAAAATACGGGAATTTTACTTGAAGCAAGTAAAGAGATACGTTTGAAAGTAAATCCGGAAAAGACAAAATATATGATTATGTCTCGTGATGAGAATACTGTACGAAATGGAAATATGGAAATTTAAAATTTATTCTTTGAACAGGTGGAGAAATTCAAATACCTGGGAGCAACAGTAACAAATATAAATGATATTCGGGAGGAAATTAAACACAGAATAAATACGGGAAATGCCTGTTATTATTCCATTGAGAAGCTTTTATCATCCAGTCTGCTGTCAAAAAATCTGAAAGTTAAAATTTATAAAACAGTTATATTACCGGTTGTTTTTTTTATGGTTGTGAAACTTGGACTCACACTTTGAGAGAGGAACATAGGTTAAGGGTGTTTGAGAATAAGGTGCTTAGAAAACTATTTGGGGCTAAGAGAGATGAAGTTACAGGAGACTGGAGAAAGTTACACAACACAGAACTGCACGCATTGTATTCTTTACCTGACATAATTAGGAACATTAAATCCCAGCCACCGGCGTGGCTCAGTCGATTAAGGCGCTTGCCTGCCGGTCTGCAGTTGCGTTCGGGCGCGGGTTCGATCCCCGCTTGGGCTGAGGTTTTCCCCAACCGTAATGTGAATGCAAGGTAATCTATGGCGAATCCTCGGCCTCATCTCGCCAAATATCATATCGCTATCATCAATCTCATCGACGCTAAATAACCTAGTTGTTGATACAGCGTCGTTAAATAACTAACTAAAATAAAAAAATAAAAAACATTAAATCCAGACGTTTGAGATGGGCAGGGCATGTAGCACGTGTGTGCGACTCCAGAAATGCATATAGAGTGTTAGTTGGGAGGTCGGAGTGGAAAAAAACCTTTGGGGAGGCCGAGACGTAGATGGGAGAATAACATTAAAATGGATTTGAGGGAGGTGGGATATGATAATAGAGACTGGATCAATCTTGGTCAGGATAGGGAGCAATGGGGGCTTATGTGAGGGCGGCAATGAACCTGCGAGTTCCTTAAAAGCTAGTGAATAAGTATATTCTTGTCTTTGTCATAAGATTAGGCTATTGTTATTAATGTTGTGATATTACCGAATACAATTTAATTTTGTAACTTATGATTCTCAAATACAGATCAATGTTGTTATGTTTACTATATGTTTGATAGCTACCCACAATTTGTTCAGGATGTATCTTTTTAATAAGGTACCGGATGTTTACGTGTCCCGCGAATAACAGTAGAATTTCCGTTTGATTTTTTTCAATGTGTTCTAAAAACGTCCAAATGTTCGAATTATGTGTGCTAATGATTTTTTTGGAAACGGAAATGCTACCCTTCACTGTAAATATTGATACTCTTCGTTCTGTTTATCTCTGGTCATAGACATTCCAAAGTGTGGGCGAAAATCTTTGAAGTATTCCTCTTTTGCCTTTTGCTAGACAGCCTCTTACATAATATATTGTCGCGATATATGCAACAAGTTCTTCGACATCATCGTGAAAACCGTCTGCTACTTGGTCCAAATTATGTCCTACATCTTCCAATCAAAGAAAAGGAAAGGTCAGATGGCGACGAATGCCAGTGCGAATGACATCATTTAGGAAAAGTTCTCCAAGTCCAATATTTACTGCGTGACGTCAGTTGTTTCGACGAAAAATAAACAGAAATCACATTACCATATTAAATTGGAACGTATCTTGAGCAGCATTTATTGCACTAATTTTGAATTTCAGTAAGAAGTTATTGTGAAGTTAAATCCTAGTTTATGTCGTATGCTGCATTTTTCCAAATGTCGTAATATACTCCTATAACTATGTACAACACTTTCATCTTTCCTAACGGAAAGTGCATATCCTATGTAAGTGGGAAAATTTGCTCAAACTCAATTTCATTGGTCATGTTTGTTTAGATGAAAAAATTCAGGAAAGATTTTTATTACTTACACACATTAGATAGCTAATAAAATGGACAAAATAGTGGACCAATTTTTTTGCACTTAATAGTGTTGGACGAAAAAATGTGGAAAAAGGTGTTTTTACGTAATTTGGAGTGAACGTTGTATCTATGGACGAAAAATTGTGGTTAAGTAATTTGTTAGTTGTGGTAGTGAATATCTGTCTTCTTCGTTAAAGTCGTCTTTTATTGTTATTATCCTCCACATCAGTATCGCTTCAAATCTCGTTTTCATTCCCGTAAAAACGTACAGTAAAGACATATTTTACATATAATAATAATAATAATAATAATAATAATAATAATAATAATAATAATGTTACTTTTCAACTTAAACACAATTTAAAATTGAATTTTTATGTACGCTTCTTTATATTTACCAACGCAGCATTTCGTTCTAATAATAATTTTACGTAGGTATTAATGTATAGTACCTTTTGTTCACTTCAAGTTACTATGAAGAAAGAACAGATTATTTACATGTTACTGCCCGTAATACTGATTTGACAACATTACAGCTCTGTATCGGTAAGCTACCCCTTTTAGATATACAGTATGCTTTACTCTAGCCCGCGGGAATAGCAGCCATAGACGCTACAAGCATGCATGATATGATGACGCAACGTACCCTAACCACTTAAAGCGAGGTCCGAATTAAGCCATTCCGAGTTCAGCCCATGCTCATCTCTAGGTACGAGTTTCACAAATACACGAAGGCCTAACAGATGACTTCACGAATGCGTTTCTTATTCGATAGCATAAATTTACAAAAAAAAAAAAAACAATATTTCAAGTTGGACAGATTATAAGTTACAATATCACAATTTCATGGCCGTCTAAACTCAGAACCATTAAGAAACAAGTATACATGGAGTGACAGCCTGTTTTATTCATGACAACGATTTCATGGCCGTCTAAACTGGCCATAATCAACAATGCTAAATCTGATTGCGGTAATTTAGAGAACATTTTCATATGGTAATGCAGAATTCCTGCACGGAAATATCACACATACTTCGGTACATCACAATAATATGATATGAGTAAATAAACACTTATTGTACACGGACAACTTACGAACTATCTCGACGAACACAAACTCCTCGATGACTATCAATCGGGTTTTAGGCATGGACACAGCACTACTACAGCCCTACTTAAAGTGACCGAGGACATCCGTGAAGCTATGGATAGGGGTGAAGTAACGGCACTAACTCTTCTCGATTTCAGCAATGCCTTTGGGTCTGTTGATATCGACTTGCTTCTTGCAAAGATGAAGGCTTTGCACCTGTCAGACAATACCTTGAGCTGGATGGACTCCTACCTACGGGACCGCCAACAGTGTGTTTCACTTTATAATCAATTCTCCCAATGGCGATACACAAAGGCGGGAGTGCCGCAGGGCTCCGTATTAAGACCACTACTTTTCTCTATCTACATTAATGACGTATCAAAGAACTTACAGTATTGCCGATATCACCTCTATGCTGACGACCTACAACTTTACATACATTCCAGACCCAATACGATCAATGAATCGATTGACAAGTTAAATTGTGACCTAGCCACTGTCTCCACTTGGGCGGCCAATTTCGGACTCGCACTTAATCCAAGTAAGACTCAAGCCATAATTATTGGACATAAGCGTTTAGTTAACTCCCTTAATAACGGTAATCTTTCAGTTGTTACCCTTAACAACACGCTAATCCCTTATTCATCTGTCGTAAAAAATCTTGGCTTCTTTTTTGATAACAATCTAAGTTGGAATTTTCAAGTTAAAGAAACGATAAAAAAAATCTGTTCCTCCTTTCACTCTTTGAGTCGCTTGAGAAACTTCTTGCCCCAGCAACTAAAACTTACCCTAGTACAAACCCTAGTAATGCCGCACTTCGATTATTGTGACGTTTTGTTAAGTGATCTAAGTTCTGAACTGTCAGTCAAGTTACAGCGAGCTCAGAATATGTGCGTCAGATACGTGTGCAACATCCGACGATATGATCACATATCACCGTCCTTCGCAAGTCTCTCGTGGCTCCGACTTAAAGAACGCAGAACTTTACACTCTTTGTCTTTACTCTTTCGAATTCTGCACACCTCAACACCAAATTACCTTTCGTCTCGTTTCTCTTATCTATACTCTAACCACGACGTAAATACCAGATCACTTATCTGTGGCACGCTAAATATACCTCTTCATAGAACATCTTGTTATTCCTCATCTTTTACAATATCCACCTCGCGTCAATGGAATTCCTTGTCACAAAGTATTAGGGGCTGCAAGACAACAAACACCTTTAAGAACAGCTTAAAAGATAACCTTATTAGCATTTCACTCCAATCATACTGATTTAAAATATTACAGACTACACTGTTGCTTTTTTTCTTTAGACGTCATCCTGATTGTGCTGCATTTTCAAAATTGTCTCATAATAATCTCTTTCTATTATCTAATATAATTTGAAATATATTAACATTCTATGTATTTTAGTTTAATTCTGCTACACAGTTTATTTCAGTGTTTAATTAATAGTTCATAGTATTTTGTTGTTTGATTCGTAAATAACTCTTGTATACATGTAACTCTCATCTAAATCAAATTGTTGAATTCTTTGTAAGTTCATGCATATGTATATACACTTTTTGCTGGTTGTGTGGAAGAGAAGGCCTTACGGCCTTAACTCTACCAGCTAAAATAAATCATTATTATTATTATTATTATTATTATTATTATTATTATTATTATTGTCCATACCTGTGGAGTAACGGTTAGTGCGTCTGGCCGCGAAACCAGGTGGCCCAGGTTCGATTCCCGGTCAGGGAAAGTTGCCTGGTTGAGGTTTTTCCGGGGTTTTTCCTCAACTCAATATGAGCGAATGCTGGGTAACTATCGGTGCTGGACGCCGGACTCATTTCACCGGCATTATCACCTTCACCTCGTTCAGACGCTAAATAACCTAAGATGTTGATAAAGCGTTGTAAAATAACCTACTAAAATAAAAAAAAATCTCTGACATGGTTACAGAATAACTAAGTATCAAACATTTTTCATTTGCATTTATAAATGGAGAGATTTTATAGGAAAACATATGCAACTTCGAAATTTAAATTTTTATTCTCCATCCAAAATACTTTACAATTTAACTCCGAATGTATTTAATTTATAAAAAAAAATATTACTATGGTTTGTTAATTATTGGCACAGTTGGACCTATACAGAACATGCAAGAAAAATTTCATGTTCCTAGCATCAAAATTGTACGAGTTTCGTGATGAAATATGCTGCGAAACGAGTGTGAAAACTGTTTGCATAGTTTGCATGGAGTTAAAATTCAAGTGATGCAATGTTAATGCTTCCAAGCGCCGGTGAAATGAGTCCGGAGTACAGCAACGAAAGTTACCCAATATTTTCTCATATAAGGTTGAGGGAAACCCCGGAAAAATATCAATCAGGTAACTTGCCAAGACCGGGAATCGAACCCGGGTCACCTGGTTTCGCGGCCAGACGCATTTACTGCAGGTCACATTGTGAAAATTTTTAACGAACATTTCGACACGGATTCTCAGAACGCTCCCTTTTGAGTTATGGTGTGATTTAAGGCCTACCATCGTCTTGACACGATCTCAATTTTGTTGTCAAAAGTTTTTATTTCGATGTCTTAATTTAAGTAAAATCTTTTTACATTTTAGCTTTGTAATGACACTAAATAGACTCAACTGGAATTTAAACGTAGGAATCGACAAAATCTGCACTGACAATGGAAGGGTTTCGGCTCGAACAGGAATTTTTGGTTAAAAATTTGTACAGAGACTTACCTCACAATGGTGACGAAGACCCTAAAAGAATTCATTTGTGTAACTCTCCGTTTGGTTGGTATTGATCAATACATTTCTTTAAAAATGTACATGAGGATTCTCTATAAAATGCCTGAAACAGCATGGAGCAGAGCAATAAACACAACACACAGAAGCAACACCTGAACAATCTTCTGAACCGCACTCCAGTGCTCAAAAATCAAATGCCACCTGAATTACATTTTTGAAATCCGAGACTTCTTCAGGATTCACGTAACCAGTTGACTGCCAGGAATACTGAAGCATAGGGCGATGCACTGGAGCAGACAACTGGTTATGAATAACAGAGTGCATTTTCATTATAAACACTCGATTTCCCAAGTTAAGTTCTGGATTCTCAGCAAGAGTCCTTATGCAATCTGTTATCCTCCGAGTGTATATTTTGTATTGTCTAAGGAAATAGATATCCAGAGGCTGGATATATTTAGTTTTTTTAGGTGGAATGATCATACATTCCATGTCCTAGGCTTGGAATGATTCATTTATTAAGGTTGTGTCCTTGTACGTATTCAATGACTCACACAACAGTCTACATTTTTGATTAGCTGCAATATTTTCAGACAGAACGTTGGAGAAAAATGTTCTTAAATGGGCTTTAGACATTTTACCACTCACACTAGTTTCTAGGCAAAGGTAGGGTAAGGTGTCCCATCCTCCTAACTTGTGCAGTGCTCTTCCCACCCCTCAACTTGTACAGTGCTCTAACAGACAAACCACACACTACACAAATGAATGCTTTTGGGAGCTTTACAGAAATGTAAGGATGGGTCTGTATACAAATTTTGGATACGAAATTCCTGTTCTAACCGAAACCCTTCCCTTGTGAGACAACAATGTGATACCAACCGGTGTACATATAAGCAGAAATCGAAACAGCAACCTATGTCTCTAACTCTGAGATTCTGCTTTCCACCAGAATGAGGTTCTATTCTAAAAGACTAAAGGAATAGAGTATAGATATACCAATTGTAACTCGTACGACATAACCCCTGGCGTAAGCAGCCCGCAGCGCATATTCTTCAAGGTCGTTTTTCCTATTTTATATGGAAAGTTATTGACCTTAGCAGAGCATGCTTGACGTACAAAATCTCCTGGTTCTCTAGGCGTTTGGACACCCATGGAATAAAGTGGATGAAAGCGATAATGTGAAACTGTCTACCCTGCAGTTTTGGTCTTCTCTGTCACCAGTCCGAATTTCCATAATTCTTACACATACAGAAAAAAAATCGTTTAACACGCTGTGAAAGGTTAACATAGAAATACATTTACTGTAGGTTGTTGTTAAGGTGAATATCAGTGCCTCACATAAAGCCAAATTCTGCCGTCTATTACTAATAATTTATGATGTGTATGTTTGTACTTTTATGTGATATTTTCAGGGGTTCTTTTAATATCTAATACAGTGTTAATCCAGCGTCATGAAAGTCCGACCGTGTGTATCTCTCTAAAACTGAAGAGTATTCCGTTAAATTTCAGTTGTGGAAGTTGTCACACAATTTGTAGGAAGAATTCTGCATAATCAATAATAAAATTTTAAACGTGGTATCACCATACCTTTTAACATATTTTTTGATTGAACCATAGCTGACCAGTTTCTACGAGGAAGTGTGTTCAGTGAATTTACACAGTTTATTTTTATTGCAATCCGCAATATATGACAGGTCAAAATTTGTTCAGGGAGTTGGCGTAATTCCTCTAGAGAGATAACTCGCATACTGGCGACTAACAGCTAAACCTGAGAGGTCCCCAAACAATTTCCTATGCCTCACTAGGATTTAGTATCCTCGTGAGTGGTAGGTGAAAGCGCCTGATTGCATTTAGTCAAGCAATCCATTTTCAAGTCAGGAAGCAACTGCTATTATAATTATTATATTATTCATTACATTTCCTCCCAGATTTATGCCACTATAAATATTACTCCATGACATACATTTACAGCAAACCCGTCTAATTAGTTATATATTTAAGTGGCCGACAGTCACAACAGTACTATTTTCCGAAAGGAATAAAAATTACGCACATATCCTTGTACTCAGAGGTCATAATTCATTCGAAGGGGTCACAATGTTGTGATATCTTCTTCGATTCTAGCACTTTTAAGTTTTAAGTTTAAGTTTTACTGAAATTCCCAAGTTCCTTATTTTTAATGGTTCATAATAACGAAATCAGTCATTCCCAGAGACAAGGACCAAACGAAAAAATCAAAATATATTAAAGGTCCATACAGGAAAGTCCAAATACGTATTCTCCCATGATAACACTAATTCATAAATATTCCATATTTCATGTGGTAACTTAGGGAAAACGGTCCTCCTCTTTCCTCTTGCTGGCCTACTATTGATCTATTTAGTATCCACATATTGGACGAACTCCATAATTTCTTCTTCAAAATTTCATTGAGATTTACTACAAAGTACCAAGAATTGTCGAAGTCTTTCATTTCCATAACAACAAAAACATTGCTTTCGTGAGTTAATCAAAAGTAGAAATGTCCAAATTTAAATGTCCAATAGACAAAAAAGTCCAAAGTACAAAAAATACAAAAGGCAAAATAGGCCATTATACAAAAATGTTTATTTAAAAATGGACAAACATATGAAAGCGATACCACGAGAAAAAATCTCTAGACGGTAATGTTCCCAAGGTGACACACAAGTGATTAACTCACGAAAGCAATGTTTTTGTTGTTGTGGAAATGAAAGACTTCGACAATTCTTGGTACTTTGTAGTAAATCTCAATGACAATTTTGAAGGAGAAATTATGGAGTTCGTCCAATATGTGGATACTAAACAGATCAATAGTAGGCCAGCAAGAGGAAAGAGGAGGACTGTTTTCCCTAAATTACCACCTGAAATATGGAATATTTATGAATTAGCGTTAAATGGTCGCCAACGAACGAACAAAACTATGAAGGGATTCCACTCTCAATTTCAAAGATTAGTTATATCTCACCATGTAAATATATGGCGATTTGTAGAACATTTAAAACAACAGCAGAATGAAACGGAAGTTTGGTGACAATTGTTAGGTGGACATGGAAATATTAAACAATCACTTAGCAGAAAATACCTTCACAATCAACAAGTGAAAAATCGTGTAACCAGATCCAGTAACTCAAAGACAAGAATGATATACCTCGCTACTTAAGAGCAATTTCTTTCCGCCTAAAATTGCTTTCTGACTCACAACCTGAAGATGATGATGATCAAGGTGAACTTTAATTTTTTTCTTCAGTGTCTTATTATAACAATTCTGAATGAATGAACTGAACTAATTTAAATACAGTCACCGTAACACTTTTTCAATCACTGTTCGTTAGTAATATATTTTTAGTAAGTCTGGACATTTTACACAACTTCGTTCCAAGTGGACATTTCAGGCATTGGATCTTATTCAAGTAAGAATTGGACCTTTTGAGATCTGGCCCATGACCAGTTTGGACATTCTAATTTTGTACTTTATGTGCTTGGATATTTTACATAAATGGACGTTACCACATTATCGACATTTTCGTAATATGGACATTTCAGTATTGGATCATATATCTGCTAATCAAATCAACACCTACCATGCTTATGAAGCTAGATTCACCAAATTTTGATCACTGATGTATCTGGTTAATAATGACATGTACAAAATTTCATCCATTATGATAAGTGATTTGAAATGTTAAATATTTTATTAAAATTTTGAATCGCTTTATATAAAAAGTCCCTTGCGCCACAATTTACATTATTCCTAACTCTTAACTTATATTCACTTCCTATATGGATCATTATACACATGGGATCAAAAGTTACTATAGAGTTTTGCTGTAAAATGAATCAGTAAATTACTAGAATTTTTTATTATACAAGAATAAAAAAATAAAAATATCAATAATAATAAAAAAATTCCTGGTAATTTAACGATTCACTGTACAGCAAAACACAATAGCAATGTTTCTTCCAATGTATACAGGGTGATTAATGAGAATTTTCAGTCATTTAAGGAGTTTACTTCCGAAGACATTCTGAGCAAGAAATGTCATATAAACATGTGTCCTAATCTCAATATTTTCAGAGTTACACTAATTTGAATTTGTTAGTAAAATAACTTTTTCTTTAGTTTTAGGGGTAAAAAATATTACAAATACAGAATGAACTATTCAGAAGTATCATTTCTTTAATTGGCTAATGTTCTGAAGTTAAAGATATGTTGCTAATTGGTTTGTATAGATTTTGTTTTTCAATTTTTAAATAAAAATTACATAATTCTTACGCATTTAGCACAAAAATTGTTACAAAACATACAACTTTTGGAACTTGATTCTTTACAATTTAATTTTGCATTCTAATGTACTGTACAGTCTTCAAGAATTTGCAACAACTGTTTGATAAATGCGTAAGAAAATTTAATTTTGTAGTTAAAAATCGGAAAAGAAATTCTGTACGAAGAAACTATGGAATTCACAACACATTTTTAGCTTCAGAATCCTAGCTAATTAAAGAAATTATATTCTTTAATAGTTCATTCTGTATCTGTAATATTCTTTTACCCATAAAACTCAAGAAAAATGGTATTTTAGAAACAATTTCAAGTAAGTGTAGCTCTGAAAATATTAAGATTAGGACAAATGTAAATGGCGGCAAATCCTAGTGAATCAGCCTGTAAAAAGAATCGTATAAGTGAATATCAGTTAAAAATAATGTAAACTGTGATGCAAGGGACTTCATATATAAAACGTTACAATATTTTATAAGATATAAATAAAATGCAAGCCACTTAATATAGAGGGATGAAATTTTGTACATGTATTATTATTAACCAGATACACCGGTGACAAAATTTTTTTGAATTTAGTTCTAAAAACATGGAAGTAAATAATTTCAGTATAGTATCCCCTTGAACTTAAAAAAATGTTTCTATCTCGCTAAATTTTAATAGTAAAATGTGTGATAGTAATTATAATTGAAATCGTAGTAGTTCGAAATGATAATAATAATCATCATAATCATGATTCGTTGTTGAAAAAAGAACTGGAGACTATATATATATTTAGTATAAATTAGTGGTCTGATGTAGACACTGACTGGTGAAACATTGGTAGATAAAAAAACGAAATATGCTATTTGCATTTTTACTCTACTTTTTGAGGTACTAAATACCACCTTTTAATTTCACTCTATTTGTCCTAACGAAGCAGCTTCCATATGAACATGCTATACTACAGAGCGTTCAGCTTAGCTCCCCTGGTATTAAAATTAATTTTATGAGTAAATTGCTTACTTATTTATATACAGGGAATTAAAAATGTATCCAATATTTTAGGAAGTGGTAGTATGCATCAAAACAAGAAAAAAATGTCTACTAAACATGGGTTCTACAACACATACTTTCTGAGATCTGAACACTTGTTCATAGGAGTCTCTCAATGTGACGTCCATTTATGGCAATGCATTTTCTATCCTACAATACATCAGGCTATCAGATAATAATACCTTAGTTGACACTCGTGGCATGGAATACTGATACGTCGCAAGGAATACTGAAAAGAAAAGTTTGGTTGCGGTCATGAGCGGGGTTCAGCAGAGATGGTGTTGTGAATTTTCGTAATTGGCATGTGTGGGCTAATGAAAATTCCCATACACTTGAAGAAAAAAAGGCATCAGCACCGATTCTCAATCAACGTATGAGCAGGCGTTCTTGGTGATAGATTAAAGGCCATACGTGCTAACACAGAGATTAACTGGGGCTCGTTATCAGGACTTTTTTTATCAACGTATTGCCTACTTTGCTGGAGTATGTGCCATGTCAGCAAAGACTACAGATGTGATTCATGCATGATGGCACACCAACACATTTTTTTCGCAATAAACGTAAACATCTGACGCTGACATTTCAGGACCGTTGGATTGATTGGGAGGCCCCACACCTTGGCTTGCTCGTTCCTCAAATCTAAATCCCCTAGACTTTTGGTCAACTTCAAAGAGTGCGTGATTCCTTACGCCGAAGGGCAAAGAAATGCATTGCCATGAATGGAGTACATCCTATGAACAAGTGTTCACATCTCAGAAAGTATGTATTGTAGAACCCATTTTTATTAGACATTTTTTTCTTGCTTTGATGCATACTAGCTTCTCCTAAAATATTAGATACTTTTTAACACCCTGTATTCAGAATAATTCTTAAGCTTCTACACTTCAGATATGCACTGCCAGTAAATAGCTTAATCTTCTGTTCGGCTCACTGCACTGCTTTTATGTATGTTTTGCATCCTGATATGTACTCTTTTCCTACTTAAAATTAAAAGACAGATTTTATACTTCACGTTAGTGATATTTAGCATAATATTTTTAGGTTATACACCCTGCATTTAAACTCAATACGTGCATAATGTCCAAAAGTCAAAACTTTGTCCTAGCTTACAAGATCCGTCTGCAGTGACCCTAATATACGATTATTACTGATATGATGATCAATGTCATTTATTGATACCGTAGAAGAGGGTGAAGTCGATCAAAATTTTGCAATTTTTTAATGATATTGAGGTTAAGCAATGGAGCGAAGTTCCTCAGAAAATAGCATTTTGTCGTCATGTCCTTCACTTATGATGACACGTTACAAGAATTGAATTACAATCTATAAAAAACTGTTTTTTTTTTTTTATTTTACTTGTGATCGAAGTTACCTGCTTAAATAGGTAAAGTCGATCATCATTGAATTTTTAGTTTAAGATCGATTTTAAAATATTGCGGAGTGAAGTCGATCACTGTTCATGTTTTTAAAAAACAAATTAAGTGTATTACATATATTTTATTTGTTATAAGGGGTGTAAAAACAATAATAATCTAGAATATATATGCCTATAGCATTACATAGTTTATCTTTTGTTACTGTGATCACACTATTCCATACAATTAGGCCTATAGGTCTCCACTGTATAATCGTGACTATGATTGCCAACTTATAAAACATAAAAACACATTTTAATACTTCACATACCAACAAACAAAGATTTAAGAATTCAAAATTTACATTGAAATACCACCCTTCAATTATAATCTAAAATGCAATTCAACATTGCTTAGGTTTATATCAGATGTTATTTGAAATCTTCCCCTCCTCATGTCACTTTAGAAACTACGTTGTTCCCATAGTCAGGTACAGAGGGGTGTACAAAATATGTTCCTTTGGCAGTGCTTCTCTTACGCAAGAAATTCACCATAATTTCGTCTTCCTCTTTCCCCACTATCCCATCAATATAAGCTATACTATGACACTTTTCTGTTTATAAGTGTTAGTTGGAGGTATTTCGGTGAACAATTTATTCTTCCTGCTGGTCCTATCTGTTTCGAGTAGGTCGATGGCATGATCGACAATCTTACAAAGGTACAAGTTTTCTTAAAATAATAAGTTTCAATATTAACATTTACGAACTGCAAAACTATTATTTCAGGATACAATCTCAACGAAAAGTACTTACGTATACTTCCTGTCTCCTTTCACTGCTGACTATAATTTAGAGTTTGTAAGACTTTGTTTTCATTTAAGAGAAAAAGTTGAAAATAACAATTTTCACTTCAACGGTAATTACACAGTGTTCCCATTGTTGGCATTCGCAGGCTTTTTGTTGTCCCTCTCGCTTACATTTACAATGTAAGGCAATGAAGTCAGCATAACAAAATTTTAAGAAGTAACTGAGAAAATATATACTGTAATTTTCAATATAAATCGCAAAAGATCGATTTTACACCCACTGATTGACTTTACCCACTTCTACGGTACCTCATCCAGTGAACAGAGATTTTTCATTTCTTGTGATAATTTTGAGTATTTGTCACTATTATTATTTATTTTTGTGATTATTTCGGACCCGGAATACTTGCATTGTCACTATGTGACAGTTGGAAATGAACGTAAAACAAGGCAGGATTTCATTTTTTAGAGTGGTTTGACGCTCGCTGTCCCCCGGGGCGGCTGGATTGCATGCAGCATGCGAATCTCAGGAGCCCTTCATTGCACTCATAGTTATTACTGTATCGATGGGCGCACAGACCACGGGTGCATCGATCTCTGCCAAGTCTCATCTTAAATCCAATATTCCATCTGCTGATAGCCATCCTGTTCAATCCCTCCATCCTAGTACAAAGAAAATACAATCATACAGGTATCTAGTTGCAGTATTATGACAATTTCAAACTTACGATAGGCGGAAACTGCACACTTTGATCTGGAAACCGCACACCGCTTTTCGAGGGACCCACTAATCCTACCCGGATACTGCACACTGATTCACAAGGGTTTTACTAATGCTACCCGGAAACTGCACAATTTACAAAATATATTTTACATTTGACTGACTTTACATTGAAACTTTGCTTATTTTCTTCCTTCATTGCTCTGCAGTTTAATGCAAGTCTCAGTTTGTATATCCAAAAGTTGATTCACGAATTTATACAATGAAGGATGACTGCTGTAAAAACTGGCTTTTCTTTTCGTAGCTGTATTAATTATTTGGCGACTTAATTTCCAAATATCCACCACATGGTTATACTCACCGCGTTCTCTGGTAACTTCCATATTGTTCAGCAAGCTATAAATTTTCGCATTGCATTTTCTAACAGAACACCTCCACATTACTTCCTACTTTTTCAATTCCTCGGCTTTATAAAATTTACAGTCCTCATATACCAGCACTATATTTCCCCGTTCACTTTCAGATGTAAGCAAACGCTCCATTTCGAAAAAAAATTAAAACAGTTTGGTAAATTAAAACTATGTACAGTATCGGCAAAGATGGTAGAAAACATTTTGGTGTGCAGTTTCCATATGACCGTAATCCAGGTAGAAAATGTTGGTGTGCAGTTCCTATATGACCGAAATCCAGGTAGTAAATGTTGGTGTGCAGTTCCTATATGACCGAAATCCAGGTAGAAAATTTTGGTGTGCAGTTTCCATATGACCGTCATCCAGGTAGAAAATGTTGGTGTGCAGTTCCTATATGACCGAAATCCAGGTAGTAAATGTTGGTGTGCAGTTCCTATATGACCGAAATCCAGGTAGAAAATTTTGGTGTGCAGTTTCCATATGACCGTAATCCAGGTAGAAAATGTTGGTGTGCAGTTCCTATATGACCGAAATCCAGGTAGTAAATGTTGGTGTGCAGTTCCTATATGACCGAAATCCAGGTAGAAAATTTTGGTGTGCAGTTTCCGACGCCTGCAAACTAAAGAGACTATTCCAAGTTGTGCAAATGTGAACATACTTTATAGGAACATAAATTTCCCCGGAAAAATTGAACTGTAATTTTTAGTAATAATAATTTTGTTGAATATTATATTGCGGTAATCCGGGTTGTATTGTAATCATTCCACTTCACAGTTTCTAGTGATTCTAGGACCTAGGTGATCGAGTATTTTACTCTCCAGTTTTCGCGTGCTCAAATGAAACGTTATAACCAAAACCACCGCTTTTGGCGTGTGAAATAAGTGCAGTAAAACCTTGTTAAAAAGTACCCCCTATAAAAAGGAAACCTGCACAAACGAAAAATAAATTTAGGAATGGAATGATTTCCTATGTGAAATAATACTTTAAAAAGGAAAACTGTCTAACTCGAAAACGGATTAATTTTTGGGCACCATTTAGGTAAAAAAAACCTGACTAAAACGGATAATTTTAAGCGTAACTGTTGCTAAATTCTTTCAAACCATTTTTAATTTTGCGATAATACTGTACGAAGCTTGACATAATTTTTTTGTGACTGTACTTGCAACGAACTGGAAGACTTTCGCTATTCTTTGTCAGGCGTTGGGGGTGAAGCTTCTGTAATCATATCACTATTCTGTGCTTATTGCCAAGGACCAGGGCAGATTACTCACCTCTTTTACCGTTACTTCTTCCAACTCTCTTGCATTTTCTTTCATTTATTCTCAGCTTTTGTGCTAACAATCCAACACAGTGATAAAGGACAGTGCGAGTAGAATAAAACTGTGAATAATTGTAATGTAGTGTCAATTTAGTTTCACACTTCCGTTTATTTATTCTGAGTTTTGTGTTAATATGTCAATACAGCGTTAACCTTTTCCCTTACTATATATTTTACCAGTTTTGTGAAAAAATTGTCATATTTTTTATTTTCGTAAAGAGCTCATTTAATATTGCAGAATCACTGTACATCACTAATTTTCTTACATACCTAAAAATTACTATGAAATAGTCATATATTCATACCTGAATTATTATCCCGAGTTATCTCGTGCACCTTGATTCCAGCTCTGGTAATTGTCCCACTTTGATTTTCTCCTGAACTATTTACCAACTTATGTTTTTTTATGGATTAATTTATGAGGTACAATACCAGTGCTGTTATTAAGGCGTTAAACGTTGCTTGTCGTGTGATAGACTCGAAAGCAGGGTATTACGCACAGCGGCATATTGCATTCCGGACAGTAGTATCTGCTCTCCTATATGAGAGCGTTTTGTGAAGAATGGTGTAGCAGTCATTGAATATTAATTTGTACCAGTACATCTGTTCTTCAGGTTTGTGAATAATGTTCTGCAGTATCACTATGCCCAAAAGTACACGTATCTCAGAGTCTGTAGTAGGCCGCCACGAATTATTTTCAGCTTTCTGTGAAAACTTATTAGCATGCCGAATCTTCTCCTCGAATATAATGTTGATGTGGTCATTAATAAAGAATAATTAAAAAAATTAAGAATTATCGTTGTCAGAAACAATGTTAAAATTTCGGGGATTGGGGACCTCGGAGGTGCAGAAGAAATGGTGCCAGATGTCTTCTATTCAAACCACTGTCGAAAAGACGCGACATCAACTGATCTGAATTTGTTTGTTGGTCTATAACTTCGTCTTCTGACACCGATGTTTCATTTCCTAAACTTCTACAGGAATATATTCCTGATCAAAAGTTTTGGAATCACTAACTTGATCTATCTTTACACAAAACAGCAGAAAAAACACTAAACACAAACAGAAAACGCCAAAACTATCATCTACTCACTACTGTGTGTGAAAGCTATATGAGCATAGAATTCCACTCGCAAGGAAGAAGTACAAAAAACACCAGTAGGTATAGAAATATCACTAACTTCTTGTAGCCAACTAGTGAGGAAAATGTTAATGAAGGAATGGAAACGTATATATTCGGGATATAATCCTTAGCAGCGAAAATGGGACTCAAACGAGTTAACTCGGGTTAATAAATTTTTACACAAGTTAGCAACCCGAGTTAACTCGGGCTAATCAGGGAAGTGGTTAAATAACAGTGCGAATAAAGTAAAACTGTGCGATTTAAAAAAAAGCCTAGATGACCAGTTCTATCATGGAAGAGTGGCTTCATAATTTTAATGGAGCAATGAAACGTCAAGGTCGCAAGGTCATACTGTTTTTAGGCATTGCTACCTGCCATCCAAGGATTAATTTGTCTAAAGCGAAGATAATCTATTTTCCATCAAATAAAACTTCAGTTACACAACCGGTGGATGACGGCGCAATTTACACTCTGAATTGATGCAGGACGCGAAGGAAAACCTACAACGTTCCCATCAAAAAACGTCGCGGCAATGCACTTTAAAAGAAATGTAGTGACCAAGAAACTAGGGCAGAGAGAGAGAGGGAGAGGGAGAGGGGGAGAGGGAGAGGGAGAGAGGGAGAGAGAGAGAGGGGGGCTGCAATTACGTAAGTTAATAATTATGAAAATAAAATTCACTTTGCATGTACTGTAGTAACTTTTATTTCAGATTATTCCTTCATTGTGTTCTTTCTACAGCGAGCATATTGCAGTAGTCTATCCTTAGTTTTGCCAAAACTCAACTCTTTATGAAACGAAAACCTGTGAAAACGGGAAAAAATATGGAACGATCGCGTTTCGTTTTAGGGAGGTTTTACTGTAATGGGAAATTTAAGAACGAGTATTTTATATTTTCTACAGTCTGTGGGCGAGAAACCTGACAACAGTGACTGGCAGATTGCTGACGTGACTTGTGTTTAGAAGTTGGTACCACTCTCAGAACAAGTGGCAACAGATGCCACAGACTGGACTCCGTACTCAAGGACACACCCCAGAAAGGCAAAGTGCGAATATCTTGCCTTTGCGCAGTCAGTAGGCAATAATACTGACAACTGTGATAGCCAGATTGCTAGCGCTGTCTATAGTGGTCGCGTGGATAACATTGTGATCCATATTTTAAGTTATATTTACATATTTTCTAATTTTTTAACTCTTTATGATTAAGTGTTAGTGATTACACATTACCCCATCCCTGGAAGCAATAGGTTGGCTTAAACTAGATAAGGAAAGAAATTTACATTCACTTCTCTTTCTCTTCGAAATCTTGAACTCTTCTATTCCTTCGTACCTGTCGTCTCGCTTCACTTGCATTTCTTCCCACCATAATCTGAACACACGCTCTCGTCATGAAACAATACTAACAATACCATCCCATCGCACCTCCTCATACTCATCCTCTATCACAATAGCCCTGCCAAGACTCTGGAATTCGCTACCTGCTAGCATCAGGGACTTTCGAAATAAAATTGAATTCAAACCCAAAGTTACTAGGCACTTGCTCAATAATTGATTTCTTGTAAATAGTTTCTTTAATCTATCACAAAATATTTCAATATCCAGTAATTTAATCGCTATACAATTTTGTTATTCTAGGTTTAATTTGTAATTCAGTAAATATAAAATATTCTTTGTTTTGCTATGACTATTACACTCTTACTACGTCATACTACTTTTGAACAATATAACGGTACGAAAGGACGTATTTCAACCAATCTTGGCTGCTTATCGCATAATTTTATCGCGTCCCTAGCATTTGTTTCTTTGTTTGCCAACATTTGAAACTGCGCTGGTCTGGACGTCAATATATATATATATATATATATATATATATATATATATATATATATATATATATATATAATTACAAACCACTCCAGTCGATGCACAGCAGTTTCAAATATGACTCGCATTGGCATTCAAGAACAAGAATTAATAAAAATCACTGATCATACCTATGCATCTTCTGAGATCCGATTTACAAATAAATGAAGAGCACCATTCGGAAATCCTGAATAAGTTGAATACATCATGTAGGCCTAAATCAACGAGTTCCACTTCTATTACGCACACGTTCAATATAACGTCAATTGAACCACCAATCACATTCAAATTTGAAAATTTTACATTCAATAATTATTCCTTTTAAAATTATTCATTCGGAAATCCTGAATAAGTTGAATACACCATGTAGGCCTAAATCAACGAGTTCCACTTCTATTACGCACACGTCCAATATAACATCAATTGAACCACCAACCACATTCAAATTTGAAAATTGTACATTCAGTAATTATTCCTTTTAAAATTATTCATGTTTATTTTTTATGTCATCGTCGTTAATTAAAACTTTTCTAACACTTGTGTACAGTATATTAGTTAGGTTATGTTATAGCTTCTGCTATATGATATTATGGATAGTCACGTATCAGAGATTGTTTAATATTAAGATTTATTGAAAATCATCTGTCAAGTGACGTTGATTACTGGGATTCGGATAATTGAAGTGGAATGCAACTGGTTTAATAATAAAAATGAAACTGAATCAACAAAGCCTTCTTGACTAGTAACATTGCCATCGTGTATACGTGTAGATCGAGAACTTCTCGACGAGATGGCATTGCTCACTACTGCCATCTAGCACGCATTTAGCGTAATATTTGTAAAGTTGAGATGGTACAATAATACATTTGAAGACAGTTGTATTTTCGTAAGTCAATTAATATTTTATTGTATTGGAGTACTTCGTTACTTCTAATCTTTATATACTTTCTTCTAATCGTGTAATAGTGAATTAAATCCCACTCGAGTTTTGATTTTCTCTAGATAAATCAAAACGTCTAGTGAGATTACTGTTGATAAATTATCTAGCTTTAATCAGCCAGGTAATTTTTTCGTACTTTGATTTTATTGTAATTGTAATTGTAAATTTAATACTAATTGTAATGTTATTTGTAATTGTAATTGTAAATTGAATACTAATTGTAATTTTATTGTTCATATTATAGTTGGAATCTCCTGGTAGAGGGGCAGAGAAGGCCTGACGACCTTATCTCTACTAGGTTAAATAAATAAATACTAAATACTAATTAACAAAGTCTAATTATATTCATTTTGTAACATCACAAAACAATTATCTGTCAATTACGTATTGAAATATTAAATACTGTAAAACCAAATTTAGACACTGGAGAATGTTTAAACGGAGCACAATCGTGATCCGAGAATGCACCAGCTTAATTACACGCCAAAAAACACTGGCTCTATACTTACTAATTACAACGATAAACTGAAAATGTAGAGAAAGAGATACGAATGAAATGTTCCCAGAGAACTAACACGATAAGTGCTGTCATTATTTTTATCAACAGTAATCTCACTAGACGTTTTGATTTATCTAGAGAAAATTAAAAGTCGAGTGGGATTTAATTGACTATTACACGATTAGAAGAAAGTATATAAAGATTAGAAGTAACTAAGTACTCCAATACAATAAAATATTAATTGACTTACGAAAATACAACTGTCTTCAAATGTATTATTGTACCATCTCAACATTACAAATATTACGCTAGATGGCAGTAGTGAGCAATTCCTTCTCGTCGAGAAGTTCTCGATCTATTATACCAAATTATACACGATGGCAATGTTACTAGTCAAGAAGGCTTTGTTGATTCAGTTTCATTTTTATTAAAATGCAACATTCCACTTCAATTATCCGAATCCCAGTAATCAACGTCACTTGACAGATGATTTTCAATAAATCTTAATATTAAACAATCTCCGATACGTGACTATCCATAATATCATATAGCAGAAGCTATAACATAACCTAACTAATATAGGGTAAACCACCCAGTTATTGGCACCTTAAGGACATTGGATGAGGAAATCTTAAATTTCTATGAAAATACTCTTTACTGGAACTTAGAAAAACTCTCATAAATAGAGTAAAGATTGACAAATGCAATGGTAATATCAAATAATATTTTATTTCACAATTAATGCAACAATGTCTTGTTAAATATTTAGGATCAAATATGCCAGTTATTGGCACCCTTTTGCCAGTACTTGTCACCTTTTTTTCTAGTTATTGGCACCCTCTGTAAAAAGGTTGTATTTTAATTTATAAGTGTAATTTCTTAGATATATTCCTACTAAAGTACATTATATTAATATGATATGTAATAATAATGAAATTATTGAAATTGTAAGGCTATTATTGAAATGAAGTTTCAGCTACTCTGGGTCAGATACTCTCATTCCCAGAAACATTATTACTCTCTGTAACTGGCAATGAAATAGATCTTCTGAAATATGTTTTCTGTGATGATCCGGTATGTATCGACTATGATATAGTTTCTTGCATGTATTGTATTCATAGTCCTTTTTGGTTAAAGAAACAGCCCTTGTGCATTTGAAAAATATCCGAATAATTCGTTCCTCTTGCCTGCTTGTAGATGGCTGAGAGAATACTGTGTGTACCCTATGTGTTTTGTGGTGCCCTTTCCTAATCTTTTGTTCACTTTTGAAATTTTTCGGTTTCTGCTGATTTTTTCAAGCTTTTTCTTTTCTCTTTCCAGTTTACGATTCTCTTTTTGTTTCAAAGCATCTTCCTTTCGTTTCTCCTTCTGGTCATGCAGTTCTCTCCATTTCCCAGATGTTAGTACAATTGGTACTCTCTTTATCTTCTTCTTTCCCTTTCGTTTTAGTGTTTCCGGCTACAATAATATTTCACACATGTTTTCTTTAGTGATCACTGATTAACAGATTAATTTATAATCTCATTTTGTTTCTCCTCAATGTGGGAGGTAGAATTGAGCTGAGGAACAGTTTCATTTACACATTGTTGATCGTGATTCATTTCGTCATTCACAAGGGTGGAAGTTCTATTATCATAAGCTTGGTCCTCAGGACTATTTACTGTTACAGGCCAGTCATCACACATGATAGAACACGTTAGAGCAGTGAACCATCCTCTTAGTTCTTCTTGACTCACGCATGCACTTGCCTCAGTGACACCTTCAGGAGTCCTGATGAAAACTACAGGGTGCCTCTTTAAGAAGGAGTTGTATCATTTGTTCCCAGGAGTATTGTCCTTAAAAGGATTTGGGCGATCGTTTTCTTGAAATTCATTCACACAGATCTGAAGATCTTTACGCTTTGGAAATTCCTTATGGCACATTCGAAGTTGCACCTAGGAAGACAGGAATGAATAGAAATATATTTTTGTAAATGTCCTTTTTAAAATTCTAAAAATTTAGCACGAAGAAAATAATGATCAGAAACTAAATCCGAATGCTTTAATTAAAAATTTTCACAAATCCACAATATCAAAGACCTCGATGACAATTTATATAGGCCCAATTGCATTGATAACTCACCTATCGAGAGTGATTTCCTCTTCACTGTTAAGAACAGGAATTCGACAACAAGATGTTTTCTTAACGTGTTGATATATCGAAATTTAAAAGTATATCTAGGTACACCAAATCTTTTTTGTTGCAGCTTTAAATGACAGCCCATGCTTTATAGCTCGCAGTGCTTCTTTTAAAGTCTCCTCACTGTACCTATGTCTTTTTGTGTGGTGCCATGTTGTCCAATGTGCGATTTTATTTTCACATTAGAAACTAGCAGTAGGCTATTACTCAGTCTATGAATATAAAAAATTTAGGTAAACATGGGTCTACCACCAGTTGTTGGCACAAAGTTTTCCAGTTATTGGCACCAGTGCGAATCATTGGATAGAGAAGTTGTTTTTTAAAAATAGAGCTATTATTAGCATCCATAAGAAATTCAGGACTAATTTGAGAATATTTGGTCTAAAAACAACGATTTCACTCATAACCTCAGTTATTGGCACTACATGCCAACAACTGGAAAATGCGAGTTTCGACACACCATTTATTGGCACCCCCTTCTCGAACATAAAATTGCAAGTTACACAAGCCACAGTATATCATACTTCTTAGGAGGCTAAACTCAAGTTATGCACCTATCCGGACAAATTTGAAAAAATATTACAGTAATAGTTATTAGGGTACAAAGAATTCTCTGCTCTTAACTTATCGCTAAGAAATCACCGGAATAGAAGAGATATTTCTCAACACATCCATCTGCAAGTGATATCTGCCAAACAATGAGAAAGATATTTTTAAATTAAATTGCAGAAGAACAATGAAGGAACTGGCTAACGAAATTCGTAAGACATAGGTGTACAAATTAGTGCATTTCCTTAATAACGAAGCTTTAAATAAGGGGTGCCAACTACTGATGGGGTGCCAACAATAGGACAGTTTACCCTATTGTACACAAGTGTTAGAAAAGTTTTAATTAACGACGATGACATAAAAAATAAACGTGAATAATTTTAAAAGGAATAATTATTGAATGTACAATTTTCAAATTTGAATGTGGTTGATGGTTCAATTGATGTTATATTGGACGTGTGCGTAATAGAAGTGGAACTCGTTGATTTAGGCCTACATGGTTTATTCAACTTATTCAGGATTTCCGAATGGTGCTCTTAATTTATTTGTAAATCGGATTTCAGAAGATGCATAGGTATGATCAGTGATTTTTATTAATTTTTATTCTTGAATGCCAATGCGAGTCATATTTGAAACTGCTGTGCATCGACTGGAGTGGTTTGTAATTTTATATATATATATTTTTTTTTTTGACGTCCAGACGAGCGCATTTTCAAATGTTGGCAAACAAAGAAACAAATGCTAGGGACGCGATAAAATTAAACAAATGCTAGGGACGCGATAAAATTGTGCGATAAGCAGCCATGATTGGTTGAAATACGTCCTTTCGTACCGTTTTATTGGTCAAAAGTAGTATGACGTGGTAAGAGTGTAATAGTCATTAATAAAAATATATAGTACCGGATCATTATTGTCATCCACATGACCATTGCAAATGTTGATATATTCCTAACTAGACCTGCAGATGAAGTACTTTTTTGAAGAAGATTAGCACGACTTTGGACTGGAAGTAAATCTGAGGGCCAACGTTTTAAATTTACGGCACGAAAATAACTCCATTTGAGGGATCAGTAAAAAATTTAAAATCTACCGTTCACATAATTACTCACGTAATTATATTAGCTATATAAATTAAATTATCTCTAATATTTATTGTTTTAATAATCAAGGCCCCATTGTTATTCTTGGAAATATTGTGTGTCAGTTAATAGAACCGATCAAACAGGCAGTACCTTAATTTTTATAATTAAAAACTGCGCCAATATTATTGATATTTTAATAAAACCGATTAAACAGGTACTGATTGCTTAATTTTGATAATTGAAAAATGCGACACTCACATTGATCTCTTAATAAATTACTGCCAAGTATATCCATGTAGGATTAATTAACACAGATGTTACAACGCACTCTGGTAAAAGTGTTTCAGATTTCCAAGTCTATATTACAGTACGATTATTTAGTCATGACAGTCGCCGGAGATGTGCGCCTGGGTCAGGCGAGTCTATTTAGTTACGCCAAGGGGTGTTTGGATTAGTCACTCGCTTGCCTTCGGAGCGATCGGATATCATGCGTGCGGCATAGCTGTACGTTTCTAGTACAGTTAAGCTGTACTGCACTCCTTTATTTATTCTTTTTATTATCCAATTTAATAAACCCTATTTCACCCTTAGGTATATTAGGGTTATAGTTGCATCAAAATACATATTTTATAACCAATAAACAATAGTAAAATTATAATATAAAATTGTGGTCACAGTTACAATTCACATGAATTATGTAGAAGAATGCACCTTAATGAAAGAATGGATCCTGTTAAAGATTAATGAAATGTTTGAGGAATAAGCAATGCACAAGATATACAAGAATGTCTAACCGTTTCAGAGTAAATACACGACCTTAAAAAGATAATTAATAGTACATTAATATAACAAAGTTTGTCTTTCACTTTCAAATTAATACTTAAGTCATGAACAATGGAACAGTTAAGAGTAATAAAAGGATATTACAAGCAATGATTTACGGTTACAAGTTACATACGTGATTCAGGAACAAGTACAATAATTAAAATAATAACACAAGTAATGACTTATAACTAACGAATAACGAAATTCTTGAAGGGCAATATATAATAGTTGGGGGCAATACAAAATATTTAAAAACAAATGTATACTGCATTCCTTTACCGATCGCTCGCCATTATCTCTACTCCGGAGCTCTTCCCACTACTCCTATTGCTTCCTCTCTTTCGCGTCGCTGAACTGTAAGGACTAAATAATCGGTCTGTACAATAGGTAATTTATTTTAGTTTGTAGCGTCTTGTTATGGTGACAAAATTCGACTCCCAATTCATGTTCTTTACTAATTGTAAGTTCAATTTCAGATGACAAGAAAATAAGACTGCACGTCACCTCGCTGATGGTTCAGTCGACATGGATCTCAGAGATAGTTGATGGGTTTATGCAGTAATAATGATTGAAAGTGGCTTCTCTCTCGTCACTATCAACGTGGTCTATATTTCAGTCTTTCCCTTATAAATACTCCGAAGTCCCTTAAAGGGGACAGTACAAATGAAGCGAGGCAGATGTCCTGCAGACTAGAGCTCATATACACTTTATTTCCATCAGCCCAAGTCTCCATACAAGAACAAGCCTTCCAGTACTCTCACTCCTCTACTCCCATTGTCCATTGAATTGGCTCGTCTTCGCTTGGCTTTTCGAGAGATTGACTCTGAACGAAGCTTTGACGTGGCGCGTCCTACAGATTATGTCTCAGAAGGAATGTAAAATACTTCAGGATAATGTAGTTTGGGTTAGCCTATGTCTAATTAACACAATATACAGAGACATAATTTTATTTTTACTTCAATTTTTATTGTACCTGAGTTTTTGAATGTATTTCACTCCCACCCCTTCTACTAATGAAGTTCAACCGTCCTCCACACAGATCCAAGAACGCATATACAGTCATAGTAGCCTTACGGTCATAGTAAACAGTACGTTCCAAAAATATGTTCGCGTTTTCCAATGACGAAAGAGCTTTCAATATTGCATCATTTTCCATTTGCCTACGTCGCATCCCTGTTTCCCCCACCTGCTTCTATTCGCCTCTCTGTAAATGCTAGTGGCTGGGCTGTCTTAGCTGTTTTCTGAGAACATTAATTTCTGTTAGGAATTGGACATCTACACAATATTATACCCATACAGTTGTTTAAAATAATTTAAATAAAGGGGTCTCGTTAAGTAATTAACTGTCACGTGATTTCCTCCCTTTCTACGACGCTGCAACGTAACCACTTGGACGGACAATAGATAGCATATCTTAGAAATTTTATCTTTTCGGATCGGGCAGAAGTGAAGATTGAATTTACAGTGCGTAAAGTACTCTTTTATAAAGTAGGTACAGAATTATTTCAACATGAGTTACTAGTACAAAAGACGAAACTGGTAATTGTAATTACGTACAATAGTCTATAGTGCGATAATATGCACATTAGAACTGAAGCCTGTATCGAAATGAACGGCCACCATTTTCAAAAAATGTGTTTAAATATCCATATTATGATTATTTTTCAATTTAACTTCATTCTCTATAGTGTACGCTAATGTGCTGTAGACAGTATAATATATACTGCATAATGAATACGTCCGCATGGACAGCTCACTTCGTGAGTAAAAACACTCATTCTTAATACTGTACTGTATTTTGATTAAACAAAAACCTAATGAAAATTGTCAAACTCAAAATCGCGATATTTCCTAGTTCACGTAAATGGATGAACTAATTTTCTTCCTTCCTATACCTAGTAAAGTGATTTGTTTGTATTTTACGCCAGTATCATCGAAATCCAGTCGTGGAAGGGGGTATCAAAGGGTGTTTCCGGTTCTTAATAGTTGATCCAAAGGTATAGCCAGGTTCATATTAGAAATGTTAGTAAAAATAAGATGATGTCCCTGTACCTATATCTATTCTGATTCTGTAGGATCAAAAAATTAATCCCTACTTAGATTATATAAAGACCGATTATTTATTCCTGACAGCTCAGCAACGCGAAAGAGGGGAAGTAATAGCAGTAGTGGGGAGAGCTCCGGAGTAGAGATAAGGGCGAGCGGTCGGTAAAGGAATGCAGTACAGCTTAATTGTACTGGAAACACACAGCTCTACCGTACGCATGACATGCGATTGCTCCGATGGCAAGCGAGTAATTAACCCAAACATCCCTTGGCGTAACTAAATGGACTCGCCTGACCCAGGCGCACATCTCCGGCGACTGTCAGGACTAAATAATCGTACTGTACCTATGTCTGAAATGTAACCGTAGAGAAGTTATTCATCTGCGAACTTCTAAATGGAGAGAGGCATTATAGACTTATTTTTACGTTTTAGAACATAGTGATATGATACACTATTGAAAATGCTGCAACTTATGTTGTTCCGTTAAGTTTATTTCATGATTAAATAATACACACTCAGTAACAAAATGAAAAATTACACAAGAGAAATTACTAAGGTTGCTCTTATGGATTCCATGAATAAATAAATAAATAAATAAATAAATAAATAAATAAATAAATAAATAAATAAATAAATAAATAAATAAATAAATATATATATATATATATAAATAAATATCAGGTACCGGTACCGGTTCTCTTTCCGACCTCAGTGAAACACTTGATAGCTCGCCAATTTCAGAACACGAAAAAACACACAGCTAGATGGACCCCTTCCATTGGGAAAACGTCGTCTGTATTCCTCAACAGCAGCCAATGCATTGCAATCACAAAATCCATAAACAAAAGCACGTCTGCATATTTACTATGCTAATAAACTAAATATAAAGTGAACGTGTATTCAGTTGTGTGTTGCGGTGCCCAGCTACTGTCGTATGCAAAATATCTGGCGTAACACGTCAAGTATAGTACACGGAAACTCAAGACGTTCCAGTATTCCTCCCCTTAATTTCTCCCCAACCGATACGACTTCTAACAAAGGTATATCAGGTTAAACCGATGTAAGTTACATTATCCTGAAGTATTTTCCATTCCTCCTGGGATACCCGACATTTGTGACGATTTTCCAAGTTCAACACGTGACTGAGATGGCATTACTGATTTTGATGCTGACACATAGGTCATCCTCCATCCGCTCCAACAGAACCAGACCCCATCATCAAAAAATCTCCGGCACTCGGAGCCTCAAGTCTTAACATCATGAAGCCATACCCCCACGCTGTCACCCCAGCCTTTCCCTTTTCACTATTGCAGATAATAGATGAAACGAAGGGGAGGGAGTTGTTGTTTTTAATTGATTTTACGACGCTTTATGAACTGTGATGGTTATCTAGCGTCTGAGTTAAATGAAGGTCACAATGTCAGCGAAATGAGTCCAGAGTCCAGCGTCGAAAGTTACCCAGCTTTTCTTTTAATGGGTTGAGGGAAAACCCCGGAAGAAAACCTCAATCAGGTAGACTAACTTGTCCCAACCAGATTTAGAACCCGGACTGGCTCGTTCCATAGTCAGACATACTAAACATTGCTCCACACTTGTGGACTTAGTGTGTTGGTGGAATGATACAGGGAAATGAGGGACTCCGACGAAATCCCTCTGCAATGTTTGTTTTATCCACTACAAATTCCATTACGACCTAACCGGGGCTCGAGCTCGAATAGCCTGAATGGAAACCAGAGCCCTAGCGCTCGAGCCAGAAGTGGCAGTGTTCAATGTACTGACAAATCGTTCATGCCCTCTGCTGTTAGAAACGTCGTGAAATAGATAGTTACATACAGGGTGATTCACAAGGATTTACCGTCACTTACGGAGCTTATTTCCGAAGATATTCTCAGCGAAAAGTGTCGTATAAACATCATATACTCACCCAGTTTCTGACAAACCACGTATGCTTCAAATCATACCTGCACAGAATTAACAAATCACCGTCTCCATTATGCCGCTGCCCCGAGAAAACTCCTCAGACAGCAATACATTTACTGACGGAATGCACACACTTTTCAACAGACCGGCCTTCAATACTGTCGAAGTAAAATCTGCACCAGATTATGAGGACACACATAAACACAGTAAGAGTGACAAGTTTCAACAACAACATCTACTGTTCACTTCAAGAATAGCATCCGAAATATAAGTGTATATCAGTGTAAATATCCTGTGTATAACATTGTAAATATCCTGCGATATGCCTATGGCAAAACACAGGTTGTATACTCTAAGCAAACATATAAAAAAAGACATGTGTCCTAATCTCAATATTTTCAGAGTTACACTAATTTGAAATTTAGTAAAATATAATTTTTCTTTAGTTCTAAGGGTGAAAAAATATTACAAATAGAGAATGAACTATTCAGAACTGTCATTTCTTTAATTGGCTAGTTTTCTGAAGCTAAAAATATATTGTTAATTGCTTTGTAAGTACAAATTTTGTTTTTTTAATTTTTAACTAAAAATCACATCATTCTTATGTACTTATCACAAAAATTGTTACACATCATACGACTTAGGAACTTGATTTTTTACAGTTTAATAATGCATCCTAATGTACAGCTTTAAAGAATTTACAAGAGTGGAGTGATTTGTAACAAAGACTCTAAATAGCTCGAACCGATTATGTTGGCTTACTATCAGCGTTAAAATTGTTTCATAACCGTTGCGTACACTGCAACAAGTCTAAATGAACAGGAAAATTAACAATTTAGACATGAGGACTTCGCTAGAAGTCCTTGATTTGGGAGCTCCAAGCCCTATTGACGACTTTCATCACTTTGGTCCTCGCCGTTCTATTGAAGGAAATAGGATTCTTAAGGAAAAGTGCTTAAATGTGGATGTAAATGTGCAATGTGATTAAGAAGTCCCTCCGCAGCTCTATTAGTTCTAGTACCCCTAGAATACAGCCCTGTAGAAAGTTGGCACTCCCCCAGTCATTCTGGTTTGACAACCTCACACCTCCAGTCCATCATATGCTTAGCGGCCAGTGCTGCCACTTGAATTCTCTACCAAACACACTTTAATTCTCTGCCTAGTGGATTCTCGGCTATACAAGCACTGCGGAGAGACTTCTCGATCGCACTCTAGTATAGGCTAGTAGTATTTACACGATATCTTACGAATTCTTAAACAAATAAAAACAAACAACTGCGTAGAACATTTTCAATACAACGTGGAATAGGGCAAAAGATACTAATTTTTGCCGTAAATTTATGGAGGAATTTCGATTCAAGGCAAAAATGCATTATTTAAATGTAGCGCTACAAAAATATTGATGATGTATAAAAAGCAAGAGATCGTCTCCTATGCAGTACGCTACTTTATTACAATGACAGACGGTGTGTATTGATCACAGGTTTTGTAAGTTATTTTAATACACATGCCATCAAGGCGGGGATTGATATATGTCAAATAAAAACAAGGAGCGAGCTCATTTAATGCGAGTAATTAATAAATGAGATGTCACAATGCGGCAACGCCATTTGCGTTCGTGCTAAAGTGATACAAGTTACGTTATTTCGTTATTTCATATGTGTAATTTATTTCTCGTTGAAAGGAAATACATCATTGCTGCCAACACACTATGTGAATTACAATTTCCTCGAAACCCAAATTCCAACCAAAAAATTCAGCGTTGCTCCACTTTCTCTTTGAATGCCTAATCGGGCATGAATGCTTGTCCGTTCTTCGCTGTGAGTAACGGCTAGCACGTCTGACCGTGAAAAGAGCGGGCCTGGTTCAAATCCTGGTTGAGACAAGTTACCTGGATGAGATTCTTTCCGGGGTTTTCGTTCAACTAATTGAAGGAGAATTGCTGGGTAACTTTCGGCGTTGGACCTCGGATTCATTTCGCCTTCATTAATTCACATATCATCATCATCCATACCGAGGCCGGGTTCAGTTCACGGTGCGACGTGCTGCAAAAGAAATGCTGATACGAAATTATATCGTTTTCCGAGGACTTTAGCAAACATGGCGAGGTGGAAAGCTATTTTTCTGAGATTAGTTTTTTTTTAAACATGTAAATAATACTTTTATAACAGGTTCACGTTATTATTGAATATGAATTGATTTTACAAATATGTCAACAGTGAATTCAAAGCACAACTATAAACACTGTATAACAGAATTTTTTATGGAGAAAGCCCCCCGGTTATTTGGCATAAGGCTCTAGTAATGCCACTTTTTAAAAAAGGAGATAGGAATGACTGAAAATTACACAGGTATTAGTCTTCTAAATTCAGGATATAAAATTTATTACACAAAACTTTTAAAATAAGGACTATAAAGATTTTATGAAACCAAATTAATAGAAAAACAAAATGGATTTCGGAAAGGTAGATCATGTGCTAAAGGGTATTTTACTCTACAAATGGTAATAGAAAAACAAAGAAAGTTTAATAAAGATACACATTTGGCTTCTATCGATTTTAAAAAGGCTTTTGATATAGTTAACAGAAAAAAAGTTATTGAAATTCTCAAAGATCATGTTCCAAAGCAATTAATAAATGTAACCTATAATTTAAATTATTCTTATACATTTATTTTATAACATTAATAAGAATACTACACGAAAATAGTGGAACTGCAGTTTATATGGTATTCCACAGCCTTTCTTATTATCCATGGATGCTGTCATTGTTACAATCGATATATACGACCAGTTACGTTTCATATTGTATCAAAAAATTCATCAATTTTATTATAAATATAAAATTTATATTATAAATGCAGATACAGAACTTAAAATTGAAACATTTGACGACATATTTCTCTTTGAATGGAATTAAAAACTCTTTAGAAAATTCAGACTAGTTCAGATGTGTTTGCATAATTATTCTTGTACCAAGCGAAGTCCTCATAACACGATATTATTTCAAATCGATAGCGACTTCAACTCGGCATTTTTTTGCTGCCCAGTGTACAAGACCGCGGCCGTTCGGATACCCTATCATTCACAGAATAGGAGTGGTAAGCACAATAAGCCTCAGGCTGCAGTGTAAGCTTCGGTATGGCATAGTTGCGCCCCGCGGTCACTTGGGACTCCTAGGCATGGCATAGTTGCGCCCCGAAGGAGTCAGGTAGCAGAATGGACATGGCATAGCTGCACCCCGATGGGCATAGTACACATGAAAGTGATTGTCATAAAATAAATAAATTATCCCTACTTAAAAATATTCTAGTGGTAGCTGCACTGAAATCAGGTAGCATATGATCAATTTTGCTATTTAAAATAACACTTTTTTATCAATCACACAATAAATTAACTGTATATTTTGTTTGTACACCGATATCTTAAATCCTACGGTACAGGGTTTCGTAAATCGAAAGTTAGAACCATTGTGAATTATTAACTCTTTACCCTTTTCACTAAACTTAATATTCATTTTAAATTAACCTCACTATACGCCACAGACGGTGTGAAAATCACTAATAAAATGTCAAGATTGCTAAGGTGCCATATTCCAACGACTCACACATTTGAATATGTCAGTTAACAAAGTACTGCCAACTTCAAGGTGTTCATTTTAACGGTAGGCTATCGATAATGAATATTAAATCGAATAAGAAATCAATAAGGTTGGTTGATTACGAGTCTCGAGTTCCCGTATTGTCTTTTTCTCTACCTATTTCATCGAGGCTCAACTATGCCATGTCCCTTTTCTCTACCTGATGGGAACGGGGCGCAAGTATGCCCACAAAACAGAGACCCTTTTAATCTGCTGCATCTTATCTGACCGTGGGGCGCAACCATGCCCTGCCCGTAAGCTTTCGGGTCCCTCCTCCGTAAAAGTGGAAAACAAAAAATGCTTGTCCGCTGTTAATGTATTGCCCTGTGTCTTAAGCTCTGTACTGAGGAAGTAAATTGTAAAATGTGGGTACAGCATTGACGAATAGCAGAAATAGAAATGGACAGGAGGCAAGAGGCCTTCATCACAAGGAAGAAAATTTGGTGGATTTTGTACCAGTATTTTTAGTCCACGTCACGCCTGTTGTTGGTATTTGGATACCGCCTGTATCTCACAACAAAGCGGTCCGAGGTTCGATTCCCGGCATGGGGAAAGGTGAAAGAAGGTTATCTTCCGTGCAAGGAACTGAGTGTTCGTCCGTTAATATTGTGATTGTCCTGGGATATCTCAGCTACGGCCCAGCGTCATGCCGGTTCCATGACCTATGAGACCCGTATTTGTTTGATATCTAGTGTGCGATCAAATTAATCTCCCTTCCCCACCCCCCCCCGTGGTAATTCGGATAAAAGCGGAGGTTAAGTAGACCTACAATAAAAAAAAGCTTATAATCCACCATCCGTTAACATTATTTTTAGTTTATCGTCGCTGATCATCTGTGGATTCCAATAGGACTGTTTCAATTCTACTGTTATCCCCAAAATACATATAATTTGAACTGGTAATGGAAATTACGGGAAAACGGGTCAACGGATTTTAATAAATGGTCCCTCGTTTTGAAGCTTGGAACCCAAAGGTTTAAAAAAAAAATAGTAGTTTTCAGTGAAGTTTCCATTTTCCTACATCATTTTCCTATTTTCCAAAATCCATCTGTCATCAGTTTTGAGAAATAATGGCTTTTCAGGGAAATAATGGCTTTTCAGAATGAAACAAAACACAAACACACTACAATAAACAATATCACACGAAGGTTACGACCTGCAGGATTGCTGACATATCTATAATTCAGATGGCTCAGATTCTCTGATATAATGCCAATTTATCGATCTTCATTTGTGTAATTTTTTCAGAACGTTTCTGTAATATTGGTTATTAAAAACTTCAAGACTTACTAAAAAGAATTTACAGGTCAGATTCTCTGGTGTGTAATTTCCTGAGTACAGCTGTCTGTGTATTGGATATTAAAAACTACAAACGTAAGAATGTTTGATGACATCATTACCATTAAAAGTGAAATATTATTACAGTGATTGCCATGATGTAACTATTTGTCACTAATTATACAGATTAATGCTTTATTAATATGAAAGTGAAACCTTTTGGGGTTATATAAGCATGCGTAGAGAATATCTGAAGTTAGATCTTCATTTCTATAATATATTTACTGCGGAATGGCTATATAGTAGTCTATACAAAACTTACGTAAGATAACAATATTGTTATTAAAAATGAAATACTTTTATAGTTATTAACCCTTTCCAGCATAGTGGTTATTCAGAAGAACCACAGTTTTCTTTCTTTCTAAATTTTATGGCACAGATATTCCACCAAAGAACCACCTCTTGAGTATACATAGAGGTGCCATCTGTGTTTTGAAATTGTTGCAGAGTTAAAATGTTGAAAAAAAAAATGATTGAAGCTTTGGTAAGATCCATGATATGAAAAAAAATAATAATTTGTGCTTCAAAGGGTTAATCAAGTGGTATGGGTCTTTTCCATATATTTAATGGCGGTGTGGTGTAGATATTTAAAGCTGAAAGTTAGAATTTATGAAACAGTTACGCTATCGGTTGTTCTTTATGGTTGTGAAACTTGGACTCTCACTTTGAGAGAGGAAGAGAGATTAAGGGAGTTCGAAAATAAGATGCTTAGGGAAATATTTGAGGCTAAGAGGGATGAAGTTAATGGAGAAAGTTACAAAAGGCAGAATTACCGCATTGTATTCTTCACCTAACATAATTAGAAACATTAAATCCAGACGTTTGAGATGGCAACTCATATAACACGTATGGGTTAATCTAGAAATGGATGCAGAGTGTTAGTTGGAAGACCTGAAGGGAAAAGACCTCGAGGGAGGCAGACATAGATGGGAGGATAATATTAAAATGGATTTGAGAGAGGTGGAATGTGATGGTAGAGACTGGATTAATCTTGCTCAGGATAGAGACCGATAGTGGGCATATGTGAGGGCGGCAATGAACCTCCGGGTCCCTTAAAAACCATTTGTAAGCAAGTGATATATATATATATATATATATATATATATATATATGTGTGTGTGTGTGTGTGTGTGTGTGTGTGTGTATATATGTGTGATTCTCTTCAGTATTGTCTGAAGGAAGCGCAAAAATTATAATGCCTAAGAAGAGACCAAAGGTAGGTCTATTACTGATAATATAAGAGACCTACAAAATGTTGTAGTGTCCCGATCACTTTAGCAAGATCTCTTAGCAGGATAAAATGATTCTTCCCTCTACATTTCAAGATAGTTCACGAAACATGCAGCACTATACCAAGACGCTATAATCTTTTCGCTGTAAGAAAAATCCTAATATAAACAATAGCACGTCACCGAAGTGAGGCTTCATTGGCCGCTGTTTGGCGCCATAGACACTCTACATGTTCTCGCCTACTGTTGTACATTCTGTTTCATGTGAACATTTCCCGTTACTCGTCAAGTAGGCCTAACCTCACTATTATGCATTCATTTGCTTAGGAAACATTTAATTTATAATTACTGTAACTCACTTAACTTATTATATACATTTAAGGCTGTTGGTTTTTCTCCGTTTTTGGGAGGGTTTACACTCTTATGTTCAATAACCACACACACCGAAGATGCAGAAGTCATACTTCAGTACCACGTGCTTACGTGAACAACTAGGAGCTCAAGTGACGCCAGCTTGTTACAAGAACAGACTACCTTGGTATTACTGTTGGTATTCATCCGCGTTCATAGTATATACGAAAATATAAAAGTAGCCTTTCTTTTACGTAACGTTTTAGATGAGTGAAGTTATGTATTTCATCGTATTTAACAACTAGAATTCAATTTTTTATTTTCAAATAATACAAGATTTTGATTTCCAAATACGAACTATATTTTCCTGCGTCATGTGAGTGTATCCACTGGGAGCAAATCACGATTATGACAGCAACGTGATTATGTTTACATTAGGATTTTTCTTACAGCGAAAACAGTATATGTCTACTGTTGGAAAGCATGACAAACCTTATATTTCCTTAACGCTCACCTACAATCCGCAATGATCTGAAATAGCTACTGCTTCACTCCCACATGAAAAACCGACTGATCGTCCTGACATTGTTACGCATTGAAACTCAAGAGCTGAAGATGTATGGGTTCAATAAAAAAAGTATTTAACATAAAGAAAACCATTTAGAGGGGTATGTTTCATTATTATGGAAGTAAATAACTTTCAAAATGTCTGCTATTCTTCATTAGAAATAAATTTGAAAAATTTTAATTTGAGCTTCTAATGAACTTAGTTTGCTGCACAAGTCACTATATCTGGTAAGGTTTATCTTGTCTCAGTAGCAATAAAACCAAGTCCCTTCAAATGAGGGTGGAGATTATAGGAGGGTTGTAAATTTTCAGGATTCCTTTCAAAACCTTGTTATTGTAAAGGCTACCAGAACTCAGTTTCTTCAAAGACAAGCTCAGTGACGGAACTACACAGTAGGAAGAGAGATATTTTGTTATTTTATTTTGTGCTACAGAATATATCAACTAGTCCCTTCCGCCACTGGAAGGATGGACGGCATAGCTCCACTCCCTCATCGCCATAACAATACAGACGAAGTAAGACATATCTCCTTTCTCTCTCTTTTCACAGTGAGACAAGATACATCACAAAGTCTTTAGTTCCCTATAAATATGAGATACGCAACAAGAGCTCCGGTAACTTCTCCGACATTAGAAATAACCTCATCAGGTCCTTGCTGGAATACTGATGCTATATGACGCATAATTATTGGGTTTAATAGAAAGCACATTCATGGAGACCCCTGCTCTGTTTCCAAGCATTCAGGACTGTGTTTTATTACTACAGCTGTTGTCACTCTACGAGCCTCGGGCGCTCCAAACCTGAACATGTAAACACCGCTTGTGACCAGTCCTCAGCTGCTGGCACCGGTCCATACGGAGCTGTTGTGCGCAGATCCTGCAACAAGGGAGATTCTCCTGCACGTCAACAGTTGATTGCCGTTACTATTAAAGTAATATTTTTATTTATTTTATTTCTCTCTAGGCCCTTCCTCATTTTGTTTCCCTTTCCGCTACATTTCTACCTTTTCCATTTCCTCCCGCTTTCTCTTATTGTTAATGTTCCTCAACTTGTTTCGCTTCATTTCTTTCTTCCCTTGCACTTCTTCCTTTCTTCTTGAATTTCCACCCCATTTCTATCTTCACGTTCCTCCTCTTCATGTCATTCCCCATTATCTACTTCTTCTCTATAATCTTCATCCTTCATTCATTAGGCAACTGACTTAGCTACCACATCCGTTTTTGTACGCCAGGCCGTATGATAGAAGAGTGATTGAACGTCCAAGAAAACGATGGACAGAGCAGTAATACAGACTACTACAGCAACAATAATAATTCATATTTAGTTCCAAAATATTCATCAATTGCAAAAATTAACAGAACAGCCACACAAAAATCACCATTATCACTAGAAACAATTGTAACAATATAATGTAATTTTTAAAATCACCTTTTACAACAAAAAATAAGAAAATTTCAGTTAAAATATCACCACCGATAACAATAACTTTGTATATAGATATTACCCCCCAGGAACAACAACATATCCATTTCAATACCACCTTCAACAGGAACAATATTATTAACTTAAAAATCATTACCCATCAAAATTATTAGGAATCACAATAACGAATACCAGCAATAATCACATTTTTCAAAAGATCAATCCACCAGTAAATACAACGAAGTAGCAATTCCAGTATCACCACTATAATGACAACAATAATAAAAGTATCGCTAAAGTTTCCAAGACCACCGTGCATTTCCTAAAGTAATAAAATATAAATTCCATCACCACCATCACCATTTGAAACAATAGCAATATGATTTCGATTTCCAAAACCACCATCAATCTCATCAAAATGAACGGCAACAGATAGTAGGAATGGTAATAATTATATTATATGATAGTGATAATGATAATAATAATAATAATAATAATAATAATAATAATAATAATAATAATAATAATAATAATAGTAAAATTTCCAACATCACCACAATCATACCACTTCCATCTTCACAACAGCATCATTACGTGCAACAAAATCAATACCAATACCACCACCAACGAGGCCAAAATCATTAGCAATTTCATCTCCACTTTCATCACTAACAGCACTATCTACAAAAAGACAAACATGTTAACATCGTTACCATTTCTAACACCACTATTACCACCATTGTAATCAATATTTATACCGCTAACACCGTCAACGAGGAACTTCGCTACAATAAAAACACAAAAATTATTTCTATATAACCTATAACATAGCCACCAAGAATAGCTACACTGCCATAACCATTGAAACAGTAAATAATTCCTACACCAACACCATCCATTTGCTACTAACAGTACCTTCGACATCACTCCTAGCAGTGCCACAATCACTATCAAAGGAAAGCGCATTGTTCAACTTTCTTTCGCCTTTGCAGAAAGCAGATTTCCTATTTCTGACGAATCTTGTCAGAACGCCCTCTGAGGATTGCCTAGACGTCTGCATCGCTTCAAATATAATTCAGATCTCACGCCCCGTAAATATCCCCACAGCTGTGGGGTACTAATTTGCGGGCGCAGAATCGACTCCTCGCGCTGGCATAACATAAAGGCTCCCTCCTCCCTGCAGACTGCAATGATTTAAAATTCCACAGACAGACAATATACGAAATCAGGCTGCACGAAGGGAGCATTTCCGACTCCATTAGTGACGACGTATCCTACATGACTCATGCAAATGTGTGTTTCGGGGCGATGCGTCTCCTTTCTCTCTCTATCTTTCTTTCTCCTTTTATCGGCTCGGAATAAGTTTGTCGATGAGAACAGAGCTGGTCCTTGCAGTTTTTTCTTCTTCTTGCTTCCTTAGGCTAAATCACGGGCGGAGGAAGTCAAGAGTGACTAATGGATCATAAATCAGGGGGCCACTTCCCTCCTCACACTTTGCTGTTGATAAAGAGGAAATCCATAGCATCTACCGCCCGTGCGGGGTTGTAGGTGAGCGTCGGGTAAAAGAAAAGCAACGGAAAATAAAACTCGACCTATGTTATTTCTATTCACATCCTTTACAGCTCCTGATACCCTCACCCCTTCAGCTAACCCAGTCGCAATGTTTCTGGTGTATTGGAAAACTGAAAAAGTGTGGAACAACATAATGGATTTTTTTTATATAGACAATATTACCCCCCATCACTGTTACAAACCCGCTTGTTTGTAATTTATCGCGCCGATATCATTATTTTTGCAAACGAGGGAGGTTTTACACTACACTTTGCGACAACTGTCAGCTGGAAATATTGTTTTCCTTCAGAGTGGTACAATCGTGAATTACTTTCTCTTAAACCATTTATCCATACCATTATAAGTACTTCGAAATGCTACTCACATCACATCGTCGTTGTTCCTGCAATAACTCCTATTTGACATATTTATCGATTTTCAGATTTTTGCTCTATTAAATAACTTAAATTATTTATTATTATTATTATTATTATTATTATTATTATTATTATTATTCATTTATTTAACCTGGTAGAGATAAGGCCATCAGACCTTCTCTTCCCTTCTACCAGGGAATTACAACTACAATATTAAGAATACAATTACAATTATAATTACAATTAATATTAAATTTACAGATACAATAAAAATCAAAGTACTAAAAGATTAATTGATTAATAAAAGCTAGACAGTTTATTGTAAAAGTTAAGACGAGAGAAGCATTCCTTTTATTGATTAACTACAAATTAAACCTACTCTACGCAGTATGAAAATTCTTAATAAGCTTGCTTTTGAACGCTACTAAATTCCGACAGTCTCTGATGTCACTGGGTAGGGTATTCCACAAGCGCGAGAGCGAGATTGTGTATGATGATGAATACGATGATGTCTTATGTGTTGGTATGGCTAGTATGCGGCTATATTGCGTGCGTGTGAAGAGATTATGATATGATGACAGGTAACTGAAACGGGAGGCAAGGTAGGTAGGTGTAGATACAGCAAATAATAAAGTCTCGTATATGTAATTATATTTCTCTATTTCGAAAATGTAAGAATTCACAGTCTCCTATGTACGGCTGGCATAGGATGAATAAATGTGTTTTTCTTCCTACTGAAAAATGGTATATATTGCATATAGGAGTTATTGCAGGAATAACGACGACATACATAATTCAATGTAACTCTAAGAACTTTGATGCAGTGACAGATGAATATTAAGCGTCCCCGTTTGAAGATTGGATTCGCTCCCGGTGCCCAGCCCTGGTTTAGAGTGCTCTCCGCTCGAAGGAAACGCCTTCGAATGCGAGACCTTCGAAAGAATACGAGCGAGAGAAAAGTTTGCATTTCAGTGCACAAGTTTTTAAGTCGCTTTTATAAACATAGTGTTCTGCAAATGGCAGGTCTTTCACTGAAAACTTTGGAAGTAGCCAATCATCATTTGACGCTCCTTGCTTTCTTCGCCCAAGCTTCAACATTATCGAACATATTGCAGTTGACTAACTGACCGGCTCGGTAGCAGTAGCGGCAAGATGTAACGTGTTGTAACGTTGCAAAAAGTACTTGAGGTCACTACTCCGCAGTGGAGATGAATGTAACTGTAATCATTCACTCCGCAAGACTTGCGAGAGGAAAATGTAAACAAAAACGTCTCATCATATACGTTTCGATCAAATTACTGTACATTATAACGTAAAGTGTTTCATGAATTTAATCGATCTGGGTGGTGCAGTCGGTAGAAGCATTCTCTGCCCGAGGTTGCAGGTTCGATCCCGGCCCAGGTCGATGGCATTTAAGGCTCACATCAGTTAGATTTACCGACATGTAAAGGTACTCCTGCGGGACCAAATTCAGGTACACCGGCGACGCTGATATGACCCTGGCATTTGCGAGCGTCGTTCAACAAACACAATTTACAATAAATTGTTCCATGTATTAATTACGCAAATTCTTTGGTTTTTAACATTTACTGCGTTATAACCTCTTTAACTCTAAATTTAATACCATGAATCTTATCTAACATTCATAATATCTGTTGATTTCTTTGCTTGTTTGCGTAATTACAAAATAGTATAGAATGTACAGTCTTAGAAAAAAAGTTTTGTCGCACAGTACTTTTTAAGTCCCAGAAAGGAGGCAATGCGCATGATCAGAGAACGAGCGACCTGGTTCACAAGAGGACGACTACTTTAGGTAAGAAAATTAGTTTTGTTTCGTTGTGTCTGATCATGCGCACTGCCTCCTTTCTGGGACTTATAAAGTATCTATGCGACAAAACTTTTTTTCTGAGACTATACAGTCATATAAAACAACTATATCCATTTAACATTCCTTTACATTTGATGTAAACTCGAAATAACTTTGTTACGAAAACATATTTTGTAACTCAATCTCCATTTAAGTTATTATATTTGAAGAAATTAAAAGTACATTAATTTAGAAAAGAAATTTAGTTCACAGTAATGTTAAATAATGTGTTAAGTGTTACGTATATACTGTAATATAAAAGAAACGTGTATGATGAGACGTTTTTGTTTACATTCTCCTCTCGAAAGTCGTGGATGATTGCAGTTACTCTCACCCCACTGCGGGGCAATGGCCTGAAGGAGCAATCCTACTCTTTGCAGCGTTGCAACACTGGATTTCGTATTCTCAAAACTACTGGACATATCAAAAAAATTATTTGAAAAGAGTTGTTCACGTTGACTTGATCTATTACCTCTGTGAATTAATGTAATTGATTCCCTTTCACCCTGCATGTATCAGCATTCTCTGGAACAGATAATGCCCAGGTTTTAGAGGAAGTGCTGCTTGTTTTATGCGAAAGGCTGATGGCGCAAGCTTTAAAAAACCTGCAGTTTCGTAGTAGAGCGTCGCTTTGTATGGGTTAATAAGCAAGAGTTGCTTCTTTTGACAGCTCCTATTACTCCTCAAAGCTTTTTAACAAACTCTATATATTCTTCCTATCCAGGTGGAGTACGCGATTACGGTCGATCAAGGGTTGGATGGAGAGAATTAATTATTACTGGGATAAACATTTATTTACACCAACCTCGAAACGTAGAAAAATAAGTTAATTGTATATCGCTCTCTGTGAATACATATAATATTTGAATAATTCAGCATGTATAAAATAGCTTCCGATTACAATTTGAAGGTATCTACAAAAAAAAAAACAAACATTTTCGGATTCATAGGATCTCAACCCAAACGAACCAAAATTTCAATCAATGATATCAATTTAGAACAGGTTTCAAATTTTAATTAACTAGGGTGTAATGTTACATATGACCAACCAAGCGATCAAGAAACTAAAACTCTCCAGCTTTCTACAGTTCCTGGGAACAATGAAACGAACTCCAATGAAAAGAGCCCGGAGGGAAACAATATTGAAATTTTATAAGGCAATGGCAATACAATTGTTAACATGTGGAGCCGAAAATTGGTACTGACCAAACAACAACGTAGAAGAATATAGGTGGCGGAGATAAGATTATTAAGACCTCTTGCTGGTTACAGATTGAAAGATCAGAAGAGAAACAGTGAAATTCGTGAAGAGTTACAAGTGCAAAGTTTTCTTGACTTCATAGACTCTTCTAGACAGCAGTGGTACCAACATCTGATGAGAATGGACATAAACCGCACCCCTCTACAGATGTTCCTGTATCAGCCAGTTGGTAGAAGGGATCATGGCAGGCCCAGAAAGAGATGGAGAGAACAGTTCTGATTTCCTGGAAATGGAACAGACCTAAGGGCCTAAACCATGTTGTATTTGATGATGATGATGATGATGATGATGATGGTGAAATCTGAATTCAAAATTAATGAATGCATTGTAGCCTATAGTGACTCGACTTTATTCATCTTGCAAGACACAGAAAATTACTCCGTACTAACGAAACCTGGCTTCATAAATTTAAACATATTAAGTATTAATTTTGATAAGAAATTGACACGTTTCCATTTTCAGGCTAATTTCGTGATATATTTCGTATGAAAGTTTGGGATTCAATCTCTAGCAGATACTATGAGCTTTTTCGAGGGTAAAGCTTCGTGAAATGTTTCCTTTGAACAAGAATGTGACGATACCTCATTTTTCTTTCGCTACCACACACTATTATCAAAATGCGGACTTCGAATATACTTTGTAATGTAAAATACTTATAAATAATAAATTGCATTAAGATTTCGAGGCATGGGAGGCGATGACTAAGTAGAGGGAATTTGATACTACAGGGACATCACTTTATTTTTACCAACATTTTTAACATTAACCTGGCTATACTCGGAAACACTGTTGCCCCCTTCCATTACAGGAGTTTAATGTTACTAGTGCAATATGTAAACAAATCATTTTACTAGGTATATGAGGAGAGAAAAGTAGTGTATCCATTTATGTTGTAGGGAAATACGATATTACGATTTTCAGTTTGATCATCACTTTTACGGAATTTATCAAAATACAGTAGAGTAGTAACATTTTTTTTTTCAAAAACTCAACTTTTCAGGCGGCTATGTTCGTTATGTAATGTCTACTTTACTTAGCATATTAATTATTGGTGTTAACATACAATATAGAGAGTGCATTTAAATTGAGGGGGTCATAATAAAGGGCTGTAAGTGCACTTAAGTTACTTTTGAGAAAATGGGGTTTAAATATTTAAGCTTTCGTAAAACCGGTGAAATTTTTATTTAAATTTAATGTGTGATGCGATTAAAATATCCCTTTGCCACTAAAATTTTAGATACTTTTGCTTACACTGGATGCACTTAACTCATGTTATTACAAATGTCACTACCATTCCTTTGCTTCTAGTCACCTCAATTCAAAAAAGCTAATCTGAATTTTTAAACAAGTTGCTGAAAATGGTTGCCGTTCATTACAATGCAGGCTTCAATTCAGTACGCATATTATTAAAAACATTTTGAAGCATATTCTCTGAAATTGAATTGATCGTTTCTTGAATATAATTTTTTAGTACGATATTATTAATATAGGTTCCTTCTTCTATAGAAAACGCAATCATATTTATGAAACACACTATACACTGCAGTGTTTACTTCACTGCTTGAAGACTTCGAATGCAACAGCGGCCGTAAGTTTGTGTGTCTGACGGGAGCAAGGACATTGGTGAAGGGGTGAGAGTGAAGTACATTCAGAAATGCAGGTACAATAAAAATGCAAGTAAAAATAAAATGATGTCCCTGTATATCTCTTCATTGCTGATGAAATATATAACAAACCACATTTCGAAGTTTGGATATACCTTCCTCTGCAGGGGAAAATTATTAGAATATTTTATGTGAAATGCAGGACTCATTTTGTTGTACAGTAGTGGCAAAAAAAACGGACCGACGGAATAATCAAAGTCGCCGGAATGAGCCACTGCGCATGCCACGCCCGCATTCACAAGATAGCGAGTAATCTATTGAAATTGTTGTAGTTTCGACTGCTGACGTAGCCCATTTCGAAACTCATTAGAAAGTAAGCTGGTAAAATTCATGTTCTGGTAAAATATCGCTGCAATCGAAAATTATTGGGAATAAATCTGAATAAGGAACAAAAAAACCTTTCCTTCCAAGGCAGGATTCGAACCACGTAAGTCTTAGTTACCAGTCTATCACGCTCTGGAATAAAAATACTTTGAAATCAGCTACAAGGGTCGGTCCGGTTTTTTTGCCACTACTGTACATATCTTGAAAGTGTTAAGACTATCTAATGTAATTTTCTTTCGAAAGTTTTCTAATCTAATTATCAGAATATTTTATGTGGAATGCAGGACTCATTTTGTTGTAAATATCTGGAAAGTATTAAGACTGTCTAATGTATTTTTTTCTAAAGTTTTCTAACCTAATTATAGAATATTTTATGTGGAATGCAGGACTCATTTTTTGTAAATATATGGAAAGTGTTAAGACTGTCTAATGTAATTTTCTTTGGAAACTTTTCAGTGAATAAACTGTCAAGAGTGTGGACCACTTTCCAGATACTATAAGATCAAATTTTCCTCAACACTCCACATTGAAGACAAGAGTATTTAATTTCTTAGAGGCATCGTGAAACAGCAGGTGATCAAAATATCTTAACGAAATATTTGTTTTAATACCTAATGCCAATCTTGGATTCAATATTCTAACGATATCTTCCAATTCAGGGGAAATTTTTTAGGGTTCTTTTGTATAAAATGCGGGACTCTTTGTAGTAAAATATAATTTATTTATCATTATTATTATTATTATTATTATTATTACTATTATTATTATTGTTATTGTTATTATTATTAAAGCAGTAACAAGTGTAATGAAATCTTTGGAGATTTTTTGGCGGATAAATTGCTGAGAAATCTACAAGATCACTTTCCCGGCTCAGTAAATCCCACTTTTTCTTGGTTGGATCACTGGCTGAGAAGAAATTGCATACTGAAGGATGCACTGGAAGGAATGGTGAACGAGAGAAGAGTTCGGGACAGAGGAAGATATCAGATGATAGACGACATTAAGATATATTATGGATCATATGCGGAGACTAAGAGGAAGGCAGAAAATAGGAAGGATTGGAGAAAGCTGGTTTTACAGTGAAAGACCTGCTCTGGGGCAGAGCATTATGTATGTATGTATGTATGTATGTATGTATGTATGTATGTATGTATGTATGTATGTATGTATGTATGTATGTATGTATGTATGTATATATGTATGTATGTATGTATGTATGTATATATGCATGTATGTATTTTTATTTTATTGGGTTATTTTAAGACGCTGTATCAACATCTAGATTATTTTGCGTCTGAGTGAAATGAAGGTGATAATGCTGGTGAAATGAGTCCGGGGTCAAGCAGCGAAAGTTACCCAGCATTTGCTCGTATTGGGTTGAGGGAAAACCACGGAAAAAACCTCAACCAGGTAACTTGCCCCGACCGGAATTCGAACCCGGGCCACCTGGTTTCGCGGCCAGCCAGACCGTTACTCCACAACTGTGGACTGTATGTATATATGTATGTATGTATGTATTTTTTAAATTTTATTGAACAACATGCTCCATTACAGAGTAATACTACATGTATGTATGTATGTATGTATGTATGTATGTATGTATGTATGTATGTATGTATGTATGTATGTATGTACTGAAAATAGATTACTTATCATTTTCAATTTATGATTTTTATATTAATAATTTTTTTCTTTTAATAATTTAACTGGAATATATGAGAAATAATTTATAGAATTAAATAATATGAATATAATAGAGAAGAATAAAAATAGTATTAATTATCCTAAAGGTATTATTTTTGGAATAGAAAATTATGTATGTATGTATGTATGTATGTATGTATGTATGTATGTATGTATGTATGTATGTATGTATGTATGTACTGTATATATGTGTCTTATAGTCACCGTGAAACAGCAAGTGAGGAGATATTTATCCAAATGTATATTCTAATACTTGGCTTGATGCAAATTTGCTATCTCTAAATATAACTAAAACTACTTTGGTGCCATTTTCTTTAACAGTCTCTGGATTGAACAAATTGAAATCACTTTCTCATTTAAAATTAATAATCCACAACTCATTTTGTAAACTCTCTACAACCTCTAAATGCCCTTGCCTGAAAGAATCTGTAGATGTGAAATACCTGGGAATTATTGTTGATCAGCACTTGAAATGGGATAGACAAATCACCTTTTTATGTAACAGGATACGTAAAACAATTTACAAATTTGTAAACCTTCACCATTACTTGCCTACTCATGTATTACGTTTGGTTTATTTGGCTCTAGTTGAATCTGTTACCCAATATGGTATAATTGGATGGGGAGGCATTACAAAAACTGCTCTTTTTCCTCTAATTATGTTGCAAAAACGTATAATCAAAATTTGTTTGAAAAGGCGACTGGATTATCCAACAAATTTGATCCATTCTGAATTGAATGTTTTTAGAATTGACCAAATTTATAAATACTCTTTAATGAAATTCTATCATAAAAATAGAACGAAATTTGTAGCTCAGCCACATGCTCATAATACGAGACGAAATGAAATTCTTAAATTAGTTGAACCTATATATTTCACATCTGCTGCTTTACTACACAGTACAAATTATGGTCCACGGCTATATAATTCGATAATAAAATTTCATCCAGAATTGACTACTTTAAGCAATGAAATTTTCAGATCCAGAATTAAAAAATTTATATGACAGACTTCCCTGTATATATATTATGTACCATGTATTGTAAAACAAGTTTATTTCTATCCTAAGTGTATTTTTCTTTTTTATCTTGGTTACTATATCAACATGACCTGCACTAATTATACTACTAATAATAATTTAATATTAATCCATCAATCTGAACATCGTCTCTTTTTCACTCAGTTATTATTAGTATTATTATTTACTAATTTTATTACAATCTTTATGTGACCTTTTTTCTTAAGTATTTTGTCTACAAAGTATGCGTATCTATGTAACGGAACTGTCCCCGAACACAAGCTTTGCTCTTTCGGGGTATTTTAATGTAACGTTTTTATTTATATGTTATTATTAAATAGATAAATAAAAAAAAATACTGAACGCCATACTCTGGGCATGGATAAATGTAATAGGACGCGAAAGTTATTGAATTTTCCGTTTCAAACGCTAGAGGCGCTAATGTAGAAATTGGTCTTGCTGCCACCTGTTTCTGCCCGGGTCACTAATTAGTCTACTCCATGCATATAGCAGCACACCAAGTGGTGAAAGGAATAACTCATTACTTTACGCATCTAGCAGCGCACCAAGCACGGTACGTATAATTACGTGCATAAAACATTCTCCTCGTCCTTCAGAAACCACTAAATTTAGGATAAACGATTTAAATTTTTATGACTCCCATCTTCCACTGAATATTCATATTGCAGACAACAGAAAGATGAGACACTATTTTACACCATCTTTTAATACAACTTATTAAAATACAACCAAAAAGAGACAAAAGAAAACTAAAGGTTAGATATCTGAAATTGTATTTAACCCATGTTGAATAGTTTGGGTATTTAGTGTACAGTGCATTGGAAAATTCTGTAAAAACTAGTTACATAATTGAAATTATTACATCACTATCTACGTACTATTTTACAATATATATTCAACAATACTACTTAAACAAGGTCCATAAACGTCACTGTTTAACATATGTACCACTTACATTTAGGTGCAAAACATTTGCCTCAATTTTTTCTTTTTTGCAAGAATGCTTCCACCTTGTCTTCTCTTTGTCTAGCCCTAACGGATAAGCGGAGAACACTGGAGGATCTACCCAACACCTAGTTCTAAAGTTCACCACCTACGACACTGGGCGCTGATCTTTTTACTTCGGCCGAGAGGAGGTAGATGGTGTTGACCACAGTGTCGCATCCTATTATTTCATCCATTTTCTTGTCGTTTAATATTCTAATCATAAGCAAAAAATAAACTGATACCTAACTCATTTTATATATTTTCTCATTATACGAAAACATAAAGAGAAAGTGCCCAGATACAGAGAATATTTTTCGATTTTGTCGCAGATATACGTTTTCAGTATTTCTGGTGTACAAAAATTTGTTTCAGATATGTTATCTGTCTGGGCACAATGATTTCTCACGAAAAATCTGGCGCATTTCTTTTTTCGTATTTACGTGTTGTATAGGGCATTCGTTATCTCGTGAAGTCAAATGCATTCGTGCGCCATAGCTTATAGCAAGAACCTTATGGTGGGATAAGTGAGCTAGCAAGCTACAAGTCGATGCGTAGCGAGGGAGGAAAGCTTCTCTGTCCACCTTCACGCGCAGGTAGGTTTCACGAGATAACAAATGAAGGGTTTAGAACCATAGTGGGCCAAGCGCCATTTACTAAAACCGTAGAAGACAAGTGTTAAACTGAAGTTATCACCATAATTCAATGGAAACAAATAGCAAGTAATATAAAGTATACACATTCAAACCAAATGATGTGTTAATCTTCATTAAACTACGGTATTCACTTAACTTTAACCCTTGGTTTCTCCGTTTTTAATAAATGACGCTTGGCCCATTATGGCTGTGACCCCTTCAATTTTTTTGTATGCAAGTTTCAGAGGTGAAAAAAAGAAATCCAGTGTGAGAAATCTCTTTTTAAAACACATTACCACTTTTCATCATCCCAATTTGGCAAAGTCCATTAATGAAAAGAAATTAAGCTCCACGTAAGTGCTTAAAGACTATGGAATAGCCAACATTGTAAAGCGTGGGATTACATTTTTATATGAAAAGATATCTTTCACTTTCTTTAAAATTGTATAGAAGCGAATTGTAAGGTCGTAAGTAAAAAGACATTAGAGCATTATAACACTTCATTCAGGCATAATAATTTCTCCTTTTGGTAAAACCATTCCCTTTTCCTACATTGATTTTTTAAAGACGCCCTTTTCTTGCGCGGAGGACAAGACGCCTTGTCCCTCCGTCAAAGCCTCCTTTCAAGATAAGGAGAGAGTGGAGTGGGGTTAGGAAGCTCTGCACTTGCTTTAGAATGTACTAAGATATTTTATCCTCTGTAATAAAACTTTCTCCTAGAACAATGAGGAACTGCTCAGCCTCAAGGTTCCAACCTATGTCGTAACGTTCATCGTATTTGTGTATTTTAACATTTTATGGTAACCAGTAAGCGTGAGTCTGCTCTAAAAACAGTAGCATAATCTGTAATTTTTATTATTGAAGTGAATATATAAACATTTTAATAATTTCTTTAATCTTGTCAGGAAAAATTGAAAACATTGAGATATAAGTGTTTTCTTTTTCAAAAATTAGTGAAAGGATTTATATATTTTCTGGCAAAGCCTACAGGCATCATTTAATTTGGTAACTCGTACCATTTTTTTTGTTCATTTGGGAATGACATATATATATATATATATATATATAATAAATATGGAAAATTAGATTTATATTAATTTTCTAAGTATAATGCAATCATGTTTTATTCCCATACTAACTTAGGAAAATGATTCTAGTTGTCAGAATTAACTATCTGTAGGCTTTGTGAAATAGAATTTGTTTTTCATAAATCAGTAGTAGGATTTGTATATTTTTATTTTCACAAAACCTACAGATATTTATTTATGAGCTTATTTATTTACTTATTTATTTGCTTACTCATCTATTTATTTAGTTATCTATTTACTTACTTAATTATTTATTTATTTACTTATTTACTTATATACTAACTTATTTATTTACTTAATTATTTATTTACTTATTCATTAGCTTACTTATTTACTTACTCATTTATTTACTCACTCACTCATATATTTACTCACTCACTGATTTATTTACTCACTCACTCATTTATTTATTCACTTACTCATTTATTTATTCACTCACTCACTCACTCACCCACCCACCCACCCACCCATCTATCTATCTATCTATCTATCTATCTATCTATCTATCTATCTATCTATCTATCTATCTATCTATCTATCTATCTATCTATCTATCTATCTATCTATCTATCTATCTATCTATCTATCTATCTACCTATCTACCTATCTACCTATCTACCTATCTACCTATCTACCTATCTACCTATCTACCTATCTACCTATCTACCTACCTACCTACCTACCTACCTATCTATCTATCTATCTATCTATCTATCTATCTATCTATCTATCTATCTATCTATCTATCTATCTATCTATCTATCTATCTATCTATCTATCTATCTATCTATCTATTTATTTAATCTGGCGGACTTAAGCCCATCAGGCTCTCTCTACCACTCCACCAAAATACAAATAGTAGACATATACAAGAAACAAATGCAGATAGGAGAAGGAAATAAGAAATAGGGTAAAATTCCAGATAAAAATACAAAAAACACAAACGCAAAAAAGAATGGGAGAAATAAAATATTACACACACACACACACACACACACACACACACACTAGTAGGATTTGATTTTGATAACTACAATCATTCTTACTGAGTATGCGCAGTATGTTATAAATGGAAACTGGGAAATTCAGGTGGCCCAAATTTTTATTTCTGGGTCTGTACATTGACGCATGTCAATAAAACCTTCCGGTAGAGGTGAACTACAAGGTGAGGCTTGAGAAGTCGCGTTCTACAAGTCTAAATGTACTATATTGTCCAGGTCCACCGCTGTGGAATAACAGTTAGCATGCCTGACAGTGAAATGACCGTACCTGGGTTCAAATCCTCGTTGGGACAAGTTACCACGTTGAGTTTTTTCTCGGGGTTTTCCCTCAACCCATTAAGAGCAAATGCTGGGTAACTTTCGGCGCTGGACCCTTGACTCATTTCGCTGGCATTATCATCTTCACCTCACTAAGACGCTAGATAACCATAGCAGTTGATAAAGCGTCGTAAAATAACCAATTAAAAACTACATTTTCCGACCACTGTTTTGCATAATATATTTTTTCGTTTTTATTAATAGCGGGTACTTGGCATTTCGTAATTTATCCATATGAAGCCATTGTAAGGACAGAGTCGTTGCCCAGGGTGCGCCATAGAAGGCTGGTCTACGGTACACACACTATGAGATGATAGGATGATGGCTATTTGTTGAGATGCCACAGACGAACCGGAGCTGCCTATGTTACCTGGACCACGGGCTTGCCCAACAAAAAGTACAATCTGTCAAGTTGTTATATCGCAGGGTTGTCGAAATGGGGGAGTTCACGTCACAGTTACTTATATAAGGGGGCCCATTTCTTTAAATTGTTCTAAATAGTTCTATAGAGCCTTGGTTTTTGTGAACCGACGCATGCGACGTGCGAGATGCGAAGCCCGCCTCGCACAAATGTCGACAACATGTGAGCTATTGAGTGGTTTCTATAGTTGCGAGGTGTGCAGACCTCGCATCTCGCAGTTATATAAACCACTCACTATCTCTTGTGTAGTCCGAATTTGTGCGAGGAGGGCCTCGCATCTCGCACGTAGCATGCGTCGGTTCAGAAAAACCAAGGCTTAGGCTGTTCGTTCCAACAACAGTCAGGAACCGTCCGTAGCTATCGTGAGCATGTGCAGTACAGAAAAAGCTTTCCAAGACAATCCGAACCAGTCCTGAACCGGAAACGTACTGCAGTCGGGCGTTCCAACAAACTTTTGACACGGGTTCGAAACGGTCAGAAGTAGTCAGCGGATTGAGGCATGTACTGAATAGTACACGAGACGCGCATGCGCATAAGCTCACCAACGTCTCCTGGATACTGAAGAAAGACATGATCCACTGTTCACATCAGTGAGGTTAACATGAAAAGTGACAGTACAGACGAATAATAAAACTAGAGATTTAATTCAAACGTTCTCCAAAAAAAAAAAGGGGGAATGGAAATTATTTGGGTATTGAAATAGTTAATTACAATTTCAAGATGCAGCTTTGATTAAAAGTATAATAAATAACGTACATAAATTAATAATTTAAAAAATAACTATTTTTAGATGAGAATCCCCCAGTACACGACATTGAATTATCGGAATTCTTGCCTTCCATATTTCTTGTCATCTTTTTATATAAAATGATAGAAATTCTATTTTCTGCAATTAGAATTAGCTGCGAAACGATAATAATTAAGCATCTCGTCCTTAGCAAAGATGATCACGTACATAAATTAATAATTTAAAAAATAACTATTTTTAGATGAGAATCCCCCAGTACACGACATTGAATTACCGGAATTCTTGCCTTCCATATTTCTTGTCATCTTTTTATATAAAATGATAGAAATTCTATTTTCTGCAATTAGAATTAGCTGCGAAACGATAATAATTAAGCATCTCGTTCTTAGCAAAGATGATCACAGTTATAGCATCTCTGGATTTAGTACATAACGATCCGCGAAAGCGTTTCAACAGCGTCCAGTCCAGTTTCAATCCCATAGCAGATGCTCAACTAGCGCATGCGCATAAGATGGTACAGGAACCGTACAAATACTGATCCATGAACCGCTTGTTGGAACGAACCTAATATTACGTACAATTCCAATTCCTTGCAACTAATATTTTGAGAAACGAGCATAACAGCACAGCCACTAACGTTTACAGAGGGGCCAGTAGAAAACGTGTTGGAGAAACCGAGATACGACATAGCCACCCGGACGGACGGTATCAGTCCGGGTGACGCCGGGTTTCATCACCGGCTATTTTATATAATATAACGTAATACTAACCATCAACATTTTAACATTGTCACCGTTGAATAAACTCGCCAGATCAGTTTGTAATTTCACGCTTGCTTTGCAGGACAAATACCTACATTCATATATATTTGCTGTATAGGGCCCTTATAATACATTGACGCATAAACTTAATTTGATGATGGTAATTGACCCGAAGCTAAATAAAGCACCTAATGTAATTTGCATAATAATATAGTTTACGAGTTTATTTCACAAAAAGTTAAAACCTTTATTTTTTAAAATAAAGTAATTTGTTGTTATCCTAATTGTTTACACAGTATGTGATTCCCGGCATTTGCTGCACATTACTTACTTTAATTTGAAATGTGTTCTATTAATTCAATTCAATTTTTAGTTATTTTTGTAAACCTACTTACATAACTTTGCATAACCTACAATTGCTGCATTGCAGGTTTCGAAGAACCTCTCATTCCCTGTCGGATATAGAGACACAAAACCGCGAACATACATACACAGTCATAATACATACATACATACATGTATCAATATCTATTCTTCTGTTAATGTATGCATGTGTATGCGTGTGTTTATGTATACCCGTCTATTCTTATGTTTGTGTATGACTGTCTATTCTTATATTTATACAGGGACATAATTTTATTTTTACTTCAATTTTTATTGTACCCAAGTTTTTGAGTCTACTTGACTCCCACCCCTTCTACTAATGAAGTTCCAACTGTCCTCCACACAGAATCAAGACTGCATATAGTAAACAGCACTGAGTTAGTGAGTATAGTAAGTTCCAGAAAAATGTTCGCGTTTTCCAGTGACGAAAGAGCTTTCAATGTTGAATCATATTTTCGCACAGGTACCGTCCGTTTGCCTACGTCGCATCCCGATTTCCCCCACCTGCTTCTGCACGCCCCTCTGTAAAAGTTGGGCTGTCTTAGCTCTTTTCTGAAAACATTAATTTCTGTTATGAATTGGACGTCTACGTAATATTATACAACTGTTTAAAATAACTTAAATAAAAGGGCCTCGTTAAGTAATTAACTGTCACGTGATTTCCCCCCTTTCCATGATCCTGCGGCATAATCACTTGGACGGACAGTAGATAGCATGTCTGAGTAATTTTATCTGTGCAGGTCGAGCAGAAGTGAAGATTGAATTTACAGTACGTATGGTACTCTTTTATAGAGTAGGTACAGAATTATTTCAACATGAGTTACTAGTACGAAGGACGAAACTGGCAATTGGAATTAGATACAATAGTCTATAGTGCGGTAATATGCACAAAAGAACTGAAGCCTGTATCGAAATGAACGGCCACCATTTTCAAAAATGTGTTTAAATATCAATATTATGATTAATTTTCAATTTAACTTCATTCTCTATATTGTACGCTAATGTGCTGTAGACAGTATAATATACAGTACACTGCATAATGAATACGTTCGTTCGCATGGATAACTCAGTAAAAACACTTATTCTTAATACAGTACTGCATTTTGATTAAACAAATATCTAATGAAAATTATCGAATTCAAAATCGCGATATTTCCTTGTTTACGTAAATGGGTAAAGTACTTTTTTCCCTCCTGTATGTAGTAAAGTGATGTGTTTGTGTTTTACGCCAGTATCATCGAACTCCAGTCGTGGAAGGGGATAGCGAACGGTGTTTCCGGTTCTCTAAAGGTATAGCCAGGTTAATATTAAAAATGTTACTAAAATAAAATGATGTCCCTGTATATGCATGAGTATACGTGTCTTTATATATGAATATCTATGCTTGTGTTAATGTATACATGTTTATGTCTGTGTTTATGTGTGTATAAGTATGCGTGTGTTTACGTATGCCTGTCTATTCTTACGTTTATGTAAGGCTTAGGCATGTGTATGCGTATGTTTGTGTGTGCATATCTATGCTTGTGTTGATGTATACATGTGTATGCTTGTGTTGATGTATACATGTGTATGCTTGTGTTGATGTATGCATGTGTATGCTTGTGTTGATGTATGCATGTGTATGCATGTGTATGCTTGTGTTGATGTATGCATGTGTATGCTTGTGTTGATGTATGCATGTGTATGCTTGTGTTGATGTATGCATGTGTATGCTTGTGTTGATGTATGCATGTGTATGCTTGTGTTGATGTATGCATGTGTATGCTTGTGTTGATGTATGCATGTGTATGCTTGTGTTGATGTATGCATGTGTATGCTTGTGTTGATGTATGCATGTGTATGCTTGTGTTGATGTATACATGTGTATGCTTGTGTTGATGTATACATGTGTATGCTTGTGTTGATGTATACATGTGTATGCTTGTGTTGATGTATACATGTGTATGCTTGTGTTGATGTATACATGTGTATGCTTGTGTTGATGTACACATGTGTATGCTTGTGTTGATGTATACATGTGTATGCTTGTGTTGATGTATACATGTGTATGCTTGTGTTTATGTATGCATGTACATGCGTGTGTACGCACATGTGTATGCGTAGGTTTATATATACACACATATGCGTATATTTACTTAAACATGCATTTACAAGCACATACAAATGTATATATACATTCACAGACACACACTCACATTAATGATTGCATACATGCCTTAACATTCAAAAGACCCGATTTTTTATTTTCATGCATGGGTTAAGTTCTCAATACTTAAGCAGCCAGTATGTTTTAAACAGATACTTCAGGATTAATTTAATTGTTCCAGAGCAGATATGTTTAATGAAGTAGCCTATTTCTTAATGCAAGAAATCATTCACAATAAGAATTCATCTTGTTTTTTGTACTGAGATTTTTTGTAGGGCTATAATGAGAAAGAAACTGATATAAAACTAAAAGCATGGAAACAAAAATTATTGACCTACCGCGTTAGAAATTTTTGTCTCTAATATGTATATTTCTTACACCGTAATAAAATAATTTGGACTTCAATATTTTACAGTTCTAGCTGTCTAATGGATCGCTTATTTAAAAATTTTCTTTGATTTCCTGTTAGTAAATCTACTTATGTGTTCTCAAAAACGTACAGACTTTCATATCAAAGAACATTAAACAATTTACATGCTGTAATATGGACGTTTCCTTTGAACGTAATTGTTCCATACACTGCACATCTCTAGTCCAGTATTCATTACGTCGGTCTTCGCAGTTTACATTTTATTAGCAACCGGCTTAGCTCACAGATGGCCAGCTGGACTAGTACTCGAAATTACACTTTGGGTTTGGGTTCGAAATCAGCTTGAGTTGACTGTCAAGTTACATTTTCTCATGGTATTCTTCCAACTATAAAATAAACGTAAAATAATACCACAGTCAAATATATGGCCACGAAGCTCAATACGTAGTAAATATGCATCCGTATATAGTTGCTAACCACTGGGATCGCTACTATCGCCTCATCACAGACAATGCGAAATAGTACCTGCACAGTCTATTGTTTCTAGTACCTTCATCAACTCAAGCTTCGTGACTGTATATAGTAGACTGTGGTAATACCACAAAAAAATTCTCGGACACATCTTGCCAAATACCTTCTCGCTATCACCAAATCCAATAATATCGCAGCTTCAACAGCTTAAACAAATAACTGAATTGTATCATACAGTTCATTTGGATAGAAACAAAAAGGCAAATGATATTCGAACTAACATCATGTACACCTATCCCTTCCAGCTAACATCAAAACAAAGTTTCTTTGATATCAAAACATATCTCTCTTTTAAAATATGCGCATATATTTCTTTAACTGTATTCTTTTATCACCATTATCTGAACTCATTTGGGTCGTGGATTTCTTTGTTCTCGTTGATACAAAAATTATATTTTTACAAAGCAATAAGTAAGCACAAGACTATAAAACAATAACTTTCGCATAGACCAGACGCTCCTGTAGGCAATGAATTTAATTAATATAAGTGCGTGTCTGTAATTAAGGTCGTATTCTTTAATATTCCTTTTGGGGAAAATTTTCCTTCAGGTCATGCTGTTTCTCATATGCAATTGTCAATGGTGTTTATGAGAAATAACAGAATAATAACTATGGTTCATGAATTCTGTTTAGTTCCATCACAATATCGATTTGAGTATAATAATCTACACCTTGGTAGACGATCGTATTAATAATTACAATCTGTGGACTGACACTGTAAAAGTTCTTAACGTCTCCTTTCGATATCTTTATGCATATGAGGATGACAATTAGTATACTTTAGTTCTTCCTTGGAATAATAAAATGAGATTTCTGGAATTTTGAAACAAAAGAATTTTACTTGCTCACAATTTAGGTGTTCGATTGTAAAACATGGTAAGTGACGTTTTAGTGTTTTGAAGTTATTAGATAGGTAAACATTTATACACGCAATAGTTTATATAATGTATAGTTACCAGGAAAGTAAAATCTGTATACTTCTGCCATCTGTTGAGATGTTGGAAAAATAACTACTGCATTATACGCAGAATGTAAGGTACCATATTATATGCTAAATATATCATTTTTGATCAACATATCAGTTACCATGTTTTACGTCCGAGTCCCTCATATGCAATGGCAAAGGAAGCTTCTAATAGAAAAAGGAGCATCTTCTGTGGACCTCTGGAAAAAGAACTAAGGAAGAGATTAGTGAAGTGCTTTGAGTGGAGTGTAGCATTGTATGGGGCAGAAACGTGGACATTACGATGAAGCGAATAGAAGCATTTGAAATGTGGATATGGAGAAGAATGGGACGTGTGAAATGGACAGACAGAATAACAAATGAAGTGTTGGAAAAGGTGGATAAAGAAAGAATAATGCTAAAACTGATCAGAAAGAGAAAAAGGAATTGGTTGGGTTACTGACTGAGAAGAAACTGCCTACTGGAGGATGCACTGGAAGGAATGGTGAACTGGAGAAGAGTTCGGGGCAGAAGATGATAGACGACATTAAGATATTTGGATCATACGCGGAGACTAAAAGGAAAGCATAAAATAGAAATAATTGGAGAATGCTGGGTTTGCAGTGAAAGACCTGCCCATGAACAGAACACGTATGTATGTATGTATGTATGTATGTACGAGGCGCTTCCAGAAAGTAAGTTTCCCGATTTTTTCCCCTTGAAAGTAAACGTAATTAGCCGTGTCAATTGCGCATGCGTAACAGATCTATGACGTATCAATCACATGCCAGCCGGACAGGTCCCGCCTGGTGCCAATAACGTGGCAGCAGTGGTCCGAAATGGAAGCTCTAATTCCTTCTCCCGCCGCCTGCGAGGTTCGGTCGGTGATAAAGTTCTTTAATGCACAAAGCATTGCTCCAATTGAAATTCATCGGCAGCTCTGTCAGGTATATGGGCCGAACTTCATGAGTAAGCAGATGGTGCGTCGCTGGTGTAGGCAGTTTTCCGAAGGTCGTCAAAGTGTCCATGATGAAGAGCGCAGTGGGCGACCGTCCCTCATAATTGATGATCGTGTTGAGCTGGTGCGGCAGTGCATCATGGAGAACCGTCGCTTCACGATTACGGAGCTGAGCAGCCATTTTCCGCAGATATCGCGATCCTTGTTGCATGAGATTGTCACTAAGCACCTGCTGTTCAAAAAAAGTGTGTGCCAGGTGGGTGCCGAAAAACCTGACACCCGAACACAAAATGCAAAGTTTAGGAGCAGCACTGACATTTCTGCAACGGTATCACGATGACGGCGACGAGTTCCTCGACAGGATCGTCACGGGCGATGAGACTTGGATTTCGCACTTCAACCCGGAAACCAAGCAGCAGTCAATGGATTGGCGGCATAGTGGATCTCCGGTCAGGACGAAATTCAAACAGACGCTGTCGGTACGGAAAGTGATATGCACGGTGTTCTGGGACAGGAAGGGCATTCTGCTCACTGACTTCCTTCCAAGAGGTGAAACAGTGAACGCTGACCGTTACTGTCAAACACTGCGAAAATTGCGACGTGCCATTCAAAACAAGAGGCGTGGAATGCTTAATGCAGGTGTTGTGCTCCTCCATGACAATGCTCGTCCACATACGGCTCGGCGCACAGCAGCTGTTTTGACGGAATTTGGCTGGGAGTTGTTTGATCATCCACCCAACAGTCCTGATCTTGCTCCCAGCGATTTTCACGTTTTCTTGTACCTCAAGAAATTCCTGTCCTCCGGTGAGCGTTTTGGCAACGACGAAGAGCTGAAGACGTCTGTCACACGCTGGTTCCATTCACAGGCGGCAGAGTTCTACGACAGAGGGATACAAAAGTTGATCTCACGATACGACAATTCTGATGGTGGCTATGTTGAAAAATAGCTGAAACATTGCTGTACCTGTTGCCAATAAATGTTTTCCTGAAAGTGTGTGTTCTTTTTTTTTTAATAGGGAAACTTACTTTCTGGATGCGCCTCGTATGTATGCATGTATGTATGTATGTATGTATGTATATACAAAAATTCGAGTAACATATTGGTCCAAAATGAATACCCCTAAAAAATAAATAAATAAAAATTTCCCCTAAACCTTAACGTTGATTTACTCGTTGTTGAGTAGGCTACTAACCGTAAGATTCTCTTTTTGACTCTTACCATTAGAGAAAATGATAAGGAATAATTTATCCCATTGATGTCTTATTATAAAATAGACCGTTATCTTGCAAATTACATAAAAATTTACACCTGTCATTATTTCCTGCCATTAGGAAATCTAGCAACCCTGCTAATAGTGACTGAAATACGGAACTCCGCTGTTCAGACCGAGTGCGTGTGTTTTCTTACATGAGCCTGCAACGCGCTGTTGTCAGACAACGCAGATATACAGCCTGATTTCCTAATTGACCACAAACTTAATTACAAGACGCATAATAGTTTTAATTTATTTTAATGTACTCTATTGCATGCTTCAAATTTCACAGTTATACCACATCCACCCTGTATAGTCACAAGATTTCTTGTTCCAAAGTTTCAATCTTCGTAACTTCAACGAGCTCAGTAAAGAATAAGAATTAATCCAATAAATATTACGGTATGTTCCTATGTAAGCAATTGTGATTTGTGATTGTGATTAATGTCTCCAATGACTACAATGATGTGACAATATATATAGCCACAAGATTTCTTTAAAAAATGCAGGATCCTTAAAGACTCCAATTGGCCATCTATGTTCAATTCTCCGACGTGTCCAGCGGAGAGTTAAGATTAATTAGGTCATTCCTTCTCTCGTGAAACCAAGTGCTTGTGTGCGCCGTAGCGTATAGTAAGAACCTTATGGTGGAGGTAAGCAAGCTCGCTGGCTACAAGTAGAAGCGTAGGGAGGGAGGAAAGGTTCTCAGTTCACTTTCCTCTTTCCCTGACGCGAAGAAAAGTTTCACTAATTAACGAATGGCCTATATCATGTTAAAAATTAATGTTGATCGCCCTAAATATCCAGCGAACTCAGCTGGGTTTAAAATCCCGAACCCCAAATGCGTTTATACAAGGTCGCTGGTTCAAAGGCGGCCAAAGGAGATAATGTTTACGGCACTGAAAAAATTGTATCTGGCTTCCTCCTCCGGAAAAGTAAAGCACACTTGTTTATTTTTAATTTATGGTATGTACAAATACTCGATGAATGACAGCACTCTATGAAAATTGTATCGCCCATTTGTGCCCAACTCTAAAGTGAACACACTCATTTCTCGCTGATATTTAATTATCCTTCCTTTGGGATAATAAAGTTAGTCTTATAAATGCCTTGATATGCAAACTGGAATTGTTCGCAGTACCACGCTAGATAGTGTAGCGTGTATTCCTTCGATCACACCATCCAATCAACATTACTACATCACATTATATCACATAATTTATATCGTTACATTTTAACATATATTATTTCAATGCCTAATTGGAAAGGCGATGTTGACATGATTACACGTACAGCCCAGAGGTCCTGCTGCAAGGCAACATTATTCAGTTTGTACGTAGTCGTGTGATAACACTGTTTAGTTCCATTCGTTAGCCTGTACAACATGCAGATTGAGAGGAGGCCGCAACAAGATTGATCTGGGACCTGCGCTGAGAGACGATGGCGGATTCCACGCCACATTAGTTCAGAAATTAGTACTTCCCTCCTGAAGAGTCCGGATCCTCTTCCTTTAACTGGTTTCATTTCTCTTCAGCAGAGTGAAAAAAACAAAAAGATTTTTAATAATGTCAACTGTTGTAAAATGGTACTGCAGTTTTAAAGTATTCCAGTTTTTTATGTTAGTGAGCTCCCGTTGAAAGCTTCCTTCAAACTGTGTCTATTCTTATGTCTCCAAAGCAAATAGACAAGTTTAAAAGTAAGCTGCCGATACCAAATATGTGGTAGAAAAATTGAAGCTAAATTGCCATGGCTCGCAAACCATTTAGTCAAAGCAATAAATTTCATGTTGTGAGATAAAATACAATTCAATAAATCAACGAATCAACGAACGAACTAATAGTTTGTTTCAGTACAAAAAAAATTGATTTCACTTGCTTTGGTACATGCGTCTCACAACAGGATTATTTTGGCTGTCTGCACATGTGCAGAATGCGCGGAGTTCGTTAATAAATACCTTACCTAACCTAACCTAACCTAACCTTCGTATATGTAAGATGTGTAACCGGAGCACGAAGGGAAAATGTTCATTTGATCTTCCTTGATTTGATCTGGAATGTACACTCGAAAATAATCCAGGTAAGGACCACGCTGGCACTGCATGAGAAGTCCGCGCGTCTTTTTAATGTTGCCAACTGTTACCAGATATTATCAAAGCAGGAGGAGCTCGTGACAAGAACAGTTTGGCTGTGGCGCAACGACAATATTAGCTTCTTAGGAAATAATCTTACGTGAATCCAAATATGAACGATATTAATGGAGAACCTACAAGAATGATATGTAATTCTATGTAGGATATATGTTGGTAATATTGTGATACAAATAATATTATAATAGTACTTTTTGAGATTTTTTTTTACAATTTTACTGAGCGAGAGAAGGACCGGTTTTGTGCATAAACTTGTCCACGAACATTCCCTTAATACGTTGACGCAAAAAAACCGACCTTCCTCTCGCTCAGTGAAATTTTAAAAAAATTCTCAAAGACAACTATCACAATATTATTAGTATTACAACATTACCAACTTTTACCCTATACACACACGCTTTATAAACATCATTTGAATCATTACGTGACATTTTAATAATTACTGTAAAATTTAATAACGGTATAGTAATTTGTGCACGCTGTCATTGTTCTCCTTCTTCTTTTTCTTAGTTTAACCTCTCCTTTTTAGGTGCATTTACACGACCCACGCCACCCGGGCATGTCATTATTCTAATATAATTAATTATGTTCTTTATTTTTGTGGGTCATTTAAAGTTTCATATTAACTAATAAGTTATTATGGGCATCCGACAAGGAAAACTCAGTGCGCAGAAACCAGCGGGCGTGACTGTCTCGCTCAGATATATGCACCCGTTCCCAGCATGCTCTCACGCCTACTGCAGGGGGTAAGAGGGCTATAGCATGCGCGCAGCGAGGAGTCAACACTACCTAACAATCGCCTCAATTTTGGGGAAAACCTCTGAAAGCATAACCATCTATTCAGCCCAATCGAGACTCGAAACCACTCCATAGCACAGTTACGGATAAGCAAGAAAACACGTCTACCACCCGAGCTGCAATATAACTTTTAAAGGCATTCCCATCTACAGAATTAATTTGACCAACGAAATGCAATATGGACGAGAAATGCCCGGAAAATATTCTGCAGTCCTCTACTGAGAAAGAGTTCTTTTACGTGCCGTAAATCTACATCACGGGGTCCACAGCTGTACTTCCCTCCCCGAGGATAGCATGCTAAGGATTTATCTTCTTTCAAATACATTATCCTCAGCAGTGTCAAAACCCGTTAACCAAGGATCCAGCTGCTAACAAAGTAATCTCTTAGGATGCTATTCATAGACATTTCGCAACACGCGCTACGAGTGTACTAAGCTAGCCCCGGCTATCCACTGGTTACTAGTACAGAATTCAAATCATATCCTATCGCTAACACTGGTTTATGAATACGAAAAACGCTGATCATCCACCGGAAGCCCGCGCTAAAAATGTCTATGAATACGGCCCTTAAGTACTTTATCCCTGGAGGCTAGAAGATTACGAATTACTAGAGTTTTTATTGTAGCGGACGACGCAAGTGCGTCTAACAAGTGAAGCGTTTCTGTCTGCTCACGTGGCTTTTGCTGGTAAAATTATGCGGAACGAAACACAGACCACATTAACAATTACAGTAACATTTACAATGTATATTATTTACATTACGTAGGCCTACATCAGAATACGCTATTTTTACTATTTACACCATGATAAAAAATGTAGGCATAGGGTAAAGTTGCATAATTCCGTGATGCCTTTTTTCACTGAATGTCACGGGATTGGGTATCTTGCTAGAAAGTTCACCGATGTCTCACAAGTAGGCGAAAGCTGTAATCTTTCAAGAAAGATGTCTGGCGCTATGATTGAATGGCAAAGCTTTGACCGACATTCAATTTTAAAGAAGTATCACGGGATTAGAGGTAACACGGAAATAGGCAACTTTACTCTACATTGATTTAATATTATTACATTTTATGTACAATATTGTATATTGTAATGCAAGGTATTTTATTTCATAATAGTATATCTTACTTATTTTGTAAACAGTGTATAGTAGTGCACAAAAGGATTGTGAGAAAATGAAAACTTTTTTCTCAAGCCCATTGTCAAAAAGACTGCTTTTCGTTTCCAGAATATGATCTTTCTTGGAATATAACATTTCGTCGTCGTTTTTGTGAAACCTCCTATTTTCTGTACTATCACATAAGTTTTCAGGAGGAAGAAAAAATTAATTAAATATCAATAGACCTACACTGATCCTTGATTATGTCATTTATTTCATCATATTTACAATTGTTTCCTACCGAATTATTTCATATTCTTATGTACGTCCATTGACTTTTCATTAACTTTTTCTTCCTCCTGGAAAATTATTTTCTGTACTTCACATAGGAGGTTTCATAAAAACAACGACGGTTTGTAGAAAAGATTTTAATTTTTAATATATCAAACTGTCCTTCGTTAGGTTTATCATTTCTTTGATACAAATTATCTTATTTAGCATTAAGGGGTTTGGTACAGCTTACAGCAGTAAAATTTTTGGAAGTATTCAACATTTTTTTCCTCCATTACTTTATCTTGTACAATAATGAAAATTAGTATATGTAAAATTCTGTCTCTCTGCTATATGAAAAAAAAATTACGATTAAAAAATACATTTTTTTTTTTCAAAATTCAAAATTTTGGCAGTTCACTGTGCAGTGATGAAGCGTTTCTCTCAGAACTCATAACCTTGTTAACTTTTTCATGTTCTCTGTCTTATATTTTATTGCTGAAACTCATGTTTACAATATCATGCTCTTTCAACTACATCCCTTAGTTTGTGTTAGAAGAAAATACTTATATTTGACCATTTTTAAATGAATTTATTTTTTATCAGACAATCTATCAAAGGTAGAGAAGTGATCTTGCATCATATTGTAGATATGACATGTATAAATACACACAAAAAATTTCATCACAAAATGTTAGATAGTTTTTAAGTTATGTGGGAAACGCTTCATCACTGCACAGTGAACTGAATTTTGAAAAAGAAAATATAAATAATTTTTTTAAATCGTAAAAATATCTTTTTCATATAGCAGAAAGGCAGTGTTTTACACGTACTAATTTCCATTATTGTACAAGATACAGTATTGGAAGAAAAATATGTTGAATATTTACAAAATTTTACTGTTGTAAGCTTTACCCAACCCTTTAAATTGTAATATATTCTTTAACTCTTAGAATTACATGTAACTAAACTCATCTATATTTTGCTATTATTATTATTATTATTATTATTATTATTATTATTATTATTATTATTATTATTATTCCATTGTTTTCCGTTTTACTGTTATTACTCGACCGAGGCGAGTAGAGCCGCGGCCGTAATGTGAACTATGCGTTATTAGGAACGCAGGAACAGTAGCGCCACGACTCCGGGCTGCAGGACTCCACTGGCCTCGGTCGAGTAATATTTATATTTGCTATGCATTCTTATATACTGGCGAGTGGAAGGGAAGGCCTTATGGTCTTAACTCTGCCAGTAAAAATAAATCCATTAAATAAGTAAATAGAGAATTTAAACTCTAGGAAAAATCATTGTAGTTTCAGATTTATCACCAGAATATCTGCAGTGCTTGGGAAAAGTGACATAAGTCAGTTTTCACAAACCTTTTTTTGCTAATTTATTGACAAGTTACACTGGTTTATGTCTATTTGATTTTTTTCTGTATGAATTATTGTAATGGGAGGAATACCTATGTATTTTTTCCAAGCGAGCAGATGTTCCGTAAGTTGTCAATAAATTATCAAAAAAGGTTTCTGGAAACTGACTTGTGTCACTTTTCCCGAGCACTACAGATATATTGCAAACAGTCTGTAAGGTCTAGTTTTTAATCATGAAGAGGGCGTCAACTGCAGCACAAACAAGACACGAGTGTTCCCTGTGCCACGCGCCAAATATGACGTTATGTATATATATATACAGAGTGTTTAAAAAATACGGGGCATAATTTCAGGTATGTATTTCCCACATGTAGACAATCAAAATAGTTGATTACAACATGTGTCCGGAAATGCTTTATTTCCGAGATATGGCCTTCACAACATTGAAATTCACCGGAACGTTTTTTTTTTTCCGCAGGTCGTTGCCGTCAAAGGAGACATTAAGAGGGCACTCTGACAGTTCATTCCGAGGCGAAGGTTACATTCAGTTTTGTGTAGGCGTTAGACTGTGCGACATGTATTCAAATCAAGAGCTGGCAGAGATAAACTTCATGTACGGTAAGGCTGACGTCAATGCTGCGCTGGCTCGTTGTTTGTACCAGGAGAGGTACCCACAGCGACAATGTCCAGATCGGAAGACATTTGTACGTCTCCATTACCGTCTGTGCGAGTATGGAAAATTTAACTCTCCTGGTTTGGGAAGGGGACGACCAAGATCTACAACTCCAGAAGTACAGGAGGAGATTCTAGAGGGTGTGAACATGACTCCTTCTATCAGCACACGAAGGGTAGCGTTGCAAGTCAATGTTTCTCATACGACTGTCTGGAGACTGTTGAAAGAGTATCAATTGTATCCTTATCATTTGCAACGTGTACAGGACCTATCACCAGCAGAGTTAGGTTCTGTCAGTGGTTCTTGCAGCAGTGTGGCGTAAATCCGAACTTTCCTGCCTTAGTATTATTTACAGATGAAGCACAGTTCACACGAGATGGCATAACAAATTTCCACAATCAGCATGTATGGGCGTATGAAAACCCACGTGCAACTGTTCTATCTCAACATGTGGGCCGGTATCATTGGTGATCGATTAGTTGGACCCCATGTACTTGTAAACAGACTTACGGGGCAGGCGTACACAAACTTCCTGGAAAACACCATACCTTATGTTTTAGAAGACACTCCACTGATCAATCGTCAACACATTCACTTCTTGCATGATGGCGCTTCTGCACACTTCAGTCGTACGGCTCGCCGGTACTTGGATCGAAGGTTTCCTGATCGATGGATAGGTAGAGGTGGCCCAATTGCTTGGCCTCCACGCTCACCTGATCTGAACCCTCTCGATTTCTACTTGTGGGGCGATTTAAAATCATTGGTTTATTCGTCTCCGGTGCCTGATTTGGAATCCCTTCGGAATCGAATTGTGGCATATTCTGAGGATATACGCAATACTCCTGGAGTTTGGGATCGTGTTCGCAGGTCAATGAGACATCGATGTGAGGTCTGTATTCAAGCAGGAGTTGGACATTTTGAATATCTTCTGTAATGACAACGACCTGCGGAAATAAAAACGTTCCGGTGAATTTCAATGTTTTGAAGGCCATAACTCGGAAATGAAGCATTTCCGGACACATGTTGTAATGAACTATTTTGATTGTCTACATGTCGGAAATACATACCTGAAATTGTGCCCCGTATTTTTGAAACAACCTGTATAGTCTATGAACAACTAATCTTATTTCCGTACGCCCTGGGACAGAATACGGTCACAGTCTACTATATATAGTCACGAAGCTTGAGTTTTGAGGGTGCTAGAAACAATAGACTGTGACGTTTCTATTTTGCATTGCCTGTAATGAGGCGATATTAGCGATCCTAGTGGTGAGCAACTATCTAATGTTTGCATATTTACTACGTATTGAGCTTCGCGACTGTATATACTAGACTGTGATACGGTTCCTAGTAATCCCCGAATCGCCGGGACAACTCGATAACAGAGAGGAATTTATGGAAATAAATTACGAACAGTATTCATAATGTAACAACAGTATTTGTTGTTAACTGTACAGCTGCAGAGGAGTCAAATTATAGCAATTATTAAGCATGACATTACTCAAATTAAATTAAAGTTAATATTTGTATACACTAGAAAAAAAATTAATAGTCCACAGTGATTGTGTTATGGTCTCAAATTAAGTTTTTATTCGCTTCTAGGTGTTTAAAACGTCATATTAATTTTATGATTTTGATTACTATTTGTTTACATTTCAACTATCCATTACAATTACACGAAACGTTGCAGGCTCTAATTTTACTGTATCAGTGTCTAAATGAATTCAACGATGTTCTAGCCGCGAGGAAAATGGACTGTTTCGTTATCGAAGGTACGATTTCAGATTTTTTTATAGGCTACCAAATATTTTAACTAATGTTTTTCGAGACATTCGTCACCAGTTCATTAAAACATCGCTCGAAAAAACGATAATCCAACACGATTTGGAATTATACAGGTGCAAGGGGAGTGATGCACCAAAATTTAGGAGGTGATTCTACATGTTAAATTTATTATTATTATTTATTTAAATTCAAATATACAGAATAAAGAAATATAATTACAAAAACAAACAAAGAGAAATACAAATAAAATAATACAAGCAATATAAAAAGAAGAAGAAGAAATGTAAGGAAACATTCATTACACTTTTCCTTCCATGAAGCACCGTTAAGCAGGAAAAAGAAAGTCTTTGCCCAATGTTTGCAGCGCTCTATTGCGGTAATGGCCCGAGAGAAATGACTGATTACTATACAGGCATACCTATAGGTAAAGATAATCTGAACAGTTAATGTCTTGCATCTCTTTTTGTATATCAAACCGTTTAGTCACGGATTTAAATTGAATAATTGCGAAAATCGTTCAAATAAATCTTGCAACGCAACGTTTTATCGCGCGTCACCGGCTGAGTACACGAGAGGGGGAGGGGAAGGTAAGAAGTGCTGGCCGCGCTCAGTAGAGTTATTGCAGTAGCCGTGATGTTGCCATATACTTCATAGAAACGATGTCCTCTAAAAAAAGTGAGAGTTAGAGAAAAACTTGTTTAAATTTTTCAAAACTCTCCTCATGATTTATTACCAGTTTCATTTTGGTGCAGGAGTTACCATCCATCCTGTATTCGTGATCTCGTCATGTCTTATTGAGTGTGAAACAATTTTACCATAAATAATTCTTGTTGTAAGGGTACCAATATAGTCAATGATTACTTCCAGTAGACTGATCCAGTGCATTAAACACAATTTAAAAAAGCCACCGGCGTGGCTCAGCCGGTTAAGGCGCTTACCTGCCGGTCTGAAGTTGCGCTCGGAGGCGGGTTCGATCCCGCTTGGGCTGATTACCTGGGTGGGTTTTTTTTTTCGAGGTTTCCCCAACTGTAAGGTGAATACCAGGTAATCTACGGCGAATCCTCGGCCTCATCTCGCCAAATATCATCTCGCTATCACCAATCTCATCGACGCTAAATAACCTAGTAGTTTATACAGCGTAGTTAAACAACGGAATAAAAAATTAAACAAATCTAAATTTGCATAAGGTGGTTGTTTAGTCATCGAGAAATTCTCACTGCATCTACACTTTCCTTTGTTCATAATCTCCGTTATTGCCCCATTTTTCGGACTGCAAACGATAGAGTCGATTACGGGCCGTTACCATACTTGGAACCCGCGTTAAGTGGTCATTATTTGCTGGTGGTAGTGCTGTGTACTCCTGGGCTTATGGTACAATCAATTTCAAAATTAGACCAACATCGCACTATACCATTTCATTCAATCATAGTTTTCTGCTCAATTGCAGGTCTTTCACTGCAAACTCAGCATTCTCTAATCTTTCCTATTTTCCTCCATTCTCTTAATCTCCTCATAAGAGCCATGTATCTTAATGTTGTCCATCATCTGATATCTTCTTTTGTCATGAATTTTTCTCATGTGGTTAAAATCAGTCGGGCGGAAGGGATCCCTACAACTGCTGTTTTCTATTTTCTTTGAGAATTCAATCCGCGTGGATAAGGAAAGTACGGGCTTCTAATTGGTTGCAATAGGACATACATAGCATTCTATAGGTTGAATAAGGAATGACAGCTTCACCCTCCTTAACCAATCCACTCTGCGGTAGTATTACAGAACTTTTATTACATTTACTGACCGCTGGCGTGGTGTTTTGCTTCTCGGCAGTTGGGCGTGTCGCAGCCGGCCGCACTCCTACGTTAAACCCTCTACTTAAAAACGTGTATAAAATAGTACCTTATAGAAGATGCTGGAAATGTCGTCCTCCCTCGGCTAAACAGCCGCTGTATCGGTAAAAACACATTCTGATTGACACGATTGAGTTCGGACATTGTAATGTTTACTGATATCATTTGTTATGCAGGTATATACGATATATTTTAACCTCACAATATTTAAAATGCTCAATTTTGTAACAATGAAGCATAGACATAGTGTGTTTGGTCGTAAAAAAATCGGACCGATTATTGGTCTTGCGCTAACAGCACACCAAACTCCAACTTTCCTATCATGAAGATGGATTTCTTTTATACGATGTGGATTTACAGAACACCAATAGCGAGTTTTTTTATCGTTACATGACTAGTTAGGTGGAACCAAGTCTTGTCTGAGAACAAGAATTATGGGTCGATTAAACCTTCAGTCATTGATGAAAAAAACCACACACTTTGTCTACACTTCATTATTTTTAAATTCAGCATTTTAATTATTGTGAGATTAAATATCATATATATCGGTAGAACAAATGAAATCAGAAACATCACAGTGGCCGAACTTAATCGTGTAAATGTGTTTTCCCGATACGCCTATTTAACCGAGAGAGGACGAAATTTGTAGCATCTTCTATAAGATACGATTTTATACACGTTTTAAATAGCGGGGTTAACGTACGAGTGCGACCGGCTGCGACATGTCCAGACGCCGAGAAGCGAAACACCGCGCCAGCGGTCAGTACATAAAATAAAAGCCCTGTTTTAAGGACAGAGGAGTAGTAGTTCATTATTCAACCTATAGAATGCTATATAGTTCTTAGTTCAACCAGTCAGGAAACCTATATTTTCCTTATCCACGTGAGCCCTTTTGGATATTCTTTCTTCTCGACTACTGTTAACCGCGTTAAGTGTTATAAGTAGGGCTGAAGAAAAGCATTGGTATCAGAGTAGTAAATAATTTCTATATGCGTTGTTTACAAAATGCAGGATGTCTCTACTGTCTGTAAGAAGCAGATAGAGTGAACATTCGACACTCCTCAATAGTAGACCTGCGTAAGTGATGTGAGGTTGTATCAGAATGCCGAAACAAAATTCCAACAAAGAACAGATAATAAGACGACTGAATTCAGAACACGGGGAGAATGTGTAACTTAATTGATAATAATGATATTTTTTGTAAATTTATGCTCGACCATGCTGAAATGTAGTAATTATAGACCTGGTAGCAGTCCTTTAATGCATGTCATTAAAATACATGTATTCATTAAAGTTCAGGTTTTCGATTGTTCTCGGATATGCAAAAGAAAGACGAGGGAAACGCCACGGAGGCTGGAAATCAAATACTGTCGCAGAAGGTTATGTTCTGTTACTATAATAGTTAGCGTTAATTGTAAATAATATTCAAATAAATTCAATTTGTCATCTCGTTTTTCAATTCTAAATCAATTTCCAGGTTATATCAAAATTAGTTCATGTTATTCTCTAAATTATATCAAGGTCAATGACATTATTGTTCCTCGGAAAAAATCAATACTTTCGCGTCTGCGCACATCTCACAATTTACAAGCTTCCACAAGGTCACTTCTGCTCTTCAGTGAGATGCGAATAAAATGAATACTTTTGAATAATTTCAAGTTAGGACTATGGTCGAGCATAAAAAGTCGTATGAAACTTGCCTATAATGGTAATCAAGACGCTCGTATGAAAATTATGAAACTCGCTTGCGCTAGTTTCATAAACAAACACACTCGCGTCTTAATTACTATCATTACAGGCTCGTTGCATAATGTACTATTAATGTTTGTTCCCAGTTAACCAATTTGAAACATAAGTATTCCTGTAAATGTAAATTATATTGTGACTTAATTCATACGAAGCGGACTGTACAAGCAGCCGCTACCGCAACTAGTCGAGTGTGCACACAAGCATTTTGTAAACATAGGGCTCTACGTAGCCTATAAACAATACATTTTTTCAGCCCTACTTAAAAGTACAATGTCGGCCTAATTCTGAAATGGCTCATACCTCGTTCAACTGAAGTTGAGGGACCACGGTGTAAAGTAAAAGGGATTCTGCAGGCTGGAGAGTAGAGATCGGGGGCGGTCCGTAGGGGGATCGGTAGAGCGGGAGAGACTTATGGAACACACATTATTCCATCCCGGGCAGCATAATGGGTCCACCGAGCCTACGTGTAGGGATAGTCCCAGCCCTTGCCCTTTCCTTTAAGTGGGACTAGATTAGTACCAGTATAACACATTCCTTTACTTCTCCATGCGGAATAAACGGATGAAATTCCTTGTTTACGTATACAAATATGGATCCTATATGCGTAAGAACTGCAGCATGTTGAGGACCAAAGCTACTGTAAAGATTCAGGCAGATACCTAGCGGTCACGCGAAATTATAGATTACCACCCAACGCCAGCAATCTTGTCAGACATGTGTTCTCCAACTAACATAATGACAATTTCTCGTATGCAGCGATTCGCGTTAGAGGTAATCGTTCGTCTAGCACAGAGAGCATTGTCATATGCCATTAGTTTTCGCTCATTGAGCGACTCCGACTGACGCCGATGCACAGTTGTGCTCATTTCACAGAGGAGCAACAGTGTAATTGATCATCTCCAACCGTAATCACAGTATCTCCTCCATCAGCGATGAATTCAGGGGGTGGCCTGAGGGAGAGTTTCCCCACTCCGGATTCCAGTTATCTCATCCGGAGACTTCAGGTTTCTTAAACTAAAAAGTATAATTTGTACATTATATTTCCATTTGATATGACTTTTCAGTAACTAAAATATCTTCTGTAAAGTAGATTTTCAGGTAGCTGTTTCCTTGAAAGTTGGTGTGTGTCGGCCGATCTTAGAAATTTAAACTGTCTAAATTTTCAGTCTTGATTGTTGCAGTCAATAAGTGAGGTGTGTTGTTTTTTTATTTGTGGAGATTTTAATGCTAGTTTTCTTTAGCTAATATAATATTTTTTTTACTGAAATAGTTGTAGCATGCATATAAATATTTTACTGTACTATGGCAAAACAAGAGACATTGTTTACTTTCCTTACAAAGAAGAGACGTACTGAGCGGTCAATGGAAAGTACATCCATCGTATTTTAAGAAAAAAATAATAATTGGCTTTAATTGAAGGTGAAATCTGTGAACCGGTAATTTCATCTGTGCTACCTTCATCTAGTGCTGTTAGTACAAAGTCAATGAATAAAACGGTTCAACGCAAAATTAAATATAAAAAAGATGGGAAACTAAATATGATTGCTTGTATTTTGATTATACTCGAGGTGGTGCATTTTTTAAACTGTGTGAATGCATACAAAAATAACCTCGAAGCTCCTCAAAAGAGCAGGTGGTGTTTTCATATCAGTGCCTCTTAAGAACTTTAGAAAAACTACTGGAAGACGCATTCGTCTAGTTTACTAAATTTAAGTAGCTTATGTAAAGAGGATATTTTGACACCGGTTTATGCGACAATTCTGCACAGAAAGATTGTTCATAATCACTATGTTTTATATAACAATATTAACAATTTGAAGTTGATGCCTATTCGTATTAACATATAATATTATTTTAAACAAATATAATAGAATGAAAACTATTTCTTTAATTTTATTGAACCCAATGTCCTATGTTCTCTTTCACATAGACTGCCTTTCTTGTTGTTACGTAAGACATGAATTATTGTTTCTTTCGCTGTCGGTTCCACCTCCTCCAGGATAATATAAATCGCCACCGGGGGAAAGGTCTGAATTCAACACTGACTCAACCACCATAGAACCATATTTTGGATTGCATGAGATTACATGAAACAATGTAGAATAAAGAAACCATTAAATATAAATTTAATGGAGAGTATTGGCGGAAAATCTTGTAATATTAAAGGGTGAGAGAGAATCCCAGGGCAAAACCATCGGCCTCCAATTTTATCAATCGCGATTGTCACTTTAATTAATGCTAAGAATGGAATCCAACTTCAAGGAATAAGCCTACGTTCTGGTAGTTTATGGCGAGTCCTAGGTTTCATCTCGTGAATTATCATCTCGTTAGTATCAGCTCCAACGAAGCTAAATAACCTAGTAGTTAATATAACGTCGCTGAATAAACAACTAAACAAGTTGAATGACTGTGAGGCCCTCAGGACTCTTCGGACGGATGTAATTTTTCGGTATTCTTAATCCTATACCTATATTCCTCCCATCTAGTTTATTGTAATAATATTATACCAGAATCAATTTGTCTTTCTACTTCTGACAACTTTCTAGTCACGTGGTTAGTTAACCTCGGAAGTAGCCTGTCACAGTATGTCGCCTCCTGCTCTCTTCACCCATGCTTACGGGCAATGCTGCCACATTTTCGAACATATGGCTCACTGACAAACTCCGGCTCGTAGCATTAGCAGCAAGTTGGCAACGTTGCAATGACAGAAGACCCAGAAGCCACGCTGCTAGCGAGCTGTCAGAAGTCGAAGGAAACTTCAATTGTAATGCTGTATAATTTACTGCAATTAATAATAAATTATTATTTAGGTTTTATTTATAATATTTTAACTGCAAGATCATATCGCGACTGTCTGATGAGAATAGTACATTCGGTTTCAATTTTACTGTCACCGTGTACAACTATGGATTAAAGAATAGCGAATCAGTGTTTGTATATTTTTTATAGTGGAAGTGGAACTAATTCGGCATTTGTCTGTGAAATAAACTTCTCCTGTTTCACGCCGTTTTCCACCTCATGTCTTGCGTAATTTCTGGAATGGATCTTGAACACTCTGAGTTCCAAAGCACCCTATTCCATCAAAGCATTTTCCTTTCTAATACCTGTGACAACAATGTGTTCAGAACTCATCTCATAGAGTAACAGCGTTTTGTATAGAGGTCAGATTTTGCTTCATGTAAATTCGAGTACTGCCTATTCGGCCAGGGACCATTGCTATGTATCTGCCAGAAAGTTCCTTTCTCCGTTGTCAGACTTTCCATTTTCGCATGGTGAACTGTGAACTTGGATTAATATCAGAGTATCTGTTACAATACAAAATATTATTTAGTGGTCGAAATAACTGACAAGTTTTAAACAAATTTAGTTAATAAATGGTGAAGAGCATCAAGTTTTGCACGTCCTGTGCAGTGTGGACAATATTTGATGCGGATAGAGGGGCTGACAAACTGAAGGCACAGATGCATCACGCTTCGCTGTAAACGCTAGTAAAAACCGGTGAGCTTTTATGATATAGGGATGAGGAAAACCACAGTTTTGTGATTGCCATATTTTAAACGTCAGTTTGTAAAGCAAACGACATTTGTCACTATGTTAAATTATTTACAACGCCACACATCAAAATTAGCAGACTCTGTTTTGTTCAGAATAACGTCTATCAATTATTTTATATTAACTTTATTATGGAGGCATATTATTGCAATGTTTTAGGTGTTACTCTTACAGAGTAAAACCAATTCCTATGTCCGTATATTTTATCACGTGACATTTCTGTCGGTCTAAACCACTGAAACCAGTGCTGAATATTTACTGTTAGGAGACTGTGATGTTTATTTGTTGTGTCATCGTTCCGACGCGGATCCAATTGGATAACATCGACCGTCTGAGTTGGCATATAGATGTACTTCTTTGAACAAGGCTTGAACCAGCAGGCGAAGAAAATGAAGGAACATTCCAACGACTTAGATAACAAGCAAAGTAACTGTGAGTACTCCTATTCAAAGTAATATAAAGCAGTCAAAGGCAACTGCACTTTGGATCAAAGTAATATTAGAGGGTTTGGCAGAATGACCCAGCGTCCTACAATCAAGCAAATTGAACCACAGTACAAGAGAAACAAAGAGGAATTTTTAGATAAAATAATTATTTCAGAATGAAACAACAGCATTTGAACAAGAATGTAACAGGTTATAAAATTTGTCGTACGTGTCTTCCAGTGCAAGCTCACACTTGAGAAAGTGTAAAATTGAGGCAAAAATTGTATAAAGTAATATAAAATGGGACATTTCCGACTTAGTTTTCAAAAATCGTTCATAAATTATCACTAAGGTTCGGATAAAGCAGCTGTAATAGGATAGGCATCATAGGCGTGTCCCCCAGCAGACGGTAGTGACGACGTACATTCAGCCCGTATCAGCTGTACTGTCTAGAGTTGTCAGATGTGGCTACTTGTCGCCATTCTGGCGCCTTTTATGTTCCTTGTGGCGACGAAAATTTCCACTTGGCGACCTGGCTACTTTTCTGACGTCTTTAATGTTAAAATTATAAAAATAATTTCACTAAAACTTTTTTTCACAAGACTATAATCCATTGTACGTAATATTCTTCAGAACGTAAATATTCGTCAGTTATTGTAGTTCCGTTCATTTTCAAAGGAGGGCAGAGTAACGTTCAAGGTTGCGTAAGAAACTTCCCCAGGCTCTGGCACTGGGATCTACAACGTGTATGATCTGTGATTAACAATGATGTTATTAATAACATAATTAAGTGGAATCAATGCATATAAATATGTTACATTAATGGATTAAATAAGTGGATTATATTATCAATTAAACTTTTAGTTTAAAATAAGCCTAAATGAAATTCATTTCTGTGCTTTATTTCTAAACTTCGATAATTAATAGAAACGATGTTGAGCAGTAAGCCGTTAATTAATAATAGCGGGAATTCAGCGGTTTACCGGGCCTATTAGCATTTAGCAGATTCTTTCACTTTGTACTAGGAGTGGGAGAATCGTCCCGAGCTAAAGATAATAATTGTAGTTTAATTAAAATTATATATTCAAGCCTCAAAATTCGGTACTTATCGATATTTAGTCATAATTCAAAATCACTACTATTTTTAAAAATGCACCATTAGACTCACCTAATGCAGAACATTAATGTTTTCAGGCTGGCTTCAAGGGGCCACAGATTTTATGAAAGATTCGAATGAAGCAATTTGCAAAGTATGTAATGCCTTTAAACAACAGAATACAGATTGAACAACGGCAAAATGCAAGTATCAAAGATACACATCGTAGCTGAATAATGCCATAATAATCCTGTACCTTTGTATTAAATAATATTTACAATAAATTTGTTACAAATTTATGAATGAATATAAATGGTTACGTTCATAATTACACTGTAACATTTTTTATTAAGTTTATTACTCCTTTCACTATCAAGTTCAGAGATAATTGGCTACGTTCTGGCGCCTTGTTGGTGTACAGTTGACAACATTGCTCTGGAATCATCTGGCAACCCTGGTACTGTCCATTCACTGATGTTTTAGCTACGAGGTGGGGAGCGCTCTTCCCAGCAGGTAGAGTTTTAGCTAGTGGAAGAGGGTAGTGTTTACTTAGTCTGAAGAAAGCCAAGGCCCTTTAGTTAATGTTTGTAAACAAAACTCACGGATCAAGGATGCCTATCCTGATACAGATACTTCATCGGAACCTTAATTATCACCATCTCTACTAATGTTGCATAACACTACTGCGTGTTCAGTTCAAAGTGTGTCATGGCTCGCTGTATGCCGTCATGTGGCTAGTCGTTGAGCCTAGAGAATTCAATCTTCCTACACTTCCACAGAGGCGTATTACTTATGTGCCAGAGAAGTTTCCTAGCAAGTACGGCGTTCATTCTGAAGAGTACTTACCGATACGTCCGGTAACACCTGTAGTGGCAGGAATGTGAAATGTTTGGAAACACGTACTGAGGTGAGTTTTTTTTCTTACTGTCGGTATATGTGGAGAGGGTTAAGACGATTACTTACGTATTTGTTGACATTAACTTCGACGGTCAACATGGACACGGAGCATTTGATTTGTATTGTGGAATGTTGCCGTACGCAACCGATGATAACAAATACTCTGCGTACGATTTAACCGCGCAAAACACAGTTCGAAAGAGGTTATGGAAGCACACAGACTTTACAGACCGCCATCTGTTCCTACGACGTTCAAGTTATACCATAAACGTTCTCAAATTCAGATTGAACGCCTTGATTAATAGGCAACTTCTCTGACATAAAAGCTGAAACTCGATTCAAATCGCTGACTCACAACAGTGACGTCATGACACACTTTGAAATGAACACCCAGTAAATATTACTGTTCATGGCATGATATTAATGAGTTTAACACGAAGGTCTTCAACGTCAAAAACTTATGTAGGACAAGCAACCACACTAACAAATGTTTTCGGCTGTAAAATTATTGCCAAGAAGCCATATTTATGGCATTTGGAAATTGAAGCGTCTCGCAACATTTTATGTCTTCTGTCAGTTCATAAGTCTCATAGAAAATTGGGGAATCTCACAACGTATGTACATCATTTGACACGGAAAATGGTCGCTCTCCTGTAGAGTGAATTTGTCTCAAGTATCGTTCAGGTTAACACGAGATTCACATGGGGAAATGTTAAGCATCGAGGTCCAGGGATGAAATCAATTCGTAGCAGCACGAAACAACATATTTCCTATGAACCCTCTATGGCTTAGCGGTAGAGCTCTTTCTTCTCCTTCCAAAATAACGGGCTTCGAATCTTTCTATGTATAAAGCACGCGTGTAAACAGCGCACACGGTGATTCTCAAGCTATCTCGAGGTGGGACTTATTGTTAGTCTCTGAACAGTTCAACCCACAGCACCGGATCGAATCCCTCTCTTCTTAGTGTTTTTTTTTTTCCCTTTGTGGTCTGACACCAAGTTCGATATATATATATATATATATATATATATATATATATATATATATATGTGTGTGTGTGTGTGTGTGTGTGTGTGTGTGTGTGTCAACTGCCATTATACAAGGAGCGCACTCAATTGAGTGACTTGGTGGCCGAGATTCCACAGTAATATGCACTGTTGAGCGAAGAATCTACTTAAAGATGAATTTTTGGTCCTACAGAATCTATCTGTTATGGTAACAATAGTTATTAGAGGAGACAAATTCGCTCCGGCGCCGGAGATCGAACCTGGGTCCTTGGTTCTACGCAGCAAGTACTCTAACCACTGAGCTACGTCGAAGTTCAACCCACAGCACCGGATCAAATCCCTCTCTTCTTAGTGTTTTTTTTTTCCCTTTGTGGTCTGACTCCAAGTTTGATATATATATATATATATATATATATATATATATATGTCAACTGCCATTATACAAGGCGCGCACTCAATTGAGTGACTTGGTGGCCGAGATTCCACAGTAATATGCACTGTTGCGCGAAGAATCTACGTAAAGATGGATTTTTGGTCCTACAGAATATATCTGTTATGGTAACAATAGTTATTAGAGGAGACAAATTCGCTCCGGCGCCGGAGATCGAACCTGGGTCCTTGGTTCTACGCACCAAGTCCTCTAACCACTGAGCTACGTCGAAGTTCAACCCACAGCACCGGATCGAATCCCTCTCCTCTTAGTGTTTTTTTTCCCCCTTTGTGGTCTGATTCCAAGTTCGACATATATATATATATATATATATATATATATATATATATATATATATATATATATATAAAGTCAACTGCCATTATGTAAGGAGCGCACTCAATTGAGTGACTTGGTGGCCGAGATTCTACAGTAATATGCACTGTTGGGCGAAGAATCTACGTAAAGATGAATTTTTGGTGCTACAAAATATATCATTATGGTAACAATGGTAGAATCATCTCTTGCATAGATCTAATAGCAAAACAGGCTGAGTTTAGTTTAGGGGTAATTTATTTAATATGATTTTTTTTTTCAATTTAACAAATTATCGATTTGTAAACCAAAGAATTTGGTTTTTGTTTCTATTAGGGAGCTATGCGCTTGCTTGCATACTTACTTACTGCTCTTGAAATTTTCGAGGTAGAATTTAGACAGGATTTAAATTGAATTATGTTACTTTTGTTACAATGCAATACCAATTTATTGACTGAGAACCAATCATATATTTTGAGAAGAATTGCCTCTACTGAAAATTAAGCAGATTATCAGTCCAAACGGGAATCGAACTCGCAACCAAGCGCAGTCCAGAACCATCATACAAACGCGCTGCCACCTAAGTCACAGCGATGGCAAATTATTATTATTATTATTATTATTATTATTATTATTATTATTATTATTATTTTACTCTCTCTCCGGTCTGGAGATGTATAAAATATGCTAATTTGCATGGATCTAACTTGGATCCATTTAATGTGTAGTATATAATCTGGAGTTTTATATCAGTTTAATTGAAGTCTTTTGTTTAAATATGTATTTTAATATTATTCTTTTTACCTTTTATATTATTTTAGTGCTGCTTATGATTAGGTTTTCTCTGGAGCGGTTGTTTACGCGCTTTCAATCGGAGACCTCCGGTTACCTCCGATTGATGCCGCGCAGGTTGTATATGTGCTGTGGCGCAGACATACACTTTCCTCTGAGCATTCCTTTAATCGGATCAGGTAGTGATTCGAGTCCGCTGACGTCCGCGTATCTTTTAAAATAAGTTGTAATTTGTTGTTGTTTATTCTCTCTTTTATGTTAATATCTCTCTCTCTCTTTTTTTCTTCGGCTCTTTTTTTTTTGTGTTCCTTAAAGTGCTACGTTAGCTGACAGATTTTTTTCTAGTTTTGAAATTCATAGTATATGTGGAAAGCCGTATTAGTTTTATGTCATTGAACAAATTAATAACATTCAATCTAAGTGCAAAACTAACGCAGAAGTAAAGCTTTTCAGTAGCTAATGTAAACATTTATACTTTAATTCTCCTAGAAACTCTCGTTTAATCGCAAACATAGTTTGTCAATTATTATTCTATTCGGTTTAGTTAACGTAAAATATATTAAGGGAGCTTCAGAATGGAACAAAAGAAACGTGGGCTATCAATGGGATAAAGTTTACTCTCCAACATAATTTATTCAGATTCTTCACCGGACAGGATTGTGATTATTGTGTTAAAGTGTATCAGTATTTGAACTCCCTCTTCTAAAACGCGCCACTCTTGCTCTGTAATAAAAATATAAGTGGGTATCAACTTAAGGATGATTGTAATTATATTATTACCACATGTTTCTATAGTTTCATTCAGAAATATTTTAATCTAAACAGTAATGTACTGTATAACTCAAGTTGTCTAAACAGCAAAATATAACTCAAGTCGTCTTGTAAATATTTCATATGTTTTTTATCGCCTCGAAAGTTACGTTTTAGAGAAATTTCAAGACTTTTTTATACTGTGAGTCTTTGGGAACAATAGCACTATAACAATTTAAAAAGAAATCGTATCAAATGTTTTGCGTAATTGTTTTCATCAAGTTCGCGATTGTGCGATCGCTTCAAATGGTCTAACAAATTCGAAGTTCCACCATCCTTAGAGTAAATTCTCCCACAAAGTTTTCAGTGCGCGACTTTATTATTACCTTCAACTAAATTAAAGAATTTCCATGCGACGGATATCCGATTTTGTGCCACTACAACTACCGTCAGTCCGTACGCGCCGGTCGTCCTTGAGCTAACTGTCACTTCGCTCCGAACCCCCGCATCCCTCCGTATGTCCCCTGTTCCACCTACTGTAGTATCGGAGATCACCGGTGGAGAGCTTTATTCCTAATCTCCGATTCCTCGGCAGTAGTAGTCACTCCGATGAGCAGCACTGTATTATTTGGTTGTTTATTCATTTCCATGATTCCATTCATTTTCAATTACGACTTACTTTTAATTGTCATTATTTAAGTATTTTAGTCATCCATTTTATTCAGTCTATCCAATGTCATTATTGTCGTTGTATTATAATATTCTCGTCATCTTGCATATCTTTGTAATACTATTTATATGATTCCATTCTTCGATTAAATGATTCCATTATTTCATTTGTAATTATCATTTTATTTAATTGCCATTATTTTAATTACTCCATTGTGCTTTTATTGTAATTTATATCATTTCTGATGTTTTTGTTATATTCTTCCTGCTGAACTGTAATTGGCCACTGGCTGTTGTACAGCACATAAATATAAGTAAATAAATAATTAAATAAATAAATAAATAAATTATTATCATTATTACTATAATGATCATTATTATTATTATTATTATTATTATTATTATTATTATTATTGTAGGGATTCGTAACAAGCCGTTTTTTACGATGATTGATTGTTAGCCATTCGTCCAACCCCCAAGCTGGAGGACCACCCCTTATCGGCTGTCCACGACTGCTTATTCAATATATTCGCAGCTACCCTCCATATCTGGAGGCCGTCTCCTCTATCCGCAACCTGAGAACGCAGTTAGATTAATGAAAATGTGTCTCAGTGAAACATACAGCAAAGTCCGTATAGGTCAGTTTCTATCTGATGCTTTTCCAATTCACTGCGGGCTAAAGCAGGGAGATGCACTATCACCTTTACTTTTTAACTTCGCTTTAGATTATGCCATTAGGAAAGTTCAGGATAACAGGCAGGGTTTGGAATTGAACGGGTTACATTAGCTTCTTCTCTATGCGGATGACGTGAATATGTTAGGAGAAAATCCACAAACGATTAGGAAAAACACGGAAATTTTACTTGAAGCAAATAAAGCGATCGGTTTGGAAGTAAATCCCGAAAAGACAAAGTATATGATTATGTCTCGTGACCAGAATATTGTACGAAATGGAAATATAAAAATTGGAGATTTATCCTTCGAAGGGGTGGAAAAATTCAAATATCTTGGAGCAACAGTAACAAATATAAATGACACTCGGGAGGAAATTAAACGCAGAATAAATATGGGAAATGCGTGTTATTATTCGGTTGAGAAGCTTTCATCATCTAGTCTGCTGTCAAAAAATCTGAAAGTTAGAATTTATAAAACAGTTATATTACCGGTTGTTCTGTATGGTTGTGAAACTTGGACTCTCACTCTGAGAGAGGAACATAGGTTAAGGGTGTTTGAGAATAAGGTGGTTAGGAAAACATTTGGGGCTAAGCGGGATGAAGCTATAGGAGAATGGAGAAAGTTACACAACGCAGAACTGCACGCATTGTATTCTTCACCTGACATAATTAGAAACATTAAATCCAGACGTTTGAGATGGGCAGGGCATGTAACAAGTATGGACGAATCCAGAAATGCATATAGAGTGTTAGTTGGGAGACCGGAGGGAAAAAGACCTTTGGGAAGGCCGAGACGTAGATGGGAGGATAATATTAAAATGGATTTGAGGGAGGTGGGATATGATGATAGAGACTGGATTAATCTTGCACAGGATAGGGACCGATGGCGTGCTTATGTGAGGGCGGTAATGAACCTTCGGGTTCCTTAAAAGCCATTTGTAAGTATTATTATTATTATTATTATTATTATTATTATTGTAGACGTCATGATCTCGATTACTTATTCTTATGAAAGGTCCTTAAACGTGACATTAATTGTCAATCTTTCTTAAACAGTGTCAGCCTTCGTATTCCTATGAAGGACATGAGACATCACAAACTCTTCTATATTAGAAATTCTAAATCTTCCTCGCCGGTCTCCAGATGTATTAAAAATGCTAACTTACATGTAGGCGATTTCGATCCATTCAATGTATAGAAGTATTAGAATATGGCAATGTCTTTGCTAATATTATTTGCACAATCTTTATACACAAATTGTTAGTAAGAATCAACTCCTTTCCCTAATATTTTATAGTATTAAATTTTATGAATTAATTATTGTAATCTATGTTCTTTATTTTGTTGTTAACTTAAGTATTTAATTTGTACCATAGCTGTTCATTTTAATGTATTAATTGTATCACTGTGCTGGACTTTTATTAGCCAATGGCTGTTGTCCAGCACATAAATATCAATAAATAAATAAATGATAAATAAATTATTATTATCAATAATATTATCACTATCAATTATATTATTACTAATATCATTATCATTATTCCCATTACATTTGCGTAGCCCGGACAATTTGTGATTGAATGAGAACTGTGTTATGAAATAAAAACGTGTGGAACAGGCAAGACATCAATGGAATCTCAATATCTTTATTTACTATGGACGAAACTGATTTGTGCATGTGGTTCATATTATAATTAGGCCTACCCTTACTGTGTCTCTGCAGACTTCACGTGCGCCCGGCTGAAAAATGAGAATGGTAAGCAGTGTCAACTTGGGTGATGGAAAAACTTTGTTATTTAAGTTTGAGTGGCCTGGAAGTAATGCAAAGGGAAACTTGTTGTGTATTCCTGTCTCGTGAGAAGAAGCTCATTTTTAGTTAAATTAAGGGAGTCTGTATAATAGGAGCATCTGCATTTGTTCAGACTTTGTAAATACGAGAGGAATTTACGGATTTTTAATATTTAGTAGTTTAGTGGTTCGGTTAATTGAACAGCCATCTCTACGTGCATAAGGAAGTGTGGTGTGAGAGCGCAATGTTCAAGCAAATCCACACATTACGAATACAGGTATATCGGCAGCTGAGCTTAATTCAATGCAGCAAAGTAGAAAGCTCCGAGTTCGAATCCCGTCTGTATAAAATATTTGAAATGTTTAACAGGTTACTAAGAGTCCTGAGTTTGGTTAATTTGAGTACATGTTAGGTGTGCATGGATCATACTAAATATTACAGATGTATTAATTTGTTCTACAGAATTTATCTGTAATATTGACACTTAATATTTTAGGAGAAAAATTCGCTCCGGCGCCGGGGATCGAACCCGAGTCCTTGTTTCTACGTACCAAGCGCTCTGACCACTGACAAGCAAACGTTCTAATGGGGGCAGATAAAAAACTTAAATTTCTTTCTTCCACCATGTTAATAATGTCAAAAGAAGTGCTTATACAAATTTTGGCCACTCGACCGCAATTACGAGGCCGTCCGGAAAGTGATTTTCTCTGAAGCCGTTTATAGAAAAAAGCACAATTTCATGGAAATATTTATTGAAACAGATACAGCAATTGTTGCGCTACTTGTCAACATATCCCCCACTGAAATTGAGGCATTTGTCATACCATGGGATCATTTTTGTGTCGTAGAAGTCAGCCGCCTCAGATCGGAACCGGCGTTTGACTGCGTCTGCACCTCTCTCTGTCGATTCCATGATATTAGAAATGTCTCAATTCCGATGGAAAATATGTTGAAAAATAGCTGAACAATTGCTGTGTCCGTTCCAATAAATTTGTCCGTTTATTTTTTTACGGCCCTCGTAATTGCGGTCGAGTAGCCAAAATTTGTATAAACACTTCTTTTGACATTATTAACATGGCGGAAGAAAAAAATTTAACTTTTTTATCTGCCCCCATCAGAACGTTTACTTGTGAGCTACGCCGAATTCAATCCACAGCACCGGATCGAATTCTCCCCCTTCGATGTTTCCCTTTGTGGCCTGACTCCAAGTTAGGCATGTATACAATATGTTGACGTGTATCCAATGTCAACTGCCATTAGACTAGGAGCCCACTCAGCTGAGTGACTTGTTGGCCGGGAATCCGCATATTAAGTGTCAATATTACAGATAAATTCTGTAGGACAAATTAATACATCTATAATATTCTCGTAACTAGCAGTTCATAATAACTGCGGATTCCCGGCCAACAAGTCACTCAACTGAGTGCGCTCCTAGTATAATGGCAGTTGACATTGGATACACGTCAACTTATACAGGGACATCATTTTATTTTTACTTCAATTTTTATTGTACCCGAGTTTTTTAATGTTCTTCACTCCCACCCCCTCTACTAGTAAACTTCCAACCTCTCTCCACACAGAACCAAGCGTATACAGTCAAAGTCGCCTTACGGTCTTAGTAAACAATAACAGTACTGAGTTAGTGAGTACAGTACGTTCCAGAAACATGTTCGCTTTCAATATTAAATCATATTCTTGCACAAGTACTGTCATCCGTTTGCCTATGTCGCATCCCGGTTTCCCCCACCCACTTCTGCCCTCCCTTTGTGAGTGGGCTGTCTTAGCTCTTTTCTGAAAACATTAATTTCTGTTAGGAATTGGACGTCTACGTAATATTATACAACTGTTTAAAATAACTTAAATAAAAGGGCCTCGTTAAGTAATTAACTGCTACGTGATTTCCCTCCTTTCTACGACCCTCGACAAAACCACTTGGAAGGACAGTAAATAGCATGTCTGAATAATTTTATCTTTTCGGATCGGGCAGAAGTGAAGATTGAATTTACAGTACGTAAGGTACTCTTTTATAGAGTAGGTACAGAATTATTTCAACATGAGTTAGTAGTACGAAAGACGAAACTGGTAGGCTAATTGGAATTAGGTACAATAGTATATAGTGCGATAATATGCCAAAAAGAACTGAAACCTGTACAGAAATGAACGGCCATCATTTTCAAAATTGTGTTTAAATATCCATATTATGATTATTTTTCAATTTAACTTCTTTCTCTACATTGTACGCTAATGTGCTATAGACAGTATAATATGCGCTGCATAATGAATACGACCGAACAGACAGCTCAGTTCGAGAGTAAAAACACTTATTGTTAATATTTTACTGTATTTTGATTAAAGAAAAACGTAATGAAAATTATCAAACTCAAAATCGCGATATTTCCTACTTTACGTAAATGGATGAACTACTTTTCATCCCTCCTATACCTAGTAAAGTGATTTGTTTGTATCTTACGCCAGTATCATCGAACTCCAGTGGAAGGGGGTATCAAACGGTGTTTCCGGTTCACAACCTTTAAGCCAAAGGTATAGGCAGGTTAATATTAGAACTGTTAGTAAAAATAAAATGATGTCCCTGTATATGCCTAACTTGGAGTCAGGCCACAAAGGGAAACAACGAAGAAGGAGAATTCGATCCGGTGCTGTGGATTGAATTCGGCGTAGCTCAGTGGACAGAGCGCTTGGTACATAAAACCAAGGACCCGGGTTCGATCCTCGGCGCTGGAGCGAATTTTCTCCTAAAATATGGATAATACTAGTTTCGTTCTACGAGAAAGACCTCGTCAAAGGCCTTCCCGCTCCTTCTCGTATGTTTATATTTGATTATTCGTGTGTCTGTGAGAACAGTACTTACTTAAAACTTACAAATGGCTTTTAAGAAACCCGCAGTTTCATTGCAGCCCTCACATAAGCCCGCCATCGGTCCCTATCCTGTGCAACATTAATCCAGACTATCACCATATCCCACCTCCCTCAAACCCATTTTAATATAATCGTCCAATCTACGTCTCGGCCTCCGCAAAGGTCTTTTTTCCTCCGATCTCCCAACTAACACTATATGCATTCGCCCATACGTGCTACACGCCCTGCCCATCTCAAAAGTCTGGATTTAATATTCCTAATTATGTCAGATGAAGAATAAAATGCGTGCAGCTCTGCGTTTTGTAACTTTCTCCATTCTCCTGTAACTTCAACCCTCTTAGCCCCACATATTTTCCTAAGAATCTTATTCTCAAACACCCTTAATCTCTGTTCCTCTCTCAAAGTGAGGGTCAAATTTTCACAACCATACAGAAGAACCGGTAATATATCTTTTTTATAAATTCTAATAGTACTCGCGTACAAAATATAGTCAAGTGGATTTAATAACAAACAAAATATTTACTTATTTAAGGTCATCTTATGGGTAACAGAAGATTGTTACAGTAAGTAAAACGCATCTACATTCATTTAAAAAGTAAAAATCAATGCTCATTATTTTTCTCTTATTTACAGACTTTTGATTGTTTAAATTGCGCTTTTTAAGGGAAATATATATATTTTATCAAAGTGAAAACGAATTTAGAATAAATAATATGATGAGTTATTGGAAGGAATGAAATTTGAATATTCACAATTGGAAAAAGAGAGAGAGAGAGAGAGAGAGAGAGAACGAAAGGTATTATTTTATTTTTAACCTATTTTTTCCATCATTTCTGTAAATGTTACATCCTGTGTTATATTTTATAGGTGTAATTGATGTAAATACGTAAAGAGCAATTACATCAATGTCAATCTATATGTATGGAACAATTTATATAGTTGTATATATATATAAACAATTATGTAACTAGCTGTGCATTTACGAATGCCCCATAGGTGTTTCTTTTCCGGAAACGGGAATGTTGTCTTGACGACGAGCTTGTTTCCCTTTCCACTGTACGTTCCTATTTCTATGAGTAGCTGTATCTGTGTTTTGATGACGTCGCACCTGGCTGGACGTACTCTGCATAGGGAGATTGCGATCGGTACGAAGTCCCTAGCTCTGGTAATAATAGTAGTGGCAGTAGTTTTATTTTTCTTCCTTAATTTGCAATGCATGGACACAAATTCCCCTTCTGTGTCTATATTAAGAATTGGTCAGCAATTTTGCGCTGGGGTCTTCCTTCATTTCTATGTCCATTGTGGTTTGTAATGTAGCAACTTAGCCACCGGCGTAGCTCAGCGCGCTGAGGAGCTTGCCTGTTGATCCAGAGCTGCGCTCGTGCGCTTAGGATCAATACCTGGTAGGTTTTTCCCGAGGTTTTCCCCACCCATAAGACGAATGTCAAATAATCTATGGCCTCATCTCGCCAAATGCTATCTCGCTATCACTAATTCCATCGACACTAAATAACCTAGTAGCTGACACAGCGTCGTTAAATAACCAACTAACAGTATGTTTAATTTCCATTCATTTGTCTTATCTTAAATTAGTGTCATCGCTTTTAGGAATCTTGAAAGCCTCATTTTCCAAGTGTTAATTCTGTTATCTTTTTGGTGCAGTGTCCTATATTTTTCTACCATAGGCCTATACGTAGGAGAGCTATTTCGATCAATTTTAAGAAAATCGATTTGAATTCCTTTCCTCATTTTTCTAAATTTTCCTATTTTATATTCAATTTATTATATTTAACTAAATCTTCGCAACATCTCTTTGACAATATGATATCCTTCGTATAGAAAATTTTACTTCTTTTATTGATTTATTGTCTATTAATGATTTTACCCTAGGGCAACTCCGGTAATTTTATCTTAATGTAATAGTTTTTTACCTAAAAGAAGTCCAACCTTCTCATTGCTTCACTTGCAGACGTCCGTTGTGTGTCTGGTATAAAATTTGATTTTTTATTTTATTCTATTGGGTTATTTTACGACGCTGTATCAACATCTAGGTTATTTAGCGTCTGAATGAAATGAAGGTAATAATGCCGGTGAAATGAGTCCGGGGTGCAGCACCGAAAGTTACCCAGCATTTGCTCGTATTGGGTTGAGGGAAAACCCCGGAAAAACCTCAACCAGGTAACTTGTCCCGACCGGGATTCTAACCCGGGCTACCTGGTTTCGCGGCCAGACGTGCTGACCGTTACTCCACAGGTGTGGACACAAAATTTGATTATACATCTTGATTATACATTTTTAACACTATATCACTTAAGAATATTGTAACACTAATAATTTTCTAATGTTAAAGGAAACCAAGTGGTCAATTACATAGTTTACTAAGTTGATACCCAAAACACATCCTCAATACACAACTAAATTTCAGAACACATACCCTAATTGACTCCACACTACGAGACACAAATGCACCCCTCACCCCAGCAAAGCAAATGAAGAACCCGTAAGAAGCAAGGACCTCACTGGTTCTGAGAAAACTAACAAGAAGTCGAAACTAGTCAAGTAGGAAATTTACCACTTAGTTTTTTTAACATTAGAAAACTGTTAGTAGAACAGAACTATTACGAAAATTTCAATATAATGCGAAATTGTAGGTCAGGTTAAGTAACGGTGTCTACGGGCGGGTTAGGGACGACCTTTTGCACGTCGGCCATACTGAGGTCTATTGTGCACTCCGAATTTTATGGGATGAATGAGGATGATGTGTACCAGCCCACTGGCTGCATGTGACCCCTCACCCGCTCACCCAATGGGGGACCTCCACCCTCCCCGCTCCAAGTTCATACCGCCAAGGTGACCAAGCTGCACAGGATTCATTCCAACGGCCCTTCCAAGGTATCGAAGCGCCCTTGGAAGTGCTGTTAATAATGAATCCTGGCGGAGATATTGTGGAAAGCTGGGAACGCAGGGACGGTTGTGGAGAGCGTAAGAAGACATGTCTTGACCTGAATAATTATGTCTACGGAATGAGATGAAGAAGGTGAATGTTATGAAATTTAAATTCTTTTTCTACACGGGAGTGGAAGGGAAATGGACCGTGGTAATGAAAATTCCAACCCGGCATTTGCCTTAGTAACTGTGGATAACCACAGTCAGTTTGGACGGTCCGGGAATCAAACTACGGACCTCCCGAATGCAAGTCCACCACCTTGCTCGTTTTACGAAATTGTAGGTAATGACAAAATAATGATTCTTATATTCTTTCGTTTAAATACTATAACCTTCGAGTAGGATTGGATTAAACTCTCGGTGAACAACATATAAATTTATTAAGATATAAAAAACATTTGCTAAATGACACAGTGGAATTGCAATGCCTTATGTGAGGACAGTAAGCTTTGTCGGAAACGAAACATTTTCCTTCCCTTCCTGTTCCCTCTCTTTGTTGACTTTTGCGGGTAGCATTAAAGCATCGCCCGAACCCGTTTCACAGATTCTCTCAGTCTGCTTTTTCCGCACCTGTCAATTTCTCCATTTTCTCCTCTCAATGCCTACAGCGCCACAGTGGCAGTCATGTGTACCACGCTTCATTGGGAACGGGACGTTGAAGTGCATCGTCTGTCAGACGAGAAATCCCTTTCCACTCTTACTTTCGTTCTGCTAGACAAATCAACCATGAATTATGATACAAACTGTATGTTATTAGTCTAGTTTTCTCCTGGAAAAAGATAACCGTAGCATAAAATGTGTCGACATGTGGAGTATGTGGTCGAACAATGATTATGTTACGAGAGAACTGGGTTTGAAACCAGGGCACTGAAATATCTAACGTGTGATTCAAAACCATTATTCGACTACACTCGTAATAAGTTTTCAGATTTAATGTCTTCAAAATAAAATTGTGGCAGTAATTATTGACTTTTCATTCTATTTAACTTTACTATGTTTAAATGAAGTCTAAACAAATATAACTTTGTTGTATACACATACAGCGAAAAATTAAATAAACATAGAAAAAAGGCTGTGCTTTTATCACAGCAAAATAAAACAAGTTAACGAAAATAATATACATTTCTTCTTACCTCGTGACAGTCAAACATCAATATCAGTGCTTTATGTTCAGAGCTGTCCCCATGAGTTCAAGATTTTAAAAAAAGTATTGACTAATACTACTAAAGAAAAAAAATGTGACTACCTTTAATACTAAAATTATCCACTTTTATAAACGCTTAAGAAATTGAAGACGAGTTTAATGACTTTGTTCGAGTGAAACCAAGACGTTACCGTTGCTACGCTAGTGGTTGTTATCCATAGAAAATAAAATTACAACAATTATGTTTAAATGTAATTACACTTCTTTGGTCGGCGGGAAATGGCACATAAAATTGAAGGTCGTATTTGCTTAATGTGGGTGCGCGGCCACACAGGTACTGAAGGAAACGAAAGAGCGGATACATTAGCGAAGCAAGCGGCCTCAACCAACTCAGAATATAAATATTCCACCTGTCCTATTTCGTACATCAAGCAGAAGATCAAGCACACAACTACACTCAAGTGGAATACATACTGGAACTCTAGTGTTAAAGGCTCTGTGACCAAGAAATTATTCTTTCCCAATGTACAAGACAGACTATGTTGCAGTCAGTTCTCAACCGACTTCTTTTACACCCAATTTATGACCGGCCATGGAAAATTCGGTTCCTACTTCGAAAGATTTAGGATCAAAAGTGCAGAAGAATCTCTGTGCATATGCAAAGAGAATCAGACTGTTGAACATTTGATTTTTCACTGTCCAGTGTTCGAAAGGAAAAGACACTTTTTAAGATATCATATCTCGGATTGCAATTTAAATTACTCCACACCCCTTTACCATTTTCTTAGAAAAAAATGTTGTTACAAACAATTCACAGAGTTTATACACCACATCCACGCAAGACTGTAGCTGTTAATTGTATATAAATTAATGATGTTATAAAATCCTAATGCACTATGTAAAACAAGGTGTCTATCTTTGGGACATAATAATAGTAATGACAACAATAACTATGTTTGTATTATAGATTTTACTATTGTTGAGTATTTGATGACAGGTATATAGTTTGTAACCATAAGTAATTTTGTTTTTATTTTTTCTTTACTATCGCAAACCAACTATATATTAGGTGTTTAATTTGTAACTACGCCAATTATGTGCATTATCTCATTAATATTGCTTAAAATTATGTATAAGATCACAAATTAATGTAATAATCTTGAAATTTCTCTACACCTTCGATTATAATTTCTAATTTTATTTCATTTTGTTTTAACTGAAAGTAATTATTGCATAACGTATTAGTATTGTTTACTGTCTCTTAATTAGTGTATTTATATTGTAACTATGATTCACACCTACTATTAATTCTTTAAAATTGTGTATTATCACTACATATTGTATTTCACATGTAACAAACTACAACCCTAATATACCAAAGGTAAAATAGGGTTTCAATATTTGGATAACAATAATAATAAGTCAAAAAGAATAATTTTTCAGGACAGATTTTCTTTTTAATTTACTCTTAACTTAATATAAGTATAATAATGAAATTTACATATGTTGGTTAAAGTAGGGCCCTTTTCAATTTAAAATACAAGAAATTTTATTATTTCAAAAATTAGAAAAAGTTCTAGACTTATGTGATTAGGTACATTAGAAAAATCGGCTTTTTTACTTAAGTGCCTTCCCGGCCGACCAAAGAATTGTAAAACGAGTGATGTACTGGGTCACGCCTCATAATAAAATTAATTACTTGTAAAAGCGGTCGCGTTAAAAACATGTTTTCAAGCGACTGTAGCACGGAAACGGCACGTTTCCGGACATGGGTTCCAATTCAAAACATTATCTACTCAGTCCACTTAACAAGTCCTAGAAGTTTGTAAGGGGAATTTTAGAGCACCCTGTATCAATAAATGAGGTTGCAATCGTATGTGTGTTTTTGTTTTCGTATGTTAGTGTGATGCATTTTTTGTGTTCTTGTGTATGTGTTGTATTGTTATTTTTTTGTGATTATATTTTGTCTTTCTTACTATGTTGTCTATTATGTTAGGGTTTTATCCGTTTTCTTGAACTAAACACAATCAAATACGTTGCACAAGAAAAGGGATACAACCCTAACTTAATAGACAACATAATAAGAAAGACAAAACATAATCACAAAAAACATAAGAATACAACACAAACAAAAGAAAAAAAATACATCAACTAACATACAAAAACAAAAAACACACAAGACTGCAACCTGATTCAAGAAATTAAATTACAACATCGCATACAGAACAAACAATACTCTACAAAAACATATCAACACACAAACAACACAAACAAACCAATACAACCACATAGGCGTATACAAACTCAAATGCAACACCTGCAACAACTTCTACATAGGATAGACAGGCAGATCATTTCAAACATGTTACAAAGAACATATCACAGCCATAACGAAACTACAAGACACTTCCACAAATGCAGAACATCACAAATGCTAACCACACCTGCAGAGACATAAACATAGATATGGAAATTCTAGATATTCAACCAAAAAGCCAGAAACTAAACACACTAGAACAATACGAAATATATAGAGACACAAAAACACATCCAAACGAAATTATCAATACACAACTCAATTTCAGAACACACAAACTCTTTGACTTCACATTACACTACGCAAACACACCTCCACAGGAAAAACAAACAACAGGTTCCAAGACCAGCAACGACCAGTTCTGAAGATGGCCTATAACAGGCCGAAACTAGTTAACCAGGTACTGTAATATTTAACACGCGAAATATATGTAATACATATTCCGAAGTAAATATCTATAATAAAATATATATTGACGAAATTTTAAAGTATACTATAGGCCTAAGTATAAATCTAAGTGTATATTTTCTTTCCTAGTTTTTTCGAACAATGTTCTCCTTTTTTAATCTTTGTGTCCTCTTTTTTATCGATGTGAATCTGGTCACCGTAAGTAGTAGGTGCAACCGAAGTTCGAAGATACCTTCGGCCACACACTGGTTTAGGACTAGAGAGTGGACTCTTAAAGCGTTGGAATCCCGTTTGGGCGGGTCTCTTCCCAGATTTTCAACTGTAAGACAAATATCAGGTAATACCATCCAAATCCTCGAAATCCTGTAGCAAAAATAGCTTCTCGCTATTACACATTATTCCATCAACACTAAATATTCGTACACTTGATATATGATGTTGTTAGAAAGCCGATTAAAAATACGAAATGAGTTGTACATTTCCCATATCTACTTGGTTTTTAATATAACTTGAAACAACATGGAGGAAGAATGTGTCAAGGAATGTATATAACTCAGAAGGGAGATAAATCCTTAGGTACCTCTGTAAAAATAAATACATCATAAAGATTATTATTTATAATTACCAATGATATTAATGAATATGTTCAGGAACGTGATATAACCATCAATGCTGACGTTTGAAGGAATGAAATTGTTTCAATACGAAGACCGAGTAAATTTGCTTAACCACTTCCCTGATTAACCCGAGTTAACTCGGGTTGCTAATTTGTGTCAAAATTTATTAACCCGAGTTAACTCGTTTGAGTCCCATTTTCGCTGCTAAGGATTATATCCCGAACATATAAGTTTCCATTCTTTCATTAACCTTTTCCTCACTAGATAGCTACAGAAGTTAGTGATATTGCTATATCTGGTGGTGTTTTTTGTACTTCTTCCTTGCAAGTGGAATTCTATGCTCATATAGCATTCACACACAGTAGTGAGTAGATGCTAGTTAGTTTTGGCGGTTTCTGTTTGTGTTTAGTGTTTTTTCTGCTGTTTTGTGTAGAGATGGATCAAGTTAGTGATTCCGAAACTTTTGATCAGGAATATATTCCTGTAGAAGATTAGGAAATGAAACATCGGTATCAGAAGATGAAGTTATAGACCAACAAACAAATTCAGATCAGTTGATGTCGCGTCTTTCCGACAGTGGTTTGAATAGAAGACATCTGGCACCATTTCTTCTGCACCTCCGAGGTCCCCACTCCCTGAAATTTTAACATTGTTTCTGATAACGATAATTCTCAATTTTTTAAAATTATTTTTTAATAATGACCTCATCAAAATTATAGTCGAGGAGACGATTCGGTATGCTAATAACTGTTCACAGAAAGCTGAAAATAATTCGTGGCGGCCTACTACAGACTCTGAAATACGTGTACTTTTGGGCATAGTGATACTGCAGAACATTATTCACAAACCTGAAGAACAGATGTACTGGTACAAATTAATATTCAAGACTGCTACACCATTCTTCCCAAAACGCTCTCATATAGGAGAGCAGATACTACTGTCCGGAATGCAATGTGCCGCTATGCGTAATACCATGCTTTCGAGTCTGTCTCACGACAAACAACATTTAACGCCTTGATAACAGCACTGGTATTGTACCTCATAAATTAATCCATAAAAAACATAAGTTGGTAAATAGTTCAGGAGAAAATCAAAGTGGGACAACTACCAGAGCTGGAATCAAGGTGCACGAGATAACTCGGGATAATAATTCAGGTATGAATGTATGTCTATTTCATAGTGATTTTTTAGGTATGTAAGAAAATTAGTGATGTACAGTGATTCTGCAATATTAAATGAGCTCTTTACGAAAATAAAAAATATGACACTTTTTTCACAAAACTGGTAAAATATATAGTAAGGGAAAAGGTTAAATAGAAAAGATAAATTATACGTAATTGTTTGAGAATAATATTCTCTTTTATATCCAAAAGTAAATAACGTGGACGTATTTTTCATTTCCTTTTAGAGAACGGGAGAAATATTTGAGAAAAGTTTCGCAGATTCGAGGGTCGGAATAAATATTCTAACTCTTTCGTCCTCTTCCAAAATATACATTCATTCGGTTTTCTAATAAAATCGGAATTATGAAACAGCTGAGATATGTGCAATTTTGATATTCGTGGGAGATGAACCTCCAGGATTACACATTAATTAATAACGAGTCCACTTCCGCTTCTTACTACCAGGAAAGTTATTGGTTACACATCCAAATTTAATTGGAATATCTCGTCGAGTGTTGATAGAAACATCCAGTACAGCATTTGAATATTCAAAGTACTAAGAACAAAGCATTACTAGATTAAATAACAGCTGCTGAGAGATGGTCGACAGACAATAGCGAGTTTTGAGGACAGTCGCTCTTAATAAATTTTACTTTCGCAATACAGACTGTTCGAGAACGTGCTTCTAAAGGGTGAGTCGGGCGATTTTATTCGCCTAAATATTGTTCTCTTTATGTAACAGTTAAATAAATTATCACAAAGCACATATATAGTTTTAATGTAAACTAATTTTCTGATTTTTCATATATAGAGGATGTTTCAGTGATCTTACGAAATCCTATTATGTGATATAGCTGATAAATATCAATAATTTTCATAAAGCAACGCTCTGTTTGTAGTTACAAGTTTTGATATTAATGTAGAGTGCATACATTTTATCTTTCCACGCTGCTCTGTGCACTGACGCGTCAGCTCTACATCCTCGAGCGTGGAAAGATAAAATGTATGCACCACAGTTAGTATATCCAGCTAGCAAAAAAAATAAAGGCCATCTTCCTAAAATTTGTTGAGTGACTTACTGTATCCTAGACAACATTGCTGAATTCCCAAATATTATATGAGCTATTTGCTGACATAAGCGATATTTTGACTGATGAAGTCTTGCAGCTTTCCTGACACTTTCATTTCCTCTATTATAAATGAAATACATCAGCAAGCTCTCTTAATATGAATCTCCGTGGTAAAAAAGAAACCAAAGAAACAAAAAAATTGTCGTTTTTACATATTGCTTAACCAAAATAAGCTTAAACAGAAATTCTTGAAGCTGAGCGTTATTGTGTGTTTTTGTTTAAAATAAAGTTCCATTTATTTTTATTGAACATTATTACATTTCTTGTGCACCATTCCAGGACAAATTGAATCGTGGGTAATAACTATGGATAATAACCGTCCAATAATCTAGAACAAATCGCTGTGCGCAGACACACAACTGAAACCAATCCTTCTGTGTCAGGAATGGTGAAAATTTGTATTTACACAATAATCTCGGAAACAAACGTCTTTGTAGCATCAAATAAGAGAAATTAAAATAATGCATATAAACAGTGCAAATCAAGCTTTCCTGAAAACTTGATTTGCATAGTACACGTCACTGTTCGTTAACAGAAAACCACAATTTAAGTCACACAGAGTTAGTGTGCACTCAATGTCGGTTGCTTGACGGCTGTCAGCCCACTTTGAGGTCTGTGGATATAGAGGGAAAAATTGGATCGGAGTCTGGTAGAGTTCCCGGGTAGCTCAGTTGGTAGAGCGATGGTACGTTTAACCAAAGGTCCCGGGTTCAATACCCCGCTCCGGAACAATTTTTCCCTCGAAATTATTCACATAAACAGTATTCCATAAATGGAAAAATGTATATTACGGGCTGTTCTGTATATTTGTGAAACTTCAATTCTCACTTTGAGAGAGGAACAGAGGCTAAGGGCGTTTGAGAATAAGCTGATTACAAAAATATTTGGGGCTAAGAGGGATGAAGTTACAGGAGAATGGAGAAAGTGGGGACAGCATGTTTGCGGCAGGATGGCTAATCAGGAGGATTAAATCACAGCCAGTTTGCGTTGGTTTTGGAGGACCCGATTGCGGTATATCGAAAAACATCTTTCAAGTCTGATAAACTAAAAGGGTGTCCAAAAAGTAACAGCACCACCGATATCGTAATGTTCGCTTAACGCAAAAATTAACAAGCTATCGATAAAGAAAAAGGATGTTGATATTTCTGAACTAAGCTTAATTTTATTATCATCTTTATGTGAGCTTTTTTCTTAAGTATTTTGCATACAAAGTATGTATATCTATGTAACGGAACTGTCCCCGAACACGAGCTTTTGCTCTTTCGGGGTATTTTAATGTAACGTTTTTATGTATATGTTATTATTAAATAAATAAAATCTAAAAAAAAATAATAAAAAATAAAAATTAAAGTTGGCACCATTGATATCGTAATGCAAATTTGTCTGTTTCAGTACCTACATCTACTCACGATCGTTTTCTACAGCAACAAGGACGGAAAAATTGACAGTTATTGAAACCAAAAGAAAAAAATAAGTGTTTAATTATCGAAAATTATAAATTTGACAAAGTTGTAAACTTTTATGAATATCAAACGAGATGGCATTATTGTCACTAGAGTATAGCCATATTTTTAACCAAGCCGTGGACAATCCTAAGCCTGTGAAAATTGGGAAGGAAAATGTGGCTATATGTTACAAGAATTTACACATTCCTAAGTCAGTCACCACGCGTTGCTGAGTCTTGCCGCAAGCATGCCCTTGAAGCTAGCAGAACCATGCTGCAAACGGGTTGCCTCTTTTGAAGCAAAAAGATTACGTTTCTAGAAAATTACCGCAAACGTGCTTCCCCGGAGAAAGTTATACTACGCAGAACTCCACGCATTGTATTCTTCACCTGACATAATTATGGACATCAAATCCAGACGTTTGAGATGGGCAGGGCATGTAGTATATATGACCGAACCCAGAAATGCATATAGAGTATTAGCACAGTCTAGTATATACAATCGCGAAGCTCAATACGTAGTAAATATGCAAGCATTAGATAGTTGCTCACCACTAGGATCGCTAATATCGCCTCATTACAGGCAATGCAAAATAGTACCGTCACAGTCTATTGTTTCTAGCACCCTCAAAACTCAAGCTTCGTGACTGTATATAGTAGACTGTGGTATTAGTGTTCAAATTTCACGAGAAGATACCTGCGATGGGGTATGCTCCTTGCGGGGTAAGAGGAGAGGTTCAACTAGTAACTCTGATCCTCTGAAGGAGCAAGTGGATGGGGATGGTGTCATTGGATGGCTGGGACAAACAAGGTTTAGTCATTGGCCGGCCGGTTCCATGTTGGGGAGTTGGCTGTAAGAAAAGGGGAAAACTCGCATTCCTTGCTCGGATCTTCTCCTGAAGTGCGGACTGTAGTTGGAAGGCCGGAGCGGAAAAATACCTTGGGGAGGCCGAGACGTAGATGGAAGAATTATATTAAAATGGATTTGAGGGAAATGAAATATGATGGTAGGGACTGGATTGATCTTGCTCAGGATAGAGACCGCTGGCGGGCTTATATTTTTTTTATTTTATTGGGTTATTTTACGACGCTGTATCAACATCTAGGTTATTTAGCGTCTGAATGATATGAAGGTGATAATGCCGGTGAAATGAGTCCGGGGTCCAGCACCGAAAGTTACCCAGCATTTGCTCGTATTGGTTTGAGGGAAAACCCCGCACAAAACCTCAACCAGGTAACTTGCCCCGACCGGGATTCGAACCCGGGCCACCTGGTTTCGCGGCCAGACGCGCTGACCGTTACTCCACAGGTGTGTACTGCGCGGGCTTATATGAGGGCGGCAATTAACCTCCGGGTTCTCTAAAAGCTATTTTTCTGTTGTTATATAAACATTCAATGTTTAAGACTGAAGCTGTTGCAATTCAATACATACTGGGTGTTCATTTCAAAGTGTGTCATGACGTCACTGTTGATGAGTCAGCAATTTGAAGAGAGTTTCAGCTTTCGTGTCAGAGAAGTTGCCTATTAATCAAGGCGTTCAATTTGAACTTGAGAATGTGTACGGTATAACTTGAACGTCGTAGCAACAGATGGCGGTCTGTACGGTCTGTGTGCTACCATAACCTCTTTCGAACTGTGTTTTGCGCGGCCAGTTCGTACGCAGGGTATTTGTTATCATCAGTTGCGTACGGCAACATTCCACACTACAAATCAAATGCTCCGTGTCCATGTTGACCGTCTAAATTAATGTCAACAAATACGTAAGTAATCGTCTTAGCCCTCTCCACATATCCCGACAGTAAGAAAAAAAACTCATCTCAGTACATGTTTCGAAACAGTTCACATTCCTGCCACTGCCGGCGCGGCGTTACCGTACGTATCGGTAAGTACTCTTCTGAATGAACACCGCACTTGCCAGGAAGTGCGGAAGTGTAGGAAGATTGAATTCTCTAGGCTCATCGACTAGCCACATGACGGCATACAGCGAGCCATGACACACTTTGAACTGAACACACAGTAGACCTATTTACAAGTTACCAAGCACGAAGTATTGTATAGAGTTAGAGTATAGTACCTATGTTGTAAACATATTAAACAGAAGTACAGAAACTAATAATTACACCATCTAATGCACACACATTAAGTGCATATGCCCCCGATACATTAAACTATTTATAAGAGGCAATATTCTCCATTTATGGAATATTGTTCTGAAGAGAAGTTTTAGGAACTTAATTCGGTGCTTAATAAGTAGAACGCTAATTTACGAAGACTGTGAATCCGAGTTTATATCTCGGCGATGGCGAACTTGTTATTTCTGGTAAACAAAGCCAACTTACTGAATTTCGTCGAATGTTCCTTGCAGCAAGAAACTCAAGTAAAGCATCCGGAGGTTGATAGCGGCCATTCTGCTGATATGCTGCACCACTCTATGGAGAATATGACCAAGAGGGCCCAAAAATGTCCTCGTCGAGTGGTGTCAATCTACGGGATGTGATATTCAAACGATGAACATAGTGTTTAACTCCTTTATTTTTGGTTATAAGTTACACATAGTGCTTAATAAATGTCTTCCTCAATGCCTAGAAATACGCATTTAAAATGTGTGGCATCAATATCGTCCGCCTTGTTCATTCCCAATTTTCTGTCGGGAATCAAATCCAGAGCCATTGAAATGTAGATAGAAACGAAATCCAAATACTTTATACATTTAATTATCACTTTTTTTTCTCTCACCAACCAAAGTAAAGCTAGAGGTTATTGGACAGGATATAGAGCATTCCTAAATACTTCAACCAAACAGGTTTTTGTACATCAGTCATGGAATGAGTTGAGTGTCCATTCTGTTACTCGGCTAAGCAGGTTCCATCAAGGTCAATTTACGCATTCCTGTTCAGAAACGAAATCGATATGCCCTATCTCTATTGGTAGACTGCCATACCTCAAAGATCTACATAAATCATTACACAGTCATCCGGCAAACAAAAACCTAGAGGACTTCAATGCCTCTTACGCAAATCTACAAGCCGTATAGAATATATTACCAGTGCCATCTACCAACCTTTGGACAACTACGAAAAATACCCACCACGGTGGATGATCGTTTTGGTGTCAAGCAAACATAAATAGTGTCGTACTTCTCGAGACGCAAATGATAATGAAAGGAAAATTTTGGAGTGTGTTGGAATTATGAGGGAACAGGAGATAATCCCGAACAAAGGCGTCCCAAACTTGACTTTTTCCATCACAAATTGAAATCCGCCATCGCTGAGATTTCGTCTTGGATCCGCGGTCGTCCTGAGCCAGAACAACGCCAACTGAGGTACCAAGGAGGATAAAGCAAGCCAATAGAGTTACCGAAGGGCCGAGAGTGGCAGGATGTTAGGCTTCCACTTCACGAGGCATTCGACACTGAATATCATGAGTAGAGCCCGGATGTTTGGCAAAAAGCCCTTTTTTACTGGGTGGAAGTAAATCATTATTTGCATAGATATAAATGTGATTTGGAGTAAATCAAAGTGACAGGGCCAATTTTTATTTTGCCTATTTTGCCTTTTTAAGGTTTTTCTTGCTAATAAATCCCTTTTTTTGTCATTTTAAAGCAATACTTCTTGTTTGTTTACAATTTTCTAATTAATTGTAATTAGATTAGATTAGATTAGATTAGATTTATTTATTTAACCTGGTAGAGATAAGGCCGTCAGGCCTTATCTGCCCCTCTACCAGGGGATTACAACTATAACATGAACATTAAGATTACAAGTAATGTAATGTGTATGAAATTTAATTATTTGAAACAATGATTAACTTTACTAACAATAGTAAATAAAAGTAATTTATTTCGGTGCTTGATCTGCTAATGGTATGGTCACGCTTTAATACTATTGGTGTAACATGAATGATGATCGACAATCCACAGTTACAAATATAATGTTGTCATGTCTTCACGATACCAACAATCAGCTTTATAACTTTCAATATTAGCTCGTTCTCATAGAAGTTGTCACGTAGCATTTTCAATTGTTTGCTTTCATATTTTCAAATCTTACTGTTACAAATTTGTGCTACACATGTTTATTATTGTAGGGGAAAGAAATTTGAGTCAGGAACAGCCAGTTATTGTCGGGTGATAGAAGGTATAAGATCGGTTAGCTAGAATGCTTAAATTCAGTAAAGCATTGCAAAGTGAACTTCATGCTTACTTTAGTGAATTTGGTGCTCATGTGTTTTCAATCAATGGAACACTTTTGTTATATAATGTTTGTGAAAAGACAGTTAATCACAAAAAAAAGTGTTTTATATGTCAACATGTGAGTTATGTTGATATAATTTAAATTTATAGCTAAAATATATTATGCCTTTTAAAATTTGATAATGCCTTTTTCAAAGATTATTGTACCTTTTCTTTACGTTTTTATTGCCTTTTTTTACTGTCTCTTTTAGCTGTTATAAATGCCTAAACATCCGGGCTCTAATCATAAGGAATCCCAGTTCTACGTGCCGGCCGCCTTTATCCCCTAGGAAATACCCATAGTACTCCTTTTTGTTAGAAGTTGAATGAATTCTTGGGTCAAGGTGCGACCGGAAGAATTAGATCAATGGAAAATGTGCACGAATCCATCGGAATTCAAACCCGCGATCTTCCGGCTTGCAGCGTAATGCCTTAACTGCGATTTTAACCCGAGTCTCTCTCTCACTAATCTCCGATTATAATTTTGGAGGACATGAACTCAGTTGGATTCCGAGAACATTATTATACATATCCAGAGGTATTTCACGAAAGAATGAAAATGTTAATGTTTGTTGTACTATTTTCGCAAGTTTACATGACAAATATCTCTAAAAATGGCATTAATTAATGGAAAATACGAGCCCACGTAATGTATTTAAATTCCTCGCGGCAATTGCGGCGCCGTAAGCAAAAATTATGTGGAGTCTCGTTATGCTGTATGGGATACTATTTATTTTATTTTTTATTTTTAAAGAAAAGTCTCTGCAGCATTCCTCATAATCATAATGCAAGATTGGCCTTACTCGGTTAATCGAAATGATTTCATTATGGCAGAAGGAAAGTGATATTTCTGATCCCCACTTACTTCCGGTACGGTTTAGAAATATCTATATGAAGAGCACTGCTTGTCCAAAAGTGAGAGGATGGTGACACAATTCTGACTCACTTCCTGCTAGTACCGAGATGAAATAGCAAAGCCTTGGTTTTTCTGAATCGACGCATGCGTCGTGCGAGGTGCGAGGCCTGTCTCGCACAAATCCGGACTACACGAGAGATAGTGAGTGGTTTCTGTAACTGCGAGATGCGAGGTCTGAGTACATCGCAGCCATAGAAACCACTCACTATCTCTCGTGTAGCTCGGATTTGTGCGAAGCGGGCCTCGCACCTCGCACGTCGCATGCATCGATTCAGAAAAACCAAGGCTTAACAGGAACTCTTTCTCACTGTCCAATAAGTGCCCTTGCTGGGAGTACATGGAACATTTTTACCTTCATGATACAACTTCTGAATAATGCTTCAGAAAGTTTATGAAATTAATCAGGACATCCTTAAAAAGAAACGCAAATTAATTAAATTAAATGCAACGATTTTACTTTCATGGTAAATATGAATCCTGTTTCATTTAATATGTAAAGTTTCTTTCCGACATCATATCAAAAAGAGAGACTTTCTCAAGAAAAAACTAACACCCATAAAACCATTCTGGAAATAAAGTGAAATAAACTAATTAAAATATCTTTTTGTAAGTATACACACATTACTTCAAAATTATTTACGAAAAATTCTGTAAGAGAAAATTTCAACATTTAATACATTATATATTTACAGTGTGCATGACGTCGCTTCCAAAATACAGAGTCCCTGTTTTATAATCTTACCTCTAAGTAGCACTTCACTGGACGTAGCTCTATTAAGATTAAGTTTCCTTTAGGCGATTCATGCTGTGTATCCTGACTAAACCAGATGATATGGTAATAGGTAGAGCTCGACTACGGGTACCCGCTTCACTATTTTTTATTATCCAATTTAATAAATCCTATTTCACCCTGAGGTATATTAGGGTTATAGTTGGCATTAAAATACATATTTTATTACCAATAAACAATAATAAAGTTATAATATAAAATAGTGGTCACAGTTACAATTCACATGAATTATGTAGAAGAATGCACCTTAATGAAAAATGGATCCTGTTAAAGATTAATAAGATATTTGAGGAATAATCAATGCAAAAGATATACAAGAATGTCTAACCGTTTCAGAGCAAATACACGACCTAAAAAGATAATCAATAGTGGATTAATATAACAAAGTTTGACTTTCACTTTCAAATTAATACTTAATTCATGAACAATGGAACAGTTAAGAGAAATAAAGGGATATTACAAGCAATGATTTACGGTTACAAGTTACATACGTGACTTCACTATTTTACGTGAACACATACCATTCTGCATTTTTTACTTGGTTATTTAACGATGCTTTATCAACTACGAGGTTATTTAGCGTAGATGGGATTGGTGATAGCGAGATGATATTTGGCGAGATGAGGCCGAGGATTCGCCATAGATTAACTGACATTTGCTTTATGGTTGGAGAAAACCTCGGAATTGAACCCGCGCCCGAACTCAACTCCGAATCGGCAAGCAAGCGCCTTAGCCGACTGAGTTACGCCGGTGGCTTTGTCGTAAGAAGGCAAGGTGAAGTTTCCTTTAGGCGATTCACGCTGTGTATCCTGGCTAAACCAGATGATATGATATAATAGGTAGAGCTCGACTACGGCTACCCGCTTCACTATTTTACGTGAACACATACCATTCTGCTTTGTCGTAAAAAGGCAAGGTGAAGGGTAGTACCTGTACTCTTACTACAAACGCGTTGGTTGAATGACCCTAGGCAGGGAATAGTCAATTTCATGTACACAGAAGGTAAAAGGTAGTAATTTTTACTACCCGTTTTCACATCTTAAAAGACAATAAATACTGTTCACTGAACATTTATTTTCTACTTATTTTAATGTACATGAGTATACTTACTTACAAATGGCTTTTAAGGAACCTGCAAGTTCATTTTCGCCCTCACATAAGCCCGCCATCGGTCCCTCTTTTTTTTTAACAATCATCAAACTACGGTTTCTTTTTCTATGCTCTGCTCAGCTGCAATTTTGATACTAATCTATCTCTTTCTTAACTTCGTCGGAGCTTCCTAAAGTGGCAAACTGACTTGAAATTTCGACCTCATAATGTTGCTTAGTTTCCTCGTCCTTTAATTTTCAGGATATTGAATCTACTAGTATTAACTTGTTGCTCTACTCGCTTGGCTATTGATAGTCTTTCTCTTAATTCTCCAATTACCAAATAATATGTATACTACCGATATTAAGTCATATTTTACCCTCCTTAGAGTTAAGACATAGTAAAGCCATGTGTTCTTTACAAAATGGTACTCTTCGTCATTTTCAATAGGACTAAGTTATTCGCTTATTCTTTGTAGGGGATATTGCGCACACAGTAAGTTTTTCGTATTTCTGAGATACTGGACACTGCTCTTCTTTTTCTTCTTCTTCAGTGCTTCTTATAGTTTTCCTTTTGAAGTAACAATTCAACCCAGGTCGTTTAAAACTTAGTTCCAACCATTGTTTCACCAGTTCCTCACATAGTTGGAAAAGAAACAATTTTCTCGACAATATATTTTCATTTCTCCCAGACATATTTTCTATATACAGAATTCAAAACAGATACCAGCTATGTTTAGAATGTTATAAAACTGCAATTGCGTTGATTGTTTTTAGTAGGTTATTTTACGACGCTGTATCAACATCTTAGGTTACTTAGAGTCTGAATGAGATGGTGATAATGCTGGTGAAATGAATCCGGGGTCCAGCACCGATAGTTACCCAGCATTTGCTCATAATGGGTTGAGGGAAAACCCAGGAAAAAACCTGAACCAGGTAACTTTCCCCGACCGACACAATAGAGAAATACTTCCGGGCCATCATTTCTCATTCTTACAATCTTTGAATCCTAAAATTCTAACTGGGCTGGGTAGCGTAATAGGTATACCGCTGGTCTTCTGTGCTCGAGGTTGCGGGTTCGATCCCAGCCCAGGTCAACGGCATTTAAGTGTGCTTAAAGAGACAGGCTCATGTCTGTAGATATACTGGCATGTAAAAGAACTCCTGAGGGACAAGTTATTATTATTATCACTATTATATCTTCCTCTGTCTGTCAGCAATTTAACACAAATTCGCATAAGCATTCTCTTACATTCCAAGACAGATAACAACCCCTTTCTTTTCTCTCACCATTTGTAAGTACAGCAGTGAGCGACACAAAAGCCACAATAGGTGCTGATCATCTACTATGAAGCAAACTATAGAAATGTGATTGGTGAATAAAAAGCACTAACTTAAAGACAGAATGTCTTCATTTTGTGTATGCATGTGTACCCTTGTGAAATGTGTGGAAGTTTCTTTCAATTCTAAAATTTTGCGTTAAATAAATGTTGAATTTATATTAGTGACATTCTTCAACAAAAAAGGCTATTTTTTATTTTATAGAGCCTAAACAAAGGAGTTTAAGAGTCTATTTAAGGCGCCTAAAATGCCTCTTTTTAGGGCCTAAAATTCCTCTCTCTAGTAATTAGTAAGAATTAAAATTAAATAATTGATTAATTTGCGAACTTACTCGTGTTAATTATGCAAGCATGTGCGGCTTACAGCTATTTCGGTGCTACTTGACACCATCCTCAGAGTTTTCTGTGTCTCGGCGTTATCTCAACATCGCTGCCTGTTGTGTGGGTGCGTTCGTGTGATTAAGAGTTGAGTCAAATAGTGTGTGTGTTCTGAAATTGATATGTGTGTTGAGAATTTGATTAGGGTGTGATTCAAAATGAATTAAAATTAGTTAATATATACAAAACTTACGTAACAGGAGGGTAAAAGGTTGCTTTGGATACATATTTTAAGAAGACAGGTAATTCTTCTTGCTAACCAACTACTCTTCTAGGGCCCAATAATAGAGAAACTCTGTTCTCTGTGAAGCTGATAGATAATTCCATATGATATTTTTTCTATATTCCTTAAAAAATGCAGACACATATGCATATATTTTTAATGCAGTTCGAACGCTATTGCATTCAATTTACGTACGTATGCCTATTACATTTACTCACAATTTAGGTAACTATAAAACAGTAATTAATTTATTTGTTTAAAATAGCTACAACATTCGGTATTGGCTACATCATCGTTTATTTGTACACTACATCTGTAATACAATAAACCTCGTGGTCGAAAAAACAAATTGTACGCTTCATCACTTGCAATATACATTTCGTTGTTCCTGGCAATTTAAAAAAAATTCGTTCTGATAATTGAAAAACAATATTTACAGAGTGGAATATAAACTATATATATAATTGAGGGTAACATGTTTTGTCTTCGAAAGCAGAGCATATCGACTTGCAACAAAGGCAGATTATACACCGCAGGAGTTTCATTTTCATAGCAAGGACGAGAATGTCATTGCTGAAGTATACTAGATTTCACTCCTCCAATGCAAGAATTCGGACGCATTGTCTAGCGAGGACAGCGACGCTCTCCTTCACCACTCGCTCTACTCAGACTTTTAACATCTTCGGCGAATCTATCCTTCTGCTATTCTAGACATGCTCTAGGCAGTCCTCCTCCTCCTCATGTGGTACTTAATACGTTATGACTATTTTCGGGTTTTCCCCTTCTAAATTCTCGTGTTCCTTCAAAAGGGAAAGGTGAAAAACGGAGTGAGAAAAGTAGCCAACACCCTTGGAACTCACACAGACAATTCCTCTCATTCTCAGATTCCCAATAAGGACGCGCAATCACGTACTTTTCCAAAGTTTCTCCTCTCGTTTCATTTTTTTTCACTGTACTTGTAATTAATTGACATTACGAATACCCGATGTCCCAGTATTCTACATACGGAGTGTTTCAGGAGGAATGTAAATTACTTCAAGATAATGTAATTTGGGTTAACCTACATCGATTCAACCTGATATTCATATGTCTGAAATGTAACAGTTGAGAAGTTATAGATGGAGGAACTTTTAAATGAAGAGAGGCATTACAGATGTGGTTCTAAGTTATAAAACTTTATGATATTATGATGCATTATTTAAAAAGCTGCATCTTGTGTTTTTGAAATAAGTTTATTTCATAATTAAGTACACTTACAAATGGCTTTTAAGGAACCCGGGGGTTCATTGCCGCCCTCATATAAGACCACCATCAGTCCCTATCTTGAGCAAAATTAATCCAGTCCCTATTATCGCATCCCACCTCCCTCAAATCCATTTTAATATTATCCTCCTACCTACGTCTCGGCCTCCCCAAATGTCTTTCTTCCTCGGGTTTTTCAACTAACACTCTATGCATTTCTGGGTTCACCCGTACGTGCTACATGACTTGCCCACCTGAAGTTTCGATTTAATATTTCTACATAATTAAGTGCACTCGGTAACAAAATAAAATAATTTCACAGGACAAATTAACAAGGCTGCCCTTGTTATAAAATTATAATTCCAAGAATCCTTATCAGGTAACGGTACCGGTTCTCTCACAAACCTAAAAAAAAACACTTCGTAGCTTGAAATTTCAGATAACATCCGATAGAACACACAGCTAGATGGAACCCTTCGATTGGGAAAACATCGTCAGCGAATGCATTGCCATCACAAAATACATGAACAAAATACTGTATGTCTGCATATTCACTATGCGAATACACGAAGTAAATGTCAAGTGAAAGTGTGTTCAGTTGTGTGTGTTGCTCAGGCGTTGCGATGCTCAGATGCTGCAGTGTGTAAAAGATCTGGCGTAACACATCGCGTATAGTACACGAAACTGCAAGACGTTCCAGTATTCCTCCCTTAATTTCTCCTCACCAGTTAGATTTCGGACATAGGCAAATCAGATTAAATCGGAGCAGGTTAACCAAAACTGCATTATCGTGAAATATTTTACATTCCTTCTGAGACACTCTGTATATACAGTAAAGCATAGATTACCCGAAACAATTGGGGACGGGAGGTGTTCAGATAACTGATTTTTCGGATAACCGATCATTTACGAAAACAAATTTTAGCGGTGTCATAGGAGCATTATGAAACAAAGAAACACTGATATTAAACACAAAACTGTACAGTAGTGGCAAAAAACCGGACCGACCCTTGCAGCTGATTTCAGAGCCTTGTTCGCTGCAGAGCACGATAGACTGGTAACTACGCCTTTCGTGGTTCGAATTCTGCCTGGGAAGGGAGATTTTTTGTTCCTTATTCAAATTTATTCCCAATATTTTTCGATTGCAGCGATATTTTACTACTTAATTAACTTACTACTCCCAGAACATGAATTTTACCAGCAATCGGAAAGTATTGGGAATAAATTTGAATAAAGAACAAAAAAAAGTTTCCTTCCCAGGCGGGATTCGAACCACGAAAGTCTTAGTTACCAGTCTATCGTGCTCTGGAGTGAACAAGGCTCTGAAATAGCTACATGGGTCGGTCCGGTTTTTTTTTTGCCACTACTGTACATACAGTATAGTTCAACATAGTCATTAAAGTAGGCCTACAGTTTAGGAAAAGAAGTTTTTAATTTTTTGCTTCAGAGGTGAGACTTTTTCTGCCGCTAAATATCGCAAACAACGCTAGAAAAACTACTACATGGCGCGGGTGCAAATTTGAATTTGCCGACTGAAACGCTTTCGGTTAACCGATGTTTCGGTTGATCGGTATTCGGATAATAGATGCTCTACTGTATATTTTTTTCAGAATTGCATTCATCTATTCAGTTGAGTGTGTCTTCGTTCTCCCATAATTTTAACGATGGTGATGATGATGATGATGATGATGATGATGATGATGATGATGGACAAATCGTAGAATTGTGATATTGGAAACAGAAGTACCGCGAAAAAGTCAAGCTTTTCTACAACAAATGCCACTTACTCTGCCAGGTTAAATAAATAAATATTACTATTATTATTATTATTATTATTATTATTATTATTATTATTATTATTATTACTTACAGGTAACGGAACCTATTAAATAGGTAATTTAACGTCACTTAACGAACTGCACGGTTAACTAGCGCCGATGAAACTCATGATAGAAATTGTATTTTGTGAGATTTGTCCAAAGATTTGATACGTAAATACATGATATTTGTCTTACAGTTGGGGAGCACCTCGAAAACACTCAACTACTTCATCTGTCCAAGCGGGATACGAACTCGCTCACCTGACATTTGCTTTATACAGCGAATGGAAAAGTCTCGAAGGGAACACAAGGTGATCAGCCCAAGCAGTTATCGAACCAACGCCGGACCGAAACTTCGGATATTGTGGTCGTAATGATGAATAGGGATCGTATTTTGTATTTTGTCCCAGGGCATATGGATATAAGGTTAGCTGTTTATAGACTACATTGACGTGACGTCAATTTGACGGGTTCCACAGCACCGTGTTTGTGCTGAAGTTGACATTCTATTCATGATTCAAAACTATACCTCATAGAATGTTTACAATGCATTATAGTGATGAAGACTGGTACTACGATGATGTTTCCTACAATTTAATTATTTCTTCATTTATTTTCACTATCAGAGTTAAGATTATAAGGCCTTCTCTTCCACTCAACCAGTAAAAAAAATGCACAGCGAATATAAATAACAGCAACACAGAATACAATGTATTAACAATAATAATGATGATGATAATTTATTTATTTACCTATCTATCTATCTATCTATCTATCTATCTATCTATCTATCTATCTATCTATCTATCTATCTATCTATCTATCTATCTATCTATCTATCTATCTATCTATCTATCTATCTATCTATCTATCTATCTATCTATCTATCTATCTACCGTGCTGCACAACAGACAGAGGCCAATAACAGTTCAGCACAAAGTATAATTACAATATGACAAAATTGATAATGACAAAATAATAAATAATAATAATAATAATAATAATAATAATAATAATAATAATAATAATAAATACAGATGTGTTTAGTTACATGTAATTCGAAGATTTCAACAATTAGAATTTATTGTTAAATTGGACAATTTATATCAAAGAAATTATATTTCATAATGAAGGAAAATTGATGCAAGAAAAATAAAAATCATAGTTCACAAAATCATATTTGAAGAAATATCATATTCTAGAGACGAAAAGCAGTTTTTTTGACAATCGGCTTTTGAAAGTAGTCAATCTCTGAAGCCCATTTATGCACTATTTACAAACTAAGTAGGCTATAGTTTTATGAAAATAAAATACCTTTCATTAATATGCTCAACACTGTACATACACAATAGTGTAAATAATGTTTGATCAATGTAGGCCTACATTCTTTATAATAATGTAAATATTAAAAATTGCGTATTCTAGTGTACATAGTTTAAATAATATAAATTGCAAATATTAGTGTAATTTTTAAAGTGGTCTATGTTTTGTTCTGCCTAACTTGTCAAAACAGGATTCGCGTGAGCAGACGGAAGTACTTCGCTTGCTACATGCACGCACTCATCCGTTACAGTAAAAATTTCAGTAATACTTAACCTTGTAGCCTCTGGAACAAAGTACGGTCCCTAATAATTAGGGCTGAAGAAAAGTATTGGTATCAGGGTAGTAAATCATTTCTATATACATTGTTTACAAAATGCGTCCCATTGCCGGGTATCCCTACTGTCTGTAATGCGCAAAGAGAGAGAGAGAGAGAGAGAGAGAGAGAGAGAGAGAGAGAGAGAGAACATTCGACACTCCTCAATAGTAGACCTGCTTAACCCTTTGAAGCACAAAATAATTTTTTAAGTTTTTCATATCATAAATCATACCAAAGCTTTAATCATTTTTTTTTTCAACATTTTAACTCTGCACACAATTTCAAAACACAGATCGCACCGCTATGTATATTCAAGACGTGGTTTCTTGGTGGAATATCCGTGCCATAAAATTTAGGAAGAAAGAAAACGGTGGTTCTTCTGAATAACCACTATGCTGCAAAGGGTTAAGTGACGTGAGGTTTTATCAGAATTTCGAAACAAAAATCCAACAAAGAACAGATAATAAGGCGACTGAATTCAGAATATGGGGAAAATGTGTTTGACTTAATTGATAGCAAGATATTTTTGTAAATATGATGTTTGCTCAGAGTTAATTAATTTGAAACACAAGTAATGCTATAAATTTAAAATTCTATTATAAGTTCATTCATACGGAGCGACTGTACAAGCAGCCGCTACAGTAACCAGTCGAGCGTGCACACAAGCATTTTGTAAACACAGAACTATACGTACGATGCAGCTTAGCCTGTAACCAATACTTTTTTCAGCCTTACTAATGATGAAGATGTAGTGATTGGAGTAGAATATGACAAGTTCGCTTTGGGAACTATACTTAATTCGCGCGGATATTGCTTTGAATCAAACCCTTGCAACTCTGACGAGAAGCCGCCAAGTTGTACCTCCTGTAGATGGATCCCTATCGCTTTAAAACCTGAACTTGATCCTAGAGTAAGCGTACCCTTTTTAGTTTAAATCAGCCTTAATTGTGGAAGTACTGGAACTATCAGGTCAAGAGCAACGCTTCCGCAACAGGAAAAACTGAAACTTTGGAGGAAGTTCGGTGTGAGGCAAAACAGGATGAGCGATTAAGTTAAATGTTTTCGGGGGGCTCTGTTCAACTTGGCTGGAATATACTCTAATGAACTGTGAAGAGACTGGAACGGAGAGAAGCACGTGGGTATGCTTTTATTGAGTTGCGCCGAATTCTGATATCTGCAAGTTTTGCTCGCTTCTCCCCTATTGTTTGGATGCAAATCCCACTGCTATGCAGGAGCCATACCGTTCAAATAAAATAATAGAATTGTTCTCTTTCTCGGGTGTCCATATTAATCGCTCAAATAGATTCTGGGTTATGTCTGAAACACTCGGCACATAAAGAAATCCGATCACGCGGCTGAAAATGTTAGCACGTTCTATGGCGCTAACAAGTGTGATATATAGCGCTGTCTTCCCAGTACCCGGGGTACAGTCTGCCCTCAGCAGACGTCCCCATATTTCTACAGCGTTAACACACATATTCAACTATGCTGTATCAAACATACAAGATTAATATTCAACTTAAATTTCTAGTTGGCCGTGGTGTACGCACTGATCAAGGCGCAACTTCGACGTGTCGATATTTCGTAGATGCGCATGAAATAGGGGTAAGTCGAATTTTTTTCTTGGTTATTTAAGGACGCTGTATCAACTACGAGATTATTAATAAAATTCATACACAAAATCGAAATAATTTTGAATTGTATTCTCATAGTTATGAAACTAAAGGTATCAATTATTTAAGATTGTTTGAGCCAAAATGCAACACTGCTACAGTATTTAATCATAGTAGTAAATTAGGCCCAAGAATATATAACAAATTTATGTTTAAATATCCTAATCTTGTCAATTCTAATAGTTCTAGTATTAAATTTAAAAATTTGTGTATTGACTTTATAAAAATTAAAAATTGTAAATTTAAATTTGTATATTCTTATTGCGTAGTAGACATAAGACAAATTGTATTGTATACTTCTTAATTTCAATTCAGTAACCAGCCCCTGAGCACGAGTTCTACTCTTTCAGGGGCGAGCTAATGTTTTTGCGTATATATAATGTTTTATGTTACAATTATTAGGCAGAATAGATACAGTAGATAGATGGATGGATGGATGGATGGATGGATAGATAGATAGATAGATAGATAGATAGATAGATAGATAGATAGATAGATAGATAGATAGATAGATAGATAGATAGATAGATAGATAGATAGATAGATAGATAGATAGATAGATAGATAGATAGATAGATAGATAGATAGATAGATAGATAGATAGATAGATAGATAGATAGATAGATAGATAGATAGATAGATAGATAGATAGATAGATAGATAGATAGATAGATAGATAGATAGATAGATAGATAGATAGATAGATAGATAGATAGATAGATAGATAGATAGATAGATAGATAGATAGATAGATAGATAGATAGATAGATAGATAGATAGATAGATAGATAGATAGATAGATAGATAGATAGATAGATAGATAGATAGATAGATAGATAGATAGATAGATAGATAGATAGATAGATAGATAGATAGATAGATAGATAGATAGATAGATAGATAGATAGATAGATAGATAGATAGATAGATAGATAGATAGATAGATAGATAGATAGATAGATAGATAGATAGATAGATAGATAGATAGATAGATAGATAGATAGATAGATAGATAGATAGATAGATAGATAGATAGATAGATAGATAGATAGATAGATAGATAGATAGATAGATAGATAGATAGATAGATAGATAGATAGATAGATAGATAGATAGATAGATAGATAGATAGATAGATAGATAGATAGATAGATAGATAGATAGATAGATAGATAGATAGATAGATAGATAGATAGATAGATAGATAGATAGATAGATAGATAGATAGATAGATAGATAGATAGATAGATAGATAGATAGATAGATAGATAGATAGATAGATAGATAGATAGATAGATAGATAGATAGATAGATAGATAGATAGATAGATAGATAGATAGATAGATAGATAGATAGATAGATAGATAGATAGATAGATAGATAGATAGATAGATAGATAGATAGATAGATAGATAGATAGATAGATAGATAGATAGATAGATAGATAGATAGATAGATAGATAGATAGATAGATAGATAGATAGATAGATAGATAGATAGATAGATAGATAGATAGATAGATAGATAGATAGATAGATAGATAGATAGATAGATAGATAGATAGATAGATAGATAGATAGATAGATAGATAGATAGATAGATAGATAGATAGATAGATAGATAGATAGATAGATAGATAGATAGATAGATAGATAGATAGATAGATAGATAGATAGATAGATAGATAGATAGATAGATAGATAGATAGATAGATAGATAGATAGATAGATAGATAGATAGATAGATAGATAGATAGATAGATAGATAGATAGATAGATAGATAGATAGATAGATAGATAGATAGATAGATAGATAGATAGATAGATAGATAGATAGATAGATAGATAGATAGATAGATAGATAGATAGATAGATAGATAGATAGATAGATAGATAGATAGATAGATAGATAGATAGATAGATAGATAGATAGATAGATAGATAGATAGATAGATAGATAGATAGATAGATAGATAGATAGATAGATAGATAGATAGATAGATAGATAGATAGATAGATAGATAGATAGATAGATAGATAGATAGATAGATAGATAGATAGATAGATAGATAGATAGATAGATAGATAGATAGATAGATAGATAGATAGATAGATAGATAGATAGATAGATAGATAGATAGATAGATAGATAGATAGATAGATAGATAGATAGATAGATAGATAGATAGATAGATAGATAGATAGATAGATAGATAGATAGATAGATAGATAGATAGATAGATAGATAGATAGATAGATAGATAGATAGATAGATAGATAGATAGATAGATAGATAGATAGATAGATAGATAGATAGATAGATAGATAGATAGATAGATAGATAGATAGATAGATAGATAGATAGATAGATAGATAGATAGATAGATAGATAGATAGATAGATAGATAGATAGATAGATAGATAGATAGATAGATAGATAGATAGATAGATAGATAGATAGATAGATAGATAGATAGATAGATAGATAGATAGATAGATAGATAGATAGATAGATAGATAGATAGATAGATAGATAGATAGATAGATAGATAGATAGATAGATAGATAGGTAGGTAGGTAGGTAGGTAGGTAGGTAGGTAGGTAGGTAGGTAGGTAGGTAGGTAGGTAGGTAGGTAGGTAGGTAGGTAGGTAGGTAGGTAGGTAGGTAGGTAGGTAGGTAGGTAGGTAGGTAGGTAGGTAGGTAGGTAGGTAGGTAGGTAGGTAGGTAGGTAGGTAGGTAGGTAGGTAGGTAGGTAGGTAGGTAGGTAGGTAGGTAGGTAGGTAGGTAGGTAGGTAGGTAGGTAGGTAGGTAGGTAGGTAGGTAGGTAGATAGATAGATAGATAGATAGATAGATAGATAGATAGATAGATAGATAGATAGATAGATAGATAGATAGATAGATAGATAGATAGATAGATAGATAGATAGATAGATAGATAGATAGATAGATAGATAGATAGATAGATAGATAGATAGATAGATAGATAGATAGATAGATAGATAGATAGATAGATAGATAGATAGATAGATAGATAGATAGATAGATAGATAGATAGATAGATAGATAGATAGATAGATAGATAGATAGATAGATAGATAGATAGATAGATAGATAGATAGATAGATAGATAGATAGATAGATAGATAGATAGATAGATAGATAGATAGATAGATAGATAGATAGATAGATAGATAGATAGATAGATAGATAGATAGATAGATAGATAGATAGATAGATAGATAGATAGATAGATAGATAGATAGATAGATAGATAGATAGATAGATAGATAGATAGATAGATAGATAGATAGATAGATAGATAGATAGATAGATAGATAGATAGAAGATAGATAGATAGATAGATAGATAGATAGATAGATAGATAGATAGATAGATAGATAGATAGATAGATAGATAGATAGATAGATAGATAGATAGAGGCAGGCAGGCAGACAGACAGACAGACAGATAAATAGATAAATTTAGCGTCGATGAGACTCGTGATTGTGAGATGATGTTTAGCGAGATGAGGCCGAGGATTTACCATATATTACGTGATATTTGCTTTACGGTTGAGGAAAACCTCAGAAAAAACCAAACTAGGTAATCAGTCCAAGCGGCAATCGAACCCGCACCCGAGCGCAGCTCCAGATCGGTAGGCAAGGGCCTTAGCCGACAAAGCTACGCCAGTGGCTGGGTAAGTCGAAATTCTTCAAATTGAGATATCTCAAAATCGAGTTCTTTGGATTATGCAAGGCCAGTAAATGTGTATACAGGGTTTATGATCCTATTTATTACATGATTAGTAGGCTGCGGATTTTGCATATCTGCATGTTCTTTTCCTTAAACTTGATGTTATGCAGACAAAACATAAACATCTTTCTCATTGTTTGGAATTAGTATGCAGAATTTTGTTGTGCATATTTGAGCATATCTGTAACGTTATGGCATGTTTATACTTTTAGAGCATATACTTTCATATTTATACTAACTTCATATAGAAATAAATATTTTATTCTGTAAAAATATAAATTGCGAGAAAACAATACTGTCTTTCCCCATCTCACTCGACAATGTCTACTTCATTAGCACAGACTACATTGTTAAGCAGCATGTCGCGCACTCGGTTATTTTTTCGCCTCTTTAAAACTATCGCGGGCTGACAGTATTCCCTTTGAGCAACAGAATGAATTGGTTTATATATTAACAGCAAAATTCAAACTGACTGCCAACGTCCCATGCATTTATTCGGTTTTTGTGTTTCATGGTGGTTTGTTGTAATATTCGTTATGCCTAAAGACAAAAGTTCAAGTAGTACTCTTCTGAAAAGCGGGATTGATGGAGAGCAGACTTTAATATCAGATGGAAAACGTATATTTTGTCAAGTTTGTTCGAAGAAAGGAAACTTTTGCACTTTTTTAAAATATTTATCCACAAACACTTTTAATTATTTTATTTACAAAGACACATTATATTACATACAGTTGCGTATTTTAAAGTTTAATAATGTTTTAATTAATAGGTGAAAAAAAGTTCCAAGTGGATCAACATTTGCACACTGCGTCTCACATAAAAGAATGCAACGAAAAATAATTATCAGCCTTTGCTCAATTTGAATCGAAAACAAAATGAAAATGGTACATTTAGTGCGAATCTCTCTGAGACCCCAGTTGCAGCTAGTATACTTTGGAGGAAACTGGACAATCCATTACTTCGCGTATTTTTGCAGAAATACACTAAAAGGCAAATTCCTGGCTAATCCATATTCAGAAAGAATTACTTGGATCCACTGTATGAAAAAGTAAGTTCAGTTATTTATCAAAGTATATTAAAGTTAATTCCTTAAAACACTTGTGTAATTTATGTGTACTTTAAAATATTTGTTTTCATAACTATTAAAAATAAATTACATTTTAGGTCCTCCAATAAATTAGAAACGACATAGGAGATCCACTTATTTGGGTTTCCGTGGATGAAATTACGGACTCCTGTGGGAGGTATGTAGCTAATGTAGTTGTGGGGAAAATGGACTCCATAGACGCTGGATCTCCTCATCTGAGACAGACAGACAGACGAATGTAATGTCATCCAGCGATTTACAGCCATAGACAACGTCAGAGTAGATATATATAATACATGGCTACTACAATATGAATAAATGTAAGAATAAAAAAAATTGATAAATATGAAATCATCAGATAATCACAAAAACAGGTTAAAAGTTTTAGAATAAATAGTATAAAACCAGGATAAAATGTACAGATTTGTCAATCACATAAGGTTAAAACAAATAGTATCTAAAACGTAATATTGCTAAAATCATTGACACTATAGATTGGATTTGCCATCAAAGTCCTTCTCACCATCTTTCTGAAAGTAAAATATGACGTGTTTCTTATATGCAATGCTAAAGAATTATAAAGTTTATAAGATATGGAAATAAAACTATTGCTTGTAGTACTATATTTGTACTTGGTGAAATATAGGCTATGTCAAGTCTGGGACGGGCACTGTCTTAGAAAAAACCAACCATGCTACCATTGCAAGGACAGTGAGAGATGCATTGCGTAAGTATATTATCCTGAAAATGACTGAAAAATTAGAGATATCAGAGAATGACTTGAGTGTAAATTTTAATTTGTTTTTAGATTTACTCTGGCCAACCAAAGAACATGAAGAGAGATTCTTGGCATTCTTAACTGACAGTGCACCATATTATGCTGAAAGCAGCGGGGTCACTTCAAGTTTTCTACCCCAAAATGATCCACATTACTTGCATCATCCACGGCCTACATCGTGCTGCTGAAGAGATTCGTTCACAGCATCCTAAGGATAACAATTTGATTTCTTCGGTTAAAAAGGTGTTTGTAAAGGCTCCGGCAAGGACTGCACTATTCAAAGAAGAACTACCAGAAATTCCCCTTCCACCAGAGTCTGTATTAACTAGATGGGGATCCTGGATCAATGCTACACTCTATTACTGTTCGCATATTGAAGATATTAAGAAGATTGGTATTCTGAGTTATCTAATTTCATCATCATCATTCGCCATCATGTATTAGACCCTTATGGGTCTGTTACGGTCTCGTGCCACCTATTTTTGGGTCTTCCAGTTATCTGATTTAAGTTTAAATATTTGTTTTTTTCACTGATGCATAGATCCAAGTTTCACTATAAATACATTTCTGTAATTTAAATAGATGAATTATATAAATAAACTAAATAGTAAGGGTTTTTATGCACTACACATTTTCCTCGTTTACTAGATAAACATCAATTTATTTTTAATGAATTTCAGTAATAAATTTCTTGAATATATTGAAATAGCCTACTAGATTTTAATACTAGAAGGCAGGCCTACAATGGTCCTTATTTTATTCATAATTAATTTATTATATGTTTGTTCTTAGGTGCTTCATTTACTGGATTCAGAAGATGCGGCCTGTATTAATTCAGCAATATTGGCAGCAGATGATGTAGGAATTCAAAGTGAACTTTCGTACATAGGTGCACACATCAAGACACTTCCTGAAACAATGACCAAACTTGAGGAACGTGATCTTCAGCTGACTACTGCAGTGAGTTTTTTGAACACTGTCACATCTTTCAACAAGTTACCAGGGTCATTGGGGAGAACTCTAACAGAGAAGATGAAGAAAATTGAGGAACGAAATCCAGGTTTGGAAACAGTGAAAAAGATTAGTTGAATTCTACAAGGTGAGCCCTAGACTGTTCAGAATTACACACCTAAAGATATAGCAGCTTTTAAGTATTGTCCGCTACATTCATGTGAAGTTGAAAGAACATACTCTGTTTATAAGAACGTACTTGCTGATAACCGAAAGAGATTTACATCTGAAAATTTAGAGAAATATATTGTAATCTGTTGTAATACCAATAAGCAATGATGTTTGATGTTAATGCAAATTTACATCCTCCAATATATGGACCAAACTTATTGAGTCATTACTTTATTGTCGTAAAATAAAATATTTTTGACTGCATATTTTCAAGTCTTAATGCATAATTTCTTTATACATCTTGATTACACAACTTTTAACACTGTATCACTTCGGAATATGTATGATAAGAACTTTCTTGTGTTAAATATTAACATGTTTCGACCTATTTAACACAAGAAAGTTCTTATCATACATATTCCGAACATAATTTCTTAATTTCTGACCATATTTGCATGCATATTTTCACGATTTTAGTGCATATAAATCCGGAGCCTAATAATTAGTGTTACAGGAAATAAGTGTGAATATATAGCACTCCCAGTAAAATAGTGTCTTAACTTGAAAATTGTGATTTGTAAAGATACTCTATTTTCTAGTAAAATACTGTTGTAAAAATATTTTAATAAATAGGTAGCAAAACATTTTATAATTTACTATTTTATTATTAGAATTTCATACCTCCAACCAGTAAAACAGTGTTGGAAAAAATTACGAAAAGAATATGTGATTTTCTACATACGGCAGTATTTTACTGGGAGAGCGATATTTATTTTACTTTGCCATTAATTATTTATAATAATAATAATAATAATAATAATAATAATAATAATAATAATAATAGTAATAATAATAGTAATAATAATAATAATAATAATAATAATAATAATAATAATAATAATAATAATAGTAACACCTGTGATTGAGGTTCTGGGTGATATGTTTATTTATTATCAGGCAGTACATATCACTTGACGATATGTGTCAGAGGAAGATCAATTGTTTCTATGCATCTGAATATATAGCTAATTGGCGATATATACATTGGAAAGGAAAAGGAACTGGCCGACCTACCCCATTATCTCATGGCCTAGTTGTCTCATGAGTGATGCCTTATTGGTGTTACTTAAGATGTTCAAACCTGTCTTCAGACAGTTGACTAAATAATGATAATATTTAAATACTGAGATGATGTATGATCATTATTGTGACTTATCTGGCTTGGTCCAAATGATATACCCAACTTACACTTTTCTTATTAGTAAGGTTCGGATAAAGTAACTGTATTAGGATAGGCTGTACAGCCGTACAGGATAGGGCCTTGACTTGCTTCACACTAAGAAAATACTACCCCTTCCACTAGCAAAAACTCTACCTCCTGGGAAGAGCGCTCCCTACCTCCTAGCTAAAATATCTGTAGTACAGTACAGTACAGTACAGCGTCACTACTGTCGGCTGGGGGACACGCAACAACTAGTTAATGTTTGTAAAGGAAACGTATGGACCAAGGTTGCCTATTCTGATACAGCTACTTATTTATTATTTATTAGGAATCATGGCGCGTCCTCAGATTTCGGATCGAGGAGACGGCCTCCAGATATGGAGGGTAGCTGTGAATATATTGAATAAGCAGTCGCGGACAGCAGATGAGGGGTAGTCCTCTAGCTTGGGGGTTGGGCGAAGGGCTAACAACCCGTCACAGTAAAAAACAGCTTGTTACGAATCCTTCAAATAAGCCTCGGACATTAAATCCAGACGTTTGAGATGGGCAGGTCATGTAGCACGTATGGGCGAATCCAGAAATGTATATAGAGTGTTAGTTGGAAGGCCGGAGGGAAAAAGACCTTTAGGGAGGCCGAGACGTAGATGGGAAGAAAATATTAAAATGGATTTGAGGGAGGTGGGATATGATGATAGAGAATGGATTAATCTTGCTCAGGATAGGGACCAATGGCGGGCTTTTGTGAGGACGGCAATGAACCTCCGGGTTCCTTAAAAGCCAGTAAGTAAGTAGAAATAAGACGTAGCTATATTCACTGCATTAATCATTCACAAAATGATGGTAGATCAACATATTACGATTACAATTTTAATTACGTTTTTTCTTTCAGTATTTATTGGTACCATTCAATATTACTTACTTACTTACTGGCTTTTAAGGAACCCGCAGGTTTTCGCCGCCCTCACATAAACCGCAATCGGTTCCTATCCTGTGCAAGCATACCCACCTCCCTCAAATCCATTTAAATATTATCCTCCCATCTACGTCTCGGTCTCCCCAAAGATCTTTTTCCCTCCAGTCTCCTAACTAACACTCTATATGCATTTATGGATTCGCCCATACGTGCAACATGCCCTACCCATCTCAAACGTCTGGATTTTATGTTCCTAATTACGTCAGGTGAATAATACAATGCGTGCAGTTCTGCATTCTGTAACTTTCTCCATTCTCCTGTAATTTCATCCCTCTTAGCCCCAAATATTTTCCTAAGAATCTTATTCTCAAATCACTTAATCTCTGTTCCTCTCTGAAAGTGAGAGTCCAAGTTTCACAACCATACAGAACAATCGGTAATATAACTGTTTTATAAATTCTAACTTTCAGATTTTTTAACAGCAGACTAGATGACAGAAGCTTCTCAATCGAATAACACGCATTTCCCATATTTATTCTGCGTTTAATTTCATCCCGAGTGTCATTTGTGTTTGTTACCGTTTCTCCAAGATATTTGAATTTTTCCACCTCTTCGAAGGATAAATCTCCAATTTTCATACTTCCATTTCGTACAATATTCTGGTCACGAGACATAATTATATACTTTGTATTTTCGGGATTTACTTCCAAACCTATCTCTTTATTTACTTCAAATAGAATTTCCGTGTTTTCCCTAATCGTTTGTGGATTTTCTCCCAACATATTCACGTCATCCGCATAGACCAGAAGCTGATGTAACCCGTTCAATTCCAAACCCTGTCTGTTATCCTGAACTTTCCTAATGGCATATTCTAAAGCGAAGTTAAAAAGCAAAGGTGATAGTGCATCTCCTTGCTTTAGTCCACAGTTAAATGGAAAAGCTTCAGATAGAAACTGGCCTATACGGTCTCTGCTGTACGTTTCACTGAGACACATTTTAATTAATCGAACTAGTTTCTTTGGAATACCAAATTCAATAATAATAATAATAATATCATATAGGCCTAATGCTTCTCTCTTAACAGAGTCATATGCCTTTTTGAAATCTATGAATAACTGATACACTGTACAGTACAGTACCGTACTGTACAGTATCATTCAGTATTACAAGAAAAATAAGCAAAACATGAAAGTACTGAAATGATTGGAGAGCAGTATTGGTTTGAAATGTATCAATGAACAGGTATTACTTGACCGAGGCAAGTGGAGCCGCGGGCGTAATGTGAACTATCGCGATGCGGTATTATGAACGCAGGAGCAGTAGCGCCACGGCCCACGGCCACTCCACTAACCTCGGTCGAGTAATACACGTTTATCATAAACAAAATTAGGCCTAGGTCTCTGTGAAATGTTTTGTGGTCCGTTATAGTGCTTTTCTGATCTGAGGAAAGGTATTGCTTTCCTTCTCCTTACTAATAAAATTTGTCTAAATTCCGCATATTCATTCCAAATAGTCTCGAAAAAGTCACAAAATTATTAAGCAACGTCGTGGCTCAGTAAGAATACCAGTAAGTTAGGTTCATTTCTTAAAAATGTCAAAGTAATAATCAAAACTACTGACCAGTCACTCACCCAAATAATTCGACCAACGACGCCAGACAACACGAACTGTGTTGACTACTCTAGTAGATGAATACTCAACTCCCAGTGCAAAAGAACTGAACAGCAAACGTTCTCATGGGGGCAGATAGAAAAGTTAATTTTTTTTCTTCCACCATGTTAATAGTGTCAAAAGAAGTGCTCGGCCGCAATTACGAGGGTCCTAAAAAATAAGTTCGCCAGAGGCCGTTCACAGAAGAAAAAACAATTTCGTTGAAAAAATTTATTGGAACAGAGACAGCAATTGTTGAGCTTTTTTCAACATATTTTCCATCGGAATAGAGACATTTCCCATATCATGGGCTCGGCAGAGAGAGATGCAGACGCAGTCAAACGCTGGTTGCAATCTAAGGCGGCTGATTTCTACGACACAAAAGATTGATCCTATGGCATAACAAATGTCTCAATTCCAGTGGGGGTGTATGTTGACAAAAAGCGCAATAATTGCTGTATCTATTTCAATAATTATTTTCATGCAATTGTAATTTTTCTATAAACGGCCCCAGGGAATATCACTTTCTGTACGGCCTCGTAATTGCGTTCGAGTGGCCAAAATTTGTATAAGCACTTATTTTGACATTATTAACATGGTGGAAGAGAAAATTTTAACCTTTTTATCTGCCCCCATCAGAACGTTTGCTTGTGAGAGAGAGACTTGCACTCGAAAAGAAGGGGAAAAAAGAGAAATGAAGGGAGAGGGTATCTTGAAATGTTGCGAGATCTCTAGAAAGAGGGAGAACAAATGAAGGAAGAGACTTAGACATGGGAACCTAATAATGTATGTGGGAACTCGGAAACTAGTATAGCGATCTCGCTACAGCTCTCTTTTTACAAGAAGTTTTATATAATGAAATGTCTACAATATTCTTCAAACAATTAAAATTCACAACGATCCCACAATTACATAAAAACTTCATAACCGCTGCAATAGAAAGAGATGAGGGAGACGTTCCTTATTCTATATCCCTTAAGTATCAGCCGCACTATAAAAAAAGAATGTTTCCGGTATGGGGAAGGAAACAAAGCTGCAAATTTCCTTCTACAGATCCAAATCTCACCTATTATTTCGACAGTATGAATATAGTTCTCTGAAAGAGATATTTTGTTTTAATAGATCTACACTACATTACTACCTTCCATTTTCTGAGTAAGAAATTAAATTCATGAAGACAAAATAGGTAACTTACAGTAATTCGCCATTGAGTAATTTTAGTTTACAGTCATAAAAACCATGTTATTTTCGAACACGATTTCAATACAAGCAACACTAGTGCTAAAGTTTAAACGTTATACCATAGATGTCCAATTGTAACTCATACGAGGTAATCTCTAGCGTAAGCAACCCGCAGCGCGTATTCTTTAAGGTCTTTTTCCTATTTTATATGGAAAGTTATTGACCTTAGCAGAGCACGCTTGACGTGCAATATCTTTTGGTTCTATAGGCGTTTGGACACCCATGCGTTAGGCCTATACCTATACATGTAAAGGACGAAAAACGGCGTTCAAAGTCAACTTCTTGACATGAAAGTGATAAAGCCTCTTTTTCTCGCATCTTTATTACACCTTCTCAATAAAATGCGATTGATATTATAATATGAAAGATACAGATTTTTATTACCTGTACCGAGAATTTCTTTAAGTTTCCTGCTTTTAGAGAATATATGTTTGTCGCTGTGGGAATTTTCAGTGGTCTCTGTTGACCAAAAAAGCATAAATCAGATCCCAGCAGTGTTGCGAAGTTCTTGAAAGAATTACAAGGCCGTGAAGTCATAGAAGACATTAAATTTGATTAACAGAGTTTAATATTCAGGAGCTCCCAAAAATTTAACTTTCTTATATATACACAGGTTAAACTCTGACCCCTAACAAATCGATTCTTGTGACCCGTGTCAGAGTCTTCCTGCACGTTGAAAATCTCCAAGACTAAATTAGAGCCCCCGGACTAAATTTCTCCTCTTTCGTGTCCTTGTAATACCTTAGTTATATAAGTTACTAGGTGGCGTTTGAGGCGATGAACTTACCACTAGTTATTTTCCCCCTGTAGGCAATAAGTGTAACTAAATTTCTTATAGGTATTGATACCACCGCTAGAGTATCTACAGAGCGTTCGCCTACAGGTGGGGCCAGGAAAGCGGGCAGCATGCGGTGTCGCTTACGGGAATCGCCTATCCGTAAGCTTCCGCTTCCTATACTATACTCTGTAGGGTTTTAATTTTAAAAGTTTAGCAGCAGTAAAGACTGATGTTTTTGAAACACTAACTTCCTGTGAAACACGTCTTAAAGATTTATTAGGAGAGCGTGGTAAATGATGCACTGATTTCATAGATTTTTTTCTTCCGTCAATACTTTTTGTTTTCGCTTAGGAATTGTAGCATTTATCGACCATGTTGTCCTTAATTTGTTAACAAGACGTCTAACATTTTCTCTACCCTGAATTGGACCATCCGGATATTTCACTTCAAATTGCCTACGCACCTCTCTACATGACTCTGTTTTCACATATGCATCATACGTAAAAACTCTCTGTTCAAGCGTGAATTCTTAATTTTGCATTGTTAACAAATTTTACACAACGCTGAATATTTAAGCAACTGTGTCAAGAAACTGCACTGTACGTGTCAAGTATTGCAACATCTGGCTCACAACTGATAACTTGTCGACCTTGATGTCCTTGATTTTCGAGCGTGTCTCAACAACTGCGCGCACAAAGCGGCGTATCAGTACATGCCGCTTTCCTGGCCTCACGCGTAGGCGAACGCTCTGTATATTCCAACTCCGGAACTATGTGTTAAATTAATGGATATCGATTCTCCTCAGTCTCAAATCGAGATTAGTAATTAGTTAGTTGTTTTGCCTTTTACATTCGTTTCTAATCGGTAATCTGTAATATTACAAATACTCTACATTTAAAAGCAACGTTGAATAAAACATTGACATAATTTTCGAAACTACCAACTAAAAGCATCATACATGTTTCTCTAGCAGTGAGTAAACACTTAATAACACGTAGAAAATATTCCATGCATTTTAAATTAGTCCATTAAACTTATATTCATAAAAAATAAACGAATGGTTAATCATTAGTCGATTTGTGTTCCCTCTCGTACTTTTACGCGACGGTTGTTTTTCAAACATTTTCCATTACCCGGTCGTAATTACCTTTTATGTTATTAAATATACAACACAATATGTTTCCCCTTCCTTGTATTAGTGAACAATGTATCCATTTTTTTTAATATTCACGAGACATAGAAAATAAGTTTCAAAGCAGAATCACATGTTTATGGAAACAGTACTCACAGTTACAGTTCCAATTCCATTGCGATTACGCAAAAATTTTCCCTTACAGTAACTATTCCTACTTTTATATTTTTTCTAAAATTTCTCTTTAGCTCAATTGGGTGGTCAGATATGATGTCCCTATAGAGGATATTGTAGTGCTGGCAGAAATAGTCTACAAGGAGACAAATTTATTTATGTTGAGAAAATCTAGTAGTAGTAGTAGTAGTAGTAGTAGTAGTAGTAGTAGTAGTAGTAGTAGTAGTAGTAGCAGTGGCAGTGTAGCAGTAGCAGCAGCAATATATTTTAACACCGTTTCCAACTTACATTTTATCCATCGTCGAAATTGAACTTGGTCGAGAAACGACCGACGAATTTTACTTGGAATCCTCCACGAAGTACAGCTCATGCATTTTGTAAAGACACTTGCGATGTGCAGTACGAGAACATCGTTTCTGTCGAGGGGGTAGGAATATAAGGCAAATGTAAGCGAGTTGCACGTTACACAACTCTTCGTTTCGAAACGCTGAAGAGCTTCAGATATGAGAGATTGACTGTCTGTCCTTTCGTCATTGTAATTATTCTGTTCCTTATAACGTCTCCAAGTGTGGTAAATCACATCTTTCCGACCTCTGCTAACCTGGTTATGTGAAAACTCTGTGCGATGCATTAGCCTTTACGAATGCGCATATGGCTTCCGGTTATTTATTCTGCCATAACTTAATCTGACGTTTCCGCAGGAATTCTGCATAGTAGCCCTCATCGGGAGAAAAAGGCATAGGCTTCGGTAGTATTCTGTTGCTTTTTATTCATGATATGGCTGATAGGGTCAACTTCGGTGAAGCAATGGAATAATGATAATGGAGTCCTTATCCAGGATCATGTCCATCAATCACAAATTCGTCCACCGGTGTGGAGTAACGGTTATCATGTCTGACGGTGAAACTAGTGGGCTTGGGTTCAAATCCTTGTTGAAACAATTTAACCCATTAAGATTTTTCCGACTTTTCCCTCAACCAATTGAAGCAGAATTGCTGGATAACTTTTGACTTGGACCTCAGACTTATTTCGCCAACATAATTACACATCCTCCCTTTCATCATTTTTTATTTATGTCTATAACAGGGCAAAGCCCCAATTACAATAGACAGTACAGATATTTGTTAAAAAGAACATTGAATTGCATATATCATGAAAAAAGAGATAAAACAGATACAAATGTAAGATATAAATGTAATTACAAATTAAAAATTAAAAATGAAAAAAAAACAAATAGATACTACCTAAATAAAAGACACAGATATAGATATAAATGAAAAATACCAAATAAAAGTAAATTAAAGAGAGTTAAGTATAGATATCATAGCCAAAAATGTAAAATGTAGATATAATTGGCACATTACAGAGTAACTATAACACTATGTTAATAAATTCAATATTATTCAGTATGCAGTATTATATAGTAGGGCTAATAGTCTTAATTTATTTATTTAAGAAATTCACTACTACAGAACATGTGTTCCAATTAGTAGGATATAAGTATAACTAACATGCTACTTGAATTTAACATATCATGAAACTATTGCTGTATATAACTTTTTCTTGTACATAGCCTATTGTACGATAACGAAAAATCTAAATCCTGTTTATTTGATAGATGATTGTAAGTTCGAAGCATTAATAAAAGTGGAGACATTTTATGAGATTGTGTTTCTGATGTCTGTAAACAAAAGAGAGGTCGCTTTCTCAAATTTGATTTACCAGTATTGAAACTAATTAGCTGTAGAAGATCAGGATTGTCTACTAAACCATTTATGGTTTTGAACAAATACATTTGTTGTGCTCTTATTCTGCGACTACTGAGAGATGGTACATTAAATTCAACCAGAATGGATTCATAAGATTGGGATATATTGTATCATGAATGTTTTTTCATATATAGCAGTTTTAGGATTTTATTCTGTACTCCATCTAGAAGACCGAGTGCGAGTGATAGTGTTCCAAACTATAAATGCGTTCTCTAATTTACTTCGTATTAAACTATTAACGTTATCATCATCAGCGTTTCCTTCCTTTACTTCGGGCTTGTTCTGATACAGAGTCGGCTATGAGCCGCCACCGAATTTGGACCGCGTGATATGTGGTCATTAGTTGCTGGTGGTAGTGTTATGTACCGTGTGCCCTACCCGGGCTCACGGTAGCTCGTGAGACGTGTTGAAGCACCGCGGTTATGCGCTCGTGGAAAAGGGAAACTGTAGACTATAGTGGAGTTCGGTGGCGGCACGCTGGAGATTCTGTAGTGTTGGGGGGGTCTTAGGGCATGTACAGCATTCCATTCAGGGTAAAACAAAGAGGCCTGTTTGCGAAGCAGCCCCAGCCCGTGTTCCTTTCCTAAAGGTCTGAGGAGACTAAGGCGAATGCGAAAGCGAGAGCGACCGCGAACACGATCTATTCAACATTTGGATGGTAATGCAGTGATAGAGACTGTACAGATATGCACTCATTACGATTGGCTAGGTGGCCGGGATCCGACGAAACATGGCTCCGCAGTGGTCCAAAATCCATATTTAGGAGGACAAAAGTATAAAAATAACATGTAAAAAATGAAATAAAACCCTTAAATTATTTTTTCCTATATAACTCAGTTTCTGTCAGATACGTTTCCAATTCACTGTGGGCTAAAGCAAGGAGATGCACTATCACCTTTACTTTTTAACTTTGCTCTAGAGTATGCCATTAGGAAAGTCCAGGACAACAGAGAGGGTTTGGAATTGAACGGGTTACATCAGGTGCTTGTCTATGCGGATGACGTGAATATATTAGGAGAAAATCCACAAACGATTAGGGAAAACACGGGAATTTTACTGGAAGCAAGTAAAGAGATAGGTTTGGAAGTAAATCCCGAAAAGACAAAGTATATGATTATGTCTCGTGACCAGAATATTGTACGAAATGGAAATATAAAAATTGGAAATTTATCTTTTGAAGAGGTGGAGAAGTTCAAATGTCTGGGAGCAACAGTAACAAATATAAATGATACTCGGGAGGAAATTAAACACAGAATAAATAAGGGAAGTGCCTCTTATTATTCGGTTGAGAAACTTTTATCATCCAGTCTGCTGTCGAAAAATCTGAAAGTTAGAATTTATAAAACAATTATATTACCAGTTGTTCTGTATGGTTGTGAAACTTGGACTCTCACTTTGAGAGAGGAACAGAGACTACGGGTGTTTGAGAATAAGATTCTTAGGAAAATATTTGGGGCTAAAAGGGATGAAGTTACAGGAGAATGGAGAAAGTTACACAACACAGAACTGCACGCATTGTATTCTTCACCTGGCATAATTAGGAACATTAAATCCAGACGTTTGAGATGGGCAGGGCATGTAGCACGTATGGGCGAATCCAGAAATGCATATAGAGTGTTAGTTGGGAGGCCGGAGGGAAAAAGACCTTTACGGAGGCCGAGACGTAGATCGGAAGATAATATTAAAATGGATTTGAGGGAGGTGGGATATGATGATAGAGAATGGATTAATTTTGCTCAGGATAGGGACCAATGGCGGGCTTATGTGAGGGCGGCAATGAACCTCCGGGTTCCTTAAAAGCCAGTAGGTAAGTATATAACTCAGTAACACTGAATTGATAATCTTAATCAGCGGAGGTGGCTGCAGAGCGAGATAAGAAGCCGGTAACATGCCACATTTCGCCACGCAGCATTCTTACTCAGAAAGTGCCGGGAGTCTCCCGTTTTCTTTGTGCTGTAACTCTGTTGTAAGTGGTCGATTGCAATCATTTTTAGTATCAACATGTCAAGTAGTTCTTTAGGTATGTAACACTGTTTGTTTTTGTTACATTTAATGTTATTATAGTATGTCAGATTAGCATGAACGGACACGGGACAAAATATAAATTTTGAGTGCAGACATGGCTAAGGTAGAGAAAAAAAAATAAGAGCACAACAAATGTATTTGTTCAAAACCATAAATGGTTTAATAGACAACCCTGATCTTCTACAGCTAATTAGTTTCAATATTGGTAAATCAAATTTGAGAATGCGATCTCTCTTGTATTTACAGACATCAAAAACACAATCTCATAAAATGTCTCCACTTTTATTGATGCTTCGAACTTAAAATCATCTATCAAATAATCAGGATTTAGATTTCTCGTTATCGTACAATATTTACAAGAAAAAGTTATATACAGCAATAGTTTCTTGATATGTTAAATTCTAGTTGCATGTTATACAGGGACATCACTTTATTTTTACCAACATTTTTAACATTAACCTGGCTATACTCAGAAACACTGTTACCCCGTTCCAATACAGGAGTTTGGTGTTACTAGTGCAATATGTAAACAAATCATTTTACTAGTTATAGGAGGAGAGAAAAGTAGTCTATCCATTTATGTTACAGGGAAATACGATATTAGGATTTTCAGTTTGATCATTACTTTTACGGTATTTTATCAAAATATAGTAGAGTAGTAACATTTTTTTCCACAAACTCAACTACTCAGGCGGTTTAATTCATTATAAATGACTATTTTATTCAGCATATTACCGTACTTTCGGTAACTCTAATCTTCACTTCTGCTCAGTCCACACAAATAAAGTTATACAGTCATGCTACAAACAGTACCTGTGCGAAATAAGCGGGGGGAGGGGTATTTACGGAGATCGCGAAAATCACGACATAGGCCTAATAGGCTAGATATACAATAGATTTTTACTAATCTTTACGAATTAAGTGATTCTGATTAATAATATGCGGATAAAACAATCACGACAAATCGCGAAATAGAGTTCTAATAGCGAAATATGAACACATTAGTGAATTATTATTATTATGTCGTTTTATAGCGAATGTCATATTCTGAGTTCACTTTTTCGACATTTTTTTCATTTGAATTTGTTGCACATTCAATGTAGGCTGCATTACATGGTATTCCATGTGTTCTAATTACATTAGTGAACTCAAAAGACGGAGAATTCAACATTTCATTAATAATTTGAAAGTATTATTTGAGGGCTGCAAGTTTTTTTCCCGTTTTTAATGAATGTGTGTTAAATACAGTCTCAATCCAACAAATATTGTCTGTTGGCCATACCGATCCTTTACCAGAATCCAATGAATCTTTAATGTTAATTATTTGGAAAGTAATACTCATACTGAGTTAATACTCCAATTTAAAAATAGTTGTATTTTCCAAAATTTCCATTAATATCCAACAAATATTGTCTGTTGGCCATACCGATCCTTTACCAGAATCCAATGAATCTTTAATGTTAATTATTTGGAAAGTAATACTCATACTGAGTTAATACTCCAATTTAAAAATAGTTGTATTTTCCAAAATTTCCATTAATATCCAACAAGAGTACAAATCAACCTCCAACAATCTCCGTCGACACCAATATTGAAAAAAACAAATGATAAAATTAATCTCCATAAATACCTGCCCCTGGAAATAAGCTTCAATAATATAGGCTCTCCCTTCTATGGAAAACGCAACCATATTTCTGAAACACACTCTACTCTGTACTATTTACTTCAATGCTAGCAGATTTCGTTTGCTACAGCGGCCGTAAGTTTGTATGGTTGACGAGAGCAAGAACATTAGTGAAAGGGGTGCGAGTCAAGTACATTCAGAAACGCAGGTACAATAAAAATGCAAGTAAAAATAAAGTGATGTCCCTGTAGTTATAATCAGATATCCTACTAATTGGAACACATGTTCTGTAGTAGTGAATTTCTTAAATAAATAAATTAAACCTATTAGGCCTACTATATAATACTGTATATTGAATTTATTAACATAGTGTTATATTTACTCTGTAATTTGCCAATTATAGCTACATTTCACATTTTTGGCTATGATATCTATACTTAACCCTTTTTAATTCATTTTTATTTGGTACTTTTCATTTATTTATGTAGACTACTGGACTGTACCCGAGCACGAGCACATGCTCATTTCGGGTATCTATCCAAATGTAAATTCAAATGTAAATTGTAAATAAATTTGAATTTGAATTTGATATCTATATCTGTGTCTTTTATTTAGGTAGTATCTATTTGTTTTTTTTCCCCTTTCTAATTTTTAATTTGCAATTACTAAACCGCGGGAGTGCGGGCCTTTTACCGTCAAGTTAAGTATGAGTGGAGAGTGTACTGAAGTCTCAGGTAAGCAAATCACCGTGCGTGCTTCAGACGTACAGTTTGAGTATATGAATTGCATACATACAATAATCACACATTTTGTACGTATCTAATTGATGCGATATCGACGGAATCTTTTTCTTTACAATAAGGAATTACAATGTACAATTATGTACATACGTAGGTTGTCAAAGGAGAAACTTCAGCGTCTATCAGTTAGAATATGTTTGTACTGCGAAAAGCTTCTTTAGACATCGTTTGAGGTTAATGGAGAGTACGTGAAAAGGTTTACATTTTCATTTAAGTTTTAGTCCTGATTTTTCACCAAACTGTTCAACACTGCGTAGCCATTATTTTTTATTACACTATGTAATTTGCCATTTACCTTATCAGGATACAGTCCTTTAGGTACCTTGTTAATTGTTTCCGATACTTTCTCAATTAATTTAAAACCCTCGGACATTTGTAACCAGACGTTTCCAGTTGAGTTATAACTAATGGCAAGTTTCCGTAATTGATCTTTATGAATTGCAGATTTTATTGTATATTTTCTGAAATCAGAGATTTTGCTGTTGTAATGGCAGTTGAATCTTCGCCAACTAATGTATAAATAACTAGTTTGACTATTGTAATGTTCTGCGAAATATGAGGCAGCTTCAAGCCAGGTGCTGCAACTTGTAACTATGGGTTGAGTGGAAGAGGGATATCTGGTAAAATTTCTCGAAATTTTAATATTCTTGAAGGCGCTTTGAGAAATATTTTTTTTTTTTCACAGACGCTATAAAACAGTCCACATCGCTATATAAAGCATGAATAGCTTCAGCAACTCTATGCAGTCCGTGCGCCAGGCAAGTTAAATGCACTATGTTGGTATATCGCTCTTCAAGTTGCTTTGCTGTCTTAATAATATAGGGCCTACGGAGCTGCATCTGTGACGAAAAAAAGTACTTCATCAAATTTAATTCCTTCCGGCCAGAAAAGGTCATAACCTTATAAAAAAAACTTGGACACTAGTTGTATGGTTTACCTTTTCCAATTTGTCTGAAGTTAGCACAGTTCTCGGAAAGTATACAGTGGTATAAGTTTACCACTTACGTCTGTAGACTCATCAACTGAAACCCATATATTTTCTGATCGTTCACGCTTTCTCGAATTTTGGCAATCGTATTCTGGTACGAAATTGGTAAATATTCTTTACGTATTGTTGCTTCTCCTGGAATATGTTGATTTGAGTATTTTTCCAGAAATGATCTAAAGTGGGGGTTGTCCAAAGTTCTGAATGGAATGTTTGTGTGTACCAACATGTCACATAGGCCTAACTCTATATTGAATTGTGACCGACTATTTGAACTTGATTGGTTCTTGTTTGAATTGCATTCAACATTTTCCTTGCGTTCTTTACTATTGCAGTGTCTTTCAAATTAGTACTTCTTAGTTCGTAATAATCTGAAATTACACATGACACATACAGCAATTTCTTCTTCTATAATAGCCTCAATATATCGCGTCCGAATTGTTCGACTAAATTATTTAGTGTTGCACTTCGTGAACGAGTTGTTTTAGACATTGTAATATGTGTCATTTCACACACACAACTCTTCAGTATGACAGCTAAGCACACTCTGAATGTTTCGAGTTCGATGCACGGAACAGTACGGCGAAAGGCGAGAAAGACTCACGTCATACTCTATACCCATCAGCATAGTCAACTGCAATCGCCGTATTAGGGCCCGCACTCCCGCGGTCTAGTAATTACACTTGTATCTTGCATTTGTATCTGTTTATCTCCTTATTCGTGTTATATGCAATTCAATGTTTTTTTAACAAATATCTGTACTGTCTGTTGTAATTGGGGCTTTGCCCTGTTATAGACATAGATAAATACAGTAGCGTGCAAATTAATCCGAACACGACATATTTTTACATTTTCTGTCATTGTTGGCCTCACAGCTGCTCATACCGCTTTATTTGACATCTGTACTACGTGTAATTAAATTGTTGAAGGTCTGTCGTTATTATTGTTTTTATAACATGTGACATTTTGCCTGTCGTTTTGTACTTATAAGCATTTCAGTTGTGTTGAAGACGTAATACTGCAATCCTGTGTACATTGTCGTCTTCACAAATGAATACAACTCCACGAAAACGGTTTAAAATTATAACATTAGCAGAGCATTCTTCTATGACACAGAGGAAAATTGCTGCAGAATGTCACATCGATTTGCCTCCTGTTAATTCGACTAACTGCTGTCGACTTAACCCTCGAGTTAATGGCTACCACTGGGGCGAATATTCACGTCACAACAGTGCGGCGTAGGCTTTTGGAAGCTGGACGAAGGGCTCGTAAACCTATTAAGAAGCAACTGCTAACCCCTGTTATGAGCAAAAAACGCTTAATGTGGGCAAAATTACATCAACACTGGACATTGAATGACTGGTAGAATGTACTTTTTTCCGATGAGTCTCATTTCGAGTTCCACGGCCACCGTGTTTCTTACGTACGGAAAGGATCCGAAAAAGTAACAGCAGCTCATCTCCAACAAGCACCCAAATACCCCCCTAAAGTAATGTTTTGGGGTTGTTTTACACATGAAGGGCCTGGAGCATTAATACCTATCAAGGGAATGATGAATTTGACAAATATATTCACTTATTGGAAACCAGAATCGTACCCCAGCTGCAAAAATCATTTCCGGATGGCAGAGGTGTGTTCCAACAAGACCTGGCACCATGCCATACGTCTCGAAAAACTACAGAATTCTTCAACAAGAAGAATATTCAGGTACTCCCCTGGCCAGGCAACTCACCCGACATCAACCCCATTGAGAACTTGTGGTCAATTTGCAAAGGAATAATGCAAAAAATGGATTGTTCTACAAAGGAGAAGATGATTTCTGCCCTCATTGGTGTATGGTTTCGCGATGAAGAAATGAAGAATATTTGTGGGAAATTAGTGGAATCCATGCCAAATCGTCTCAGAGCTGTTAGGAACAAGGGAGGCCACATAGATTGCTGAGGTATGTCTTAGATCCTTTTTTATCCCGTTTGAATGTTTTTGCATAAGTAATCACGTTGTTCGGATTAATTTGCACGCTACTGTAAATAAAAAATGATGAGAGAGAGGATGTGTAATTATGTTGGCGAAAAAAGTCTGAGGTCCAAGCCAAAAGTTATCCAGCAATTCTGCTTCAATTGGTTGAGGGGAAGGTCGGAAAAACCTCTATGGGTTAACTTGTTTCAACAAGGATTTGTACCCAGGCCCACTAGACATGCTAACCGTTACTCCACACCGGTGGACGAATTTGTGGTTGATGGACATGATCCTGGATAAGGACTCCATTATCATTATTTCATTGCTTCACCGAAGCTGACCCTATCAGCCATATCATGAATAAGAAGCAACAGAATACTACCGAAGCCTATGCCTTTTTCTCCCGATGAGGGCAACTATGCAGAATTCCTGCGGCATCGTCAGATTGAGTTATGGCAGAATAAATAACCAGAAGCCATACGCGCATTCGCAAAGGCTAATGAATCACATAGAGTTTTCACCTAGTCAGGTTAGCAGAGGTCGGAAAAGATGTGATTTACCACACTTGGAGACGTTATAAGGAACAGAATAATTATACATCTTGATTACACAACTTTTAACACTATATCGTCCACACCTGTGGAGTAACGGTCAGCGCGTCTGGCCGCGGAACCAGGTGGCCCGGGTTCGAACCCGGTCGGGGCAAGTTACCTGGTTGAGGTTTTTTCCTGGGGTTTCCCTCAACCCAATACGAGCAAATGCTGGGTAACTTTCGGTGCTGGACCCCGGACTCCTTTCACCGGCATTATCACCTTCATTTCATTCAGACGCTAAATAACCTAGATGTTGATACAGCGTCGTAAAATAACCCAAGAAAATAAAAAAAAATAAATAACACTGCATCACTCCGGAATATGTATGATAAGTCTTTCTTGTTTTATATTCTAACGTACTTACCCATGGGATCACACATTTCCAGCATACTAGCGGAAATATTCTTACACCACATAGAACAGACATACTACCTTTCCACTTGACGTTACCTCTCGGAGTGATGTCGCTACCGTCTCTGTTTACATCATAACTACGGTGACTGCGGGCAGCAAGCGGAGTTGCGGGGTAGGAAACATGGTACAGTACGTGTTGCAATGTTATAGACAGTATGTAGGTTCTCGCATACCATGCAACAGTATAATGGAAGCGATCATATTATAACAGGATTCCTTGACGTTTGTAGTACCTGACAATGAACAGTATTATATTAGATTAATATTATACAGTTAATAATTATAATAGTTCATAAATTATTTAGGTTCGGCCTATATGAGGTACTGTATTATAAATTACAATATTGTTTTTGTGTCTATGGTATATGGTAACATTTAAAAAGAAACTTACTGTATTATTGATAAACGCTTCCATCATTTATTCTGCTCCGCTTGCCGTGTCTGTTGAACTCCCCTGCTGTATCAGTGGTACTGCCACATTCAGATTCATTGCATGAGGCCTCACAGTTATTATCGTCTCCTTCATCATCGCTTGTGCTCAGACCTACATTAATTGTAATTGTCTCAATTTCTTGTTACATTAAAGAATCACGTCGCCAATAATCCTCCTCAATCGTTTTGACTTTATCGCACGCCTTTTTCCAGTCCTCAACATCGATATTGTGAATGCACTCGCTAGTTAATTGTTTAAGTTTCGTTAGGGAACACGGTTTTACATTTTTTCTGCTATTTTGTGTTTCATCACATTCCATTTTCATTCAATACACAGCATATTAAAAGATATTACAACTAAATGAATCACTAATGCAGTATTAAAATGCTTCAGTGGAGTATAAATACGTACCGTTCGATTCAATGCACAGTATATTCAATGATAATACAACTAAATGAATCACTAATGCAGTATTAAATTGCTTCAACGGATTGTAGACACGTCCCGCACGCTGCTATAGTCTAGACTGTTAGACTAATATTCTCTCACGACTGTACAGTGTATGACGTAACGGATGTTTCACGAAGACGCCGCGGGTAACGTGAGCTGAAACGGGTTGTACTTACTAAACAAAGACAACAACAAACACGCAGACAACATCATATATTGGCACAGATACGTTGATGACATACTAATACTATATAAAGGAAACAAAAGACAGATCTTAAACCTGCATCATCACATAAACAAAATACCTACACCCAAAGCTACACTACATATTAGAAATTGAAAACAGATCCATAAATTTTCTAGACATCACAATAACAAAAGTAGACAACAAACACACATTCAAAGTATACAGAAAACCCACAACAACAACAACAACAACAACACATCCAACCACCCAACAAAACACAAACAAGCTGCATTCCGAACAATGGTACACAGACTACTCAACATACCAATGAACCAACAGGATTACAACGAAGAGCTGAACACAATCAAATACATAGCACAAGAAAACGGATACAACCATAACATAATAGACAACATAATACGTAAGACAACACATAATCACAAAAAACATAAGAATACAACACAAACACAACAACACAAAAAGTATACCTTATTTCGTTTCAAGGAGTGCAGTTCGGTGTTTAAAGGAGCCACCGAACTGCACTCCTTGAAATAAAATAAGGTATACATCACACTAACATACGAAAAAAACACACAAAATTGCAACCTCATTCAAGAAATTAGATTACAACATCGCATACAAAACAAATAACACTACAAAAACAACTCAACACACAAACAACACAAGCAAACAAATACAACCACACAGGCATATACAAACTCAAATGTAACACCTGCAACAACTTATACATACGACAGACAGGCAGATCATTTCAAACACGTTACAAAGAACATATCACAGCCATAACAAAATTACAAAACACCTCCACATATGCAGAACGCATCACAAATGCTAACCACACCCACAGCGACATCAACACAGACATGGAAATACTACACATCCAACCAAAAAGCCAGAAACTATACACTAGAACAATATGAAATATACAGACACACGAAAACACACCCCAACGAAATTCTCAACACACAACTCAATTTCAGAACATACACACTCTTTGACTCTACATTACACCACACGAACACACCCTCACAGGAAACAAAACAAGACAAGAGTCGCCAAGACCAACAACGACCAGTTCTGAGGATGACCTATAAAAGGTCGAAACAAGTAAACAGGATACGTTAGAATATAACACAAGAAGGTCTTATCATACATATTCCGAAAATAATAATTATAATGAAGAAAGGACAGACAGTCAATCTCTCATATCTGAAGCTCTTCAGCGTTTCGAAACGAAGAGTTCTATAACATGAAACTCGCTTACATTTGCAACAAAGAAAATAGAAACTTCCGAGAAAATCCAGACTTTCATCTCCACAGAATATTTAACACCAGACAAGCTGTTGCATATACAAGGAGACGACAAATTCATTGAATGAAATTGACATATCTGCAAACCAGATTACGTGAGACAAGGGTCGCGTAATCGAAAGAAAACAAACGAAACCTACATTCGAACATGATCAAATATCTGCAACTTTTAGAGCAGTGAATGATTATACCCTTTCTATATTCACGACTTTGCATTTCTGTGATGAAGTGTTTCATTTTGTATTCTTTCTAAGCACTTTAGAACCTATCAGCATATTTGGACAAGGTTCAGACAATAAATATGCAATATACGTCTTCTCTAGCAGAGAGATAATCCTTTAAGAGAAAAAAATCAAAGGATTTATTATATTCGTGCTTATTTTGAGGATATTATTATTACTATTCCTACCAATATCTTAGTGGCATATTATTATTATTGTTATTATTATTATTATTATTATTATTATTATTATTACTAAATACCAAGAAATAACATTTAGCAGCGATCTCGGCTGGGGGGGGGAACACGTTACTGAGACAGCGGGAAAGGCATGGAGGGCGTTACACTTTGTGATGAGGGTACTAAGGAAAGGCTCTGATAAATCCAAAGAGATTGCATATAAATCACTAGTTCGTCCAGTAATAGAGTATGGTGCTGCATGTTGGGATCCTTACAGATTAGAACACATTAAATCACTGGAAAAAATTCAAAAAACGGGCTCTCAAGTGTTGTCGTAATAATTCACCATTAAAATGGGACACACTCACGGACAGGAGAACACGAATTCGATTGTGTACAATGTTCAAAACATACAGAGGTGAGCCTGCCTGGAGAGAAACAAAAAAAATAGGTTGCAGCCATCAAATTACTCTTCAAGGAACGACCACTCATAAATTGAGAGAAAGAAGACAGAGGACGGACACTGGAAAGTTTTCTTTTCTCAATCGTACTATCAGGGACTGGAATGCTTTACCTGCAGGCTTACTAAAGGCTTTACCAATATCCAAAAATGTATTTAAAAATAGGCTTAAGGACTTTACTAATAGACGGTAGTATATTATACACACTACTTAAAGGGTGTAATTGATATCTTGTTATGTGAAGTGTTCTATCAGTGAGGAAGTGTGTTGTGTCAGTGAAGTGTGTAGTGTCAGTGAAGTCTATTGTGTAAGTGAAGTGTGTTGATGTCAGTGATGTGGCTGTGCTACAGTGAAATAGTTAGAAGTGTTAGTGAAATCAGGTAGAATTAGTGCAGTGAGTGAGTTGACAGCGAAATAACTGTAGTGCCGAAAGGTACTTGTGCAGGTATGAACCTGTCACACTCCTGGGTCTTAGTTCGAACTTATGGTTAAGATACAAATTAGATTTGCTTTAAATGTTATTTTAAGTGACCATGCTTCATTTAATTTAGGATGCTCCTTGTTATTATTATTACTATTTTATTATTATTATTATTATTATTATTATTATTAATTATTGTTTTTATTAGTTGTGTTTATTATTAATTGTCATTATTGACTGCAATTAGTTACCACTGTCACCGGGTATATACCCATTTGCAGTGTGAATAAATACATACACATACATTATTATTATATTATTATTATTATTATTATTATTATTATTATTATTATTATTATTATTATTACTATTATTACTATTTCTTTCAGGTCATGATGCGTGAAGCAATTGCACCCTTATGCACGACGTATCTACGCGTTCGAATCGGTCGTTCTTTATGTTCCTTACCCTTAACCCGCGCCTTAGGTCTCTCTCATTCCTCCGGGCTCCAGTTTATCTGGACGTAACAAGTCCGGCTCTAATTTGAAGGCGACGGAGTCTCCTTAGCCTATTTTTATGGCTGAATATAATTTAACTCGGATCGCTGCTATCACCCGCAACGGCTACTGCACTTGCAAACCCCCTAGGGTCGAAATATTTATGGGTAAAGTGGCTGAATGAACGAGCTAGGTCCGAGGGTATCAGCATAGAGTGGAGTAGGAACACCGCAATATTAGTGACATAATACATACTTAATCTTGTGACCGATTTATCAAAGCTTTACCAACTGAAGACGTCGGCTAGCATTTTTAATGAAATTTGGACGATCGGAAGGTATAATTTACGAGTCGATTTCACCTCAAAATTGAATACGATTTTTATTGTCTTACGACTAACGATATATTAAGTCCACTGCTATGGAGTAACGGTTAGCATGTCTGACGTGAAACGAACAGCCCCGGGTTCAAATCCTCTTTGAGACAAGTAACTTGGTTCGGTATTTTTTTCGGGGTTTTCCCTCAAGTAATTGAAGTGGAATTGCTAGGTAACTTTCGGCATTGAACCTCGGACTCATTTCTCCATCATTAATTCAAATATCCCCATCGCCTATACCGCCTGACGTCCAACACCGAGTCAGTTATGCGGCCACTCACGACGCAGCATAGAGGAGAGGGTAAAGCCTTGGTTTTTCTGAACCGACGCATGCGACGTCAGGACTACACGAGAGATAGTGAGTGGTTTCCATAATTGCGAGATGCGAGGTCTGCGCACAGCGTAGCCATAGAAACTACTCACTAGCTCTCGTGTAGTCCGGATTTGTGCGAGGCCCTCGCACGTCGCATGCGTGGTTTCAGAAAAAGCAAGGCTTAATGCGACGAGTGAAGAATAAGTATTTCAATAACATACGCAGGCTTCGCCAGTGGAGGATTATTTATAACTAAGTTTATAGACAGTACAGTACTTAATAAACTCGTCATCTCATGGCAATAATTATAATGGAAATTAGCAGGAAAAGGGGAAAGTCGATTGCACAAATAAAACTTCTTGCAGCTGACCGGGATCAATATAAGAAATGGATCAGAGGCAACCCCTCCACGCTCCTTAGGTGGCAATAAGGAGGTAGTGAAAGAAAAAGAAGGAGAAGAAGAAGAGGAAATTAGCAGGACTTAAAACAATTATTTGATAACAATAAAAAATGAAAGAACCATTTTGTCTACCAGACTGACATATAAACAAAAATATGACTGCGAAATAATTATAATTCTTCAACCTATTCAACTAGTGCATGAAACTCATATGTTATACAGGGACATCATTTCATTTTTACTTAAATTTTTATTGTACCTGAGTTTTTCAATGTACTTCACTCCCACCCCTTCTACGAGTAAACTTCCAACCGTCCTCCACACAGAACCAAGGCCGCATATGCAGTCAAAGTCGCCTTACGGCCATAGTGAACACTACTGAGTTAGTGAGTATAGTACGTTCCAGAAATATGTTCGCGTTTTCCAGTGGCGAAAGAGCTTTCAATATTGAATCATATATTCGCACAGGCACTGTCGTCCGTTTCAGTACGTTGCATCCCATTTTCCCCCATCAGCTTCTGCTTACCCCCCTGTAAAGGCTAGTGGCGTTCTGTCTTAGCTCCTTTCTGAAAACATTAATTTCTGTTAGGAATTGGACGTTTACGTAATATTATACAACTTTTCAAAACAACTCAAATAAAAGGGCCTCGTTAAGTAATTAACTGTCACATGATTTCCCCTCTTTCTACGACTCTGTGACATAACTACTTGGACGGATAGTAGATAGCATGTCAGAGTAATTTTATCTGTGCTGGTTGGGCATAAGTGAAGACTGAATTTACAATACGTGAGGTACTCTTTTATAGAGTAGGTACAGAATTATTTCAACATGAGTTACTAGTACGAAGGGCGTAACTGCTAATTGGAATTAAGTACAATAGTCTATAGTGCGATAATATGCACATTACAACTGAAGCCTGTATCGAAATTAATGGCTACCATTTTAAAAAATGTGTTTAAATGTCCATATTATGATTATTTTCCAATTTAACTTCATTATCTATATTGCACGGTAATGTGCTGTAGACAGTATAATATACACTGCATAATGAATACTTCCGAATGGATAGCTCAGTTCGTGAGTAAAAACTCTTATTGTTAATACAGTACTGTATTTTGATTAAACAAAAACCTAGTGAAAATTATCAAACTCAAAATTGCGATATGTATTTCCTAGTTTACGTAAATGCATGAACTACTTTTCTTCCCTCCTATACCTCGTAAAGTGATTTGTTTGTATTTTACGCCAGTATCATCGAACTCCAGTCGTGGGAAGGAATAGCATACGGTGTTTACAGTTCTCAACCGTTAATCTAAAGGTTAATATTAGAAATGTTAGTAAAAATAACATGGTGTCCCGGTATGTTATTGCCAGTCGCAATAGATCAGAAAATGACTGTTATTCTAGACCTGCATTTAGATTTTATTATTTTCATAGCCGTAAACATTTTCACACACACAGACACACACGCACGCGCGCGCGGGCGCGCGTCGGGTACCGAACATAACTCCAATGGCTTGTTCAAAGGAACGAAGTCATGGATCTTTATTTTTACAAAATTTGTTTCAAAACATTGTAAGCCCTACGTTGTCACCATATTCAAGACAAAAATACTCTTCTTCCCATTGTGCATAGAATTTCCAATTTCTTGAGGTACATGGTTTGGAGAGCGTCATTGTAATCTGTCATGTACACCGGCAGTGAACAAATAGCATACTGACAGTCGTCAACACAAAGCGAAGGAGTGCTGTGCGGGGTGGAAGCATGAAGTGCAGTGTGCTTGTAAACAGATTCACAATTTGAGCATTTATTCCATACTATAACCTGGGTTAAGTTCACGGTGTGGCGTGCTGTGCTTGTACAAGAGGACGGCCGTTCGACTACAAGTAGGCCTATCATTCACAGAAAATAATGATAAGCACAATAAGCCTCAGGCTGCAGTGTAAAGCCTTGGTTTTTCTGAACCGACGAATGCGACGTGCGAGGTGCGAGGTGCGAGGCCCGCCTAGCGCAAATCCGGACTACATGAGAGATAGCGAGTGGATTCTATGGCTGCGAGGTACACAGACCTCGCATCTCGCAGTTATAGAAACCACTCTCTATCTCTCGTGTAGTCCGGATTTGTGCGAGGCGGGCCTTGCACGTCGCACGTCGCATGCGTCGGTTCAAGCCTTGGTTCCTCTGATTCGACGAATGCGACGTGCGAGATGCGAGGCCGCCGCTGCGAACCATCTTCGCAATGACGCTGCGAGGCTTGTGGTTTCTCAGGCTGCGATATCGCGTGGATCAGTCGCTGAGAGCATGGTGGATCTCGTCACCTGTTTGCTAATGATGAAAGAGGAAGATAATGATGAAGAGGAAACGATCCTGTATTCTTTTTGGTGAAGACAGTGATATCTTCAAGAATAGGAAAAGCGAGGGTGCTTACAATATTCTTGTAAACCGCCATCTGATTGTTAGTGAAACAAAATTTAAAAGTTATTTTGGAGTCTCAAGGGATCTCTTCTATTGAATTTTGTATTTAATTAACCCATTAAAGCCCAAATTATTTTTATTTAAAAAACTAGAACAATGTATCTATTTCAAAAGTCTAATCCATAAGATGTCAAGAATATATTTTGTTTCTTCTGCCGTGCACCAAGTAGTTGAATATCACCCTGTCTATGAATAGACCTCTGGGCACTTATGATATCTGCGTATTCATTTGCAATAAAGTAAATATATTTTTTGTATATTTAATGTATTATAACCAGAAATATTTACATCAATATAAATTAATTTATTTATGACGGTTTTAGTAATTAATGCAACAATTCAATGCTGCAGCAATAATGAAACACACTTATTTTAGTAATATATGTCTTTACCAAGTGTGGTAAGGCTCAAAGCATCTTCGACAGAGTGTTACATCACACTTCTTGCGAAATGTTACTGGTCTCCATTTACACCACTCCATCCGGCAGTGTTTCTGAGAGGGTCGATTTGCCATGAAATGACCTCTATTATCAAACCTCATATCAAATTTCACTCCTCGAGGTGATGAAATAGGGCGCCCCATTTTCTTGCAGTTCGAAAACATCTAGAGATATTGAACAGCCAAGTATCATCGGATTCTAAGTAGGTCCAGGGAGTCTCGTCCATGTATTTCTCTGTAGATAATCCAACCATTTACTATATCCATAACCAACTTTCTGACCACTCTTTCCCACGGATTGAAGTGGCATATTTGCCTGCTAACCAGTTATCATGCTCCGATCAACACATGTACTTACTAGAGTTCTCTATGATCTGTGGTCCACACCTGTGGAGTAAAGGTTAGCGCGTCTGGCAGCGAAACCAGGTGGCCCAGATTCTATTCCCGGTCGGGGAAGTTACCTGGTTAAGGTTTTTCCGGGGTTTTCCCTCAACCAAATATGAGAAAATGGTGGGTAACTGTCGGTGCAGGACCACGGACTCATTTCACCGGCATTATCACCTTCATTCAGACGCTAAATAACCATAATATATTGATAAAGAGCCGTAAAATAATCTAACCTAAATCTTCCGGCTGCGAAACGAATCACGTGAAAGGGCGTTGTAATATTTTCTATTTATCTTTAATATTGCTGTATGATAGCTCAGCACACGTCAGGGAGGTTTAAACTCGGTTGCTTGATGGGGGCATCTGAAAACTTCGACCTAGTTTAAACCTTCCTGAGGTATGAGTGCCGGTTTTTTTACACATTTTATACAGATTTACGCTTCCCTATGCTATTCTACTACTAGATTCACGGTTATTTGCATCCAGTAGACACTATCTCCCTACTCCATCATCATCGTCATTATCATCACTATCCTCATCATTAATTATCTTGGATTAGGCCTTCTCGTCTGTTCCACTTCAGACTGAACGCTGATTAAAAGCTAGTGTCTCCACCGCTTCCGACTTTTTGCCTGAAAATTTCGAGTATTTGAAAATATCCTCAGACTAGGGCATTAGTCCCTCAATGAGTGAGTTTCGTGGTGGGACTGTTACCTTAAAACCTCTAAACCTGTCTGCTTTTCTATCTAGTTATGACCCCATAGACAGAGGATTCCGGTTTGTAAGGAACGGACCCACGCTCTCATTCTCTCCCGTTTTCTATAACACTGAACAATAAGAATTTTGCTCCGACTTAAAACAATGTGTTCCTTATGGTTTTGTGTGCGCTGAATCTGAAAATGCATCTCTTTCCTTCGTATCGCATAAGGGTTTTAAGAAATACTATGATTTCATTTTTCGATAAGCGCTCCCCCAGAAAACGTCTGGCGCGAGTTGGAGGTTGGAAACCAAAACTAAAGCTAATGCATTTTATGAGTTTATAACTTATTTCCGGTTTCTTATGGTTGTTGGCATTTTATTTCGTACTCGTAATAAATTAACAGATATTGCTCCCTTGTATTCAGTAAATTTCAGAACAGTTCAACGTGAGGTATACGCAATGAATAAACAAGGGTGTGGTTTTCAGTATTTAAAAGAAAAGTTTACCAGTTTGAGTGAAGGTAAATTAAAAGAAGGCATTTTCATCGGTTCACAAATTCACAAAGTTATGGCTGATTCTTTGTTTGAGGAAAAACTTTCCATTACAGAAAAATGGCATGACGTGCTTTCAAAGATGTATGCTGAAATTTCCTTGGACATTCTATGGCAGACAACTACATAGAACTTGTTGTGGAAACCATGTCACGTGCATATGAGAAAATGGGGTGTAATATGTCTCTCAAAATACCCTTTTTACATTCTCATCTGAATTTCTTTTCTCCCAATCTTGGAGCGGTAAGCGAAGAGCATGGGAAAAGAGTTCATCAAGAAATATCTGAAATGGAAAGACGATATAAAGGAAGATCATCATCCAGGATGCTTGGAAACTATTGTTGGTTCGTTGTAAAAGAAAGTATCGGGTCTAGTTATAAACAGAAGTGATCCAGAAAATTCGTTTAATGTAAGTTCAAATTTCAAAATTTTCTCATTATATGCATGAAATATTTTTATTGTTGTTCTGTTTTAAACTATATAAATCATGTTTGTATCCAGTAAACATTTTTCAAATATTATGAGGCGTTTTGAATCCCGAGTGTGTTGTCATTTTACCAGAAGCAGTGAAAAATTAAAAACAAGTTTTTCATTAAAAATTAAATTCATTTTCCGCGGAAAATGGTACGTGATGGGGCAATTTGGATTTTAAATTCAGATTTAGGGTACACATAATTATTAGCAATATTCAGCTATTTTTGTTTCGGAGTAAGATAAAATATAAAAATTTGTTCAGTGTAACCACAGATTACACTGCCTCGGGGACCACGACGTGGACGTGAAGGAGGTTTTCCCTACTCAACATATCTAAATTATAATAATTTTATTTTCCCATATACTTCATTATTTTCTTTATGTGAACTCTCATATTGATCTTCAACTTCTCACTCCCCTTTTTTCGCCTATGACGAAGATAAAACCATTCTACGAAACGTTGTGAATTCATTTACAATTAAGCAATGTAAAAATAATCCAATCTACATCTCTCCTATACAATCCACCATTGTTTCTTCCCTCTAGATGCAAAGCTATTTTCTGAAGCCTCGCACAAATTCGGCAGGACGAATCTGTCCGAGGTGACGCAGCGAGACCTCTCTGCGACACTGCGCAGACCGCGCATCTCGCAGCTATAGAAACCACTCACTATCTCTAGTGTAGTCCAGATTTGTGCGATGTGGGCCTTGCACCTCGCATGCGTCGGTTCAGAAAAACCAACACCGATCCTGCGTACCATTTTCGCAATGACGCTGAGAAGCTTGTGGTTTCTCATCCTGCGAGTTCGCGTGAATCAGTTGGTGAGCGCTTGTTATGTCCAATGGATTTCACCGTCTTGCTACTTTTGAAAGAATAAGCCAAAATTATCCTGCATTGTTAGTGGAGAAGACAGTGATATCTTCATTAGACCATTTGTCAACGCTATATGTATCTAATTCTAATATTTTTCTTGTGACAAAATTGGATGAAGAACGAAGAGAAAGAAGAAAATTTGAAGCAAGTTTTCAAGAGAAAGCCACTGAAAATAATAATGAGTACTGGGCTCATTTTAAAAAGCTGTAAACCAGGGCTATCAAAGCGCCTGCACTGAGTGCTCTCAAGAACCTGCAAACCATTTCCTTAAGAGCGATGATTGCACTTTATCTAGCTGAAAAGTGAATCTTGTTGGATTTGTATTGCTTGTAGTATGAGCACGTAATACAGGCGATTTAACATCCCTGCTGTGGACAGTTAACAGATTGGTTGGTTCACTGGCTGAAAAGAAGCTACCTACTGAAAGATGCACTGGAAGGAATTGTGAACGGGAAAAGAAGTTCGGAGTAGAAATAATTATTAGATGTTACACAATATAAGATATTTGAAACGTATGTGGTGACTAAGAAGAAGGCATAAAATATGGAAGATTGAATAATGCTAGATTGCAGTGAAGGATCTGTCGTTGGGACGAACACTGTCAGTGAATTAATACGGTTTTACTGGTACATGCACAGTATTTGCGATCAGTAGACTGTCTTTTTCTACTCTATCTAGGCTATCTAATTTCAATTTTTTTCTAGATACGTCAGTATTTTCTTCATATATCCGTTCTTGCGAACCCTCATGTTTATTTTTCATCTCTTACGTATTTTATATTCCCCTCTTTGCAATCTATCGTTGGTTAGTCAAGTAGAACAGGTATTTGTAACGACTCCGACGAGTAGGCTACCCTTCTTACCTCTTATTTTCTCACCTGAATAGGAAGATAGAACCAATCATCGAAAAGTTGTGAATTCCTTTAAATTTAAGTAGTGAAAAAATGTGAATTTACAACTTTTCTTTACCACCCACCATTGTTTCTTCCCTCTAGAACCAAAGCTATTTGGTGAGGCCTCTCAGTGCGCGCTTCGCACAAATCCGGCCGCGCGATTCGGTCCGAGACGACGCTGCGAGGCCTCTCTGCGAACCTCCGCAGATTGCGCACCTCGCAGCCATAGAAACCACTCACTATCTCTCATGTAGTCCAGATTTGTGCGAGGTGGGCCTCGCACCTCGCACGTCGCATGCGTCGGTTCTGAAAAACCAAGGCTTCAGAGAAACTAAGACTTAAGTCTTCGGGTCCTCCTCCGTAAAAGAGAAAGAAAACGGCAGATTGAACCTCGTATGTTATTCAGAGGCGATTGAGATGTTTTCATGATTATAAAATACATACTAGGAAGGAATTTTGAACAAACAGGCAAAGACCGCTTGTATGTAGCCATTTGCAATAGAGAAAATCCCATAAAATTCTTATTGTAAATAGATGAGAACAAATGGCAGGAATCTTAATTATATACTCATATTTCATTACCCTTTAATTTCTTTAAACAGCAAAATTATATTTATCAACATTCGGAAGTTAGGCCTAAAAGGGAAAAAGGATTCACTAATATCAATATGAGATCGTGTAAATCATGTATACTCATTCTCTGACTCCCGATTACGTTCTGTAATAACAATCTTCCAATGTAGAGCGTTCTGTACCTCGTTCGAAGCTCGACGGATAACTGCGGAAGGCAGTCAAGAACTTAGTAAACGCACGAACAGTGCGAGACAATGACACAGTCAAAACCTTCTGTAAGTAAACGATCATTCCTTACAGTGTGGGAGGAAGACTATTTCTGTTGTTGTTAGGTGAAAACGTAAATTGTTTACTATGTTGTAAGGTACTGTCAGGAATATTACTGAGCAACATAAAACGACATTATAGGCTCTGCCACCCAAAACATGCCGAAGTGACAGGGAAGCTGTTTTCTGTAACATGTATTCATTTACCAAAATTATTATTATTATTATTATTATTATTATTATTATTATTATTATTATTGTTGTTGTGATTTCATACCAGCAGAAATACGTGTGATAAAATAATTTTTCCCAGGTGGCCCGGGTTCGATTCCCGGTCGGGGCAAGTTACCTGGTTGAGGTTTTTCCTGAGTTTTCCCTCAACCCAATATGAGCAAATGCTGGGTAACTTTCGGTGTTGGACCCCGGACTCATTTCACCGGCATTATCACCATCACATTCAGACCCTAAATAACCTTAGATGTTGATAAAGCGTCGTAAAATAACCTACTAAAAATAATAATTTTTCAGAGGTGCAACGTGCACTACAGCTTCAAGAATTCAAAGCACTTCATGAAAGACCAAATATTGAAGATAGTCGAACAATTCAGAGTCTATATTTAGGAGCAAGTTATGTAGTATGTTGAGAATTAGCTAATTAGCTAAGACACTAAAACCCTTCAAGGATGGTGAACTTGTAGAGAGATGTATGGTGCCTGAACTAAATATAGTTAATTATATCTCTGTACTCGAACAGCTCAAATGTGAATTCACAGAATATAGATTTAGTGATTTTAGACGTATGGGGAGTGATATTAATCTTTTGTTAATCCTTTCACAGTAAATTTAGTACAATCCGTGAGAGTACAGCTCCAGGACGAGTAGATTTCGGAACTAAATGCAGAGAATATGATTTGAAATGCATAGAAGTATTAAAAAATGAACAAAACAAATATCCCAAGATGAGCTTTTTCGCTGTCACTATGTTAACTAGTTTCGCATCGACATATGAGTGCGAACAATTTATTATTTTCGAGAATGAAGGTTGCTAAATCCAAACATAGATCCCAATTAACAGAAGAGCATGTTCTGAGCCAGCTGCGCATTGCAGTAAATTCGTTGGAAATAGGTTACCGATTACTTGCAGAAAAGAATGCACATGTTCATGGGTAGGCAACTCGTGCACTCAAAGTGTCAACACAACCTCAGTACAGGTAAAACGGACTCTGTACTAGCTGTAGTGTCTGTATGTGGTTCTTGCAAGACACAATTCGCTCGCGTCTGCAGTAAGTGGCGGCTCGTTTTAAGTGAAAAACAATATAATCCCCAGATAATTTCCCTTTAGTGACGAGTTGAAAGAGAAAAAATAGTTTTTTTTTATTAAGAAGGGAAGTAAAGCTTGTATTATGCTCTATTACACTTTCTTATACATGACATTTTATGTTACAAATAAACACAGTGAAGGTTTTAGTAAATAAATATTGTCTAGAACAGCTAAAGGTAAAAATGGGATCTCAACAGGGTGAGACTGATATCAAATATCGTTAGCACGTTGTGCGTGCGAATTACAGAATGGCACGACATATGATCGACTAGCTAATCGCATTAATGGATAAATTTGAAATGTGGCAGTATCATGTGGAACATAAACAACTTCACTTTCCTTGACTATAAACTATCTTGAAGAGTGATAAGAAAATCTTCTTGTCAAATATGAGATCCTACTTCAAGACCTACAGCAGAATTCACTAGTAAGTTTGGAGAAACAATGACAATTGACAAGGAATCGAGATTTTTCTGAAATCCTTTCGGTTTACAACCGATAGAAGATCCTCAAAGTTTATAGCTTGAATTGACAAATCTACAGAACAGCACGCCACTCAGATTCCAGTGAGATCAGGAATCGAAATGTTCGTAATTCTGCCTAAGTCAGAATTTCCAAATATACTGTTTGCTTCCATATATACTGTATGTGTTTGAGGCAGAGTCTAATACAAGAAAGAAGTGTAAAAGCTCTCAATGTACAGAAAGAGCTCAGAAGTAAGTTTATTTCATTTGCCGTGACATGTGAAGGTACTTCCTTGAATTTGTGACTGTTGCGAATACAGACTATTACCTTTCTGAGAACATAGGAATAATCTTTAATGTATAAAGACTTGCAAATTATCGCGTTCTGCGTTTCAAATAAGACATATAATAAGAAATATTAACAAAGAGTGTAATAATAAATAAGTGTTGCAGCTATATTTGTTATATCTTGAAAAGGTTGTATTCAGTTTGTTTCCAGTACTAAACTAATTTACAAAGCTAGAAAACAATATAATTTTGTTGTGTGTTTAGGTACAGTCTGTCTAAAATTACTAGAATTATTGTACCATGCGTCATTCTGAAATTCAAATCATGGAATAGACATCACGACCACCTGCATGAGCCGCCAGAGCGCACCGTGACAGTGAACTGCTTTTACAGCGACACTACAAACAACTTGTAATTGCTGCTGCTGGCTCCGTCTGTCTTTCTCTCTTTCAAGGTTTTTAGCACTTTGTGAGCACGAGTTGCCCACCAATGCACATGTTGAATAGACCGTAATGTACGGTGGAATATGAAAACAATATTATCTATGATATAACGATATCATAACTATATTAAATATAATAAATAATGTAATAACTGAATATTACAGTGTATACTCTTTCATTTTTCAAATTCAGTTTATTATCCGTATTTCTAAGAGTGTAAGAACTGTGCCACGGGCGGTGCTCCAATGTAGTTGCGGAGCCCAGTCCGTACACTGTGTGTTATGCAGTGCAGCATCAACCGTGCTAATCGGTGCTTTTACAATTTTGAGCATATCTGATGTAAATAAACAACCCTGTCCCTGTGTCTGTCCTTGGAGCCCCCTTATTGTGGTTCCCCATATTATCCGCAATCGCATTCTTACAAATCTCTTTATTTTGAAAGTCACAAATATTTCGCAATGATTGTGTTCTCTACGTACCATAGTCTAATTCCCGCCCTAGCGACTACAGCACAGAATAAGAACGAAATGGGTTTCCAAATTTACAAAACTCATACCATCCCTTGACCATATAAGCTTACTGATTCGTCTGGAAATCGAAACTCTGAAGAATTTGTCTACTAACCAGTCAGGAAACAGTTTTCGTTCAGATTAATGTCGTAGTCCTTTTATTGTTACAGATCGAATGTGCCCGGTGAGGATATTGTGTCTACATTACCCATTGATCGAGCATGGGAAGGTTTTTTGTTGAGTAGCATAGGCAGCTAATACAGGATGAAGACACGTCAAGGTTAGATCATTAGTATAAAGCTGACTTCCATTCAGGGCACCTGTGCACATCAGTTTTGTTCGTGATAATGCAGCACACATCAGAACAGCGAATCTTCATTTAAGATATTTTGTAGGGGGCAGATGTTGATGAAATGTCATTATTTTTCTTTAACTTTTCTAAGAGGTTCTCTTCAATACGGTAATTCGTTTTCTATGTAGCAACGACGTCGTACTAACAGAAACCTGTTTTCAGTCGTATACTCGCTGCGATAATATAATTATAAAATATAGTAGGCTCTAACATTTTAATAGACTATTTAACGACTTAGTAAACTAATAATTGTGCGGTTATACATATAACATTGGTTAAGTAAGTAATATCCAGATGAGTTAGGGAATTTGCCATTAGATTACCTAACATTAGTATTTCTGTTAGAAAACTTAGGAAAAATCCAATCAAAAAATCAGGTAAAGCTGAAATGAAAATCACTACGAATGGCTGCCTCGAGACAAGAGCGCAAAATGTGACAACATATGTCACTTCCTGTATTAACCTCATAATGACTAGGACTTAAACAATTTATCAACAGTAATCTCACTAGAAGTTTTTATTTATCGACAGAAAATCGAAACTCGAGTGGGATTTAATTGACCATTACACTATTAGAAGGAAGTACTGTATATGAAGGTCAGAAGAAATGAAGTACCTGTACTGTAATAAAATAAAATATTAAATGACTTACTAAAATTCTACTACATTAATGTTATCTTCACCAAAGCCTTTTGAACGTAGCTACCATTTTCAGTTGACTATCTATGCGGGAAACAAATGACGATCGCAAAGCAAGTTTTATAGTACCGTAAAGAATTTGCAGTTTGAAATGTTGGCAAACAAAGAAAGAAATGCTGGGAAAGTGATAAAAACAAACAAGTGCTAAGGAAATGATAAAATTATAGCGATAAATAGCCATGATTGGTTGAAACACGTCTTTTCGTACCGTTTTATTGGTCAAAAGTAGCATGACGTAGTAAAAGTGTAATAATCAATGTAATTCGTGTACATCTCTGAACTCTATGGGCCATATTCATAGACATTCTTAGCGCGGACTTCCGGTGGATGATCAGCGAACTAACGTTTTTCGTATTCATAAACCAGTGTTAGCGATATGATATAATATCAATCCTATACAAGTAATCACTCGATAGCCGGGACTAGTTTAGCACGCTCGTAGCGCGGGCTAGCGAAATGTCTATGTATAGCACCCTATAATATTTACCTGAAATAATTTTCTTTTCAATGTATAATTCTATGAATATATCGATGGTGTTTGGGTGAAGCGAGACAAGTCATAAAAATGAGTTTTGAGATAAATGAAAATTAAACTTCGGAACATTATCGCTAATAATTTTCTACGCAAATAAAAAAAAACATTAAATACTATCATTCGTTTGTCTTTTGCACACCCACTTGTAGAATTTAACTTGTGTATTCAGCTGGGGAACAAAATTCCATTTGCACAAAAAAAAAAATAACTTAACTCCCTTTACCCGAACACCATCGATTTATTCTAACACAAACGCGTTTTGTGGCATACGGTCTATACCGTTTCATTTTATATTTTCTGCTGTGCGAAAACACTCCATGGAAAAATAGCTGAGAAAAGATAGTGGGTGAACTATCATTTTCTGATATTTAGATCAATTTTAATGAAAATAATTACTGAAAAATGTTGGAATATTGAGGAATGAGGAGTAAAAAATTCTTCTGTGTATAAAGTTTGAAAAATTGCATTTGCGCAAACATTCTAAAATGTATATATTTTGCAGCAAAATGACACCTCTCGTTACAATCAGCGAGAAAATAAGTAGAATAGATAATCTACATATTGGCTCAATTTCTTGTACACAGAGTGAATTGTAACCTGTGCACCAAAATGAAAGTGATAATAGATCATGAGGAGAGTTTTGAAAAATCTAAATAACTTTTTTCTTTAACAATCACCGTTTTAGAGGAAATCGTTTTTATGAAGCATTTGGCAACAACACGGCTGCTGCAATAACTCTAAGCAAGCGCGGCCTGCACTCCTTACCTTCCCCTCCACCCCTTTTGTATCCAGTCGGTAATGCGTGACGTGCGCTGCGTTGCAAGATTTATTTCACGATTTTCGAAATTATTCCATTTAAGTTCATGGCTAAACGGTTTAATTTGATTCAAGATATTAACTGATAAGAATATTTTTACCTATCTGATTTTATAGCAATCAACCATTTCTTTCGGGCCATTACCGCAATAGAGTGCTGCAAACATTGGACAAAGACTATTTTTTTGCCTGCTTAACGGTGTTTCATCGAAGGAGAAGTGTAATAAAAGTTTTGTTTTATTAAACATGTAGAATCACCTCTTAAATTTTGGTGCACAGGTTACAATCCACTCTGTATATTCAGTTTTTGGCTTGCATTATAAAGAATTTACTCTTACTATATGTTCGGACTCCTTTCTCCTTGAACTGCTTATACCAGTTCCAGGTTCCACACGAAACTTTCGAGAATGTCTCCGAACAAGGGTGGATTCATGAAACCACAAAACACAACGCGTTTTCTGCTAGAGTCGCCATTGTACTGACGTGACAACATGCGCACCTGGTGAGAGGGTCTGTAGTTAGGTCAACTCTTGCGGATGACTGAGAAACTTAGGGAGAGTTGTTCTTAATGGCTTAAGTTTGAATTCTTGCAGAGAGTGGGTACAATTATTTTTCTAATGAATGTTTCAAAGACAGTGTAAAGTTCATTTGCAATAACCTAGTATAACAGCAATGAACTTTATATAATGGTAACCACAGTTCCCTTAGACGTTCACCACAAGGATAGCCACTACCTATGCCCACAGCATGTTCTTGAAATTTTCAATGTAATAAATGACCTGTCCGTCGACCGAAGCTCTTCCATCAAAGGGGCCGGGATACGATCTCTGACAATTCTGTGAGATTTCTGTTGTACAGTTTGGTTGTGGAGCAAGTTTTCTAAGAATACTTCAGTCTCCCTTCTAACACTAATCCCATCTTTTTTTCCATATTCATCACACAACATGACAACACCTAAATAATTTAACATAGCAACGACGAGTAGACAATTTTTCTTAGCCAGTGACCTAGCCAATTTCTTCTTCTCTTCGTGATCAGTTTGAACATTATGCTTTCTTCTCCCAATCTTTCTAGCACAGTATCATTTCACACGCTCTATTCTTTTCCATACCCACACTTCCAATGCTTCCAGTTCTTTTCTCTTCACTTCATCCATGTCCCTGCATCATACAATGCCATAATCCACACAAAGTATTTCACTAGTCTCTTAGTTAATATTGCAAAGGTCAGCAGAAAATGCTCATCTCTCCATTAAAAGCCTTCTTTATCTTTGTTATCCTCCTTTTGACTTCTGGCGGTAGCTCATGTTACTACAGTACACACAGATCATTTGAAGTTCTCCAATTGTTACACTGTCCCATTTCGAATTCGCACGTTCATTTTCTTTGTTCTTCTTCCGATAACGCGATCTTGGTCTTGTTTCCATCTTCATCCCATACTGCTCACAACTGTCATTTAGCGCCGGCAGTATATGCCTTAGTATAATCTCTTCTGATAACATCGGCACATCATCAGTAAATCTTATACACTTTATTCTTTTTCCTCCTACCACCAACTACAATTCTTCACTAAGGAATGCCATAAAGAGGCAGACATAGTTATAAAAATGGACCCCGTAATCTCCTGTCCTCTGAATTAGGTTAAGCTGCCGTTCATCCCCTCACTGCCAATCAACCAGCACAATCGAATAGAAAACGTGTTCCTTGTCTCGCGCACGTGTCCGATCCGTCAATTCATCCCTCTGTGATGCAAATACCTCCCTAAGCGCCTTGTTTCCAAACACCCTCGCTCGTGTCCCTCCCCATGAATAGAGACAAAGTTTCTCACTCGACTGTGAAGTTGCCACAATTATAGCTTTCCTACCTGTCACTGAGGAATGGCCATGTATTATTCAGTTTCGTTAATAATAATAATAATAATAATAATAATAATAATAATAATAATAATAATAATAATAATAATTTAGCCACTTCACGCCGTCTAAAAGAATCTTGTTTTGGACTTACTATATTGAATGAGCGTTGATTCAAGCCTGTATTGGAGAAGCAAATATTCTCATGAAAGTTAGGCACCTGTGCACAGTGGGACATTTTTCGAATTTTCTGGCCAAAACCTCCATGAGATTAATCATAACTCCAGAAAAGCTTAAGAATGGATGTAAAGTTGAATAGTTGCAAAAAATAACATTTAGTAAACATTTATAACTCTTTATTTACACATTTTGTAACCTCAATGACATCATTTCAAATAATGAAATTACTATCATAATCATGGAACATTACTGTATTAGCTAAAGTGAAAACAATCAATTTCTACGGAAATCTGTTGTGCTTGTGCATACACATGGGCGTGGTTAATTTATAAATAGACCACTGACAAAAATGAATGATTTTGTTTTTAATCAGGAATCAAAATATTGACAACAGCTTCCTGGAACTCAGTTATTCCATTCACTGTGTGAACTAAAATTACTTGCAATTTTTTCTGAGGATTTTCATTAAATTAGGCTCTATTTCAGCTGGGTACCTTTCTTTAGCTTCAAGAGCCGTCCTATATCCGGAAAAATTTAACTACTGAAATCTTTTGCAGCTAATCTTAGCTGATTTTTCCAGCCTGACTTCAACGAAGAGTTGCAGGGATTAACATTGGAACTACAGGATCAGATAATGACGTATAATCTGTAATGCACCTGGAATCCCTCGATTTCCCCTGAAGCTCATAGACTCATCTGTGTTAAATTTTTATTTTTATTTTATTGGGTTATTTTACGACGCTATATCAACATCTAGGTTATTTAGCGTTTGAATGAAATGAAGGTGATAATACCGGTGAAATGAGTCCGGGGTCCAGCACCGAAAGTTACCCAGCATTTGCTCATATTGGGTAGAGGGAAAACCCCGGAAAAAACCTGGGCCACCTGGTTTCGCGGCCAGACGCGCTGACCGTTACTCCACTGGTGTGGACATCTGTGTTACATAAACGAGTTTAGTGTAACTTGTAGATCTTTGTAATGTTTCAGTCTTTTTCCTCTTGGAACGAACACTACTTTCCTCTAATCCGAACACTGAAAGCCCGCTTCTTTGTTGTTTTCAGTGTTACTAAAGCCTGTGTGATGTATCTTGTCTCACTGCGAAAAGAGAGAGAAAGGAGATATGTCTTACTTCGTCTGTGTTGTTATGGCGATGGGGGAGTGGAGCGGTGCCGTCCATCCATCCAGTGGCGAAAGGGACTAGTTGATACATTCTGTAGCGCAAAATAAAATAACAAAATATCTCTCTTCGTACTGTGTACAACCCGTTTCAGCTCACGTTACCCGCGGCGTCTTCGTGAACCATCCGTTACGTCATACACTGTACAGTCGCGAGAGAATATTAGTCTATCAGTCTAGACTAGAGCAGCGTGAGGGACGTGTCTACAATCCGTTGAAGCACGTTAATACTGCATTAGTGAATTATTTAGTTGTATTATTATTAAATATACTGTGCATTGAATCGAACGGTACGTATTTATACTCCACTGAAGCATTTTAATACTGCATTGGTGAATCATTTAGTTGTAATATCTTTTAATATGCTGTGTATTGAATGAAACGTTTCGTGTTTACATGCCGTTGACGTATTCTAATACTGCATTAGTGATTTATTTAGTTGTAGTATCATTGAATACACTGTGCATTTAATCAAGTTCTGTTTAGGTTTTATACAGGGACATCATTTTATTTTTACTAACATTTTTAATATTAACCTGTCTATACCTTTAGAGAACCGGAAACACCGCTTGCTCCCCCCTCCAAGACTGGAGTTCGATGATACTGGCGTAAAACACAAATCACTCTACTAGGTATAGGAAGGAAGAAAAGTAGTTCATCCATTTACGTAAACTAGGAAATATCGCGATTTTGAGTTTGATAATTTTCATTAGGTTTTTCTTTAATCAAAGTACAGTACTGTATTAAGAATAAGTGTTTTTACTCACGAAGTGAGTTATCCATGCGAACGTATTCATTATGCGGTGTATATTATACTGTCTACAGCACATTAGCGTACAATTTAGAGAAAGAAGTTAAATTGAAAAATAATCATAATATGAATATTTAAACACAATTTTGAAAATGGTGGCCGTTCATTTCGATACAGGCTTCAGTTCTTTTGTGCATATTATCGCACTATAGACTATTGCATCTAATTCCAATTGTCAGTTTCGTCCTTCGTACTAGTAACTCATGTTGAAATAATTCTATACCTACTCTACGTACTGTGAATTCAATCTTCACTTCTGCCCGACCCGAAAATATAAAATTACTCAGACATGCTATCTACTATCCGTCCAAGTAGTTATGCCGCATGATTGTAGAAAGGGAGGAAATCACGTGACAGTTAATTACTTAACGAGGCCCTTTTATTTAAGTTAAATTAAACAGCTGTATAATATTACGTAAACACCCAATTCCTAAAAGAAATTAATATTTTCAGAAAAGAGCTAAGACAGCCCAGCTTTTACAGAGGGGCGAGCAGAAGCAGGTGGGGGAAATCGGGATGCGACGTAGGCAAACGGACAGTACCTGTGCGAAAATATGATTCAATATTGAAAGATCTTTCGTCACTGGAAAATGCGAACATATTTCTGGAACGTACTATATTCAGTAACTCAGTACTGCTTACTATCTGCTGTCTTGGCTCTGTGTGGATTTGGAACTTCATTAGTAGAAGGGGTGGGAGTGAAGTATATCCAAAAACTCAGGTACAATAAAAATTGAAGTAAAAATAAAATGGTGTCCCTGTATAACCGAATCCATAAGATAGCCTAATGTACTGTGTGGAATTCTCAGGGAAGGATTGCAATTGTGACAAAATATGGAAACTCCTCCAAAGAAGAAACCATCCCCGAAAGTGTACAATTCTCAAAGCAAGAAGATAATTTATAACGTACTGAAATTTTGTAGAGAGGAAAAAAGGGCGGGTCTCATTCTACCTTTAGCAAAAGCAGTAGAAAGAGCAGCAAAAGCCGTTGGGGTAAGCGAAAAAACAATAAAAACAATTGGGAAAGCGTGTGAAAGAGCAGTAAAACTAGGAATTCAAATATCAACTCCCGGTAAAAACCCAACACACACAAAAGTAGTAGAGCTAGATGACTTTAACAGGTACTACAGACGTCAAGGAATCCTGTTATACTATGATCGCTTCCATTCTACTGTTGCATGGTATGCGAGAACCTACATACTGTCTATAACATTACAACACGTACTGTACCATGTTTCCTACCCCGCAACTCCGCTTGCTGCCCGCAGTCACCGTAGTTCTGATGTAAACAGAGACGGTAGCGACATCACTCCGAGAGGTAACGTGAAGTGGAACAGGTAGTAGTTCCGTCACTAAGCTTCTCTTTCAAGAAACTGTGTTCCGGTAGCCTGTACAATAACAAGGTTTTGAAAGGAATCCTGAAAATTTACAACCCTCCTATAATCTCCACCCTCATTTGAAGGGATTTGGTTTTATTGCTACTGAGACAAGATAAACCTTACCAGGTATATCAGGAAAAGTTTTGTTCTTTCCTAGTCACTGATGGATCTAAGCAAGAAATTTTTGTGTACTTCTCTTTACTCGTTACAATCTAGTTTTGAAACCATTTTATTGTTATTTAAAATATTTCTTAACTCTATATATTGTGTTCATTCTGACTTAGTAATGCTTAATTTGAACTCAGTTAAGAAGTTATATTCTTTATCAAAAGGGTCTAGGAATTCTCGTCACGAGAGATGTCATTATACCTTCTTGTCACCGATTACATTTTAGTCACCGGCGCTCTCGTCACCGATTAGATTTAATAATTAATTCATGTTTTATTTGAAAAAATTAATGAGATTTAAATGTAATTTTAAGGTCGTTTCCGTGGTTATGCATATAAGTATTTGGCAAAAAAATGTTAGGTATAAGGTGACGTTCTTACTACTTATTTTAGTTGTTATCAAATTTATTTTATTGATGGAACATTACGATGGAGAATTTCGATTCACTCGAAGTATTAGGGGCTTTGTGAAAGTAATACATCACGGCTATAGCTATGCCAGACATAAAGTCCGAGATTCTGGTGTTGTTTGGAGATGCGCCCAGCGCGGAAGATGCAACAATAACCCTAACTCCAAATGAAACATCTGTAATTGATGGACCTTCTGAAAATCCAAGAATTCACGCACATTGAAACCATTGAGGCAATTAAAGAAACTGTACGAACAGCAGATGCATCACCTGCAGACATATATATATATATATATATATATATATATATATATATATATATATATATTTCAAAATTAAAAATGGTAGTAGTTTACTGTGCAGTGATGAAGCGTTTCTCTCATAACTCATAAACTTGTTAAATTTTTCATGTTCTCTTTCTTTTAGTCTATTTTATTGCCGAAACTCACGTTTATAATATCATGCTCTTTCACTACATTCCTCAATAAATATTTTATGTGTTGGAAGAAAGTACTGATATATAACCATTTTAAATGAATTTATTTCTAATCAATCTATCAAAAGTAGAGAAGTGATCTTGTACCATATTGTAGATATGACATGTATAAATAAACAAAAAAATCATCACAGAATGTTGGATAGTTTTTAGTTATGTGGTAAAAGCTTCATCACTGCACAGTGAACTGAGTTTTGAAAAAAAAAAATTAAATAATTTTTTTACTCGTAAAAACATTTTTTTTTTTTTCATATAACAGAAGGACAGCGTTTTACACATACTAATTTTCATTATTCTACAAGATATAATAATGAAGGAAAAAATATTGAATGTTTCCAAAATTTTACTGCTGTAAGCTATACCTAACCCGTTAAGCAATCACATTGTCCGTAATACGTAAATTGCTCAGAATGTCTTCGGAAATAAGCTTCGTAAGTGGCGGTAAACCTTCGTGAATCACGCTGTATATTACAATTCACAATTCTGTGGCCGGGAGAAAAAAAGGTCTTAAGTAAATTTTTTTGTGAAAATGAGATTTTTATATATTCTGAAAGCGGAAAAAATTCTCTACAATCTGGTAAAACGGTTAAAGTCAAATAAGACTCCTGCTGGATTTATAGAGCGTTACCAATTGTCCTAATTACTTTTTGAATCGAGCACACACAGAATAACGGACTTAAGAATATTTAATACTTTATTCCTTACAAACCATCACAGGTTTACTTTCCATGCTTCCCTATTAAAAAGGTCTAGCTTGTATTTGAGCCATTTTATCACATACTGATGCCCTTTCCTTTTAAAAATTTAAGCACCAGGGTAAACAGTCCTATAATTGTTTAAGACCTTTTGCATTCCTAATAATTTACATTTCTCGTTTATTTTGACATGAAAAAGTTCTTATGTTTACATGGTCTCTTCTACTCAGACTTCTAGTCTTGAAAGGGTTTAAGTGCGGCTATTTTTGGAAATAATCAAGAAAATTGTTAAATGAGCAACATTACCTATTTTAGAAAAAATATAAACAAATAATATCCAGGTAAAACCTCTTAATTAAAAAAACTCTATAATTGATACCAATTTCAATTTTTCTACTGCTCTCCAGAAAAGTATAAAATTTTTACTTCAGTCCTTTTTCCTCCTGGCCACAGAATTTTAACTAGTCTATTAAGTAATCATGTAATTTAGTTTGTCATCTAATGTAAGTAAGTATTTTAGTTCGATAACCTTCTGGCTTATGCATACTTTCCTGTTTCGATTTTGTCTTAGGTGCCCTATACCTGTAGGCTTTCCTTTGCATTAACATTATATTATCATGTATTTCCTTTTTATCCTCTGATGAAAGCGAAGACCTCACGGTCTCAATTCTACCAGATTAAATAATGCATTTATTATTATTATTATTATTATTATTATTATTATTATTATTATTATTATTAAATTCAAAATGCGGAGATGAGAACAGTCTCTCGCGTTCACTACACAGAAAAGTTCAATGTTGTCCCTATCCGTGGATAAAGAAGCAATATGAAACTCCGCATTTTGGATGTTCTCAACGCTTCAATTAATGCGGACGCATGATAATATGACGTAGCAAGTGGAGTGGCACATGTAATTGCAATGAATGGTGACGGCAGTTATGAAATTGTGTGAAATATTTTCCGATGTGATGAATCTGCACAGCAATGGAGATAAATCCTTATTTGATCAATTAATTAACCATACCACGCCAATATATTAATATTTATTATCAGAATTCTCGGAAAGATTATATCTGATGCCGGGTCACGCCTGCACGTTCATCACAAGTATTATGGACAGATTAAGGATGCGGTTGGTGGTGAGAGCACAGGTATTCAATGAGCGAATACGAGTTCACTCCTGCCTCATCCCACCTTCCTTGTCCAATGAACGACACCTTTAAATCAAAGGATAAGAATTTGTTTACAAATTAAATTAGGTTAAAGTTAAAGCAGAAAGTCAGTGCAATTCACACGCCCTTGCAAGGGGAAGTGGACCTCATTGAATAGCTATGTGATATCAAGGAAACGAAGTCCGGGCACCAAAACATTGCCTAGAGGCGGCTGCAGGTTTAAGGAACGCTAGCTATAGAATGACTTCAGTTATTTACTTTACCGAAGTATCTTCAGGTTCGTACGCAAAATGATAGACGTCGCGTTAAGGCAGCTCTGTTCATTCGAAGTTAATTGGGTGCGAGTTTTGTATTGTTTACCGCTTCCAAAAGGTTGTTTCCACAGAGCATGCCTGTTTTTTTTAAGTAAATATTTCTTAATTTAAGGTGTTCATTTGCGATCTAGTTAAGGTACTGTGAAGATGTATTAAAATGGCCCCAATAAAATCTGCAACTTTGCCTGCGCTTGTAAAATATTTCGGGGTTGACTATTTTTCAGTCAAAGACGACATTATATTACGTTATAAATTTTTAAGTTAGACATTAAGGTTAATAAGCGTCGTGATTTAGAAAATTATAGTGACTGTAAAATACATCGCACATCCGAAATTGTTTAGTGATTCAATTTCGTATGAATTCACATTTTATTATGACTTGTGTCTGATGATGATATGTGCGAATATTCCGTTTCATAAACTTGAGAATCCCCATTTTAAACGCTTCATTGAAAAGTATACGTCTAGGAAATTGCCGACTTCAGCAATCATGCGTACGCAATACTGTTCTCCTACCAGGAGATAAACCGTGAAAGGAATGTGCTTACTATTGCGTCATCTATTGGAGCTATAACGTCAGTTTAAAAATCATGCGCTCTCCTGCATATGTTATTTCCTTTATGGAGGGATTGAAAGACCAGGAAATTAACGGTGATCTAATTTTGTAACTAGGGTAGTATAAAAATGTGTATATCAGTGTTATGGTTTGTGCTTTGAGAGATAGCCAATAGAGATACGAGTACCCACGTGTGTGACCTTATGATATCTTATGATATCAACTTTCATTCACAACATCACCCCGCTTCGTCTCATTTCCTGGAGACTTTCTCGTGGTTGGAGTACAGTACTTAACCTCGTGTTAAGAAATAACTTTAAATTCTATACGATCAGCTGTTCATAACAGTAGAGTTAAACTAAAACTGAAGAGTGTCCTTGAAAAAAATATATCCTGCATATTCGAAACTATGTGAAGTATAATTTGAATTAAATAATTAACAGGCACAAGATAATACACATCAATATTACAATAAATATAATTTATTTCAAAATATCGCACCTATAACGTCGTGTGATATAGAAAGAACACTTCCTTATTTGAGTGAGAATCGAAACACGTTTTTATTTGACAATTTACGAATGTACACAGTTGTGAATTGCAACAAAATTAGTGACACTCAAAGTACATCATTCATTTTTATTTCAAATGTATCACCATTTTCTACAAGCAAAGGAATGCGGTAAGCCGTTTTCCTAAAGCCTTGGTTTTTCTGAACCGACGCATGCGACATGCGAGGTGCGAGGCCCGCCTCGCACAAATCCGGACTACACGAGAGATAGTGAGTGGTTTCTATGGCTGCGAGGTGCGAGGCCTGCGAGAAAGACTTCTTTCGCCACGTATTTTTGAATGTATTCCTCATAATTTCCAACTCTGTACCTAGTTCATTTGATTGTATTTGTTTTTATTTTATTTTTGTATGTTAATTAATGACACTGTTTAAGTTACTAGGTTTTTATCGTCAATGAAATTACTGACAGCGAGATGAGGCCAAGGAGTCTTCATGTGATTACCCGACATTTGCCTTAGAATTGAGGAAAACCTCGGAAAAATCCCAAAGAGATTTGAGAGTACCCCACCGCGATTGTATTGTGAATGACGTCCCTGAAATAAACACAAAGGGATTATATTCCATCATGTTCTTCTCTTGTGTAATGCTATTATGCCGCCTACATTGCTACATCCCCAATGTCATTTTGTTGTGAATGACACCCCTCGAATCAGACAATTTTTTTCTGCCATGGTTTTTATGCAATTCTGTCATTATCCCACATTGTCACTCACCATATGCGAGTGCATTGGGAATGATGAATGCTACTCAATCGTACAAAAAGGATTTCTTTACCCACCATACACTGTAGTTTTTATTCAATCCTGACATTCCTGGTTGTTGTCACTTTACTCCACACGAATGAGACCAAGCCAAAGGAATTCTTTTCGCTGTTTTCTCCTTATGTAATCCTGTAGTTTCCCCTCTCTTGTCACCTTCCCCACGTGAGGTAGAGGAAGTGACTTTTATTCACCGTGTTGGTTTCTTATGTAGGCTCTAATATTTGTCCCTGTATCATGCCGAGTTCACTAAAATTCAACATCGAATCAACTTTTCTTCTTTAAACCGAAAAGTAATTATGTGTAACTTCGTGTTTATAGAATAACTAGTGGCTTGTGCAGCAAATGCTGCAAACTAAGTTCATTAGACGTTCAAATAAAATTTTTTTCAGATTTATTTTCAATGAAGAATACCAGACATTTTGAAAGTTATTTGCTTCCATAATAATGAAACATACTCCCTCTGAATGGTTTTTTATGCCAAATACTTTTCTTGAAACTATCCACCTTCAGTTTTCGTGTTTCAACACGAAAACGCAAGTAACAATGTCAGGACGATCAGTGGGTCTTTCATGTGGGAGTAAAGCAATAGCTATATCAGGTCATTGTGGATTGTAGGTGAAATTTAAAAAAAAAAAATGTCAGGTTTGCTATGCTTTCGAACAATAGATATAGTATCTTGGTATAGTTGCTGCATGTAGAGCTTGAAATGTAGAGAGTAAAATCATTTTATCCTGCTAAGAGATCTTGCTGAAGTGATCGGGAGACTATATAATTTTGTAGGCTTCTTATTTTATCAGTAAGTAATACCTTATGGTCTTTCCTTACGAACTGTAATTTTTGCACTCTCTCGAGCCAATACTGAAGAGAATGACGCATATAAATATCTACACCACACCGCCATTAAGTATATGAAAAAGACCCAAACCCATTTCATTAATAACTATAAAATATTTGATTTTTAATAAAAATGTTATTATCCTACGTAAGTCTTGTAGTTATATATATATATATATATATATATATATATATATATATATATATATATATATATATATACATATACATATACATATACATATACATATACATATACACTATATAGCCACCACTCAGTAAATTATAGAAATGAAGATCTAATTCAAGATAATCTCTACATCTACCTACATAACTCCAAAACGTTTCACTTTCATATCAATATAGCATTAATATTTATAATTAATGAAAAATAGTCACATTATGGCATTAACTATAATAATATTTCATTTCTAATGGTAATAATGTCATCAAACCACCTCAAATTTTGTAGATTTTAATATCCAATACACAGCTGTACTCAGAAAATTACACACAGCAGAATCAGACCTGTAGGCTAAATTATTTTCAGTAAGTCTTGAAGTTTTTAATAAATGAGCTCTAAATATGTCGGCAATCCTGCAGGACATGGTCTTCGTGTAATATCGTATTGTTTATTGTAGTGTGTGTTTTGCTTTATTCTGAAATGCAATTAGTTCTCAAAATTGACAAAAGATAGATTTTTGAAAATAGGAAAATTATGTAGGAAAAATAATGCTTCACTGAAAGTTACTATTTTTCTGAAAATCCTTGGATGCCAAACTTGAAAATGATGGGCCATTCATTAAAATCCATTCAGCCGTTTTCCCGTAATTTCCATTAACAGTTCAAATTATATATATTAGAATAAATAATTCCTTCATCACAATTTTAACTAAATTTTCTAACGTGCCTCTAAAACAGACGGATAGATGATTAGATAGGTTGTTGTACGAACTGATTTTCGGTAGGTACTCAAAGTGAGAGCTAGAAGTAGAGAGATACATTAGATAGAGTGGATAGACAAATAATTTGTATTGTTTAGACAGATTGGTTGAAATAGACTGGAGGGATCAGTTTACCACCGCCCTTATAGTAGTGTTGGAGGGTGCTTATTTTGTTCTTTCTGGAACTTCGTCGCAAGTCCAATGTTATTAAAGGACAAGGTGAAGGTTTAAGGGGACACGCTACTGAGTTTTCGTCAATTTTGATCAATGTTAAAAGTTATTTTTTTACTGATGAACTGTATTGACTAGGAACAAACCCATGCACCATTTCATTGTAGGTAGTCTTAGCATCATTTTAAAAGTTTAAGAAACAAATTATCTTTATATGAGACCCAGATATTTGTTTATTAAATTTATAAACACATTTTTATATTTCATTTTTTCCGAGTACATTTTTCAACATAAAATTTTGAAAATAACTGTGCACATGTAACTCATCACATCTATTCGATTTTAAAATTTCAAAAACTTACAATCAAAATTGTGGAGATTAGAAATCTCAGTAGCGTGCCCCTTAAAAGTTAATATTCAACCAGGTGAGAATGTCGACAATCTACTGAAAAGCACTGTAAATTTAAAAAGCGTTCTGACAGAAAATGAATACTGTGTCAGTACAGTAGTAAAAGTAACGATTTTGAAAAAATCTCAGACTCCCTGGGGCCGGAATAAATGACATCGCGGGCCGCCAGTTGGCTATCGGTTGTGTAGATCCTCAGCCTGAAAATTGTTCACTGAATGATTCATAGTGACACGTGGCAGACAAGGTAGCAGCAGGGGTTTTCCTACGGATTCTTCCTTTTTCACATAGTAGGTCTACGCATCAACATCATTTCGGCAGCTCTGTATTCCATTATCATATTCATAGAACTTCTCTGATCACTAATTGACGTAGTACTGTGGGTGCCGGACTGAGAATATGTAGGGTTATCAGTAGGGCCGTGACATCGGTATATTTGCATTAGTCTGAGGTGAACATAAGACACCGCCTCCGGTCTGAATGTAGTCAGCGTTTCAAGTACAGGCAGCGGAAGCGAATTTGACACAAGTCTAAGCAAGCAGTTCCGTGTTTTGTATACGATTATTGCGTATTATAAAATCAAGACAATACAATCATTGTATAACAAGGGTTAATATCGGAAATTAGGGGAACATGGGGCAGGACGGGATAGTTAATATTTGAATGTTTTTATTTGGTATCAAATAATGTAAATGTATGGGCTTTATGACATATATGCTTTTATTACACTGTAAACAAGTAAAAAAATATGCACTTCGAGTGAAATCCGGTCATTATAACCTTAAAATAAATTAGTTTTTGGAAATGTGTGTTTTGCCCCGGTCTGCCCCACGTATGGGGCAAAATGGGGTATCTATTTTTTTTTTAATAATTAAATGGCAAAAGTGACAAAAATTATATACTGAAAGTGTGAATACTACAACATTTTACAAGTTTACTTGAGAAAAAGTGATTCGCAAAATACGCAAATGTGCGTGGCATCCTCGTCTTCACTGTCTACGCCTGCGCAACAATTGTGAGCCCATTTCAGACATGATACGCATCTAATCCAACCTTCTTCTGACAAACAACAGAACGAACAACCCATTACAGGAGGTGAAATTTAATTAAATATGACGTGGGGCAGGACGCACTGCCCTGTTATGCCCCACCCCGTTTTGCCCCATAGTCACAACTTCTAAGTTATGAGGTATTGGCAGGAAAAATAACGCACGAAATTTAAGAGAGTTTCGGAATTAAAAGCCAGGTAAGCACTCTGTAATATGACATTAAAACAGATTATCTAAATAAATCTCATTTCTACTTACGTGTGACAAGAGAACACTTTAAAGTTGCAAATGAATGATACAATATAATGGAGCAACCGAATAACATACAACAGATGCAAGGAATGGCAGTAATGTTGTATGATGATATATTTACATGAGTTGACGAAGTTCTAAAAAAATCGGTAGATTGCACTACTTGTTGGGAAGGTAGAGGCTATACCCCGTCCTGCCCCCTTCCCCGTCCTGCCCCATATTCCCCTATAACATGCTGGTGAGGTTGAGAATAATTATTGTTGGAAATCATACTTGAATTTTCACAAAGTGGTAAAGCATAAGTCTGAAAAGATGTTTGATTATATATAGTTTTGCATTACAGTTTTAGAAAGCCGAAAACGTACATGACGCACAATTTTACTTTCCCTATATTTAAGTTACATTAATTTATTTATCACATCTATTCCGTACCTTACTTTTCTTGCATGTTGTTCGCTTAGTTTCTGTTCCTGCTGCAATAAACAACATTCATTTTCAAAGTTTCAAATGAAAATCCACACCTGTGGAGTAACGGTTAGCGCGTCTAACCGCGAAACCAGGTGGCCCGGGTTCGATTCCCGGTCGGGGCAAGTTACCTGGTTGAGGTTTTTTCCGGGGTTTTCCCTCAACTCAATATGAGCAAATGTTGGGTAACTTTCGGTGTTGGACCCCGGACTCATTTCACCAGCATTATTGCCTTCCTCTCATTCAGACGCTAAATAACCTAAGATGTTGATAAAGCGTCGTAAAATAACCTAACAAAATAAAAATAAAATGAAAATGACCGCCGAGTGTCGGATAGTATAACCTTATATGCGGAAAAACTGCGTTCTACATCAGCTGAAATTAAGGGCGCATATGTAAAATATTTCACATCATCATTTTCATTTCTACATCAAGTATATGCCAATGACTGTGCGATGTAGAAATGAAATTGATAGTATGCGCCCTTGGTTTCAGTCGATGTTGTACGCAGTTTCTCCGCATACAAGGTTATATTATCCGACACTCGGCGGTCATTTTCATTTGAAACTTTGAAAACGAATGTTGTTGTAATGTAACAGTTAAATATAGAGAGAGCAAAATTGTACGCCATATACCTTTTCAGCTTTCTAAAACTGTAATGCAAAACTCTAAATATTAAATACATCTTTTCAGACTTATGTTTTACCAAATTTGTTACAATTTAAGTACGATTTCTCAACCTCACCAGCATTTTAGACCTTTCCGACATTAGCCCTTATTATACAATAATTGTATTCTCTTGATTTTATAATACACAATAATCGTATACAAAACACGGAACGTGCTTTCTTAGGTGTGTCAAATTCGCTTCCGCTGCCTCTACTTGAAACACGTCCACTACATTCTGTCCGGGGCGTCGTATGTTCACCTCAGACTAATACATATATACCGATGTCACGGCCCCAATAATCAGCAAGAAAGCTGGTTACACAGCAAACAGTCAGCTGGTGTGGATGAAAATGCGTCTAGCTCCGGGTCAGCATACTAGTTCACTAAGGCCTTCAGCATACTGCATCGGACATTCTATCTCGGACAGGACGGTTTTGTCTCGGAATGTTCGATGTGACGGTGATTACGCTGATTGTTATGAGGCTGCAGCGTGCTGCATCGGACATTTATCCTGGAACGTTCGTCCGATTCAGTATGCTGCAGCCTCGTTTGAGTGCGTGTAATCACCATTACATCGAACGGTCCGAGACAAAACCGTCCTGTCCGAGACAGAATGCCCGATACAGTATGCTGCAGGCCTAAGGACGTAGCGCTAGAATCCGCCCTCCGGCTTGAGGACAATTACATTGTAGGGTGAACAGATAATAGGAAGCAGATAAATCAATAGAAAGGATAAACATATAGATGCAGACAGACATACGTTGAGAAACGTGCACAAAAACAGAAGGCTAAATCAATAGATTATGTTCGAAATTCACTGACTATACAGAGTGTTTCAAAAATACGGGGCTTAAATTCAGGTATGTATTTCCCACATGTAGACAATCAAAATAGTTCATTACAACATGTGTCCAGAAAAGCTTCATTTCCGAGTTATGGCCTTCACAACATTGAAATTCACCGAAACGTTTTTCTTTCCGCAGGTCGTTGTCATTACAGAATATGTTCAAAATGTCCACCTCCTGCTTGAATACAGACCTCACATCGATGTCTCATTGACCTGCGAACACGATCCCAAACTCCAGGAGTATTGCGTATGTCCTCAGTACATGCCACAATTCGATTCCGAAGGGATTCCAAGTCAGGCACCGGAAACGAATAAACCAATGATTTTAAATGGTCCCACAAGTAGAAATCGCTACTCTTCGTCTGCTGATAGAAGGAGTCATGTTCACAGCCTCCAGAATCTCCTCCTGTACTTCTGGAGTTGTAGATCTTGGTCGTCCCCTTCCCAAACCAGGAGAGTTAAATTTTCCATACTCGCACAGACGGTAATGGAGACGTACAAATGTCTTCCGATCTGGACATTGTCGCTGTGGGTACCTCTCCTGGTACAAACGACGAGCCAGCGCAGCATTGCCGTCCGCCTTACCGTACATGAAGTGTATCTCTGCCAGCTCTTGATTTGAATACATGTCGCACAGTCTAACGCCTACACAACACTGAATGTAACCTTTGCCTGCCCTCTTAATGTCTCCTTTGACGGCAATGGCCTGCGGAAAGAAGAACGTTCCGGTGAATTTCAATGTTGTGAAGGCCATAACTTGGAAATAAAGCATTTCCGGACACATGTTGTAATGAACTATTTCGATTGTCTACATGTGGGAAATACATACCTGAAATTATGCCCCGTATTTTTTAAACACCCTGTATACTATTTTGTCTGAATTTTGCTTCCAGGTTATAAGGTCCATAACAAAATGTCCACAAGTACAAAAGGTCCACAAACTAAATAGTCCAACATTTAAAGTCCTACATACAATTCGTCCATGGAATGAAAAAGCCCAACATCTCTGTGGTCCACCATATTATAAAGCACATCATACAGAAAAGTCCATCATACGAAAGGTCCATACAAAAAGGTCCAATATACAAAGCTGTTCAACAGAAATGAGTTATTAACTGCAATAATAATTAGGGCCTACATATATTACTGGTCATCCGGCAAGAGGGCGAAGGCCAGCAGTTCCCCCTAGATTTTCTCCTGAAACATGGAAAGTCTATGAATTAGTAATTAATGACAGATAACGTACGAATAATGTGGTTGAAGAATTCCACTCTCAATTCCAACGACTTGTAGAGACACATCACTTGAACATTTGGCGATTCATTAGCCATTTGCAAACAACAGCAATCGGAAACGAAACATTTAGTAACCCAGGTCCTTCCTTGGTGGGCATACAAATATTAGGCAACTAGTAAATAAACGGTATGTAAATAATTAAACCAGAATTTTCAACAGTGTCGGTAATTACCAAGATTACAAAGATAGGAATGAAATGTTTCGATTCTTAGAGCGATATCATACGATTTGAAATTATATAGCGACCCTCAAGATGAACAATAGATGAATCTTTGTATTACATATGTAATATGTATAACACAATAGAAATGACAATAAATTCCTCGGCACTTTCCTTGCAGTTTTCCTTGTTGGACATTTTAGAGAAATGGATGAATTTGTATGTGGACATTTTCAAAAGTAGGACATTTTTAAGGAGAGGACTTGCTGACAGTGGACCTTTTCAGGTAAGGACATTTATATGGCATGGACGAATTTTCTGTGTGGACATTTCTAAACGTTGGACATTTTCGTAGAAAGGACCTAGTGCACAGTGGACTTAACACTGAATTTTAACTAAATTCAACAGAAACGATTTCCTCATAGGGAATCGAGTACAAAATTGTGGGTGTGTCTGTTGGAGGGAGTCTGGATCGCCTCACGGCAGAGCAGTTCCGTCCTCGAAGCACATTACCATGCCACTTCGCCTCCTATTCGCTTGTCATATACATCCACCCAACCCATCGACGCTAAATAACCCATGCAGTTGATACCACACCGCGGGAAGGGGTGCACCCTAGGGCTAAGCTCCACGTCATGCCTGAATCCCGAGGCGGAGACAAGTGGAATGTTCTAAGAACATTGTTGTCAAACCCGGTGGCACTCAAGGAATACTACATCAATACAACCATCTGCAGTTGCTGGTGATATGCAGCACAATTTGAATGCTTCAGTCGAAAACTTCCCACACGCCAGATTAACAGACAATCATTTATCGATGCTTCGTTTGGCGACAGTTAAAGTGCAGTATGGCCCCTGCGGTGACGGGTGGCCAGACCTCCAGTCTGCCACGCAGGCTGTCCGAGTTCCATTCCCGGTCAGGCTTGGGATTTTACATTGAAAAATCCAGTGACACTTGTAGCGTACAAGATCGCAGTTGTGGTTTTTTTTACTTGGTTATTTTTTTACAAAGATTTTATTGCAAGCAAAAGTTAAATACAATAACAAATATTTTACAATATTATTGTAATACTCGTATATGAACATTATTCAAAATTCGAAATTGATTACCAATCTCATGGTAAAATAGCCTACATATTACAATTCATTGTATAAATACAAGGTAACTGGGTCACACCCGACCAAGAATGAAAACTGGATAAAAGAAAAACATAAGTGAAATAATAGGCTGCTAATAATAATAATAATAATAATAATAATAATAATAATAATAATAATAATCACAACTGTGATTAAACTGTTAAATGTAATTACACAAAGTTTAAAAAGAATAAAAACAAAAACAAACAAACAAACCAACGGTACTATAGCCTACAGCAGTGATGTCAAAGCAAGAGCATTTTTCTGACCTTGAAGTCGTGCGCGGGCTTCAAGCGCTATGTATAGAATGAGGAAGGTTTATGTATATGAATGAGCAGCCTGTTGGATTTAAAAAAAACAGTAGTGCACAAACTTCAAGCGGAAGGTGAAATTTTATGTCGTTATTTTTATATGGCTTCTTTCTGTTTGATATCACGTATATTGTCTGAAAAAAAGTACTAACACCAATTTCTTAATATTGCAGTTGTGTTTTAAACGTTAATAACATAATAAAGAGTTAAGAAGGAATATTCACATATATTCCATAGTAGTACAACTATACTGTACTAAGTGAGTGAAACACATTATTCATAAAGAAAGTGATATCCCCCCCCCAAAAAAAGAGTTTGAGTATGACATGATAAGCTGGAATTCATATTGATGATATCTTTAGCCTTATAAAAGTAATCAATAAACTAATCAAAACAATGCTACAGTACAAAGCAAAGTGACCTAGGTATATGTTTTAATTGTAACTAATATTACATAACAAAACTCTTATCGCATTATGCTTTTAAAGTGATATTGGTGCTCAACTTCCTATCATCATAATATTAAATTATTTTCTCGAAATCTTCTAAAGCTATAGAGCTGACGTTTTTACAACACTTGGGCACATGTCTTTTGTTTATGATGTAACAGTAGTTGCTTTGTTTTATTCATTTCTTTACAAACATTTTCCATGCGAATATTTTCAGAATTTACAATATCTCCAGTAATACGTATTTACGATATATTATATTTACGAAAACATTGTTTCGCTATCTGTAAGACTACTAAATAAACTACAAATTTCACTTTTCTATAAAAAAAAGTTGAGAAAATATTCCTATTGAATAAGAAAACAAACTTGTGAAGAATGATCGTTAAAATTATAACTTACATTCTTATAATGGATTTATACTACTCAGACAAATCTAAAAATTAACATGGGTACAATTTTAATAAATTCTCTTCCCTTTATCTATTGATTCAGTGCTGGCCATCCCTGTATATAGCTCGACCAAGCGGCATATACCGCCTCTTTCGTCTGTCTCTTTCCTTTCCGCTGTAAAGCGCTTAGGCTCTCCTGAGCTCTAAAGCGCGCACTTGCGCCTATGGGCATCAATTGACATGACTGGCCTACAGTATACATAAACATACTAAGTTAAGAAAACAACATTTTTAAGGTGACAGACGACGCTGTATCAACTACTAGGTTATTTAGCGTCGATGGGATTGGTGATAGCGATAGCGAGATGATATTTGGCGAGATGAGGCCGAGGATTCGCCATAGATTACCTGACATCTTCCTTATGGTTGGGGAAAATCTCGGAAAAAACCCAACCAGGTAATCAGCCCAAGCGGGAATCGAACCCGCTACCGAACGCAACTCCGGATCGGCAGGCAAGCGCTTTACCCGACTGAGCTACGCCGGTGGTAGTTGTGATTATCTAGGGGTTCTCGCGTTTCCCCCATATTAGGCATCTACGTCAAATTCTCTCCATTCCGTCATCATTTCATGGCATTCCCCGAACGCCGCCGTATGAAATTTTCCAATTGTAACTGGGAAAAAATTGATTTCCGTACCACAACCATCCTCGCCAAACTGACTATAATATCGTTAATATAATAAGATATCACAATCCTTCATTTAACATCTGGCATCAATCTGTGGATTCGGCGGCAGTCGGAATTTTGTTATTTTGCGTGACATGACGTATAGTACAGCCAGTAGATTTTATGTGTCTTAAAAGAAACGGTGTAACTTGAGTACGGTTTGAGATATTTAAAAGTGAAAAATAGATTTTTTTTTATTTTAGTAGGTTATTTTACGACGCTTTATCAACACCTTAGGTTATTTAGCGTCTGAATGAGATGAAGGTGATAATGCCGGTGAAATGAGTCCGGGATCCAACACCGAAAGTTATCCAGCATTTGCTCATATTGTGTTGAGGGAAAACCCCGGAAAAACCTCAACCAGGTAACTTGCCCCGACCGGGAATCGAAACCGGACCACCTGGTTTCGCGGCTAGACGCGCTAACCGTTACTCCACAGGTGTGGATTGTAAAAACTAGATGTTTATTTATTTTATTGGGTTATTTTACGACGCTGTATCAACATCTAGGTTATTTAGCGTCTGAATGAAATGAAGGTGATAATGCCGGTGAAATGAGTCCGGGGTCCAGCACCGAAAGTTACCCAGTATTTGCTCATATTGGGTTGAGGGAAAACCCCGGGAAAAACCTCAACCAGGTAACTTGCCCCGACCGGGATTCGAACCCGGGCCACCTGGTTTCGCGGCCAGACGCGCTGACCGTTATTCCACAGGTGTGAACAATAGATGTTATAGAAGAAGGTATACAGGGTGGAAGTGAAATAACCCTGCAGATTTTTAGAGCAAATGTAACAAGTATGTAACAAGAAACTGTAATACCATACTGGTGAAATGTTCATAGTTTTCTCAGAAAAAGATTTTTCTAATGTTTAACACCCTGTTATTCAGTAGCTATCGCGAGTTGGATCGTGATTTTTGTTCATTTAGATAGAAAATCTAATAAAGAATCATTTATCCCTCTGGAGTTTTTCAGTAGCGTTGACGGTTTTCGTGAAAATTTAATTTAAAAACCACTAATTTAAACCCAATGAACGATGCAACCACATCGCAAAATTGTAGCTAGAGAAGGAGGCGAAAGGCTGTTAACGTACGCTGAGTTCGTTGACCTCTTACATCTATATTCCGATACGAAAGGAGACTATTAGCAGTTTGGTTGCAAGACTGCTGGAAATTCCAACTTAATTTTCTAATTAACCGTGTATTTAGTCACAAAACGTAACATAGGTTTTCTATTCATTTAGTTGTACCCTATCGTCCCTTTCAATCTGCAGGACTATTTAACTTCCACTCTGTATACTTTCTTACCATATATAATTTATTTGTGGTTAAAAAGGTATTTTGGTATTTTATATTAATTATCAATTTCCCCGGGACTTAAATGTTGTTTAAAAATGTAGGTTCATGTTTATCTAGGCTTAAAAATTCATAATTTCCTCTCTCTGACTATAATATATACTAGGTATAGTCTTATTCTATGCGTATGCAAATTCTCAATGTGCGGAACTTAGATTATTTAATTATTGTTTTTATATTCACATCCTTCAGTTTCAAGACGGCTACTCATCGGCGTTTGGCGAAATGCTTCGAAATCAGAGAGGATTATGGGGACGGTGTCGTTTGTACCGCATGCTTAAGACTTCCAGGACTATAAAGGTAGATTTCTTAAGAAATGGAGAGTTCATGTCAAAAATCTCTTTCAAATTTAAATAAAAGTGTTTACAAAGGCATACGTAGTGGATTAGAACGCAAAGCTAACAGAACAAAACTAATAACTTCTCTACATCCTAACAGATTTTTATGAAATGTTGTACAGACCTTACAGGTGGCATACATTTTTGTGATTAATGTTTGCATTAAAGGAACTACCCCTTCATAGGGCGGGTGAATTTAGACAAAATTAATAATACTCTAATATCTAACTGGACTTTATGAAACCGATATGGAAGTTACAGGTTGCACATATTTTTGTATACAAACTTTGATGCGTTTGCGTAAAGGAATTACACTTTAAAGGCGCATGGGCTATATAAAAAAGTAGTAACTTCTCTCCCAACAGATTTTTATAGAACTTTGTAGACAAATAATGTATGCTACCTGCGACTTCTGTTCAAACTCTCATTATTTTCATATAATAGGAACTGTCTTTATAGGGGGTGAATTTAGAAAAAATTAATAATTTGTCCCATATAATAGACTTTTATGAAAATTTGTACAGAAGTTAGACAGCTTATTATTATTATTATTATTATTATTATTATTATTATTATTATTATTATTATTATTATTATTATTAGGCAGGTCTTCTGTGATATTTATTTTACAATGAAATTGGTAATTAAAAAATAGAATTCAACTTACAATGGAACCGTCCCAAGTTGTGCTGCTTGAATTTAATGAAAATGCATATTAGAGCTAATTTTCGTTCCTTAATAAACGTGGTGATAGTCGTTCGTTTCGCTTTCTCCTCGTTTAAGAAATACATTGGCTTGAAAATCGTTGCTACTTATGGCGCTTCTTGCGCGCACTCGGATCCGCATAGTTCCGCGACACAATATCAAAGCCCTAACATCTAGTCAAGTTTTTTCTCTTAAGTCACATTAATACATAGTAGTGTAATCCGTGGCTTCTGACACTCATTCGTACACTGTCCAAATTTATAGATATGCAGCTGGAAATCTAGGAAGATGACTGTACATAGGACTATGCTTTCAAGAACGGGAAGAGGAATTTGGACCTAAAGTAAAACAACGTGAAGACAAATATAAGCAAGTCGATGCAAGCAGTTCTGGTAAACTGACAAAAAATCACGCGCGACGATGGTTAAGAGATGTATTTCTCCCGGATGTCAAGACAGACACACTACTACTTTTGAATTTCTGGTGTGATCAGATAGATGATACTATATTTACTGATGAAAAAGTAAACAATACTTTACATAGTAAGACAATTAAAACACAAATTATCCCTTCAAGAACTAAAATATTTGCGCATCCCTTGGTTGTATATTTTTTAGGCATTCGAAGGCTAGAAGAGTATTTCATACATAAAATTATCTGTGAAAACATTCCAGACACATTTCACGATAGGGGCTTCATAATGTCATTACATTCCGTTGTGTTTCACTCAACTGTTCTCAAAGACATACTAATATAAGCGTGGCAGGATGTGGATATGTGACGGAAAAATATGTGAGAAAGTTTGATAACGCCCTTGCAACAATGTTGGATGTTGGAAACAGTGATTGTGTGTGTTTTACAGAAAAGTGTGAAAAACCAGCCTATATAAAATATTTGTACTGTTTATGGCTCTTTGTCCCGACCACTTCATTTCGAATTCACACTATCATATTTAAGGTGATTCAGGAAGTTAATACATACTTTAAATTCAAATTGGAATCGTATTTCAGCAAGAGTACCGTATTAATGTAACTTAAGATAAAAAATAGACTAGAACAGCGGTCATCAGCACAGTGCACCCTCGGACTAGCGTCTCTTACTCGCGGATAAGAGACTGCAATATCGTGCATCCGTGGCTGATAGCGGGTATGCTTTCTCCAAATTCCTTCTACACGACGGTACATATTACGATACACTGCTTACCCGTTACCCATTTCAGCGAATGCTGACGACCACTGGACTAGAGCATTAATGCGAAAGCTGTGATACGGTGTCGCGAAACCATGAGGATCCGAGTGCACGCAAGAAGCAGCATAAGTATCATTGATATTCAAGTCATTGTAAAAAAGAAATTATGGTTTATTTAACGACGCTCGAAACGGTGGAGGTCTTATCAGCGTCGCGCTGTGCCGGAATTTTGTCCCGCAGGAGTTCTTTTACATAGCAGTAAATCTACTGGCATGAGCCTATCACATTTAAGCACACTTACCACGCTATCCAGGCCGACAAGTCATTGTATTCCGCAAACGAGGAAAAGCGAAACGAACGACTATCACAACGAAAGAAAATTAGCTTAAATATACATTTTCATTAAATTCAAGCAGCATGACCTGGGACGATTACCTTGTCAGAGAGACACATTGCTTTCATTGATTTTAACAAACTTTCGATAGAGTCAATAGAAATAAATTATATCAGGTGCTAGCAGATGATCATATCTCCCCACAGTTTTTAATTAACATTCACAACATTTACAAAACAACTTTGATAGCACTTAGAACAGACTTTCAGATTGGCAACAAATTCATAGCGGAGTAAGACAAGTCTGTGGCCTATCTCCATTACTTTTCATCATATTTATATGAACAGAATCATTGAGGATTGGAAACAGAGGCGTCACGGTTCAATTTCTATCAGTCGAAATTTACAGTTTGACAGTCTGTCTTTGCTGATGATTTAGCCCTAGCTGCATGAAAAGAAGATGAGCTTCAGTGTTCAGTGCATTAGCGCAAAATACGATAGGGAAATCAAAATTGAAAAAACAAAAGTCATGGCATTTCGTCGGAAAAATCTTGTCGCAACCAACATTCGCTTAAACAACGAACTGAATGAGTTTACGTATCTTGGCTATAATTTAATATTTTTTGGTGAAACAGATGTAACTTCAAAAATTTGCAAATACAATAGAACAATGGCAATAATCAACATTTTTAAGTCTTCCCTAGTACAGCGACACACAAGAATATGTTTGTATAAAACCTTAGCTAGACCTGTACTAAGGACCAAAAGTACGGATATCAGCAGAATAACGGCCTGTGAAATCAAATTTATGAGAGTAGCCTAACATTAGGATACACTCGCTTGAACCGCAAAAGAAATGAGGATATCATGCAAGAACTTCAATTACAACCAGTCTCACTGTATATAAACAAGTACCATTTACAGTGGAAAAACCATGTCCGGCGAATGAATCGTAACAGACTTCTAAAAGCCACGCTTCAATATCGTCCCCAGAGGAAGAGAACTTTGGGCCATCCAAAAAAAGGTAGACCGAGAATGACTTATTGAGACCGTAACAGGTCTTGGGCCTTATATTTGTTTGATAATGATGATGATGATGATGGATTATTATTATTATTATTATTATTATTATTATTATTATTATTATTATTATTATATGCTAATTCGCATGGATTGAACTTGGATTCATTTAATGTGTAGTACATCTATACTTTTTGAGTTTTATGTCAGTTATTAATTTATGTCTTTTGTTTTGATATGTATAATATAATATAGTACAATAGTATAATATACTAGTCATCTTGTATATCTTTGTAATACTATTTATGATTCCATTCTTCATTTATATGATTCCATTAATTTATTTGCAATTGTTTTATTTAATTGCCATTATTTTAATTACTTCATTGTACTTTTATTGTAATTTATATCATTGCTAATGTTTTTGTTATATTCTTTATGCTGAACTGTAACTGGCCACTGTTGTACAGCACATTATATACAAGTACTTACTTACTGGCTTTTAAGGAGCCCCGAGGTTCATTGCCGCCCTCACATAAGCCCGCAATTGGTCCCTATCCTGAGCAAGATTAATCCCGTCCCTACCATCATATCCCATCTCCCTCAAATCCATTTTAATATTATCTTCCCATCTACGTCTCGGCCACACCCAAAGGTGTTTTTCCCTCCGGCCTCCCAACTAACACTCTATATGCATTTCTGGATTCGACCATACGTACTACATGCCCTGCCCATCTCAAACGTCTGGATTTAATGTTCCTAATTATGTCAGGTGAAGAATACAATGCGTGCAGTTCTGTATTGTGTAACTTTCTCCATTCTCCTGTAACTTCATCCCTCTTAGCCCCAAATATTTTCCTAAGCACCTTATTCTCAAACATCCTTAACCTATGTTCCTCTCCGAAAGTGATAGTCCAAGTTTCACAACCATAAAGAACAACCGGTAATATAACTGTTTTATAAATTCTAACTTCCAGATTTTTTGACAGCAGACTGGATGATAAGAGCATTAAATATAAGTAAATAAATTATTGCTGTTATTATTATTATTATTATTATTGCTCTTATCATTATTATTATTATTGCTCTTATCATTATTACTATTATTGCTCATTATTATTATTATTATTATTATTATTATTATTATTATTATTATTATTATTATTATTATTGCTCTTATTATTATTATTATTATTATTATTATTGCTCTTATTATTATTATTATTATTATTATTATTATTATTATTATTGTCTCTGTGTATTCAGTTGACTTGGATTCGATATAGTTACAGGTATCACAACACAGTATCAAAGTAACCCGTCTCCAGTACAGGAAGCTTTGGAACTGCCGTATTCCGTCCCATTTCTCCTCCTACGCCTGCCTTCCTCTCTACTCCCGCACTGGGGTTCCTTTGTAAACCTCATCCTTCAAACTGCCCTGTAAGCAAACTCCCAGGGACGAATGTTCTTGTCACAAACCACCATGTAGTTACACACTTCTTCAAATCTGTCACTCCCCTTAACACGTGGACTACGGCCTTCCTGCATTTTCTATTCTACTATATAACGACGCTGTATCATATAAGATGTTATTTAGTGTCAGTAGGAATAGCAGTGACAGCGGAATGGCATTTTGATCGTGCGAAATTCAGTTTGCCGCGTGTTACATGGCCTTAGTGCCGGTCGCGCGCCGCCTGGTCGACCCACAGTATGTAAGGCAGCGGTTAGTAAAACTCGAGCTGCAGTGATTACATGCTACAGACAGCCTATGAAGTAAGGAGACGGAGGAAAGGTGCTTGGCATGAAAACTACAACCAGTGGTGGTTCCTGTACTAACATCTTGATCAATCCAGGGGATAAAAATCTCAAACTTTGCTGTATCAATAATGTCACTGCTGTCATCAAGAGCCAGTGAATAATATACGATTTTTCTTGCTTCTTTTTTAAACTTATTTTGAATATACTCAGGAATTTTCTAAATTCTTCTCTCGATAATTGGTCGAGAAATTCGTAGTTTTTTTAATTAAAAACTTCTTATGGACAAGTTATTTAAGCAATTTTAATCATTACTCTTTTGAGAAATTCTGTTCTATTAAAAGACTTCAAAGAACGAGATATTTCAAACCCTATTAGGTAGCTGACTTCCTTACATTTATTTATCTCATCTTTCTCTTCCTGGGTATGATTTAAGACATGTCAATTTCTAGGACCGTATTCATAGACATTCTTAGCGCGGGCTTCCGGTGGATGATCAGCGCTCTTCGTATTCATAAACCAGTGTTAGCGATAGGATATGATTTGAATCCTGTGCAAGTAACCAGTGGATAGCCGGGGCTAGTTTAGCACGCTCGTAACGCGTGCTGCGAAATGTCAATGAATAGCAGCCCTAGTGTTTAACAGTTCGTTGGCACATAATATTGAATCAGTTTTTCTACAATATTATTATTAAATGAACAACTAATAAATAGTTACCTTCATCTAAAGTTTAAGAAGACTAAAATTGAGATAAAACCTAATAATTTTATCGTTCTAGGGAGAATATCTAAAAATATCAATATTCATGCACGTACAGAAAAATGATAGAAACTCATACTTAGTGGTCAATAATAATAATAATAATAATAATAATAATAATAATAATAATAATACATTATAAAGCGTGGCAATTAATGTTTCTATATACAGTAGCGTGCAAATTAATCCAAACACGACATATTTTTACATTTTCTGTCATTGTTGGCCTCACAGCTGCTCATACCGCTTTAATTGACATCTGTAGTACGTGTAATTCCATTTTTGAAGGTATGTCGTTATTATTTTTTTAATATGCGACATTTTGCCTGTCGTTTTGTACTTATAAGCATTTCAGTTGTGTTGAAGACTTAATACTGCAATCCTGTGTACATTCTGTCGTCTTCACAAATGGATACAACTCCACGAAAACAGTCTAAAATTATAACATTAGCAGAGCATTCTTCTATGACACAGAGGCAAATTGCTGCAGAATGTCACATCGGTTTGGCTACTGTTAATTCGATCATAAAACGATACAGGGAGACTGGATCCATCACACCCCAGAAAAAAGGAAACTGTGGCCGGAAAAGCAAGTATTCACCTGCAGATGATCGTTTAATTGTCAGGAAAAGTAAATTAAATCCTAGACTAACTGCTGTCGACTTAACCCGCGAGTTAAAGGCTACCACTGGGGCGAATATTCACGTCACAACAGTGCGGCGTAGGCTTTTGGAAGCTGGACGAAGGGCTCGTAAACCTATTAAGAAGCAACTGCTAACCCCTGTTATGTGCAAAAAACGCTTAATGTGGGCAAAATTACATCAACACTGGACAGTGAATGACTGGAAGAATGTACTTTTTCCGATGAGTCTCATTTCGAGGTCCACGGCCACCGTGTTTCTTACGTACGGAAAGGATCCGAAAAGGTAACAGCAGCTCATCTCCAACAAGCACCCAAAATACCCCCCTAAAGTAATGTTTTGGGGTTGTTTTACACACGAAGGGCCTGGAGCATTAATACCTATCAAGGGAATGATGAATTCTGACAAATATATTCACTTATTGGAAACCAGAATCGTACCCCAGCTGCAAAAATCATTTCCGGATGGCAGAGGTGTGTTCCAACAAGACCTGGCACCATGCCATACGTGTCGAAAAACTACAGAATTCTTCAACAAGAAGAATATTCAGGTACTCCCCTGGCCAAGCAACTCACCCGACATCAACCCCATTGAGAACTTGTGGTCAATTTGCAAAAGAAGAATGCAAAAAAATGGATTGTTCTACAAAGGAGAAGATGATTTCTGCCCTCATTGGTGTATGGTTTCGCGATAAAGAAATAAAGAATATTTGTGGGAAATTAGTGGAATCCATGCCAAATCGTCTCAGAGCTGTTATTTGGAACAAGGGAGGCCACATAGTTTACTGAGATATGTCTTAGATCCTTTTTTTTATCCCGTTTGAGTGTTTTTGCACAAGTAATTACGTTGTTAAGATTAATTTGCACGCTAATGTAAGCTACTCCTCATTGAACCGTTGAGCAAAGTAAGCATATTATATTTTGTCCAACAGAACAACAAAAAAGTTCTCCTTCTCATTCTTTACGAAACCACCTCTTACTGTTTATAGAGACAGAGTTTGTAGAGCGACATGATACCGCCACTGCTTGCCTTCAGTACGTGAATTAAACTCACAGCAATGTACAGGAAACTCCTCGTATCCGTTTGAATGTCTGTGATTACACGATGTAATTACGACACCCGCTTTGGTCACCGCTGGTGTAAGGGGACGCTGTGTATTATGAACTAAAGGGCGAAAAGTAAGAACAAAAAAATTACGATTTTTTTTTGCAATATTAATAGTGAATTTATTGAAATAGATTAAGGATCCTTGAACTAAAGGAATAAGTGTAGATGGTAATATGTACAACGGTGGGCAAAATAACGAATGCAGTAATACTGTTTCGAAGGTAAAATTTTAAATAAATAGCTAATTGTCGAATAGAGTTATAGTGGAACGGAATACAGAAATGTGACGATCAACATTATATACATTTACATGAGAGTGAAATAGAAACAAAGAGAGTATTATTGAAATAGTTCGGATTCTATTTCTTACTCTGAATTTAATATGGTTTCGTCGTCGGTTTAAGTCAGTGGTCTTCAAATCCAAGTCTTTTTATTGTGCTGCTTTTTCAGAGTACGTAACGTAACGTGCAATGCATACGCGTAGGTACTAACATACTTCAGATAGTTTTAAATTTTATCAATATTCGAGTTCAGTAATTCACTAAATAATAAATTTATATTTTACAGCAGTGTACCAGTTTTAAGACATTATTTATGAACAATAATTCATGGATGAGTACAATTATTTCTTGCTCAGAAATAATGCATTCATTTTCATCAGGTTCATTTTAATTTTGATCTTAATAAAAAAAAATTGAAGGTCATTGATCTAAAAAAAGTTAAGTATAATTTTCGGTAAGCGATTTTTTTTCCATCCCGTCAATATGTATTTATTTTATCTATCCTCCTATATCTACATCTATATTTCTTTATCTCCCTATATCTCTCTCTATATCTCTCTCCATCTCTCTCTATATCTCTCTCAATCTCTCTCTATATATCTCTCCATCTCTCTATATATATCTCTCTATATCTCTCTCCATCTCTCTATATCTCTCTCCATCTCTCTCTATATCTCTATATATCTCTCTCTATCTCTCTCCATCTCTCTATATCCCTCTCTATCTCACTCTATCTCTCTATATCCCTCTCTATCTCTCTCTATCCCTCTCTATCTATCTCCCTATATATATATATATACCTATCTATCTATTTATTCATTTATTTATTTATTTAACCTGGTAGAGATAAAGCCGCCAGGCCTTCTCTGCCCCTCTACCAGGGGATTACAACTACAATATGAAGAATAAAATTACCATTAATATTAAATGTACAATTACAATTACATTATAAATTAAAATACGATAAGATTATTTGATTAATGACATCTAGACAATTTATCATAGAAGTTAAGAACAGAAAATATTTTTTGTACTTACTCAATTACAAATTAAACCTACATTAACAAAATTGTACAGTGATTAAATTACCGGATATTGAAATATTTTGTGACATATTAAGAGAATTATTTACAAGAAACCATGTCTGAACAAGCCTCAATTACTGAGCAAGTGCCTAGTAAGTTTGCGTTTGAATTCAATTTTATTTCGACAGTCCTTGATGCTAGCAGGTAGCGAATTCCATGGGGATTGTGAAAGAGGATGAGTATGAGGAAATGCGATGGGATGGTATTGTTAGTATTGTTTCATGGCGAGAACGTGTGTTCAGATTATGGTGGGAAGAAAGGTTAGTGAAGCGAGACGACAGGTACGAAGGAATAGAAGAGTTCAAGATATGTCGAAGTGATTTGCGATCATGTACCTTCATATCTTCTACATGTTTAACTTTTAATATTCAAGTTGTCAAAATTCTTCCTCATTTAGATAAAAGATTATTTTCATATTTCAAAATATGTTACATATGACACTGTACAGACAGTGCCTGTGAAGACCGGTTCCACTCCAACTTCTACCTAACAAAATCTGTTGTCGGGCGGCGAGCGGTCATACGCCGGCAAAAAGACAGGCGCGTACACGTTTCCGCACGCAAAAAAAAGTCACATTCCATCCCTTACCGCTTAGATTCCTCGGGCCAGGCGCTTCGCTCTAAATGTCATTAAACCGACGAAACATTACTAGGGACCTGTCTTCATAGAAACACTCTGTAGTACTATATTGTAACTAGAGTTGAGCTTAAACGATATTTTCAAGTATCTGTGACAACTGTGACTGTGACAATTAAATATCTGTGACTTTTATCTGTGATTTTGTCACACCGATATTTTATATCGCTAAGTAAGCACAATATGCATGAATTATACCGATATTTTGTCACACCGATAAAAATTAACAGGAAATATAGAAGAGCAGTGCAATGTGAATACGATTTCTCTATACACGCCACACTTCAGTGGTTTATATGGGAAAATCCAACAAATAAATTATGTACATGTACCATTAACAAATAAATACTAATCTAACTCAACAGTAACATGTAAAAAGTTAACCTTATATACCAAGAGGTTATATCGTAGTTGATTGTAGATATGGAATCAGTTGATAATTTTTAATGTAGTTGGGTACGGAGAAATTGAGGTTATGTGATTATCCTAATCGTTTTAAAAATTTATCATTTTTATTGTATATAATATAATCGATAAATTATTTTAAGTCGTGCATTAACATTATAATATTGAGTCAGAATAAAAATTAACGAAACATAAGTATTCGGAAAAACAATAGAAAATAATTACAGAACAAGACAGTTGTTCAGACAGGATTTTACACAAGATAAAGTATTGGTAACCAATGGTATTATTATTATTATTATTATTATTATTATTATTATTATTATTTAAATCGTGTAATCACTATATCATTTATAATAAGATGGTGAAACTAGCGCTGAAGTAGTTTCGGCAATTTCGGATGTGAAAATCATTGCATTTATAAGGAATTTTTTTTTTTTTTTTTTTTTTTTTTGTGGAGAGAGAGTTCCTTAGGTTAAACTAGCGCTGAGGTAGTTTCGGTGATTTCGGAAGTGAAAATCGTTCAATTTGATTGTTTATGGAGATGCAGTTGATCGTATATCCAAGGCATAACAAAGCCTAAACTAACCAAACCTAACTTGTCACAGATTCGTATATGCAAGGTGTATAAGGGGAATACGAAGGAAACTACCTTAAGGTTAGTTTAGCCAAATAAGTTTTATCTCGTTCGGTTTTAATTCTATAGGTGCTGTTGTCGGCTTGTGAGAAATGCTTCGAAAGTTCGGAAGAGCATAACGTTCAGTGACACGGAGTGAACTAACATGATTTACGTTTGATATCCCTTATTTTCAAATGTAATTAATTATCCCATTTATGTGTAAATGTAGGTCTATTTTAAAAGTGTGCAAGGGCAATGAGAACGATTTGTTGGAGCAGTGTCTGCTAGATGTCAGATCTTTTTGGAATTTATAAAATTGACAATTTTTGCTAACTACCCCATATTATTATATTTAAAAGTTGAAAATTACTTGCAAGTTGATGATTTTAACAATATCTAGATAAATATCACTAAATATCAAGTTTAGAACATTGATTAGCCTTATTAATTGGGTGAAATAACACCCCACACGAGTACCAATGTTAGAAAGCACTGTGCGATTTCCTAAGAGTTAATAACCATAAACAACATACCGGTAATGAACTTATTACAAATAATTTTATTTTAAGTTTAATTATTTTAATTAATACTACCCTGCACTGTTCGTGTTAGAGCTATACATTAAAACTTGATCATACATAAATGAGAGAAGTACATGTAAAGTTATTAAAATAATGTAGGCTCCTGTAACTATTCTGTTTGTAATTAATAGTATAACTAAAAAAAATATTGTTACTGCATAAAAATTGAGTGGAAAATACTTATACATTAATATATATTCACAATAATATGAAAATTTGAAGATCTCCGGGGAATATATAAAATATTTATAAAACATATATTCAGACTTAATATGAAAACAAAATGTCAGATTCATGATTATATTATTACAATGCCGCTAATAACTTTGCAACACATCATCACTTTGAAAAAAATAATATTGAACAAAATGTCACGAAAAAATAATCAAATACCACCGCCCGAGTGTTGTTATTGTCGCCAGATTGCTGTTATTGTATCATGCGCATGCGCAAACCCACGACGTAGAGGAGAAAATATCAGTCGCAGACGTTGCAACAGTCACAGAGTACTGAATACGGAGCAGATTTCGATAGCGATATTTTGTCACAGATATTTCGCGTCGTCAGTCACAGGTTTATCTGTGACAAAAAAATACCTGTGACAAAATATCGGTTTGTGAAATATCGGCCATCTCTAATTGTAACTCATGAAGTAGCGTTTCTAGGTATAAATCCGGTAGTCTATAATTCTATTCAATGTAGGAATGTCAAAATTCATGTACCTCCCACAGAGGAGGAGGACGGGTAGGAGGGGAATAAACAGGAGAAATAGATGTAGGAGCAGGAGGAGCAGAAGCAGAAAAAAGAGCAGGAGAAGAACCAGGAGCAGGAGGACCAATAGCAGGAAGAGCAGGAGATCAGAAGCAAGAACAGGAGCAGAAGATCATAAGCAGAAGCAGGTATAGGAGCAGAAGGAGCAAGAGTAGGAGGAGCAATATAAAAAAACAGATCAGAAGTAGGAACAGGAGGAGCAGGAGAGCAAAAGCAGGAATAGCAACATCAATAGCAGGAGCAAGAGCAGGAGGAGCAGGAGTAGTAGAGAAGAAGCAGGAGTTGGAGCATGAGTAGAAGAAAAGAAGCAGCAGCAGGAGGAGCAATAGCAGGAAAAACAGGGGATCAGAAGTAAGAACAGGAGCAGGAAAGCAGAAGCGGGAACAGAAGAAACAGGAGAGCAGAAGCAGGAACAGTACAAGCAGAAGAGCAGAAGCAGAAACGGGAGGAGCAGTAATAGGAACAAGAGGAGCATGAAGAGCAGGAGCAGGAAAGAAAAAAAAGGAGCAGAAGCAGGAGAGAAGGAGCAGAAGGAGCAATGGCAGGAAAGCAGCAGAACGGAAACAGGAACAGGAGCAGCAGAGCAGGAACAGGGGGACCAAAAGCAGAAGCAGGAATAGGAAAAGCGGTAGCAGGAGCAAGAGCAGGAGTAGGAGAGAAGAAGCAGGAGTGGGAGCATGAGTAGAAGAGAAGCAGCAGCAGGAGGAGCAATAGCAGGAAAAACAGGGAATCAAAGGTAAGAACAAGAGCAGGAAAGCAGAAGCAGGAACAGAAGGAGCAGGAGTTCAGAAACAGGAACAGGAGGAGTAGTAGTAGGAGCAGGAATAGGATCAGCAGTAGCAGGAGCAATAGCAGGAGGTGAAGGCACAGGAAAAACAGGAGATCAGAAGCAGGAGAGCAGAAGCAGAAACAGGAGGAGTAGTAGTAGAAGCAAGAGGAGCAAGAGCAGGAGAGAAGGAGGATCAGAAGGAGCAATAGCCGGAAATACAGGAGATCAGAAGCAGGAACAGGAGGAGCAGGAGAGAAGGAACAGGGGGAGCAAAAACAGGAGAAGGAATAGGAACAGCAGTAGCAGAATAGCAGGAGGAGCAGCAGGAGTAGCGGAAGCAGTAGCATGAAAGCAGCAGCAGCAGCAGCAGCAGCAGCAGTAGTAGTAGTAGTAGTAGTAGTAGTAGTAGTAGTAGTAGTAGTAATTTATTAACGAAGCGTTCAACAGCAGATATTATCCAGGATTAAAATTCAATTTGGACGAGGAATCGCGGATCGAATGCTAAGTGCAAGAATTCCGAGGACGACTCCTTCCATAGAAACTGTGTTCCATTCCTGTTCTTATGTACTGTCTTAAAGATGGCATATTAGTCATTACCAGGAATTCCCGTTACCCGTCCAAGTCCGATGTTGGGTAACACAAGGAAGGATGGAATGGTTCAAATGGCACATACCTTCAAGAGAGAAGGGTATTACTATGAATTGATACAATAATAATAAATCACACCTCATGCATTAATAATGCATTCCGTTAACTATATTAAAACATTACATTACTAAATTATTTAATTACAAAACCGGCTCCAGGGACTGCAACCAAGATCTCCCAAACACGAAATCTGCACGTTCCTCCGCGGCTGTCACGCATTTTCTGGTCTTCCCTCCCAAGTATGGATAATGTAATGCCCAGATTCACTCTGGTGCTACCTCTTCTCCCCTCGTGTGTCCCCGTGTACAGTAATTTATTCTCGTCTCCCCTGCATCCCTTGTTGAAGGGCGCGATTATTTCAACATCAGTTGTGGGGAACTCGTATAGATTTGATATGTTCAAGTTTGATGGCGTCTTAGAAGAGCGAGGATACATGAATGTGCTAAACAGCGTCGCAGAGGGACTCGGAGCCATTTAGTGTGCAGACAGGGTAAGTGAAACTTTGTCGAGATGTGGGTACCCGGCCGATTGAATATGCATGGGCCGCCCGGTCTCTCGAGGTGGAGTGTGGCACGAGAAAGAACTAACCAAAATGTAATCACTTAATCCTGCAAATAATAGCCCAGAGTTGGGTTCTTCGAATCCTGCGAACCGTCAGTGTCCCCGAACCGACGTGTGTCCTGTAAAAAAAGTTAGTGTGCGATATATTAAATCTGACCGTGATAAACTTTGTATTCTTCAATATCCAAGCTGCGCTGTAGGCATAGCCGAGTCCGTGTTAGCCTGAAAGAACAAAGCTCTCTCTTCCGTACCAGATTTCAGACTTGCAAGGCGATAGGGTCATGAAAAGAATTTGCATTTTTAACACTATATTGAATATATTTAAAAACCTCAAACATAAGCCTTTCAGAAATTTTAATAAAAGAAAATTGAGGTACTCTAGGTGCTGAGCCAAGTCAAGAGGTCTTCCATCGAGGAGGCACAAATTCGATCCCAGGCCAGATCCTGATGAAAATTTCGGTGAACAAAGCAGATGTTCCAGGGGATTTTCCTCGGGGTACTCCCGTTTCCGTTTTTTCATTCCACATACACTCTCCACCTACGTTTCACTCAATCTATCATTTGTAATAATTAAAAATGGGCTAGAGTGAAGTCTTGTGTGTCGTACGGTCTTCCGATAATATAGAAAGAGCTTAAAGCTTATCTAATGCCACAGTCTACTGGGTGTTCATTTGAAAGTGTCTCATGACGTCATTGTTGTGACTCAGCGATTTGAAACGAGTTTCAGCTTTTGTGTCAGAAAAGTTGCCTATTAATCAAGGCGTTCAATCTGAACTTGAGAACGTGTACGGTATAACTTGAACGTCGTAGCAACAGATGGCGGTCTGTTCGGTCTGTGTGCTACCATAACCTCTTTCGAACTATGTTTTGCGCGGCCAAGTCGTACGCAGGGTATTTGTTATCATCGGTTGCGTACGGCAACATTCCATAATACAAATCAAATGCTCCGTGTCCATGTTGACCGTCTAAATTAATGTCAACAAATACGTAGGCTAAGTAATCGTCTTAACCCTCTCCCCATATCCCGACAGTAAGAAAAAAATTACCTCAGTACACGTTTCAAAAAAGTTCACATTCCTGCCACTACCGGCGTTACCGTACGTATCGGTAAGTACTCTTCTGAATGAACGCCGTACTTGCTAGGCAACTTCTCTAGTACATAAGTAATACACCTCTGCGGAAATGTAGGAAGATTGAATTCTCTAGGTTCATCGACTAGCCACATGACGGTATACCGCGAGCCATGACACACTTTGAGCTGAACACCCAGTAGTACAGGCCTGCACAAGGTTTGCGCTCACGAGCGGAATGCAGATATTAGCTGCGCTCTGTATAGGGTGGACTGGAAGAAGGGGTGATCTCGTATAAAATATACACAAAAGAAACTACTATAACGAGTGCTTATGAAATGAATTCTCGTTCAGTGTTTGCAAAACTATCTTTGATTCTTATTAATTAATAAAGAAATATTTATTTTACAGAAATAATAGAAATTATGCAGCTACTTAAATGTACAATATCATTTTGTTATACAGTATTTTTATTTATCAGTACATCAAAACGGGGTTTTATGCTGTTGGCAGCTGAAAGGAACAGTAGCCTAATGATCATAATGAAACATCAGTTACAGATGTTCGATGTCTGCCTTTATTAATGTTGATTATAGAAAACAGTTGCTCACAAATATAAATGTTGAGCCAAACATAGCAATCATTTTCACAGCCAGCCTGTGTAGTCGTGGATATTATTGATAATGTTTAGTCTAGTAAAACTCAACCAGGCTAGTAGTATTATTCAAACGATCTTTAGCTCTTAGGTCACATTGAAGATCAATAAGTTCGAGCTGTAAATAGTTAAATGTTAAATGTTACGTACCGTCTTTTAGATTCCTCCATGCTGTACTGTAGCAGTAGGTAAGCAACGTGAAACAGTTACTGAGAATAGGCCTACACACTGCACTCCACTAGATAATTGAGTGGTAGTTTCCCTCTCCTCTACCTATAGCAAGTCTATATCATTCTGACGTATCTTCCTAAACTATAAAACGTCTTTGATCTTCCTCTCCGTTTCGGCGAGCGGTGAACACCGCTGGAGCGCGCGCGCTCGTTGAGCGCTGTTTGTGCAGGCCTGGTCTAGTATATACAGTCACGAAGCTCAATATGTAATAAATATGCATCCATAGATAGTTGCTAACCACTAGGATCGTTACTATCGCCTCATTACAGGCAATGAGAAATAGTAGCTGTAAAAGTCTATCGCTATTGTTTACTGTTTGCCATATTATCTACATTAATCATTTACATTTATACCCACTAACAATTTACAATTATTTAGTTACACTTATTTATATGTATGTACACTTTAAAAATATTTTAATATAATTTACAAATCTGAATTAACGTGCTGTACGTAGTCTACTGTGATTGACTCTTCGAATAATATGGAAGGGTCTGCCGTTGATTCATGTTTTGTAATAAGATAGAATGACCTCGTGAATCAGTAGTGACCCACGGTTAGAAACGTTGGCAGTTCTGCGTGAAAAATAGGTATATTTAGCAAACGCATGCAGTTTATTGTATCTAAATCGGAGAAAGCGTGTAATCACAGCGCCTTCTCGAATTTGACTGTGTACCCTAAATTGTACTCCAGCTATCCGCGCGCCCTACACACAACGTGCGCGGCACCTCTCCCGCCCGGCACAAATTTAAGTTTGATGTACTACTGTGTAAATTGAAAATCGGACTACAAAACAGTGGATTCTGAAATTTCGGTCCGTTCTTCGGCGAATCGACAAATAAAACATTGCCACGGTTTCATTGGAGGGCAATGCAACCGGTCAAATTTCAAATATCAATAATTGTATCATGAAATATATTAAAAAATGGTGTTGTTAATGGAGGAATTGAGCCCCTGAATTATTTCTCAAAATTTTTATGTGTACCGGAATTTCAAGAGAATAAATATACAGTATTTGATTTGTACTCACAAACATAAAACTAAAAGATCACAAAATATATGCTTTGACAGAACATAAATATACCAGTTCACTTATAAGCCCTTTTCTCTGCCATAGTTTTGTAAAAATATAGGCTATATATTTCTTCCCTTCCTTTCCCCTATTTGTTCTCTTTATCAGCCGATGAATTTATTATCATAGCCTTTTTATTGTGAATTTTATTTAATATTCTTATTTTTTCTTTTTTATTATTACTTTATCACACTCCATTTTGTTATATTCTTCCTTACGTTTTCCATATTAACCATTTGTACTAAATGAGCTGCTTTTACTATACTCGTATTCCAATATATTTTACTTTCTTTTTTCTATTATGGTATTATTTTCACGTTGTTTAGTGTCGATTTTATTATGCTATTATTATTTTTTTTCTGTAATATGTTAGTATTCTGTTTATCTTTTTGTTAAATTTTAACTGCTTGTATACTTTGTGACCTGGTAGAATGTAAGAGAAGGCTCTATGGCCTTAACTCTGCCAGTATAAATAAAGAATTATTATTATTATTATTATTATTATTATTATTATTATTACCACAACTGTAGCTTATAATCATAGTAACAACTTCGACATACGGCTGTATAACAAGATAACAGCTAAATTCCAAAACAATGAATTTGCTAGTGCTCCCTATTTAAAAAAAAATATATTAAACATTATTGTTTAGGGACAAAATATAATAGTGTTTCATTTATTCCAGTATCTCTGTTTTTCTCTTTCTTTTTTTTTACGTTTTACTCTGTTAATTAATAAAATACTTATCTTAATCTGTTCCGAAATTCCTCCTGAGCACGAGTATGTACTTTTTCTGGGGGTGCTAAAGTTATTTTTTTTTACAGAAAACCAATGTGTATCTTCGTTCTAGCAAACAATTATTATTATTATTATTATTATTATTATTATTATTATTATTATTATTATTATTATTATTATTATGTGAAAGTTACCCCACGCACCAGATAGATGAAAGACAATAATATTCTTCTTTAGATGTTACGAGAAAAACTTCGCCATGTTGCGTGAAATTATTTTACAAGTCACGGATCCAAAAAAATCAGTTGTCACTCCGAATTTTTTTTCCAAGTTTAAGTTATTTTACGATTTTATGACGGGAGACCGGACAACAGTTTGTCAGGCAGTCGGGAAGTATACTCTACGGAAGAGAGACGTGCACTATTTCAGACAGTCGTGTGTATAAAGGAGACTACAAACCGTCTCTCGCTGTCGTCTATTTGAAACTTCACTAGTTACATTCTCTCATTTCCATGCGACATCTTTCACGTAAATATTTTATTTAACAGTACTTTAAAATCTAGACCGTCTAGTCAACGACAGTGAGCGGCATGGGACACATGGAGAGAATGTGGAATGGGACAGGCGGGGGAAACCAAAGCAATAGCCTAAACAACAGTTGTACAAAAAATTAATCTGAAGTCAGGCAATGAAATTAACCTTAAGTTGAGGCGAACTAAACCTTTGCGTGCATGAAGAATAACTCAAGATCATTTCTTCTTGATCTAAGGGCCGATTTCACCAAACAAATTTAACTTTAATTGTCACTTAAAATCTTTTAATCGACTCTTTAAGAGACAATGTATTTCAACAAAACAAATTGGACTTAAGTTAATTGGTCAATATTTTGTAATTTAAATAATTAATCCGGCATTATCGACGATCATTTTCGTCATGGAGAGGAGAATGACGGACTTGATAATTAAATATGCTGATTTTGTGTTTGAAGATGATTTCAGGCTGGCGGGAATTATTTTCCAAAGAAAGGCTATTTAGTACAATGAACGAGAAAGAGTTGCAAATGTAGCTTAGGTGAAGCAAAATGTCAGAAATGGATATTTTGAAGAGTATAGAACAGGGCTGGGCACATTACGTGATTCTGAGAAATGAGCGCTGTGTGCTTTAAAGAGCGGGGCTTGCGAGCGCTGTGACGTATGCATACTGTACGTCATTCAGTGTCGGTGCAGTGGTGACTCTGCAGTATGATGGCGAACTTTGAAGACGGAGCTTCCGCTCATACTTTAAAGCGACGACCCGCTACTCCCAATGCTTTTTAAAGTATCATGGGACGAGGAGTTCTCTTTCGTAGAAAGCAGTGGATTAGCAAAGTGTTTAATTTGTAATAAAACATTCCAAATGATTAAGAAGTTCAATATCCAACGGCATTATTCTTTACAACATGCTACTGAATATGACAAATATGTAGCTAATGAACGCCATAAATTAATAAACTTAAAGAAAATGTTTCTCAGGTACATTATATTAGAGTATCTATTTGATATTTATATTGCATTATAAGTTATTATACATTTAGTAATATATATGTTTAAATTATATAAGTTATATGATATATCATAGTATAGTATATTATAGTTCATGATATATCATATTATACTATATCATACATCATATCATATCATATATCATATTTCATATATCATATCATATATCACATCACATAAATCATATAATTTATATCATATCATATTCCATTATATTATATATTATGTATTAACAGGATGACAATAATGCACTTCGTGAATCGGGTATGAGAATTAGCTACAAAAATTTGCCACGAAATTGCAAAGGAATTGAACATATTCAACGAAGGTGAATTCATCAAGCGATGTTTAATAATATTGGCAGATGAACTCTGTCCACAGCAAGTAGGGGAAGTGGAAGCCATACGCCTGTCTCGTATAACCGTGGTGAGGATATTGCAGTATGTGCGTATGGATTATTTAAATAATCCTAATGATTTGTGTGTGTGCATAGAGCGAAGTTTATTTTATTAAATTAATAAGAGAGTTATAAAGTCTGTACTGTCCAATGGATTGATGTAATATCCTTATAAACTATTATGTACTGACAGACTGAATGAATAGAACAACCGTGGCTCTTGTTATATTAATGCAGGGAAGGTAGCTGTAATGTGAGTCCGCCATTGCGTGAGCGTTCTGCTCTGGCTTGCCTTGCGGAGCGAGAGCAGCTCTGGCCGGCTAAATTGTGCCGCTCTCATGCCCGGCCCTGGTATAGGAGATGATTTAGAATTTGCAATACAGCTGCAGAACAACGCTTACAACCGGTTTAGATTCGACCGGTTAGAGAACATCCGTCAAGGTCGGGCGTTCGACAGAATATTCGATTTTTAACCGGTTACCCCTTATGTTTAGGATAGACAGAACACCAGGTGCACTTCATCATTTATGAAACCGACATTTTCTGATTACACAAACGGAATAACAATTTAAAAAAAAAAACTTTGTCTTATTAAAAATGTGTTTATTTCATATAGGTCTACAATTACTGATTTGAGACTTTAATACACTTATCTTAATAACTAGTACATAAATTAACTAATTGACACCAGCAACAACAAAGGAAATAAGTGTAATGCAGAATATGAAATCTGTTGCGTAAAGAAATGCAGAATAAAATAAATTACAATTACTTACTAAAGAGAAGAGCAAATAAGTACATAGGCCTACATTCTATTGCAATATTTTCATTTTAAACTCAAAATGCATACCTCTAAAACAGTGCCTGTCACTGAAGATCATTGCTTACATGACTGTTGAGTCAGCCTATCAACAGTGTCAGATTGTGTTTAAGACCTGAGCTCCTACACGTGATTTTGTGCAAACATGTCAAGGAACAATTGCGATTTTTCCTGGAAACTCTCAATGTACGAATTATGTCTAGTGTTCTTCTCTACCTTTCAAGTAATGCGTTCAGTATAGACTCCAAGCATTTGCCTGGTTCTAGATATCTTCTCCGTTTCCTATGTCCTATGTATTGCCTACATTCAGGGTAGTACGGAAACTTATTGATTGCCCCTTATACGTCAAGTTGCACACGCGCCCTTTTACATAATTTATAAGTTCCATATTCCTGTAGTTGGCAGTTACAGGAATAGGAATGTCTACATTGGATTTACTTCAGCAATAAATTTAGTTGTGTTGAGTGTTTGATTTTCTGAAGAAGTTCTTATTACCAATCGTGTTTTAATAAATTGCTTTTTGGTTAGTGTAGTGGGGAATGATGTTTCATTCAACACCAAACTGAGAATGATTTGAAAATATCTCGTCAATGTGTCAATTTCCCTGACAATTTTTGTTATATATATATGCGGTGAGTTTACAATAAAATTAGACAAATTGTAACACCTTTAACAAGAAGAGTTCATGCGACATATTTCGGCTGCAAATAGGATACCGACTGAATAAATGGGTTCTGCATTCGCAATGTGAAAATTATTTCGTCTTAGAGTATGTTTAAAAAACAAATAAAAATTCCAGTGCCATTTGCAGTTCCTGTGGTCTAAGCACTATATTACTAAGAATTAGCTTCCTCGAATGAAACTTACCAGAAGAAAAATGCCACAGACAACTCATTGGTTGCAAGAGCCAAAATAATTTTTCCTCCACCTCATATGAAGTTACGACTCATTAAAAACTTCGTACAAACACTTAAGGATGGAAAAGTTTTCAGCAACTTTGTTAATAAATTTACACGGATCACTGAATGTAAATTAGGGAAGAGTATTTCTTGGGCCTCAAATTAAAGACCAATATATGATAAGCAGTTTGACAGAATTGACTGCATTTGGATCTAGAAGCATAGCTAATTTCTGACGTGTTTATGTGAATTTTTTTAGGCAATAGCCAATCATAATGAACACACATATATTAATACGAAATAAAATAACGTCTTTAATTATCTAATGTAAATACAGGTATGTAATAACTGTAATATATTACTGCAAATAGACTTAAGTTTTAACACTCACCCTACCCAATATTTATTTATTTATTTATTTATTTGTTTACTTTTATCACATCATTTTGCATTCACGTCATGGCGGATTAGATGTATTCCAGTCCTTAATCCGCCATCACCCACTATATAATGATTAAAAAATGAACAATACATATGGCAAACTATAAGTAGGCATACTAAGTATCTGTTTAATATTTATTATTATTATTATTATTATTATTATTATTATTATTACTACTACTACTACTACTACTACTACTACTATTATTATTATTATTATTATTATTATTATTATTATTATCATTCTATTCTGTCTTTGGTGAAAATTAAATCGTCTACAACTGTTATCATTTTTACTAAATCAGCATAATACTCAGTGACACCATCGTTAAATTTCACACATTGAACAATATACATACACAATTATTTAGGTTTTGACCGTAGTTTATTTCTGATTATTTAGATGAATTTGGGGACGTTTGTAACAGACTTTTTCGTCTTGAGGTTGGCAACTCTGCATTCATCCTTCCATCCATTGAGACATCCACTGATCTCCATCCACTCACCCACACATCTCCCCCCTCTTTGCATCACGCCTATATAACCACACATCCACTCCACTCATTCTGCTCACACACTCGTCTACTCACTAACACACCCACCAGTGTCTATTCCTCACTCTGCTTCTCCTCCCCATGTTCTTCTTCTCTCTCCCTCCTCTACAACTTCCCGTTTATTTTCCTTTATCCTTGTCCCTCCCACTCTCTCTCTCTCTCTCTCTCATTTCTCCCTCTACCTGTACTACCTATCCCTCTATTCCCGTATGAATCTACCTTCTCATCTATTCACTGACTGAGCTATTCATTCACTCATAAATCCATTTATTTTTCCTTCCATCAAATAATCTGCTCCTCCGTTTATTAGTTTCTAAACATTTCGTAACTTCCTTACTTTATTTTTTATTCATTCATCCACTCACTCGCTCACTCGTGCAACAATCCGTCCTTCAATACATTTTATCGTCGATATCGTTGTCTACTATTAATAATTTGCCTATTTCACACAATTCATCCACTCATCCATTACATTCTCCAGTCCTTTCGCTCCAGTGTAGTAGTAGTAGTAGTAGTAGTAGTAGTAGTAGTAGTAGTATCTGCAACATTGGAAGCATTAGCTGTAACAGTAATTGTAGTAGTAGTAGTAGTAGTATCTGCAACATTGGAAGCATTAGCTGTAACAGTAATTGTAGTAGTAGTAGTAGTAGTAGTAGTATCTGCAACATTGGAAGCATTAGCTGTAACAGTAATTGTAGTAGTAGTAGTAGTAGTAGTAGTAGTAGTAGTAGTAGTAGTATCTGCAACAATGGAAGCATTAGCTGTAACAGTAATTGTAGTAGTAGTAGTAGTAGTATCTGCAACAATGGAAGCATTAGCTGTAACAGTAATTGTAGTAGTAGTAGTAGTAGTAGTAGTAGTAGTAGTAGTAGTAGTATCTGCAACATTGGAAGCGTTAGCTGTAACAGTAATTGTAGTAGTAGTAGTAGTAGTAGTAGTATCTGCAACAATGGAAGCATTAGCTGTAACAGTAATTGTTGTAGTAGTAGTAGTATCTGCAACATTGGAAGCATTAGCTGTAACAGTAATTGTAGTAGTAGTAGTAGTATCTGCAACAATGGAAGCATTAGCTGTAACAGTAATTGTAGTAGTAGTAGTAGTAGTAGTATCTGCAACATTGGAAGCATTAGCTGTAACAGTAATTGTAGTAGTAGTAGTAGTAGTAGTAGTAGTAGTATCTGCAACAATGGGAGCATTAGCTGTAACAGTAATTGTATTAGTAGTAGTAGTAGTAGTATCTGCAACATTGGAAGCATTAGCTGTAACGGTAATTGTAGTAGTAGTAGTAGTAGTAGTAGTAGTAGTAGTAGTAGTAGTAGTATAAGTGGTGGTAGTAGTGTTGCAGTACTTGCACCAGTAACAGTACTTGCAGCAGTAGTAGTAACACCATGTAGTGAATCTGTAACCTTGAACTTGAACCCAGGACTGTTATTTTCATGTTACTTATAACCTTCTTAGGATTTCTTCGCTTCGTCAATTCAATTATTGAATTATGAGATAAGGGTCATTTCCCAAGACACAGACGAAAATTAACCTCTGCCCTCATAAGGGATGTGTAGTCGCGGGTTGTCTGTTCACCACGAGGTTATCGCTCATGAGGTGACGCCGTTTGTAACCTCTGACCAAAGTAATTCTTTTATGGGATGATTCATGAGGATTTACCGTCCTTTACGGAGCTTATTTCTGAAGACTTTTGAGCAAAAAGTGTCAGATAAACATAGTTCCAATTCTCAATATTTTCAGAGTTACACTAATTTAAAGTTGCTTGTAAAATATGTTTTTTGTTTAGTTTGAAGATAAAAGAGTAATATAAATAGAGAAAGAATCATTCAGAAGTATCATTTCTTTAATTGGCAAGTATTCTGAAGCTAAAAATGTGCTGTGAACTCCTTAGTTACTTCGTACAGATATCTTTTTATATTTTTAACTGGAAAATTACATTATTCTTACACACTTATCACAAAATTATTACAAACTCACACCACTTCCACCAACCTAATTATTTGCAGTTCAATTTTGCATCCTAATTTACAGTCTTGGAGAGTATACAACATATTAAAAAAAAAAATGTCGCCGTCCGCTTGAGTACACTTGGCCGCACGCTTGTGAACGGCACTCGTCGCTCTACGTAACTGCATACGGCTATCTTTGATTTCCGTAGCGCTCGCGCTGGCTGCTGACTGCACGCTGACCAAGATCACGCGTTCACAGGAATGCGTTCTAATAACGAAACGTAACTCTGTAAATATTGAGAATAGGGCCCATGTTTATATGACATTTTTTGCTCAGAATGCCTTCGGAAATAAGCTCTGTAAAGGACGGTAAACCCTCGTAAATCACCTGTTTACCAGCGGTGCGCGGCCCGCCACTGTTTTCCGCGGCAGGATAGTAAAGTTTCAAACTTAAAATAAAAACAGATATATATTTGAACAGATTTATATTATTAATTACTGTAAATTACAGCAATCACTAATTAGTAAGATATTTATGTAAAATTCTATTTATTATTGGAGAATGTCTACGGCCCTCCAAAGAAAATTTTTTTTAATATTGGACCTCAGTATTCATAAGGTTGAGTACCCCTTTTATATAGTGTACGTGTGTGAGAGTGTGATTTTTAGATTAGAATTCTTTCTTTCGTCGACGCTAAACGTCTATTGCGTGTCTTCTGTATTCTTCGTACTTCAATATATTTCTTCTTTACTCAACTCTATATGATTTGTGGACTTAGAACCTGAACATGAACTGCTTACCTCATATTCCATAGTGAAGACTTAGCTCTTTCACCTCACCTAGTCAGAAATCAAGTTATCCAACAGTAAGTCCAGGACATCGGCAAACGTTACAACACAAGAAACGATTACCGAAAAGCAATGGTGGCGTTGCTGTATGTTTTGACGTGTGTATGTAGGCACGCCGAGGGGGGAGAGGTGCGAGCCGAGGGAAGTACTGTCTCTTCCAAGAAGATGAACAAATGAGGACATCGCTGTCAAAATAAAGAACGTAGTAAGAGAAAAATTCGAAGCTAATTAAACGCGCAACATATGTTTACGAATGAAATAATAATACCGTGCGATACAAGACACATATTCTCCTACAATGGAACAAACTAAAGTCGTAATGTAACTATCACAACCCAAGACTGATTCTATCGATGTCATTTCTCTTCCGACTGTACTCTTGCATATCATTCAAGTTATCTCGTGAACTTTCCTCTCGCCCGCTCTTCCTTATCGCAGTGTTTGATTCGCATTCCTTCCGTCGGCAATCCGTACTTGCGAGACCTATAATTGCATCAGTAGTAGAGCATACACCAGTAGGTGCATCATTATTAGTTGAAGCAATAATTCCACAACTAGTAGTAGTAGTAGTAGTAGTAGTAGTAGTAGTAGTAGTAGTAGTAGTAGTAGTAGTAGTAGTATTAGCGGCAGCAACGATAGTAGCGGTAGTAGTGGTAGTGGTAGTGGTAGTGGTAGTGTAGTAGTATTGGTGGTAGTGGTGGTGGTAGTAGTATTAAAATGGCAGAAAAATCTTTTCCCTCAACTTCTTTATCAGTGACGGTTATTTTTCGTGCCCTGAATATACAAGGTGTGCACAGTTTTATTTGCTTTCCAGAGGAAGCTATGCTACAATTTTCATCTCTCTTTATAATTCACTGCCCTTGTCAGAGCCTGAACCCACGAGCCTAAGATCCAATGACGATCACTACTAGACCACTAAGGGGAACTAAAAGTTCATTCATTCACTCACTCACTCACTCATTTATTATTCCTTCATCAATTCAAATATTCGCATCTGACTCGCAGTGTAATTAGGTTGGTCGGAATCATTACAACACCGACCTCGTAATTTGAGCACGAGGAAGTAACAGGGAATGTTTCCTTCAAAGAGGATGTGTCTGAGGCGAGATACATTGAAGACATAAGTACTTTGCATACTGCATGAATGGATATAGATATGGATATGTATGGATGCCTGCCTACGCCTCTCTTTCTAACATCTCCTCACATCCTTTAAAATTACACACACACACACACACACACACAACCTACAGCATACAAGACCTTTCTGCTCGTCTCTCGTTCGGCATTTGATGTACTCCTCTTCCCGGTTTCTCTTTGTACAAGTGTAACTCTTCCAGTATATGTCAAAAAACCGTACTCTGCTTTCGAAGTAGTAGTAGTAGTAGTAGTAGTAGTAGTAGTAGTAGTAGTAGCAGTAATATTGGTAGTAGTGGTATTGGTGGTGGTAGTAGTAGTAGTAGTAGTAGTAGTAGTAGTATTAGTAGTAGTATTGGTGGTGGTGGTAGTAGTAGTGGTAGTAGTAGTAGTAGTAGTAATAGCAGTAAAGGTAAAAAGGTAAAGGTATCCCCGTAACATGCCATGAAGTCACTTGGGGGGCATGGAGGTAGAGCCCCATGCTTTCCATGGCCTCGGCACTAGAATGAGGTGGTGTGGCACCACGCTCTGACCGCCTTTTACCCTTGAGAAAGACCCGGTACTCAATTTTATAGGAGGCTGAGTGAACCTCGGGGCCGTTCTGAAAGTTTGGTAACGAGAAAAAATCCTGTCACCACCTGGGGTCGAACCCCGGACCTTCCAGTCCGTAGCCAGCTGCTCTACCAACTGAGCTACCCGGCCGCCAGTAGTAGTAGTAGAAATAACATTTAAATGCTTTCAGTTGCATAGACCTACCTTATTTACGGGTCTATACAAAAAATCTACAAAGGTAGAAATGGCCGACATACAGGGTGATTAAGATGAAACAGTGAAAGATTTTGGGGTGGTAGTATGGAATAATCTGAGTAAAAACGTTATATAAGCATGTGTCAAATTTCAATTTTAAGTTTTCAATTTTATTTTACTAATGCTTGTAACATAAAATATAGTATACACAGATAAAATTTTAGCTCACCCCTGAAAGAGTAGAACTCGTGCTCAGTGGCTGATTCCTGATGGATGTAGAGCTAACGCTTTTTTAATGTTACGCATAACAAACGTTGAAAGTGGCAAGAAGGAAAGACAAATAACTCAATTACTGCATGTATTGCTGATTTACATTACATTGTATCAATACATTTCAAAAGTTCAAACTAACAGTTAAAAAAATTCCATCACCTGTTTCAATGGATTTTTGTGCTCCGTTGACAACACTAAGGCTTGCTCTTCTCAAATACTCTTGTTCCTTTTGAGGGCAGCTCTATTCATAATGCGAGTGACCAATTCGTCCCTTATGTTTACTTTGCTTTTTTGTATAATTCGTCTTTCATCCACCACACAGACAAAAATTAACAGAAGTAAGGTCCGGGGACCTTGGTGGACAATACAAGAATCTACAGGTGCTTCGTCATGCTGAAAGGACATGTCTATCCTTGTAAGGCTATCTAGAAAAAGCCGTTTCTCTACACCTATTTTGAACAGTGTTGCCTTCAGAAGAATTGAAAAGAGCGGCAAGTACAATTCCTATTTGTAAACTTGTTATGCGTAACAAAAAGCTGCACCTCCACACCAATTGAAAATTGAACTCATTTTATATGAATTTTTGCTTAGAAAAAGCCCACATTATCTCCTCTAAATTAAACACACTCACCCTTTATTTTGTCTGGAGCCTTCTTTCGGAAACAGCATTCTTTTACGTACCATAAATATACAAGGCACCCACGGCTTCACTTCCTGCTCATTGGAATCCAAGTTTAAAATTTTATCGCCCTTTAAAATTCATCGTCGTCGGCTGGCTTCACCCCATGAAACTCCGAACCACCGGCTAGTATTGTAACCACAAGACACTGCATTCGAAACGTCGCTGAATAATTACCACCATCGTCATTGTTATCTACATAATCTTCACCTACAACCACCACTAAGGTGCACGTACCAAATAACGCCAACTTAACACTTAAGTCACTGTTGCTCTGGAAATAAGTTATGTACAAACACAAAAATTATGACAAAGGAACTTTAATCTTATCTTTTAGAAAATAGCACAATGAAAATGGTGATATTATATACTGGAGAAGAAATACAACTCAAATAGGAAAACTTTGTATACTGGCGTTATTAGGAAAAGCTTGTCCAATTAACGCCACCTATTTTCTAGTAACCTATACACTTATAATAATTATTAATGAATTATTTTTCCTAAGCAACACAAATTTAACTAAGCAACTTTATTCGAGTTTCTGTTAATAAAAGGTACAAAATAACTAATGAAATATTCTTGATCTGAAGCTGAAACACCAGATGGATTAGGAAAATATGTTTTCCGATAACTCCTTACTTTCAAAAAATGAGACAATGAGACACAGTAGAAAATTATAAACACAAAAGCATTAACCTTAGTTCAATATGAATGTTCTCCACAAGTAAAACAAAAAAATTAAGAGTTTGATAAACAGTTGAACCAATAACATCACTGTACTTTCTGTACATTTGTAAGTTGAAAGATTAGTGTTTTTCCCTTATGTTTCCACATTTACCATGTAAATACCTCATACAATATGAATATAGAAGCAATGAAAATACTATTAAATACAGAGGACTATCATTAAACAAATGAGTACCGTACTAACTTAACTTAAAATGTTGCCTGTAGACCTTTAACGCCACGTGGCGTTATAGTGCTACTGAGTACTTGATAACATTACACGCCTGTTTCTCTAACATTTCCAAATTTTATAGATAGCAAATACTTTCTCTGCATAGAAGAATGTTTAAGGATCACGAAAATATATAGTTTATTATAGTTATTATTTGCTCAACACACAAAATAAAATATTACCTCTTATCTTGATATACGAACAGCCTTTCACTATCAACATACAGCAACAAAATGGTGGAATATCATGTCACTGGTAAATGTCAACGGACAGCTAGTAATTCATTTCATCACTACATGGCAAGCGAATCCAGGCTACAGTAGTGCACTACCGAAATCAGGTGTCGTTAACAAGAATTAATAGGATGTCGTTAAAGATATACATGGCGTTATTTGTATCAGGGACCTTATCATCATCTTGGAGTCGACTTTATTTCTGGCAGGTGTATTATATCACACTAAAACTACATCGGACCCTTTTTCGCAAAGTAGGTCTATCTTTAAATTTGCGGTAAGAAAAACCATTTGGTCACATTCTCTTATCTCATCATTTCTACATTTTCAGTATATTATCATAGTGTCAACACTGAAGAATTCATGCAGTCATGCAGATGATTACTCCCAGTCACCAGCATCACCACCAGCGTGGCCATCGCCACTTTCATCATCATCATCACCACCACCACCACCTGCTTTCATGATAAACGGTTTTTAGCCTATTCAGTTTAGTAGTAAAATACGTACGATCCTAGAAAAACAATTTAGCACTACTCTTATGGCATACATTTCAATTTTGTTCAGAAAAGATTTACTTTGATTTCCAAGCAGCCCTATTTTCTTTCTCCCTGGTATGTGCGTTACTTATTTTCAATCTGTTATTTTACGACGCTTTTTAAACTGCTATCGTCTAAGGGGGAGCCACTGAATGGCCTGCCCAATCGCCAGACTTAAATCCAATGGATTTTCATCTCTGGGGACGTTTTAAGTCCATAGTTTATGCAACTCCTGTAATGTTGACGTTCTGAGAGAGCGTATCTTAAAGGAATTCGAATAAATACGAAACATTCCAGGTGAAATTTCCCGCGCAGTGGACCTATATCTAGCGAATCCGATGTGCTAGCTCCCTGATTTTTGGTGCCAAAGGAAAGATCACGTCTATATCTGTCGATTTAAGGCAGAAGTTTTCACTTAAAAGCCAGGGTTCAGTCCCCGACACAACCACACCCATTTTTGTAATGAGTTTTTTGTGATAAATTGCACAGTATCACTTGTACTATTAGCTTGTTTGTTACCAATAAAGTAGCGTACAGGCCGATTATTTAGTCCTGACAGCTCAGCGACGCGAAAGAGGGGAAGTAGTAGGAGTAGTGGGGAGAGTTCCGGAGTAAAGATAAGAGTGATCGGTCGGTGAAAGAATGCAGCACTGGAAACACAACGCTATACCGCATGCGTGACATCTGATCGCTCTGACTGGAGGCGACAGACTAACCTGAACATCCCTTAGCGTAACTTAATGGACTCGCCTGACTTAAGCGCACATTGCCGGCGACCGTCAGGAGTAAATAATCGTACTGTAACTCAAACTAAGTATTTTAAAAATCATGTTTATAGAAACATTTCTCAAAGTGTTTTTTGTTACGACCGCGTCCCCAAAATATTTGATACCAGTTTGCAGAAACCTTGTATAATGAACGTCAAGAACGTGCATTACTGCCGAGTTCTGAAGAATACTTCAATATGTAAACGATATTGGGAAGCAATGAAACGTTTCTTTTAACTTAGTGATATAGAATCATGCAAAATTATGACTGTGGTAAAAGCATAGTATACGACGTAACATCTGATGTCTTCGGAGAAATTTATAGCCCCTGAACAACCCGTGTAAAATTCTCAAGTTAAAGCTTCCCTTTTATAACGATTCTGTGCAATACTGAGAGATGCAGCAGTAGATGTGCACAAGAGACTGCGCGGATGGGTCCAATCCTCCCATCTCTCTTTTCGTCCTCTTCTACCTCTCGAACAATGCTTTATTCCATTCTCCCAGCCTCATTCAATCGGAGAGCAAGAAATTCGCATTAAAGCGACTGCTATTAATTGGAATCCGACTAAATTAGCTTAAAGGATTCAAAGAAGTAACATTTTTCCAACTGGCATATAACGAAACGAACATTATTCTCTGCATAGAGCACAAAATATACAAAATTTGTAGTATTTTTTCAATTCTAGCCAGATTTTCTTAGCGATTATCATTATAGAATGGAACGAATGGTCTAGTAAAGTTGTTTTCGTTTTTAATTGGTTGTTTAATATCAAGTCTTCTGTTACCCAGCTTCAGTGGAATTGATGGCAGCAGAAAGAGTTTTAATTGTGATGAGGCCTAACCCTGTCCTTACACTGTCTGTAATACTGAACCAATCATACCAATCATACTTCGTGTCCCGCTTAGAAGGATCGAGAAATGTGCTAATTTAAAGTATAAATAATGGTTTTAGAACATAACTTTTTGTATAACTTGATGTAAAAACTCTCCGAGTTTCGGAGAATGGTCAGTGCAACTCGATGTGTGCGCCTCAAGCTACCATAAAGACATCTAAAAGGTACTCAATCTTCTGCCAAGTGTTCCATAACATCTGTGGGGAGATTAGTGCAGTTGTATTTATAATGCGTTGTCTCAGTTTTTCCAAAATGTCAACTGTATCACGTTGGTACACAACACTTGTCACGAAGCCCCAGAGGAAGCTCAATGGGCGTCAAGTCGGTTTACCTAGGTGGCCAGGCAAGGGTTCTCCTCTTCCGATCAACCTATTGGGAAAGTTTGCATTCGAGAAGCCACGCACTGCTCCATAGTAAAGGGGTGGAGCCCCAGTTTGCTGAAAAACCGATTCTGGGAGGAGTTGATCAACAACAGAAGTTCTGCAACATGACCAGATGCACATTTCCTGTGACTGTTGCCTTGAAAAAGAAGAATGGTCCAATGAGGAATGTTCTACTGAATGGCGCCAGGCTTGTTTCCACGATAAAAGTTATTGCGCATACGCATGAACATGCAACTGTTTTCAAACCATTGGAAACTTGAACAGTTTCTGCATCTTGCCAGATGTAAATCACAGCGATATCTTCATTTGATTTTAAGGGGAGTTGGTCGTCATCGCTTGCAAAATAATGGTAAAAATAGCCTATCTTCAAGAAGTCATAAATATAATACTATTTGTCATAGCTCTTTCATTTTTTTAGTGATGTGTGTACACACATTAAGCTTTAAAATAAAAAAAAGATTTGTGAAGCTAGAGTAAATATTTCGCCTTAAAATAATTTTTGAATTTAAACATTTTTTTTTTATAAATTCACTACATTCATGTGATTAGGTGCACTGTATTCACTTCACTTATTACTGACCACATTGAATTGAAATTTTAGCCACTTACTGCTAATTGATACTAAAACACACCCTACAAAAAGTATTAATACATCTGCAATATTATGGGCATAGAGCTTATATCAAGCTTCACCATCAAAAAAAAGAATAATTTTCACCTCTAAAAAATATTATACATTCACTATATAAAGGAATTATTTTATAATATTTGCAAGACAGTTTTGTAATGTGAAGATAAACAAGCCCTGAAAGTTTCATTGATCTATGTTAAATAGTTTTTGAGTTACATGCACCTAAAGTGTGAAAAATTTTAGTTTTCAGGAAACTGAAAATAAAATCAAGCACATGCCCTAACCTGCATTTTACATTCCTAGTACTGCCCGGGACCATAGGAATCCTGCTCGTGTTTCTTTGTCTTCTCTCTTCCTCTTTTCACCTCTCCTCTTCACTCTTGCCTCCTTTGTCATGTCTGCTACCGCTTTATCCGCCTTGGCGACTCGGTCAATATCCAACTTTTTCAGTCCGCTCTTCATATTTTCACCTGGTTCAATGTCCATTGCCTTCATGACGTGGACCCTACTATAACAGCCATCATTGAAGCAAATAACAGAGTCCAGAACACCAATTTTTATAGTTTGCGCTCCAACAAACACAGTCTTTGGAACCCTCTGCCAGATACAGCTGTTGAATGATTCATTCTGATTTTGGGTCTTGCCATGAAGGCATTTCTTCAATAGTTTTTCATCAGCAAGATGTCTGTAAATAGGCTTAATTTTTTCAAGCACAGCAGGTGGTAAAGAATTTTTGTGCTTGTACTCACCACCAGTTGCTAATGCTCGTTTGTAACCACACCATGATGCAGGTCCTGCCGGGCAGAGACCATGGCAGGGATTCTCATCTGTCGCAAGTTTGTGGAAGTACGTGGCCCACACTGATTTCTTCATATTCTGCAAATTATTAGCATTTGCACGAATTGCCAGGCCATAATAATTTTGCAGCAGGTCAATTACTGCACTAGTAAGCCGACCTCGTCCACTTATAGGCTTACCATCTGAAAGTTTTTCTCCTTTTGAATCCTTGCAAAGCTGTCTCAACAGTCTACCCATCCTCTTCTGGACGTGACCCACACACTCCAGCTTCTCTATAGCTACATCACTTCCATATGGCTTGGCCTCAGCTACAGTAAGAAATCCCTTCGAGTCACCATCACCGAGGTAGCGCACATATCGAAGACCCCTGGACAGT